>NC_053166.1:72018424-73218424 GCF_016835505.1 Polypterus senegalus | reverse complement strand
CAGGACACAAAGAATGTGCCACACACAGCTTCTACTAGAAACGATGTTGCCTTCTGTAAGAGAGCTATAGCTTTCCCCATCCCCAAAACCACAATTTCCCTACATGAGCAAAAGGGTAAATATACTGAATAAACGAGTTCCAGAAAAAAAAGGAAAGGGATCACGATCAAACCACACCATCAAAAAAAGTTGCAATTGGAAAAAGAAGTTTACTCTTCAGCATGGGAATGAGGGCAAGGACTTATAATATAATATAATATAATATAATATAATATAATATAATATAATATAATATAATATATTATATTATAAACTAAGTATTATTGTCCTGTCAGAGCTACAACTGAAAAATATGAAAGTGTGCAGTGCATCAATGTCTCTCTTACAGACTGACTTGCACAGGCAGAAAAGGAAAACAACACAAAACAAGGTGTGATAGTGACTTCAAAATTACATCTGCAATTCAACTAGAACTGCTTTCATGAAATATTAACGCAGACCTGTTCATGTTTATCTAATCAATTTTCTTAACTCTTCCCCTTTTTATTGATGTTCTGAAATTGGAAGCCGTGTTTAACATTTTGTGAGCTAAATAAAGACTGGGTAATTCAACATTATTTTTTGCCATGGCTTAAAATAAGCCAAAATATAATGGCATCAATAATAAAAAAATATGCAAAAAAGTTAGACAAGTCCTGTTCACAAATAAGTCACAGTTCAAGTTTAATTAGTGATAATAATTATAAAACTGTGCCAATGCATTTTCAGCATATTAAAAAAGGTGAGTCACTGAACACAAAAGTAAATAAAACAAATGTTTAATACATCGGCATACGAAAAACTATAATCAAACTTGGAGAAGGACTAAGAGTTTTAAAGTCTCAAGCCAAAAAACAGATACGGTAGGCGGCCTTATGTCTGCAACACCATGAAATGTAAAAGTGGGGTGCATAAAATACTCAAGTAATCAGCTACTTGAAAGCATCTAAGAAGCTCAGCTTCACTGTACCACAAGAGTTGTTTGTCCAAAAACAGAAAGGGTGACATGCTGACGCATGAGTAACAGCAAGGTAAAAACATTTTACAACTGGTCTGCCATCCACTGTAATGGCCAATGCTTGATCGCTGTTAAATAAGATGAATGAACTGTCTGTACTTATAGCGGGCCATGAAGCATACAAGTACAATGGCATTTTGTGTTTTACGGAGAGCTGTTTCCAATTGCCTTTGGATTGTGTAGGACACCGTACTCAATGACACTTTGATTTTTTTTTTCCTCCACTGCAATTTGAATGAAAGGACTGCACTACTAAGGGTAATAATGCCCGGCTGATTTTATTTGTTAATTGCCATTATCACTGGAATTTACAACTTTCTACAGTTAAATATTGTCCAAGTAGTACTTCAGAGTGTGTAGTAACACAGTCTATTCCGTCTCTGCTTTAAGACAGACAGAAGTGGGGACACCTGTATAAATTGCTTCAACTTGTAAGACTTAATTTACTTTAATTGCTACAGAACATCTGTAGGTTGTAACCTATGAGTTGATCCCTGAAGAAGGCCCATTTGTAATATTCTAAATGTTCCTATTTTTTAGTTTTTGCCAACCTAAACTTTTAATTTAAAACTGGCAGTTACTGATTATATTTTCATCATTTTAGGTCATTGATTGCATTTCAACTGATTACTTCGGAAGAAAAACTTGAGGTATTGTAAAACTTTTGACCAATATGTTAAATTAATGTGTGGCTCTAAATTGAAGCAGTGCAAATGAAGCTAGGTGTGCGCAAGAGTGTGAATTACAATAGGCTGGTATTCGAGATTTGCTTCCTATCTTGGTTCTGATACTGTTAGAAAAGCATTTGGCTCCCAGAAACCCAAGATTGCATTAGCTGACTGCTACCGGGTCGAGGGAGCCTATCCTAATAGCACTGGGTAAAAGAAAGGAATGTATGCACACATTCTGTTAATATATCACATCTCATCTGCAATATTTAACCCAGCGAATGTGCTTCCGGGAGGAGGGGGGCGGAGGTTATGCGAGGGGCTTGTGGGTTTTTTTTTTTAATTGAAGAGTGTGTGTATTCGGGGGATGACTGAGCGGGTAAGCTGCTGAGCGCCTCTAATAAATGTTATCAACAATTAAACGTGGTGTTTATTTCAGTTTAACATGGTAGCAGAGGATGGTTTATAAGAATGGCAGCTAGTTATAAAGTCCCGCCGAAGTTTGATGAAGCCAGACGTACGAGTGCTGGAAAAATTAAATCAATGTCTAGACGCGAGTTACCGACCTTGACAGAAAGAAACAAGCACTTGCTGCTGCTTTGGGGCTTGAAGGAAGAGCCTGTGAAATCGCGATGGAAATACCTGTGGAAGATTTGGATAGTGATAGCGGTGTGACGACGTTAATGGAGAAGCTTGACGCCGTGTTTCTAAAGGAGGAAAAGGATCGCGCATATGAAGCGTATTCTTATTTTGATGGCATAACGAAGAGCAGTTCAGTTTCCATGGCGGACTACATAATTGACTTTGAACAGTGTTATAACCGGATGAAAAAGTATAATATGACGCTTCCTGATGCTGTGTTGGCTTTTAAGCTTTTAGATACGGCTTGCCTCGAAGAAAAAAGCAGACAGCTAGCTCTGACGGCCTGTACAGAATTAAAGTTCTCCTCCATGAAGTCGTCTCTCAAGAGGATTTTTGGAAAGAAAACTACAGGATCATTGAATGAAATACAAGTGAATCAAGAATCTGCGTTTTTCACAGAACAAAGACCGCAAGGCAGAGGGAAACGGAACGCAATGTCGCAAAGTGGACTACAAAAGCAGCCATTACAAGGGACTAATCCACTGGATAAGTTTGGTAAGAGATCCAAATGTGCTATTTGCCAGTGTACATTTCATTGGGCTAAAGACTGTCCTCATAAGAAAACTGAACAAGTGCGAATAACTGAAGATGCAAATGTAGAAGAGTGTAATATCACATTGTTCATAAAGGCCTCCATGTCAGATGCTGAGATATTTATGACTGAATCATTGGGATCAGCGATTATTGACACGGCTTGTACTCATACTGTGTGTGGGGAAAAATGGCTAGAAAACTATATTGACGGCCTCACTCAAGAACAAGTGAACCAACTGATGCAAACAGAAACTCCAAGTTGCAGACCATTTCGGTTTGGCGATGGGAATCTGGTGTATTCCACAAGAAATGTGAAACTACCAGCTAAAATAGGACTGACAAAATGCAACATTGAAACCGAAGTTGTCAAGGTTGACATTCCACTTCTGCTAAGTAAAATGTCACTGAAGAAGGCAGGAACCATTCTGGACATGAAAAAGGACAGTGCAGTGATGTTCAAACAATTCATTCCTCTTGAATTTACTAGTTCTGGACATTACTGTGTAGACATCAGAGACAAAGAAGCTAAAAAACCTCAAAGTGAAGAGGAGGTCCTTACAGTGACAGAAAATATGTCTACAGATGAGAAACGCAGAGTCCTTCTGAAGCTTCATAAGCAGTTTGGTCATGCATCAGCAGACAGACTGCAGAGACTTATTCACAGTTCAGGAAATAAGGACAAAGAATGCTGTACTATTCTACAACAAATAGTAAATGACTGTGAAATATGCAAGAAGTACAAAAGGACAAAGCCAAAGCCTGCTGTGGGGTTACCTTTAGCTTCAGAGTATAACGAGACTGTGGCGGTGGATCTGCACGAGTTAGAGCCAGGTGTGTGGTATCTTCACATAATCGATCACTTTACATGGTTCAGCTGGAAACATTGTGACTACAAAGAAGTCATCTGAAATTGTAAACTCCTTCATTCACACTTGGATTAGTGTTCATGGCACCCCTCAGAGGCTGTACAGCGACAACGGAGGTGAATTCAATAGTGAAGAGATCAGAGACATGGCTGAGAACTTTAACATCGAGACAAGAACAACAGCAGGATACAGTCCCTGGAGCAACGGACTACTCGAGAGACATAATCAGACATTGACTGAAATCATCCTGAAGGTCAAACGAGAGAATGGATGTGACTGGCACACTGCCCTTGATTGGGCCCTCATGGCTAAGAACAGTATGTTAAACGTTCATGGCTACAGTCCGTATCAGTTGGTGTTTGACGAAATCCTAATCTTCCTTCTGTGATAGTCGATAAACCACCTGCTTTAGAAGGCACTACTATAAGTGCTAGAGTGGGAGAACATATTTCTGCCTTACATGCTTCCAGGAAAGCATTCACAGAAGCTGAGTCTTCTGAGCGGATAAGAAGGGCAATACGTAAGCAGCTCAGGCCCACTGATGAAATGTATGTAACTGGAGACAAGGTATATTATAAAAGAGGGGACTGTCCAGAGTGGAAGGGACCAGGGGTAGTTATTGGTCAGGATGGAGCTGTGGTGTTTATAAGACATGGGGGGATTCTTGTAAGAGTGCATCTATCCAGGCTCTGTAAGATAAACACGCAGGATCAAGAATCTAAGGATGAGCAAACTGTGAAAGACAACAGGCAGAAAGAAAAAAAAAACAGCTTAAGCAATGTAGCAGTAAGCCCAGATAGTGAAGAAAATACAGACAGCGAACAGGAAACAATCGGCGACAGGGAGGTAAATACAGGAGAAGTGGTTCATCCTAGTATGACACAAATGGAAACAGATCACATTGTTTGTGATAACCCTGCCTCTCCCACTGGTGTAAAGATTAAGAAGGGACAAACTGTGACCTTTATGAAACAGGATGGTGGTGGTCTACAGAAAGCAAGGGTTTTAGGTAGAGCAGGCAAAGCTTCTGGAAAATACAAAAGCTGGTATAATTTGCAACATATTGAACCTGATGGCAGTGATGGGCAAAAGTAGCCAGTAGATTTATCATGTGTTGATAATCTTAACATTGAATCACCTGTTAGGGAGAGTGATGTGCTTGTAACAAAAGACATTTCATTTGATGTGGCTAAGCGGGATGAAATCATGAATTGGTACAAAAACAATGTTTTTGAAGAAGTTGACGATGTAGGTCAAAAGTGTGTCTCTACCAGATGGGTGTGTAGTCTCAAAGAAACTCCCATTGGCATTGTGCCCAAAGCACGACTCGTAGCTAGATAATTTGAAGAGCTTAATATTCACGAGCTGCAGAAAGATTCTCCAACTTGTGCTTCTGAGTCTCTTAGACTATTGTTAGCAGTAATCTGTCAAAACAAATGGCACGTCCATTCCATGGACATCAAATCTGCTTTCTTACAGGGCATGCAGTTGTCCAGAGAAATCCATATCCGGCCTCCTGCTGAAGCAGAAAAGAAAAATACTCTATGGAAACTCAACAAGTGTGTTTACGGCCTTGCTGATGCATCACTGTATTGGTACAATAAGGTGAAAGAAATCATGCTGAGTACAGGTGGTAAAATGTCCAAAGTAGATCCAGCAGTATTCTACTGGTTGGATGAGCAGTGTAAGGTTACTGGAGTACTTGCATGTCATGTTGATGATTTTCTTTGGGCAGGCTCACAAAAATTCTCAAAAGATGTGATTCCTACGTCTGCATTTCAGGTGGGCGTGAGGAACATGAAAATTTCTGCTATGTGGGAATGGACTTTGTTACTTTTAATGGTGAAATTCATGTTCATCAGCATAGTTACATTGAAAACTTACAGCCAATTCCCCTACAAGCAGTGCATGCCCTGCAGAGAGATGCCTCTGTTAATGAGACTGAAAAAGAGCAACTTAGGTCAAAAATTGGACAGATTTTGTGGGTTGCAAAACAAACCAGACCAGACATCATGTTTGATGTAAGCAGATTGGGGTCAAATATAAAAGCACTTCAGTCAATTCACGAGATAAATAAGGATTAGAAAGCTTAAATCTGAAAAAGTCACTCTCAGGTTTCCATTTGGGAAACTGTCAGATGGAATAGATAATGCAGTCTATTAGACTTTCTCTGGCAGGAGAAACCCTAGCCCTGTCAGATGGAATAGATAATGCTATCTTTCTGGCGACCCTCTTTTCTGAGCTTACTACTGGAAATGCTGATCTGAATGCTCCCCCTTTGGTCTGTGTGACAGATAATCACTCTCTGTTTGATGCTCTTAAGTCAACAAAACAGGTCACTGAGAAACGTCTTAGACTGGAAATAAGCAGTATAAAGGAGCTCATACAGAGTAAAAAAATAAAGAAGGTTCTCTGGTTGGACACAAAAACTCAACTTGCTGATTGTCTTACAAAAAGGGGAGCATCTGCTCTTATTAAAAGTACTCAGTGAAGGGCTATGGTGTTACTGAAATCTTATCAAAACGTTTAATAAAAATAAAGGGGCTACATTCCAAGCCTATGCACTTTCAATTGTATATGTAACTACTGTTTTGTTGCGTTTGCTCTGGCCTTTATTGTTCTGCTATGGTAACCAAGGACTTTGTTATATATGTTTCCCCCTTTATTCTTTTGTTGTAAAAAAAAAATTATATGGGAGATTGTTAATATATCACATCTCATCTGCAATATTTAACCCAACGAATGTGCTTCCGGGAGGAGGGGGGCGGAGGTTATGCAAGGGGCTTGTGGGTTTTTTTATTTAATTGAAGAGTGTGTGTATTCGGGGGATGACTGAGCGGGTAAGCTGCTGAGCGCCTCTAATAAATGTTATCAACAATTAAACGTGGTGTTTATTTCAGTTTAACACATTCAGTCCTATTCAAATCAATGATACAATTTATTTTATAATGTAGTTTAAACTTTAGAATGCAGATGTAGAATGTAGAATTCTTTATTGTCACTATGCATACACATAACATTTTTTGTTGGTAGGACTCAGCTTCAAGGCAGAATACTTAAAATACACAATACACTATAAATAATAAAATAAAAAGTATAAAAGACAGCAGCAATAAAATATCATCAAGTCCAGACTTTTCCTGAGGTGGTACACCTGCAGAGACCAGTGATCTGTGTGCGTGGGTCTGCAGGGGAGGATTATGAGGGAAAGTGCATGTGCATGTCTAAAGGTGGGCAGGTTAGAGGTAGATGCAGATGTATGTGTGTGTGTATCAGCAGGGGCAGATGGACTTCACAGCTCTGGGGAAAAAGTTGTCTTTCAGTCTGCTAGAGCGTATGTTTATGTTTCTGTACCGCTTTCCTGAAGGCAGTGGTACAAACAGTCCATTTTCCGGATGGATGAGATCCGCAGCTATACATTTGACCCTCTTCTGCACCCTTACAGCATATACAGAGTCCAGGTCTAGGAGAGGACTTCCTACGATCCCCTGTACTGTTCTCACCAACCATGCCAAGTTGTTCCTGTCCTGTGTTGTGCAGCTGCCGTTACCACACTGTCATACTGTGACAGAGAATGCTTTCTATAGCGGATCTGAAGAAGTTTGTAAGCAGCCGAGAGGAGAATCCAGCATGACTCATCTTCCTGAGGAAGAAGAGTCTTTGTTGGGTCTTCTTTACCAGGAGAGATGTGTTCAAAGACCAGGTCAGATCCGATGTAATGTGGATACCCAATCACAGGGGTTGTAAATACTGTATGTCCTTTCCCAGTAGCAACCAATTTAAGACTGCTACCATCTTTGCACAGGGCTCCAATCCATTATAAAGCAGACTCACTTTCTCAGGACTAACCTAACCTAATACTGTGTGTGTCCCAGATAATGAACCTAAGAAGAAACCCAGCACAACCACAAAATGACAGAGACAGTGGCAAGACCAGGATTCAAACTAAAGCTCCCAGAGCTGTGGCTAACCACTGCACCAGTATGTGTTACATTATTTTACTAAAAAAAAATAATTAAAAAAGCACTTAAAATAGTAAAACACAGGCTTTAATTTCATGTGTTTAACTTAGTAAACAGGCAGATCATTACATTTCCTAACACTTTGATGAAATATTGTTACGCAATTTCTTGTTCCTCTGCTTATGCTAACAAAGCAGTCATGGCCCTTCCTTACGAGTGATGAGGCCCATCTTCTTCCAATATTCCATAACCACTCTATCACTGTCTGGTTGTAAACTTTTAATGATGCAACCTATTCATATCTTTAATTTCAATAAAACTACTCTCTTTATAAAGTAGGAAAGCTTACAAAAAATCTGCAGTTCAGTTCATCTTTATCTACACATTTAGGTTAACTGCAGAAACTGTGGGATAATAGTCAGTGAAGCATCCTGAAACAAGTTGTACCATGCTACAAAACTGCATTTTAAACATAGGGAATTGGTATGCATTGGTATGCATTTCCTTCACAATATATACTGTATTATAATATTGTTTATAATGGTTTTAAAAATTAAACAAAACTACAACTTGAGGACAGATAATGAAAAAAGACGTATGTGGAAATCTGCTAAACAATGAATTAAAACTAGTATCAAATAAAGAGTCTTTAGCTATATTGTGACCCAAAAGCTCATTTTTGTTGGGAAAAGAGGCTTCTCTCATTTATTTTGCAGATTTAAAAATGAAACCAATAACTTACAATTTGCAATTTTTAGCTATAGAATGAAACAGAAACCAATTTTTGATAAATTTCTAGTATGGTTAAATGGTTAAAAAACCTAATTACATCAACAAATAATATTTTGGAGTCATTCCTGTATAAAACATTTGTATTTTTTCTCATTAGCTTAATTTAATTGTAATTCAAGGATAGACATGTAAATGGCAAAAAGAAAACGGACTGATCACAGGAACTGTGATACTAATCATGCGTCTCACCATGCCAGAGCTGAGTCCCGCATCCAAGACAGTTAGCTGCATGTTCCGCAGACGTTCACAGCTGGTGTCAGAACTTTTCATCCAAATTCTGGTTTCAGCACAACCAAGGATATCAAGCTGGTGTCTCATAAACTTCTGGATAGTATCTGAAGAGAGAGAGAGAAAAAAGATCAAGAAGTAGCTAGAAAGTGACAAGCTTATCATAGAACAAGGCATGAAACAGACAAACTTATGCAACTCTGTTTTTTACAAAAATAAATAAATAAAAGATAACAAAAATACTGCTCCTACACCATACATACATCTCAGAATATTAGTCATGTCCTATTTCATGACACAGCAGTAATAAAACATAACATGACAAATCTAATTAATGTACACCAGCATTAGATACTATATTAACAAATGTTACCAACAAATTGACATACCTATGGTGTCAACTCGGCTGAACTGGGCCAAAATAGGGCTTTCCATGTCAGTGTGAAGGCACAGGAAAATTTCAACAGGGTAAACTTCCACCTTGAGGGTGCTGGGCAGATCCACAACCTAGTTATTAAATGACACAATCATGTAAAATATAATTTTGAATGTAGTATTCTTTTAATGAACAGCCTATTCACCTACTGCTTTTAATTTTTATGGACATTTACATTTAAAAAAAAATATGAATTCGTTTTAATAAATAATTTAAAGCCCCCGTGACCCTATAGTTGGGATATAGCAGGTTGGATGATGGATGGATGAATTTGAAGCAAAGAAAACTAACAATCAACTCACCTTGATTAACTGGCACATGACAAAACAGAGATGATCCTAAATATCTGCACACAACAAGCAGATCTTCAGGATACAAGGAAGATTTGTGCTCATATAGTGTTTAAGGTCTTAAACTACAGGTTGCAGATTGCCACCTTTTGGATTGCACAGGGTCACCATTATATTCAATGGGAGAGAGTTACATACGGTTTATGAAGTGTCTCGTGAATAGGTCGCCACGGGCAGTTTAAGCAATTTATATTGCTCCACTATGATGTTAGGCAGTGATTTTCCAAGAGGGACCCTTATAACTGTCATTGGTGATTTTGAACTCGGACCCACCCCACAAAACTGACATTTATCAAGGACTGGGCCTCAAAGATGCTGAGAGGAGTAAGATTGGGTCGCAAGAAATAAAGTTTAGAACATATGATATAGTGTATTAACCATTCAGGCAAATAGCATAAACCCAGATGGATCAAGGTAGGTACACCCACTGATCTGATCTGAAATTTCAATGATGCTACACTGCCTCACATTAACAGCAAATTGAGTGTTATAAAATGCCTTACCTTACGCTCCAGGGCTGGCTGATCAGGCAACATGCCATACCAGGACAGAAGTTTGTGCCAAGCCTCAGCAGGAACAAATATGAAGTCTTCGTTTTCAACCAGCCGTTCCTTCAGACGGTAAGACTCCAAATCTGCAGATAAAGGACACCAATATGAGATAATATCACACATCATCTTTTACACTCCAGACAACATATTCTTATCTTAGAAAACTGTGAATAACTAAAATCAATCCCCATATAGACACATCTTTCAGCAACTACAAACCACAACTTATTCAAATAAATTTATTCAAACTTAAATAACACTAATTATGTGAATGATAAGGATTTTCATTTCAGTAGTATCAAATCATTTTAATTCTCCATATTAAACTTGAGGCCCTACAATAGACTGATGTCTATTCCATAGCCAATTCCTGCCTTGCCGTCAATGCTGTTGGAATAGAATAGACTCCTGAATCCAATACTTTCCCAATCTTGCTCACCCCTCCTGAGTGACCTGAAATTCAATTCAGCAGATTTAAGAATGTTATACTAAAATTGGTATGATAACTCTTGGCAACGTATCAAGAGTCTTTACAGCATCTTCCCTGAGTGACTCCATTTCTCTCCTGCTAATTTTCTTTCCAGTTGTGAAAAGGCACTATATAGGAGCCCAACCCAGCACAAAGAGATAGGGAGGCACGCGTAAAAAATAACACAAATTTATTGTCTTTACCCGTGAGGCACGTCTTCCCCGTTTCCCACAGGCACAGCACAGTCCCAAAAGCACAAAGTAAATACACCAAAACAAAACACACTGGTCTTCACCACCACTCCTCCCGGCAAGCATTGTCCTCCTCCTTCCGACTCTGGCTCTCGAAGTGGTGTCTGCTGGATCCTAATGTAGTCCACCCGGAAGTGCTTCAGGTGATAATTAACCTAATTCAGGCTGCACTTCTGGGTGTGGCTGCTTTCCAGCACACACAGGCTCATTAAGCCTTGCAGCTCCACCTGGCAGTGGCCACGGAGTCCAACAAGGTTGAGCTCCGAAGTCCCATGCCTGTGGCCCCAATGCAACCCAAGGGGGCTGCCACAGAGCGTTCCATGGGAAGTAGTGTGTGGCTCATGGCAATTCCCCCGGACCAAGTCTCGAAAGGGCGTCCCAGCCGGGCATGGGCCCCGGCCATCTGTCACACAGTTGATTAGTTCAGATTGACAAAAACGATGCTAAAAACTCGTGCAGGCTTTATGCAAAAAGTTAAACAGCAATGCAGAAAAAAAAGAATCAAACCGAGGAAAGAAAAAGAAAATATCACTCAAATCAAAGTAGGCATGCTGATAATGGTATAAGCTGTTTTGCAAATACAATGCAGATTATTTGTGACAATGAGTTACCATACAATTGTTTTTCCCCCTAAGAATTATGATGCCGAGCCTGATAAAAAAGACAGAAACAATTTTTATGTAAATAAAATTTTTAAACATGTAGGAAGATTACATTTTAATGATGTAACTATGTAAACATGATTGTATAGTAATGTACAGTGAGGCCTGAAATAAAAATGAAAAAAAGACCCACACTATTGTTATCAGAAGCACTTCTTCCATGAAAATCTAGTCAGCCAATTGTTAATCTGCCCTGAAGGAGAAAAAAAATGAAAAGCCAGCAGTCTCCTGGATGTTTCTGTACCCTCAAGGATTTGTTCTTCTATCACAACTTGCATCAACTTGGATTTTTTGTTTACCTCTTCATTCTAGCTACAGTACTAAGATTTCGGATCATGCTGTTAATTTGCAACATCCCTGCTTGTGTTTTGTACTTATTGTGTATTGTTTCTTCATACTGATAAAGGTTTTATGCTATCATTGCTGATGATCCTACCTTCAAAAAGCTCTGTGTTGTCAATCTGTCCAGGAAATGAAGTGGAATTCTGGTCTCCGGTTTTGACAAATTCCTTCCACTGACTAAACCAGCGCCTCTCCAGGAGGTACCTAAAGGATGGGAAGAAAGAAAGAGTGATGTAAAATATAACAGGTATTGAGGGAAATATTCCAAAACAGAGATTCTGCAACCAATAAACCATTCATACTGGTATACAGAGAATTCTAAAACATAACATTTTTAACCCACTTAATCTATCAGGGTCAGTGGTTGCTGAAGCAATCAAGCAGCAGCCCTAGGCACAAGGCAGGAAAAAGACCTGGGGCCTCATGCATAATGCCGTTTGTAGGATTCACATTAAAACATTGTGTACGGGGAAAAAAGTCAAAATATGCAAACGCACAAAAAAATTCAGATGCAGAAAACTGTGCATAAGCCAACTTCCACGCACATAAATCCCGGTCTGCGTGAAATGTAACGCTCATGCATGCGCCTGCCGCCCCTCCCAGAATTACGCCTCTGAGTATGCAAATCAATGTAAATATTCCCTTAAGTTCAGCGTTCTGTGAAAAGACAGTGGCAAAAGCACAGGGGAAAAAAGAAGAATATCAGCGAATGCCAAGTGGAGGCAAGGAAAAATGCAATATTTGTTGGTTTAAGCAGTTATATAAACAACATAAGGAAGCTGACGGATATCTGACCACTTTTTTTTTTATATATTTTGGGCACTGTGTGACTTTTTGAACTTTAATTTTCAAAGTCGCCGAGAAAAGGAAAGTCCTAGCCCACCATCCGAGTGTCATATGGAAACATATTAGGGTACAGAGAAAAGAAAAAAAAATATGGAAAAATGGGGGAAAAAAAGCTTGAAACGTCAACTTTAATCTCGAAATTTCCACTTTAACCACGTAGTTTATTTTGTCATTAAAGTACAATGTAATAAACTCAATCTTAAAATCTTTTAATTTAATAGCTTCTCAAACCCCATCGTAAATGAAGTAGCACATTAAATACTTCACATTCTATGTGTTCTTCTATGTGTTCTGTGTGTGTGAATCACTATTTGCTTCTAAAACGGGCTTTCTCTTATGCCGACAGGACACAGAATACATTACATTCATGATATTACAGCTCTCTGAACAATTTAAATAATAAGATATATATATATATACAGTGGGCAAAGAAAAGAATCACCCCCTTTGAAGTATTTCCATTTTTTTGCATTACAGCCTGAAATGAAAACACACAAACCAATATTTTTTCCGGCTTTACTTACTCAATGCAATCTGTAACATCAGTGAAAGATATCGCAACTACAGTTCAGAAGAATTTTAAAAAATAAAAAGCAAGAAATACTGAGATTAATAAAAGATCACTCCCCTTCTAAACAATATTTGTAAACTTAATCAGGTGTAAGAAACCACCATTTCCATTGCAGACCATGGTTACTGGCTTCCACCAGTGGTCAACTGTAATCAGTGTGATTAGTGAAGCATAAAAACAGCTGTTCCTGGAGAATCCCTTTGCTTGGTAGTGCAACTGACAGCAAACAACTGACTATGGGTGGCAAGCCACTTTCAAAAGATCTCAAGGATAGAGTTGTGGACAGACATAAGTCAGGAGATGGATACAAAAAAAATCAAAGGCTTTATCAATCCCAAGGAGCACCAAAAGTAAAGTCCATAATAAAGAAGTGGCAAGTGTTTGGTACTACTAGGATTCTCCCTGGATCTGGCCGTCCCTCCAAACTGGGTGGAAGAGCAAGGAGGAAACTGGTAAGAGAGGCTACTGAGAGGCCAATAGCCACTTTGAAGGAGTTACAGGATTTTATGGCAAAGAGTGGTCATTGTGTGCATGCGACAACAATTTCACATGTGCTGCACAGTTGTGGCTTGTTTGGGAGGGTTGGAAGGAAAAAGCCACTTCTCAAGAAAGGCCACATTAAGGCTCGTTTCAGCTTTGCCAGAATGTACCTTGAAGATTCTGATGCCAAGTGGAAAAAGGTCTTATGGTCCAATGAGACCAAAATTGAACTATTTGGCCTCAATACCAAACGGTATACCTGGCAGAAATCAAATGCAGCTCACCATCCACAACACACCAGACCTACAGTAAAGCATGGAGGTGGCAGCATCCTGTTGTGGGGGTGTATCTCTGCCGCAGAGCCTGGGGCTCTCGTTAGGGTAGAAGGAAACATGGATGGGGCAAAATACCGTCCAATTCTTGAGGAAAACCTCCTACCCTCTGCCAGAAAGTTGAAAATAGGCAAAATGTTCACATTTCAACACGACAACGACCCAACGCACACAGCAAAATTGATCACACAGTGTCTGAAGGAGAAAAAACAATGTCCTCGTGTGGCCCAGTCAGAGCCCAGACCTAAATCCCATTGAAAATCTGTGGAAAGATTTGAAGATGGCAGTCCACCAACGCTCACCATCCAATTTGACCGAACTTGAACAGTTCTGTAAAGAAGAGTTGGCAAATATGGCTCAATCTAGATCTGCAAAGCTGATAGAGAAATATCCCAACAGACTCAAGGCAAAAAATTTAAAAATTAAAAAATTAAAGCAAAAGATGGTTCAACAAAATATTGACATTCGGGGGTGATCCTTTATTAATGTTTTGTTTTTGATATTTTTAAAATGTTATCATTTTTCTGTAGCTGCGATATCTTTCTCTTGGATGTTATAATTTGCACTGAGTAAGTAAAGCTGGGAAAAAATATTTTTTGTGTGAGTTTTCATTTAAGGCTGTAAAGAGAAAAAAAATGAGAATATTTCGAAGGGGGTGATACTTTTCTATACCCACTGTACTTTTGTAATTTTCATGATGAAATGAATTTAAGCACGTATTAAACATGGGGCCACAGTGATGTAATGGTAGCGACGAGCTGTAGCCACGTACAGAGATTGTTCCTGCCTTGAAAATACCTTGAAATAACTTATAGCAGCAGTACTGTCTCTTTCAAAACGTACTAATCCCCAATTCCTATCCTTCCTTCTCTTTTTACAAGTAACCAATTGCCACACAATCAGCTCTTTAATAAATGTCAAGCTATCTGTAAGCTTACAACACTGATTCTTCAAAACATTTAAGGAACACTGAAATAACTTCATAGTACATGTTTAATTGTTCCATCCATTTACCCATCCAGGGTTGCATCAGTCTCGGCAAGCATACAGCACGAGGCAGGAACAACTCCTGAACAGGGCGCCAATTCATCACTACCACTGTTCACCATCTCCACATGTTTAGTAACAGTATACATTATTTAATTGAAGTTAAAAATGTATCTATATAATATATATACACTTTACTGTACAGTCCCTGACAAAAGTCTTGTCGCTTCTCTATTTTGTAGAAACTCCTGCTATTAACCTGACTTAATTAATCAACTGGTGTTAGAAATAGCTCATATGAAAAGCTAAAGCCCTCCCAAATGATATTTAATGCACTGAAATAAATTAGTTTCACTGAAAAAAGATTTATCATTTAATCAAGACAGAAAGGTCAAATTTGGGCAAGACAAAAGTTTTGTCGCCTATACAGAAAATGAACAACTTTACTGCAAATCCAAAAATACTTCAGCAAATTAAGTAGTGGTGCTATGAGATCCAAATTTAATATCTTGTATGACTTCCATGAGCTTGAAGGACAGCATCCATGCGGTTTGGCAAGGATTCATACAATTTATTGATGAAGTCATCAAGAATAGCAAAGAAAACAGTCTTGCATGCCTCTCAGAGTTCATCAATATTCTTTGGTTTCGTCTTCCATGCTTCCTCTTTCATCCTACCCCACATATGCTCAATGATGCTCAATGAGGGCTGGCCAATCCTGGAACATCTTGATCTTCTTCACTTTAAGGATCTTTGATGTAGAGATGGAAATATGTGACGGAGCACCATCCTGCTGCAGAATTTGGCCTTTTTTAAGGTTGGGAATATAAGAGGTAGCTAAGATTTCTTGGTATTTTAGACTATTGATGTTGCCTTCCACCCTGCAGATCCCTCGCATACCCCTAAACTGGATGTAACCCGAGACCATGATTTTGCCTCCACCAAACTTCACTGTTTTCTGGGTAAATCTCGGCTCCATGCAGGTTCCAGTAGGTCTCCTGCAATATTTGCGGTGACTGTGGTGTAATTCAAGAGAAGATTCATCTGAAAAATCCACCTTCTGCCTCTTTTCCAGCGTCCATCCTTTTAGCAGGCTGTGGGCCTTGGCAAATGCCACACAGTTTTTCAATTGCCTTTTGTTTAGTGCTGGCTTATGGGCACTGATTCGACCATGGAGGCCATTTCGAGACAGAATCCGACAAACTGTCTGGTTGACACAGGGACTTCAGGTGACCAGGTCTCGTGGAGCTCTGCTGCAGTGGAAAATGGGCTGGCCTTGGATTTTTGAGCCAACAAACGGTCCTCTCGAGCAGTTGTCTTGCTGGGTCTTCCTGACCTGGGCTTGTCAAAAACATCTCCAGTCTCTTCAAATCTTTTTTTTTATCCTCTGAACTTGACGCTGAGACACATTGAAGGTGTTTGCCACATCAGCAGCGGATTTGGTCTTCAGCCTCTTGATAATCAACACTTTAGTCTCAGGGTGAATCTTAGGCATGTTTGCAGAGGTCTAGTTGCAGTTGGTGTGAAGGTCTAGTGTACTGGGGTTCTTTTTATACACACCTGAGACCTAATTGATCCATTATTAGTCACAGGTGAAGCTCATATGACAAGGCGACAACACTTATGTCTTGCCAAAAATTGACTCAATGGGCTTTACCAAGCTGTGAATATTAGAATACTTTTTGTCAGTTTCGTTTTGCACTGAAACATTATTACAAAAGCTGATGGGATTAAAATGACCCATTTCTTGTAACAAAATCTTGATTAGAAATACATTTTAGCGGCACTTCAGGTCAATTTGTACACAAGCGACAAGACTTTTGTCAGGGACTGTATTTCATCTGAAAAATGATATCCAGAGCTCCAAGAAGATAGCACCTGGAAATCTAAATGAACTTAGAAGCCAGTCGTCATCATCTGTAAATAACGCTCTCTTCTATTGAATTGAATTCCTTTATTGTATGGTGCAATGAGATTCAATATGCAAATCCTCCATAAACTTATCTACTCAATATATTATGTATATAAAAATGCTAAGCCTAAAAGTGCAACGATTTTATGTGACATTTTTATATCACACTTTAAATCAGCCTTAACCTACATATGCATGTTTGGTATCGTTCTTTTCAGAATTTATATTAAAACCGAGAAACAGTGTGGAACTCATCATTACACCAGCAGCCTTGCCTCTTTTTTCTTACATATCACACATTTTAAATCACTTTTGTTTAAAGCGAAGACTGATAGCCATATAGTAAAGTGTACTCCACCTCACACTTTACAGCACTGTCTGATCTGCTTTGTGCAAGCATATACAGTATACATGCATGTGTGATGTCACTACTCATTTGGGACTTCAGCTAGATTTGCACCCTGCATGCACTTAAACACATACATAAAGTACTTTAACTTGAAGGGTACATTAGCAGACCATTATAAGAGTATTACTTTGTTGTTTTGTATATATTCATTTATTTTGTGTCATCACGTCTGGATACAATATGTTATGCTCCTCATAATGTAGCATCAATCAGGTAGTGACAGGAGCAGCCCCTCAAGTATATAACACTAACCCCTTGTATCAAAGACTTTGTAAGTGTTAATTAGTTGTAGTAGGAGCTCAGGAGACACAGAGAGAGATAAAAGATTCTGAATATTGTGGACTCACTGAGTATAATTTTATCCCAGGGAAGCATGATGACAACACAGTAGGCAGCACTGCTACTTCACAGCTAATTTCACTTTTGTAGCCACAATAACCAGCCCAGAACAGTTGCCAGGTGCTTCCCTACCCCTCAAGGACATTTAAAAGACCATTGCACCATTATAATCACTCAAAATCAGTTCAGTTTCTCCATCCCCAGTGACTTCAATGCATTCCACCAAGCTTGACAAATTTCCCAAGCAATTCTGCGTTTTTGCTGAATTCTAGGTGAAGCAAATTTAGGGGAGTTCTCTCATTACTAGTCACCCTTTATAGATGCCACTAATTACAAGTGTTTCTGGTATACACTGTCTGATGTACTTTACATTCACTGTTTCATTTCACTGGCCAACAAATTTTATGGAAAACTTTGTTTCTTCTATAATTTTTCATGAAACCAATACATTTTTTTTTTTTCACACTGAACACAAATATGTATTTGTAATTTCAGTATCACACAGGGTTTTCAAGAAAACTGCAATTACGCATTTAACATTGTAACATCTCCAGCAGCATAGGCCTATGCTACGATATTGCAACATAAGCAACATGACAGAAAACTAGAAATGTTTTGCCACAGATTTTCATTTGTAGTCATTGTCCAATGTTTTTTGTATCAATCAGTGTCCAAAAATCTCCCAGCATAGACGGACCCCACTTTCTCAGGTAGTATTGCTCCATGTTGGCAATGTCTCGGTGAAACCTTTCACCATGTTCATCACTGATGGTGCTGAGGTTGGCTGGGAAGAAGTTCAAGTGGAAATGAAGAAAATGCATCTTCAGTAACATGTTTCAGTTCTTCGACCTGTATGCCTGGAGCAGATTTTCAGCCTGTTCAACATGCCTTGTAGTTGCCCAGAAAATTAGGAACGACATTCTTGAAGGCAGTTCATGCGACACATTCAGCACCCTGCAGAAGGCCATCAAAGTGACTATCCATCACCACCTCTCAGATCTGTGGGCTAACAAAATCACCTTTTATCCTGGCATCACTGATAAGTGGAGACATCTGGGACAAGTATGCAAAGGCTTCACTTTGCTTGTTCATTGCCATGCAAGTTTTTCATTAGCTCAAGTTTGATGTGCAAAAGTGGAAGAAATACGTTCTTCAGATTAACCAGTGGGTCATGTACAATATTCTTCTGCCCTGAAACCGATTTCATGCAAGGTGGGCAGTCCTTTATCACATAATGTGAAGAAAGCAACAGTACTTGGGAGTATCCAAGCCACAGAATGAATAAAACTGCAACCACCTTCAGATTGCCACATATATTCCATATGCACATTAAGTACTGAATGTGTTTCAGCAGCAGGGGATGTTCAGCAGCAGCATGTTCTCATATGTTTCCTTCATATGAATGGCTGACAGGTATGAAAGGGTAGATATTGCCATTGTGCAGCAGAACTGTCTTCAAATTTAACAATGATGAGTCTTGTTGGATCATGTTCACAACCAAGAACAGAAAGCAATCCATCAATATCACTGAAAAAGGTCAGACTGTCAACTGTCAATTTTGTCAAATCTTCAGCAGTGAAATACTGACATTTTTGTACCCAGTGGCAACAGATTCCATCCTTGCAACCTTGATTCAAGCAATTCTTCCCGACTCTTTGATTGGACTAAAAGCCAGAAGTATGCATGACCATCATCATCTAGTCCTTCCAAGAGAACCCTAAATACAAAGAGGACTGTTTAATTTATGTTAGGTAGAATGCACAGAGGGGGCTGGGCGGTCTCATGGCCTGGAACTCCTGCGGATTTTATTTTTCTCTCCAGCTGTCTGGAGTTTTTTTTTTGTCTGTCCTCCCTGGCCATTGGACCTTACTCTTATTCTATGTTAATTAGTGCTGTCTTACTTTAATTCTTATTTTGTCTTTTATTTCTCTTTTCTTCATCATGTAAAGCACTTTGAGCTACATTATTTGTATGAAAATGTGCTATATAAATAAATGTTGCTGTTGTTGTTTGATAAATCCAAATCTTTGGCAAGATCATTGAGCTCTGCCGGAGAAATGAAATGAGATTTTCTTGCAGTATTTTAGCTAAGTGAATCTCTGACATAAAATACATTGGTCATGGCTATATAATATAATGTGATTTTGACCTAAGAAGATCATGAGCTACTTCCAGGCAGCTAAATCTGAGCACCCAGGAATACGTGAAACACCCCCTTTTGAAAGTGTTGTAATTTATACTGCAAAATTAGCCGTTTCCCAAAAACTGCGAGTGAAATGAAAATTTTAAAGTCACTTCTGTGATTAGCATCACAAAATCTATCTAGCACACAAGAAATTTTGAATGAAGCAAAAACCTAGTAAACCAGTTTCAACAGGAATTTGAAGTGACTCCTCAAGCAAGGTATTTCAGTAAGCCGAGTCATTTTTATTGGCAAGTTTTTTTACAACAGATAAATATGAATTCACTGTGGTGTAGATTTCAAGTAGTGTGGTATAGTGGCAGAGGTATTTGCCCTTAAACCAACAGTCAGCAAGTCTGCTCCTACTTTCAACTTACTGTGTGATGCTGAGCAAAAGATGTCCTGGATTCCAAAAGTAAACATATATACCTGTATTATCAATTTACTGCATGCTGCAGTTTTAAGCTGCCTTCCATAAAGCTGACAAAAGAAATACAGTAGTGATCATACAAATTTCAGTCTGAAAAATGAACGTTGCGATGCACATGGTTTCCCTCTTAGGTTCTGCTAGGCTGTTTTCTTTTTATTTATTTATTTATTTTTTTAAACAGGGTAAATTTTGTGAGTTTGTGCATTGATAGGGTTGTATTTTTACTGCTATTACTACATTTACAATTGTTATCTTTTGACTTTTCATTTTTTTTAAACCTGTGTGATGGATGGCCGGCAGCTTATCCCGGCCGACTCATCCAAGACGCTAGATGGCGTCCTCCCTGCAGCATGGAAGTGTCCCGGATTCCCGCAGGGCACCACGGAAGATGGAGTTCGGCTTCACAGCAGTGCTGGGTGCCGTACGTGCCATCGTTAGACACTGCAGGGAGACGCGGGGATTTTTATTTTCCCGGTAGCCCGGAAGTACTCCTCAGTCACGAGGATGGAGAAACAGAAGTACTTCCAGGCTGAAGAAAAACACAAGTCTTCGTCTGACCTGGAAGTGCTATGGAGTCACATGGACAGAAGAACAGGAGCAATTCTGGGTCAAGGACTATTTAAAGGCCTGGTTGAAACCCAGCAGGTGGAGCCGGAGTTGGGAGGGAGTGTGACGGAGCTGCTGGGAGTGGAGGATTGTATTTGTGTTTCCTGTATTATTGATTATTGATTATGATTTATGGTGGTGGAGGTGCTTCTGGGGACTTTAAGTACTTTATTGAAGAATATTAAAATAATTCTGGGTGCTTTTAAACCAGTGTTTGCATCTGTCTATTGGGTTTCACGGGGCAATAGCGCCACCAAGCGTCCATTAACTTACACCTGTTTGTGTCATTATTTCTATTGCTCATTATGTTCTTTAAACTTCAATAAATACTTGATCAAGAAAAAAAAAAGATACACATGATAAAATAAAGAAACTTTAGTTGAGTTGACACTAGACATCTGATAAGATCTTTTGTGGTATTTCGTGAAATCTGGTGAAAGTACTGATAGGGGTGCATGTATTACAGAAATGCAGGTTCTCAAAAAAGCTAACTAAATGAAATGCTGAAAAAGGTAAAGCTTCAAAGATTTAAAATTCTGAACAAAATCTCATAGATGTTCAAAGATACTAAGATAGATTGGGAAGGCAGGAAAGATTTAGGCTTCAGAAAGCAGACAAGATCACACTTCAGGTGTGCAAGGGGGGGATGGAGGTTACACGTTTCAAAAGCTGACAAGATCAGATTTGTACTTGGCAGGCTGGCTTAGCAAATTAAGGAGCTATTAGACTGAGCCATGCTTCAGTAACAACACACTGATGGCTGCCCTTTCAGTGGAGGCCTGCTGAATGAACTATCAAGCTTGTGGCAGCTAAGTAGTGCAGTTTCTATGGGATGTGTTTTTGTGACCTCTGTGTAAAGTGCCCCTATTGTGCTACCGAAAGAAGACTGACACAGTGTTTTCAAGCAGCCCTTGTTAAAGACTTGATAGGATGTAATCACCAGGAGTTGGCAAATAGTTTTGTCAGTTCACTGCGGGCTTGTTAATCTCCCAGCACATGCCTTTTTATATTAAAAGTCAGAGTTTGCAGTAGGTTCATAAGAAATTTATCAGAGGTCATCCTGGCCAATAGAATACAATTTTTATTAGTACAATTTTTCTGAACTTTTTTGGCTTCTCAGCCAACCTGCTTGTACAGCGTCTTCCTCACCCCACTCAGAGGTCACACAATAATCTGTTACTTATCCATTTAAGGTGTTAGACTTAAGTACAGAAAGTGATTATAAAGTCACTTACAGTCAAGGAAGAAAGCTGGGAAAATATTAACAACAATGAAAACTGATGTGAATGTGTAGGAAACCCCCTTTTACACACCAAATGTAGGAAATCCTCTCTTGATCTATCTAAACAATGACTCAAATATTTGAAAACCTCAAATAAAATGTCTTGTGTCCTGCAAGAGTCCTTCAGTGCCTGTGGGTCTCCCAAAGACACTCGCAACTTTCCTGGAGACTTGCCTCAATAAAATAAGAGCTTTAACCATGTCCCAATTAAAACAACTCCTTAATAAGAATAGGTGCTGCAATTCCAAAAACAGTCAGGGTAGAAACAAAATATAACCAAGCCATTCAATGGAAGGATAATGATGTAAAAGTATCATTTATTACCCTGGTGCTGACTTACTGAAGGGAGAGCCTTGACACAACTGCTTGGGGCTATGAACTCCAAATGCAGAAGAATTAAATGAATGACACAAGGAGTTGTACAAAAGGACCAACGAGGATTCACCAAGCAGAAAGACTATCAGACTGTCAAGTGCTATTAAAAATTCTTCTGTGTAAATTTTAAAAGTAACTGAAGCAATTTATGGTGAGTAAGGTCCCTGTAAAAAGAAAACTTTGCTTTTTATACTCTTCAGGATGGGACACCTAGAGAACTATAACAGTAGACCTGACAAATTTCTAATGATACATTTCTGGAACATGGACATCTAAATTTTAGAATTCCATTTAATTCTTCCCAAAAAAAAAAAAATGGCTTAAGAAAACATGAACTTGAGACCACAAGAACTGTAAAGCCCTACAATCATAATGACTTGGGTTAGTCTGAAATGAAGAAACCTCAGAACTGTTACACAGCATTGACAGGAAATCCATGTTCCTGAGCTCCTACCCTTCACAAATCACAAGAGATAAGTCTTTTTCTGTTGATCGATGTCCAAAAACCAAATTAAAACCAATGTAATTCAACACCTGTATAACAAACAAATGTGAAAACTGTCCACAGTGATGATCCTTTCTGGACATGCCAGCATATGTCTCATATACGGGTTTTTTCTTTAATATGCAAAACATAATAGCCCTTAAAATTTCAAACATACCATAATTGACAATCGATAGATACTTTATTAATCCCAAGAGGAAATTCACATAATCCAGCAGCAGCATACTGATACAAAAAACAATAGTAAAGAGTAATAAAAATGCAGGTAAAAACAGACAATAACTTTGAACAATGTCAACGTTTACTCCCCCGGGTGGAAATGAAGAGTCGCATAGTGTGGGGGAGGAACGATCTCCTCAGTCTGTCAGTGGAGCAGGATAGTGACAGCACTTTATCACCATTCCTACATTGTAAATAGAAAAGAATCCATAGTAAAACTCCTAAAGTATTTGACCTGTGATCCTCTTATAGTGAGTGATGGCAATCCTGTTGCAAATAACTGACACACAATCAGGTCAGGTAACTAAAAATCTTTACCTGGCTAGGTTAGTAAGTAAATGCAAATCTGGACTGGGTCATAATGAAGTCAAATGTGGAGATGTTTGACTGATCAGACTCTTAGAGAATTCAGTGCAGGAATCTTTATTTCACTTGTTTAGCTTCTCAGGTGGTGTTCATTGCATTGGTTACATCACAGATATCGGACAAAGAGCAGCCTGCAGTAACGTCAAAATACAGAAGATCTTGGATATAATGTGTTGCAAGAAGTTTAACAGTGCTCAAATTCCTTCCTAAAATATTGATGTTATACAAAATGAATACATTAGGTATTAATCAATAATTTACTTCTTGCCAAAAATCAATAGGTATTTTATAGAGCTACTGCTCTACTTGTTGTGTTGAGATTCCATGCTTGCAAATCAATTTGCTGATATTTTACACTGGACACTTTACAGCAACCAACAACTTCATAAAGACAGAAGGAAATATCAATACAATTACACCTTGTTCCTCCATCAGCCACTGAAAAAACCACCACCACCACCACCACCACCTTTTGCTCTTAATTATTAAATACAGACAAATTCTAGATTATAACTGTCCCTTCTTTACCCAGCTCTGATGGTGGCCTCAACACATGCATAGTTGGTTTGAATAAAACTTTGGCAGTATTGTCTACTGTAATCAAGTTTTTACATGCTTTTTATATTTTTATTCAAAATTTTACAACTGATGCACAAGACTATTGGGAATATCCTAACATAGTTCTGGTCCTGTCAGATATTATCTTTACTTGGAGATTGCCCATAGTGATGTCGGTCCAGCAGGCTTACAGACAAGAATGACCAATGCAAAGTATAATTCTCTCTCTTACTTATCTAATACAATCGGTATGATAGTAACAGTTCTTTTCTAACCAGCGTTGTGAATCTTCTTTTCATGACTGTTAGCACTGTTAACATGAATACCTACAGTACATTATATAAAGCTGATTTGAAAAAAGTGTTAATCCTGCACCCCTCTCCTGCACAGAAAAAAAGAATGAGAAAGGGCTGATAAATAAGTCAATATTTTTGTTAATAACTTACAACCCAGTGTGTTGTTACAGCGGTCATGTTTGCAGCATGCAAGGTTTGGTTTCATTTTGATGCTATCCACCTTGTTTATTGACCTTCTTATTCTTTGAACACATCAGTAAAGTTGAATAAGTGTCTAATAGTTTGTATCCATTTTTTTCTTTTATAAAATGAATATTAAGGCTTTATCCTTTTCACAATGAATAAAGTATATTTTATTTTGTAATTGCTGTTTTCTATAAACAAACTAATTCCAAAAAAATGGGAATCAACTACAATTCAATTCAGAATTGGAAAGAGTAAAATATGTCAACAAAACAATAAGTACAGTAAAACCTTGGATTGCGAGTAACTTGGTTTACGAGTGTTTTGCAAGATGAGCTAAAACTTTTAATAAATTTTAACCTGATAAACGAGCGAGGTCTTGCAATATGAGTAGTACAGTAATCCCTTGCTATATCCCGCTTCGACTTTCGTAGCTTCACTCTATCGCGAATTTTATATGTAAGCATATCTAAATATATAACGCGGATTTTCTGATGCTTCGCAGGTTTCTGTGGACAATGGGTCTTTTTACTTCCTGTACATGCTTCCTCAGTTGGTTTGCCCAGTTGATTTCATACAAGGGACGCTATTGGCGGATGGCTGAGAAGCTACCCAATCAGAGCATGCAGTTAAGTTCCTGTGTGCTGATTGGCTCAGCAACGGAGAGCCGAATTCGATTCCACTGCGTTAACCAGGAAGTCTTGTCTCGCTCATTCAGCATCAACGTGTTTCGCTGGGTAAAGAGTTAACTTTTGTGCTCTTTTGTGTTTTATCTTTGTGCGTAGTCAAGCCCTTCGTTATGGCTCCAAAACGATCTGCTCCTGCTGCTGCTTCAGGGGTCGGGCCCAAGTGCCAACGGAAGATGCTAACGATTGCCGAAAAGGTAAAAGTTTTGGAAATGCTGAAGGAAAGGAACAGCTACACTGCTGTAGGACACCATTACTGCATCAATGAGTCCATGATTCTTTTTATTTAAAAAGGAGGAAAAGAATATAAGATCTACGGCTGCAGTGTCCTACAACCAGGGCGCAAAACAAGTTGTAAGTGGATGTAATAAGGCGGTAGTGCAGATGGAATCTTCTTTAGGGATTTGGATTGAAGACTGCCAGAAGAACAACAATGGCGGTGCTACACAATCGCCTGTAGAGGCTCCTTTAGAAGGGCTGTAACACTCTCCTTTGTTGTGCAGTAAAATTAAAACTCATTGTTATCGGACAAGTCATCGTGTCATTGTTGGCGAGTAACCATAATTAATTTTCTACGTACAGTACTTAATACATGTACGTACATTTAGTGTCACTGTACACACATTTTACTGTATACAATTTTTCTTGCATTGTACATATTTATTGCTGGTGGCCTGTCTGTCGTAATGGCTGTAACATATGTGATATTGGAGACGCTCGATATCTTTAAAATAATATTTAGGCTTTACTGTATATAAACAGTGTGTTTACATATATAATTTCAATGAATCTTACCTAATATCTAAGAGAATACAAATTGTTTATGCTGTATAATTTTGCAGGAAATGTTTATAAATAGTGTGGGAGAGTTTATAAGGGCTTAAAATATATAAAAATAACCATATGAGCATATGGTTTTCACTTTGCAGATTTTCACCTTTCGCGGGGGAGATCTGGAACACAACCCCCGAGATCGAGGAGGGATTACTGTACCTATATGCTTTGTCTGCCGAGCATCATGTGATCACAACGTGATCTCACTGCGGGATTGTGGGTAATCGTCTCCCATGCTCGTTCTCAGTCGGTGTGCCTCACACATATTAGTTAACATCCGTATGAGCGTATACTGTTTACTATAGCATTGTGTCCATGCGTCACTGACAGTCACTGTCATGCACCCCAAAACACGAGGCGGAGTCTCAGTACTTTATCAAAACCAGATTTTTTCAGCGTGAAACAAGAACAGCACAGTTATGTACTGTAGCAGGATCTACCACTCTCCTATACAGAGACACAGCAATCAGGCAGGGTCATGACCAGGTTAGTGGTTAAGTAATACTGTGCTCTTGCATTTATAATGTTTCTTGCATCACCCATCAATGACATGCACTTATAGCACAACTGCAATCTTTTCGGATTTGCTTTTACAGCGAACTGCTACAGTGCTGGGAACCTGCGGTTGCTTCAGGACACACTTCCCCATGTTGTCCTGTTGGGGGGGAATCCCAAAAGTGTTTAGAAACTTTACAGAGCGTAAACCATTATTTTATTTTAATTTTGTGTCCAAGTGTAGTGACTCTTCAGGCAAAAGCAACTGTCATTGGATAGGTTTCCTTGTTAAAGTCGCAAAAAAAGAAGATTCCAGTCAGCCAAAAGATAGCAGGGATTCCGTTAGTTACAGTGGAAGTTGTTCTACACAATAACTCTCCTCCTCTCCTCTCTCTTGTCTCTCTCACACCAGCCACAATTCTTTTCAAAGGTAAAGTGCAGGTTAATTTGTTTTACGTATTTTTACTTTATATTTTGTAGTAATCATTTTTATATGATTATTTTTGGGTTGTAGAATGAATCAACTAATTTACATTATTTCTTATGAGGAGATTTGCTTTGAAATACGAGTGCTTTGAATTGCAAGCATGTTTCCATAACAAATTATGCTCGCAAACCGAGGCACCATTGTACAAGCAAAATCTACTATATAATAAAACATTAGGTCTGTGTGTCCAGTCCCTCCGAGTTATCTGATTCGTCAGTTTGGCTTTGGTGTGATTGGTCAGCTTGGCTTTGGTGATGCAACAAAGAGAAAGTCTGAGTGCGAGGCACATAAGGAGGAAAAACGGCATGGGAAGGAAAGTTGCCTTCAGGAATGGCAAGTATAAAAGTGGACAGGAGGTGAGCAAGGTGCCTTGAAAATAATGACAGTCCGAGAGGCAGGCTTTACAAGAATGTGCATGAGAGAGCGAGCGCTGGTGAAGACAGGGTCAGACACACGCAAATACTGAGGAAAGGCATGAACGCTACATGCAGGGCAAGAGATTCCAAATATTTTTAAGCTGTTCTATTACCTGTCAACAACAACAACTGCTGCTACTTTTTCTTGAATATTACATTTAGTAACATATTTTTATTTTTTATGTGTACAAGCTGAAAATAAATGACAAGCAAAACCAAACAACTGGAGTTTGTGTTGTGGCTGATTCAGTCAACACTATTAATAAAACAACTATGGGAAACCAATGGGACTTCATCAAAGCTGGTCAATGAGACAATTAAAGAAATTACTGTGGCTCGTAAACAAGAACCGGACTGCCAAAATCAGCACCCGTCACTCACAGTGCACTACTTGCTGCGAGTGAAAATGAGATAAGTAGTTAGCTTCTCTTAGTTTCACCACCTGCACTCACATCTCTCTCTTTTTTTTTTTTTTAAAAACTGCCCCAGTGTATTTTAGAACATGGACAAAGGCACTAAAACAGGTACAAATGCTGCAATGTGAAGTAAAAATTGCTAAGGATGTTTGAAAAACAAATCTCAAACAGCAACATAATTGTGAAATCCTTCATGACCACACGGAAAGTTGGATTACAAGAATTAAAAAATAAGTAAACAAAGACTGAAAATGTAGCCTTTCATCAAAAGACTGGCTGAAATGAAAACCTACCAGGACTAAGAACTTCTATGGGGGTCAGAAACCCTGTCCTTGAAAACAGTTAATTCCAGTTATCAAATGGTTCTAGAAATTGTTCCCAAAGTACCAGGGCATCTGTATTGAATGCTAATCATCCATTTGAAATTAAGGAGAGCTGCATTAAACTTGAATTTTAATTTAGGTGTACTGTGATAAGAGTTATTAACAAAAGTCAGTTTTGCTTATACAGTATTTAGTTGGAACTTAGGCAGTAGATGCTATTTGTACGAATTTGGTTATATAGTACACACAAATGATTTATCATAGTAATTTCCCTCAGCATACTACTGTTACATCAAGATTCAAATAGAGACATCAAGATTTAAATATAGACACCCCTAATCTATGGTGGCATACAAAGCAGCAAACATTAGCACTATAACACATTATGTTTCCATTCTATTTAAGAATTCATTTGTTGACTGTGCATCTTGCTTACTGAAGACTTGCCAGTTTCCCAAGTTTTCTCATACCACACCACTTGCAATAGCGTTGTCAAATATACTCATAAACTACACTGGGATTTTTCTTCTTAAAAATTTTTAAAAATTCGTGGCATTCCTATCTCTTCAAAACTAGGTGCAGCAGTTGGCATTGTAAAGAATGAGTATGTGGAAACCCATCTTTTATTCAAACAGCATGTAACACAGCAAACATTGAATGCCAATATCAGTGTTGTGCTTTTACTGAAAGCAAAGAAATACAGTATGTACATGAAGAATAACATGTTTCTTTTGATCAGCAGCACCAATGAATTATGTAGAAACTACGACAAGAGGATAATCTCAAGCCAGAGTACCCGCACAAATCTCTTTGATATCAGTGTGACCATCAAACATCTGCCCTTCTCTTTCAGTGTTGTGACTACATGTACTTCAGCCTAGGTTTGACTTTTTCTTCCTTCAATCTACTCATTGCCAGCTTAAAAGCTGCATATACACACACTCTACGAGAGGTGATAAAGTTACTTAAACTAACTTTCTGAGATGAGCTAAACTCAAATCTGGTGTTTTCCAACAGAAAATGGCTGGTGTCTACATCTCACATTCACACTGCGCCACTGGCCTGGCTAATACTACAATGAACACTTGAACAAAAAAAGAAAATGTTACACCATTAGCACATGATTAACATCTCCCAGCCTCCCTGAACACACATGCAAATGAAAGACAGACAGAAAGGAATATGGGGATATGCACAAAAAGTGCACTTTCAGTTAGAGATCTGCGGAGTCTGTACCAATTTGCTTGATATCTGAGCAGCACTATGTGATAAAAGCTACTGTCTTTCATCACCTTCATGAGTGGTGCATTATCACCCGTAAATGACTTCCTTGGCGGAGACAAATTTTATTGGTTCAGCTGATACTGTAAAATATTTTTATATATAACATTGCCCTTTTTAAATTTAAATGTGCATTTTTCTATATATTCAAGTATTTTCATTAACAGAGCTAGACTCCAGCCAGAGCCTCATACAACTTTCTAGAAGGACTACTGACGCAGCCTTTTACGCAGTTTGTTATTTTTTAATACTACATATTAACTCTCCTTGTCAAGCCAGAGTTCCCTTTTATAAAACTAGGGGACTCTGCCACCTGCTCGCTTCGCTCGCCAACCCCTGCGTTTAGTTTATTTGGATATACAATTTTAAAAGCTTTTTTTCCTTTGGAATTGTTTCAATTTCATTATTTGCACTTTTACTTTAAAGCTTCATTAAAAGCAATATTTGGAATTACCTTTTCTTCAAGATTGCATTGAATTTTGATTCTGTTTTTGGAAGACACATTGTGACAACGCAACGTATAACTGCCCGTGAGTGAATATTCTGTTTCTCTAATAAATAATCCGACTTTTTCTAATGTTTATCCCTGTGATTTGTTAATTGTCATAGCAAAAGCTATTCTCACAGGAAACTGTAAACATTTTAATACAAATGGCATATCAAGATCTCTTTTGGTGACTAGTGCTATTTGCGGAATATATACATTAGCTTTCTTGTCGCCTGTTAAAATTTGCATCGCTTCTCCGTGATCATAAATATACACCTGACCGAATTGTGTTTTCTTTGAAATTAAACATGTCGTTGCTTTAACTGTTACAGATTCTCATAGCGTATGGTCCATTATTGTGTAAATCTACGTTTTGTGTATTGAATGATGCAAAGGCGAAAAGACTTTGTTTTCTGCTCTTTGGCTTTTATTTCTGACCTTTCTTTGTCCTGCTATTTTTTCAATTACACCTGGTCCTGATGATTAATTTCCTTTGGTTTGTGCTAATGCAATCTTTACTATCTTTATTTTTTAATACTGTAGCGACTGACATAATAAAGTGTCACAAAAGTTTTACTGAACAATCACAGACTTCATAAACCCAAAAACAACTTTCTATCACCCTCTCCCACCCCGGGTCTCGTGCTCCCCCCCCCACCACATCAATCAATACCCCGCTATCAGTCTTCTGTGCTGTACTCTGCCCTCCCTCAATCGGACCTAACAGTCGCTTATAACAAAAAAGGCTTCAACCTGATTGGGACGCTACAATACCTTCGAATTTTACTGTTTTCATATTCTTTACCCTTCTCTGCATGTTTATCGCGCCATCGTTTGTTTGAGCCTTTCGAATTCCACTGCTTTCATAATCTCTTATCTGCCTTTTTTTCTCTCTAACGCTATTGGGTCTGTTTTCTCCACGCTGCTCTTTCTTCTTTGCTTAATTGTTGTCTTTTCATCTAGAACGTATTGCCCTTATACGCTTTATATGTGCTGAGAGCACAGGATCTGTGTGTGCTACGTGCCTTTACACGACCAAGTGTTTTGCTGGCCGTGCTCTTATTCGATATTGTTTGCATCTCGCGGGTCTTTACATTGCTTTCCAAGAACTTCCGAGAAGATCACGTCTCGTCACCCTGCTTTTCCTTTCCAGGATTTTATTTTTATAATAGAGAGATATGTATAATTTTTGTGAAATTATTCAAACTCTAAAACATTTTTATGTTGTTACCCCAGAGCTTACAATAACAATGAATTTAAACGATGTACACATACAGTGCATTCGGAAAGTATTCACAGCGCATCACTTTTTCCACATTTTGTTATGTTACAGCCTTATTCCAAAATGGATTAAATTCATTTTTTCCTCAGAATTCTACACACAACACCCCATAATAACAAAGTGAAAAAAGTTTGCTTGAGGTTTTTGCAAATTTATTAAAAATAAAAAAAAACTGAGAAATCACATATACATAAGTATTCACAGCCGTTGCTCAAATCTTTGTCGATGCACCTTTGGCAGCAATTACAGCCTCAAGTCTTTTTAAATATAATGCTACAAGCTTGGCACACCTATCCTTGGCCAGTTTCGCCCATTCCTCTTTGCAGCACCTCTCAAGCTCCATCAGGTTGGATGGGAAACATCGGTGCACAGCCATTTTAAGATCTCTCCAGAGATGTTCAATTGGATTCAAGTCTGGGCTCCGGCTGGGCCACTCAAGGACATTCACAGAGTTGTCCTGAAGCCACTCCTTTGATATCTTGGCTGTGTGCTGAAAGATGAACCGTCGCCCCAGTCTGAGGTCAAGAGCACTCTGGAGCAGGTTTTCATCTAGGATGTCTTTGTACATTGCTGCAGTCATCTTTCCCTTTATCCTTTATCCTAGTCTCCCAGTTCCTGCCGCTGAAAAACATCCCCACAGCATGATGCTGCCACCACCTGGTGATGAACGGTGTCTGGTTTCCTCCAAACGTGACACCTGGCATTCACACCAAAGAGTTCAATCTTTGTCTCATCAGACCAGAGAATTTTGTTTCTCATGGTCTTAGGGTCCTTCAGGTGCCTTTTGGCAAACTCCAGGCGGGCTGCCCTGTGCCTTTTACTAAGGAGTGGCTTCCGTCAGGCCACTCTACCATACAGGCCTGATTGGTGGATTGCTGCAGAGATGGTTGTCCTTCTGGAAGGTTCTCCTCTCTCCACAGAGGACCTCTGGAGCTCTGACAGAGTGACCATCGGGTTCTTGGTCACCTCCCTGACTAAGGCCTTTCTCCCCTGATCACTCAGTTTAGATGGCCGGCCAGCTCTAGGAAGAATGGTGGTTTCAAACTTCTTCCACTTATGGATGATGGAGGCCACTGTGCTCATTGGGACCTTCAAAGCTGCAGAAATTTTTCTGTAACCTTCCCCAGATTTGTGCCTCGAGACAATCCTGTCTCGGAGGTCTACAGACAATTCCTTTGACTTCATGCTTAGTTTGTGCTCTGACATGAACTGTCAACTGTGGGACCTCATATAGACAGGTGTGTGCCTTTCCAAATCATGTCCAATCAACTGAATTTACCACAGGTGGACTCCAATTAAACATCTCAAGGATGATCAGGGGAAACAGGATGCACCTGAGCTCAATTTTGAGCTTCATGGCAAAGGCTGTGAATACTTATGTACATGTGCTTTCTCAATTTTTGTTATTTTTAATACATTTGCAAAAACCTCAAGTAAACTTTTTTCACATTGTCATTATGGGGCGTTGTGTGTAGAATTCTGAGGAAAAAATTAATTTAATCCATTTTGGAATAAGGCTGTAACATAGCAAAATGTGGAAAAACGGATGCGCTGTGAATACTTTCCAGATGCACTGTACATACAATATAAGTTAATCTTGATTTTCAAAAACCTTGCAAAAGCTTACATTATGAGAGGCTAGTGATCTAACTAGATTAAGTGGACATTTACAGTGCACTGTATCGATGGTAACATGCCTGGCTTAAACACAAAAAGCAAAGATTCATGGGGAGAGGGTGGGTCAGTGTCTGAGCTTCTACACATGTTAATTTTTTGAATAAATGATTTAGATAAAATGTAAATTACACAGAGAATTAAAACGGTTGGATTGGTATATACCAGGGAATCAGCAAAATCACTACAGGCTAACTAGGACTGAATTCAGATATGGGTAATGTGATATAAAATAAATGTCAAATTTTACATACAAAAAATAAAAACAGATATAATTACACAAAGGGGGATATAAAACTTGAAAAAACATTTTATGGTAGTTTTATAGCACTAGTAAACTGTCCACCACTACAGAGTGTGCAGAAGCCACTAAAGTTAACAGGATGTGTAATACCATATTCAAAGTTTCGAGTTTGGCAGAAAGATGCATCTCAGGGAACTGAAGGTTCACCTGCTAAAAGAGAACTCCTCAGCTGCTCACTTACTAGGCCAAGTGAGTTTTACCCCCGATCCTACTCAAAATGACAACAATGGAATCTGGCTGTTTCAGCAATGCAGGCAGGGGTACAAGACTAGATCACCTCCATCGGCTCAGGCAAGCGTCACCATCCGGGGCCACTTTGACTCTCTCCGTTCCTCCACCATGCCGGCAGAATTTAGTGATGTATATGCTTTTCGGGATTCAGTTGTACACAACCTAAATATTTATTGCCCTAAACAGAAATCTTTTGTTTCTTCTTTTCCTGAAGCACAAGTACGAGATATAATGAGAAGAGCACATACAGTAATTGAAAAGCACAAGGACAGGGCTGTTAGGACCATCGTACAACATTCAGGCATAAATGACATTCAGTATCGATAGTCGGGGGTTCTAAAGGCGGATTTCACAGCACTAATTCAGGCCACGAAGGAGAGGACCTCAGCTGTAGGAATCATCATTTTGGGTCCCCTGCCTTTGGCAAGAAGGTCAGATAAATCCTACAGTTGTCTGCTGGCCTTGAGCAACTGGTTCAGAGGCTTCTGCAAGAGACATAACATCAGTTTCGTTGACAAATTAGATCTTTTCTTGGAGAGACTGTATTTCTTCACGCAAGATAGTCTAAATCAAAAACAGATTTAGCCCCAGGTCCCCTCTGACAATATATTGAGCGTAATCTGTCTTTCCTGACTATGCAATTTTAGTCCAAATGTTTTTTATAATACTTTGTTAGGGTGTGACAATTCTTATACTAACGAATCATAGTCTAAATAAAAAATCTGGACAAACTGGTAAAAATGCAAAGAATTTAATTACCATTTCATCTTTAGATGTGCACTGTAGTAGAACTATAAGAACTGATTATAGATTAAATAAAAAATCCCCACAAACCAGCATAAACATGAAAAGCCTAGTCACTATTTCAAGCTGCCGTAACACTCCAATTCAGCCCTGCTTTTCAGACTACTTAAATATGACTTTAATAAATATTAGAGCATTACCCAGCAAGACTTTTACATTAATAATTTTCTCAGTGATAGGAAAATTGGCTTTCTTACACTTATTGAAATGTGGCTCAGCTCAGATGATGTGGGAGTATTAACTGCAACAGCAGCTTTGGTTCTCCAAGGCAAAAAAAAGCGGTGGTTTAGAGAACATTTAATGGAGCTGAATAAACATTAATGCTGGTTTTGGTACTTTCACATCTTTCAGTATCTTGCCATTGTTTTTCAATGACTGTCCCAGGCTCTCGTATTGACTGTTTATGGACCTCCTAAATATAATGTGTCTTTTATTGAGGAATTCTCAGACTTTGTACCTATAATAATAACAATTATGACAGGTTCCTAATTATGGGCGATTTTCATGTGGATAACCAGTGTGACCCGAAAGTTAGAGAATTCATGAATTACTGGACTGTTTTGATCTCAATCAGCACGTTAGTCCACCAACTCATAAGGGAGGAGACATGCTGGATTTAGTGATTTCAAAACTGCTAAAAGTTGACATGAGGCAAAACATGGATGCCGGTATATCAGACCATTTTTGCATATTATTTTATATTATTTGCATATTATTTAATGTAGAAATACTGATAACTACTAATACTAACTAATGAGAAGCATATTTTAAAAAAATGTCACTTTGATACAACTACACCTTCAATATTCTAAACAATCAGTCCAACTGTAATGCTTACTTCAATAGTGCTAATAATGTTAACAGTAAGGAGGAAAAACTTTATGCTAAGGTGAAAGCTGCAGTAAACATAATGGCCCCTGAAAAGACAGTTAAAAATTCCTCCAGAACTATTATACCTTGGATACCCAAAGAGGGTATTATTCAAAAGAACATTCTGGAGAGCTGAACGTAAATTGAGAAAAACTAAACTGATAGTACACTATGAAATACTGAATTATAAAACAACTAAACATAAAAATGCAGTGTACCATAAGAGGCAGTCCTAGTTCTCTAAAATTATAAATGAGAATGCTGGAAATCCAAGAGTTTTATTCTCAATAACTGATCGCCACTCAATGGAGTGCTTCCTAAATTCTACTAGTGAAACTTATGAGGCTTTTTCAATATTTTTTAAACACAAAATAAATGATATTAGAAATAATATAGCACATTTCCCCCAACAGAACAGATCTACCCAAAACACCTGTGCAATTGGCCCAATTCCAACAGGCTTTTTCAAAGAAGTCTCTGCTAAATGATAGTGTACTTAACATAGTGAACTCGTCATTAGATATGGGGGGTCTTCCTGGATTATCTTAAGACTGCAGTTAAACCCCTGCTCAAGAAAAATAATCTTGACTCCTTCTAGAAAAGGCAGTTATTAAAGATCAAATAAATGATTACTTGATTTAACACTCTATTGTGGACAAGTTTCAGTCAGGTTTTAGAACAAATCATAGTAAAGAAACTGCACTGGTTAAAGTAGCAAATGATTTGTGGTTTAATGCAGACAGAGACCATGTATATGTTCTTGTTCTCTTAGACTTGAGTATAGCATTAGGCACCACTAATCACAGCATACTTATAAATGGGCTAAGACAATGGATGGGCTTCTACAGTAATGTCTTAAATTGGTTTCAGTCTTATTTAACAGGTAGAAAATTCTTTGTTAGTTGTGGTGATTGTACTTCGGAGACACAAGACATTTTATGTGGTGTATACCACAAGGATCTATTCAGAGCCCACTGATTTTTTTCTAATGTACAGTGGAACCTTTTGTGACGTCTCAGAACGCATAAATCGGTTTACGACCAAAAGTTTGCCAAACTTTTGCATCTGTTCACGACCACACACTCGGTATACGAACAAGCCAGTTTCCCTTTCGGTTTGTGTACACCGATGATTTCCGCACGTGTTCAGTCTCTCCCTGTGCAGCGAGCGAGCATGAGAGACGCACACACACATAGAGACAGACAAGCACGCAAGAGAAACGCACACTGGACGCATAAGGCCAAGAAGGCAGTTAAAGAATGCACCGGGCTTGTTTTTAAAGAGACAGATCCGAGCATTGTTTTAACCTCATTGTATTTAATGAAGACTTTTTTCTATTGGATTTTAACCTCCACTTCACTTCTGTTTACAGCGATCGGTTCGTAGCGTGTACGGTTGCAATGTTACTTTTCTTGGTGGTTTATTACATTACAGATTTTTCAAATGTAAATTTTTTTCCCCTGTGCTTAAATCTCATTAAAAAAAAAGTGTTTTTAGCGAGCGGTTCGTAGCGCTATAGCGCAAACTCTTGCACTGTTAGTTTTCCCTGCTGTTCCAAGGTTTTCTCAGTGTTATTCAATGTTTTTACCTTTAGTTTACTATTACACTGTGCAATCTATGGTATAGTTAACTATATTTGTGCTTAAAAATCTTTAAAAAAATACTGTATTTACATACAGTTCGTACGGTCTGGAATGGATTAATTGTATTTACATACATTCCTATGGAGGAAATTACTTCGGTTCACGACCAAATCGGTTTACGACCAGACATTTGGAACGAATTATGGTTGTGAACAGAGGTTCCACTGTACATGCTTTCATTAGGTCAGATTATCTCAAAGCACAAGGTGAGCCACCACAGTTATGCTGACGACACACAGCTTTATTTATTGATAGTGCCTGATGACCCTAACGCTCCTGGTGCTCTTATCCAATATCTTGCTTTCATTTCCAAATGGATGAATAGTAACTTACTCAAACTAAATAAGTAGAAACAGAAATCTGGAAAATATGTAATATATTAACCTCATTACTAGGGCTTCATTTTTTTTACTTAAGGAATATAGGAAAAGTTAGACCTCTTAAATCTTCACAAGATGCTAAAAAATTAGTTCACGCTTTTGTTTTCAATCGAATAGATTACTGTAATGTGCACCTAACAGGAATACCTAAGAAAGAAATCATTCATTACTGCAGAATGCAGCAGCCAGAATTTTAATCAGAAAAAGAAAATATGAGCACATCTCATCAGTTTAAGAGTTTTAACATTGGGTACCTATGTCAGAACGGACTTTAAAACACTACTAATGATTTATAAAGCTTTAAATAATCTTGCTCCGTCCTATATTTTGGAATGCCTATCCCCCCTACACCCCAAGTCGTAACCTTAAATCATCAAATGGAGGTCTGCTTATAATTCTAATAGCCAAACTTAAAAGAAGTGGTGAAGCAGCCTTTTACTGTTATGCACCTAAAATCTGGAATACTTTACAGATAGAAATTCACCAGGCTAATACTGTGGAAAATTAAAAACTGCTAAAAAAAACCAATATTTTAATATGGCTTTTTCATAGCTACATTTCAGTTGTATTACTGATAGACTATATAGGCACAGAATTATTATATTCTTCAGGGACTGCAATCTGTAGTAATCTCTTTATTTTCCAGATCTCCTCCTGATCAAGGCACAATGCAGCCCCCTGCACTGATGGAAAGAAAGCATATATTGCGACCGTCCACAAGACCAACATCATTAAATACTATCATGTGAAGCCTGAAAACAAAGAATACTGATTTACGACCATTTATGTTAAATAGAACACCCAGTTGGGGCAGAGTGGTCTTTTAGGCTTTGGATCCCTTAAAGATTTTGTTTTTCTCAAGCCTAACTGGAATGCTTTTTGTTTCTTTTTCTGTGCTCCTGGCAATCTGAACTTACAATTTATTTATTTCTTATTCTTTAATATTATTGCTTAATCAAATTGTTTTTTTGTGTAATGTTCTATTAGTCATCTTGTAAAGCACTTGTAGCTGCACTGTATGAAGATGTGCTATATAAATAAATGTTGTTGTTTAGCATCGTGCTTGCTACACCAAGGGGGATAACCCTCTATTTGATGTTAAAGATGTATAACAATGCACTCAAAACTCCGAGGAAGAACTTTTTGATGGAGTGCCACATAGCAAAGATCACAAAGATGATGACTAATATAGACAGCACACGCTTATTAAATGGAAAACACTGCTTAGGGTCGTCTCCTTCCTAGATAAAACTGGATCCCAAGGCAAAAGATTGAGAACTACTTCTGTAGGAAATACACGCTTTCTCTCAATTAACTGCATTAGGACTAGAAACACTAAGCAAATGGTAGAAAATGGCTCAAATTTGTACCAACTTGTTATTTGGAAAAAAATTTAAGTGAGTGGTTGGCTATTAAAAATCTTAGAAAGCATTTTTATCATTGTCGCCAGAATGCTGTGCTCTCAATATAAATGCTGTGGGTTTGCTTTTATCCTGTTACTGAAAATGCATTGCCCTTTAGCCAGCAAATATACAGCTCTACTGCACAAATGCTATTGTAGAAATTGTTACACAAATGTACATTTATTTACAGTAGATGTTACTCAGTGGCTTATTGTTCTTTTCGAGTACTGCAGGGTTGCTTTGTCTACACTGCATGCACCTGGGAATTCAAACCACATAAATACGCTGAATAAAATCAAGTTAACTACCAGACAAGTGTTTGGTCTGATGTTGGTCATGCATGCTCCCCTAGCTAAAGGGCAGCTTGTCTTTATAATCACAACTTTTATCTTTATGAAGCAAAGTATCTTTCTAAACTTAAAATATTAAGTTATTCCTCCTGGAGCAGCTCTTTTTTCACACTGCTGTCGCCTGAGGAAGCAACCTGAGCACAAAAGCAGTACGATGCTTGAACAAATTTACCAGGAAATACTGCTCCATCACAGGGCGTACCCTGGACAAACTGTAACCTGCTGTGGAGCAGACGATGGTGGAAAAATTGGATTCCATCATGAAAAATTCCCTCCATCAGGTGCTTTCTTGGAGATCTTTCAGCCATAGGCTCATTCCACCAAAGTGTGCCTCCGGGAGTCATTTCTGCCCACTGCTATCAAGCAATTCAATGCTTCGACCCAATGTACTTATTTGGTTTTATTTATTTATGTATTTACTTAATTATTAATTGATTGGTTGTATTATCTGCCGTGTGAGTCTTTATTCTTGTTTTTTGTTTCTGCTGCTGTATGCATTTGAATTTCCCCATGGAATTAATAAAGTTTTATCTAATCTATTTCATAAAAATAGAGAATTTCACATAATAACAGTACCAAAGGGTGGAACTTGAGACTCATTACAATACCAAATGTTTAAATTTAATTACAAAGGAATTTATAAAATTCCAAAATGGTCACTAAAACATGTACTTCACTAAAACACTGCTTTTTGAAAAAAAAGCGGCGTGGGCAATAAAAGACAAACTTATTGCCAACTACAGCAGCAGAGATGATATCAGATTAACACACACACACTTTTTCCATTTCTAAAATTGAAATAACTTTCTGCCATTCTGGGTTAAAGTTTTTTTTTCTCTTTTGTTTATTTTTGTTTTGGTTGCCAATCTACCTAGCAGCAAGTGCCAGCCCAGTGTTAACGTATGGGCTCAATCTTATGGACACAATGTGCACAGATTCTTTTATATACCCAAAAAAAAAAGAAAATAGAAAAAGCTTTAATATTAATATAATTTACAACTCCAGTACACCACTTCACTTTTAAAGTTTAGTTTCTGGTTTATCCAGCTGGATACCTAGCTGTACAATACAGTGCTTTAAATCAGTTTCACTGTAAAAAGATAGTCTGATCTGTCACACTTTGATTTTAACTGATCCACATGGGAAAAGAGCACTGCCTCTCAAATTGTAATGTGCCAACACTAAAGAAATGAATAAAGCACAAATACACTGTGTTGCCTATCGTAAAACTGCATGCAAACTTGGATTCCTAGATTAAGATGCTGATTCAGCTCCATAATGCTGTGACTTCTGTGTCGAGTTCATTTTTATGTGTAGGTGAATTGCTTTGCAAACATGAGAATAATGTTTTCTCTCTGCCTGTTAACACACACACACCCCATTCTTTACAAATTCATGCTTTTGGGTGTGTGTCCATGTGTGTGCATAAGCGTGCGCTCATCTGACTCCTGCATTTAAAAAAAGCAATGTGCACAGGTAACTGCATGAACTTTCAGTGGCCACTTGCAAAGTTGATTTATTATTTTTTGGCGTGTGTGCAGTTGGGGATATTTGGGTGGACTAAACATTTTACAGTGGTAGAAAAAGTACTTACCCCTTCCTAATATCCTTCGCAAACAGTATTTTATAAGCTTACCGGACAAAAAATTAGTCACCCATGTCTGGGTTTGTTTTTACTTGCTGCATTAAGCCAGTGTGCAGACCACAATGCAAAGCGTTTAACAGCCAACACACATTCATACTTGTTGAGTTCTGTTAAATCAGTGTGTTGCTACGCAGTAGATGACAGTGTTGGTCAATGTCACAACTGTGAAAATGAATCTCTGCCAATTTAAAAAAAAAAAATACCAGTTGTGTCTGCTATTGGTGACTTTTTTTTTTAGGCATGGGGATGTTGTGAAGCTGGAATGTCAAACCTACTGAGCAAAAATATAACATTCCTGTGAGTGGGTGATGTACTGTACTGTATATGATAAAAAGATGCACTTCTTCATGTCTATCTTTTCTATTTCAATTACCCGTTACGTAATATTTCAGCCCTTCATTCATCATTATGGCATCCATGTAACCAGCCTCTCCTCAAAAGTCATCACTGTGGATAAATGGTGCCACGTCCACATCACTGTGTACTAACAAAAAATTTAGTGTGCAGCATGGCCTAAATCCTGCAGGCACATGGGCATGCCTCAGTGTCCAATGCCATTTTCGCCACATTGCCCTGATTTGCCTATAAAATATTTTTCCCCAAACACGAGATGAGCCCTTACACTCCACACAGACACATCAGGTATAAACCAGCCTTGAAATGTGATACATACTTTAGACACCAACACAGGGCACTCCAATAGGAATACCGTCCTAGAAACAACTGGGCTGTGTGCTATGGGGATCACAGAGTAACAAGGAGTAGCAATGTTCCATGTGTGTTTGGTTTTCTCTGTGGGTTGCACAACAGACATAAATGATTGGCACAAAATAATTACTGCATTTGGCCGTGCCAAAGAGCATACTGTATAGGAAGTTGTTAACTTTGCGGGTGTGCTAAACATACTGTCCAATAGGTCTTCCAGTAGTGGCATTCATCGCAGTCAAACACTAATTGCCGGCATAACCACGGTTGAAAGACAGTAATCGCAGATAATGACCATCACTGTGTGTCATGCATTGCAATAGCAAGCCTAGACAGACAATGTAGGCCCACAATATAAGATTTTTGAACAAACAATCAGAAGGGAACTTCAGACCATGGATATCTGGAGCAGAGTACCACAGAAGAAGCCCTTGTTAAGAGCTACTCAAAAAGCTTCAGAGTTACAGTGGGCACAGAGCTAAAAACACTGGACTTCTAGTGCTGAAACCATGTTATGTGGTCTGATGAGTCGTGTTTCTGCTGGTAGTTGAGTCACACAAGGCAACAGGTACATCATAAACTGTAAGACTCCTTTCATGAGGACTGTTGCATGGTGCTTATCAAGCAAGAAGCAGTTCTGCAATGCTCTGGGGGTATTTCAATTATATGAAAATAGGTCCTTTGATTGAGGCGTCTATGCACTTCAACCAAAAGGGCTATGTTGAGCTTGTGAATACAGTGACTGTGCAGTGTATACAAAATGGCGACCCCAGTCTTCCAAGCTAATAAATGTCTAAGAAAAATATTTTAAAGCATTCTTGCATTTCAACTGGCCCCCAAAATTCCAAGATTTAAATCCCATAGAAAACCTTAGGGACTATTTAAAGCAACAAATAAAAAACACCAGCAGAGCCATCCAACCAATCTAGCTGAACAGCAAGATTTAGTACTGGAAGAGTAGATAAAACTTGTTGTTACCTACATCTGCAAACTGGTGGAGTAAATGCCAGACAGAATTGCAGCTGTTTTTCAGTCTCACAGAGGACTTATGCACCATTAGATTCTGTAAGATTTATCCAGGGGTGTTTAATTTTTTGTTTGTTACGCTGACAATGAATAGCCCCAGATCTTGACACAAAATTCAACATTGTATCCAAACATAATATAGTATTGAAATAATCTATTTCTTTATTGAAGGAATAAAAGTTATCTAACACCATTATCACCCATGAGAAAAAGTAATTTTCCCCATAACTTCAACTCTTGGTTATAACACCTTTAGTTGTAATTATTACTGCTAAACAGTTCCTATAATTGGATATCAGTATTTCATATTTCATATTGTTGTTGAGTAATTTTAGCCTGCTCTTCTTGGCACAACTGCTTTAATTCAGACACTGGTAGGTTTGAGAGCGTAAACTATTTATTCCAGGCCCTGTCACAGCCTGTCTATTGCACTCAGGTCAGCACTTTGACTAGGCCACTCCAAAACTTAAAATGAAAAGTTTAGAAGAATCAAAGTTAAAGAGTTCCTTTTGTGTTTTTGGGGGGTTGTCCTGCTGCATTTCTCAATTACGCTTCAACTTCGGGTTACAAATAGATGATTTGGAATTCTACCTAAGAATTTTCAGGCAAAAGGCAGAATTCATTGTTACTTCAATAATGACAAATTTTCCAGGTCATCGGGTAGCAAAGCATCTCCTCATCATCATGTTACCACTCCCAATGTTTTATTGTACATATGTTCTTATTATTAAATGCTAGATTATCCTTACACCACACATAGTAGGACCTTTATTGTCCAAATGGTCACACTTTTGACTCATTTGTCCATAGAATATTATTCCCTAAATGCGAGGCGAGTACTGATGTTACTCTTGGATATCGCAGACTTCTGCTTTGCTACTCTCCCATGAATCAAATTTTTACTCACTCTCTTTCATATCATGGAGTCACAAACACAGACTTTAGCCGACGCCTGCAGTTCTCTGGAAGTTCTTCTGGGATCCTCTGTGACTTCTTAAATAAGTCCACACTGTGCCCTTGGGATGATTCTGACAGGTCTGCTTCTCCTGAGAAGATTCACTATTTGGAGAGAATGGCCCTCAGTGTAGTTCAATGGAGTCCAGAATCTTACAAATGGCTTTGTCATCCTTTCCAGACTGATACATTTCAAAACCGTTATCCTCATCTCTTCTTTAACTTCCTTTGATCAAGGCAAAGGGTTTTTAAAGAAACCCTGTAGGAACTACAAGACTCAATATATGGCATGTTTAGATTCAACAGAGAAGGCCCAATCAGGTTTGGCAGTGTTCAATCACCTGACTCTACTCATTTAACTTTGGTCAGCTGTTTGAGTGAGTATGTAAGGGGGTATTTATCTTTCCACACGGTCAATACAAATGTTGGATATCTTTATTACTTAAATTCTTTTTAAGAAGCAATTTGGAAATAGTGTTACATGATTACTGTGTTTCTCTTTATGTAATATTACATTTTATCTAAAGATATGAATTACTTAATTATGACAAATATACACAAATAGAGAATATCAGGAAGTGGCATATACTTTTTCACATCATTGCAAATGTTTCAATCACAGAAGCATGGTGAAACCTCTTATAAAGCTAACATATTCTCAATGCAAAGAAAATATTATCAACACTAACTAGCAGGTTTAAGGCCTGTTGTAAACTGCAGTGAGAGTAGCTGAAACTTTAAAAATTGGGTTCAAACAGTCTGGTAATATTAAATTTGCAAACTAAGAGTGTGATTGGGACCTTCAATAAGCCTACATCTCATCCAGAGCTGGTAAAGCAGAATTTCAGTCCATCACAGGACACAGTCACTCATGCTAATTTAAGATCACCAGCTAAGCAACATGTATATCTAGGGCACATGGGAGAAAAGCTGGACTATCCCAAGAACGAAATAAAGCAACAGAAACAAAATGTCAAAACTCCACTCAGACACCAACTAACATTATTTGTATCAAGTCTTGTGGAGCAATGAGGCAGCACAGCTACCCACAGCACCACTATGTCCCTCTTACTTCAAGATCACCTTTGCAGATATCATTCAATAATTCACAATATTTTCAAAATGTGTTTGCATAGAATGGCATATTGCTTGCACATTGTCTTGTCAGTGTAGTGCAGCAGCAAAGGAAGTGGCCTCTAAACCACATGCTTGTTGGTTCAATACCTTCTTCTGAAACACTTTGTGACCCTGAGAAAATTAAGCAGAGTTTTGATCAAAAAGTTGCTTTTTTATACTTATATACTTACTCTGTGTACATATTTAACTTATAGCATATAGTCTTTGTAATGATTAATCAACTCAAATCAAAATAATATTATTGGTTATTCATTAATAATTATTAAAAGCATCATAAATCAGCCTCCCCAATCTAGATATTCTTAATACTCACTACATTAAAGAAATACCACCATAATTTTGTAATCAAATCCTTATTCAGGCAATATTTAAACTATTCAAAAGCTTTGTACGATAGGTTCCATGCAGTTACTCAGTCTTTTAAGCTTAGTTTATACCAGGCATACTATACCGACCTAATCAATGCATACACAACAAGAAGGGGCAGACTATAAAGCACTTCAGTCACAGCTTCAAGTAACAGTATGTTTTCAGTTAACACTGTAAAATACTGCTATACTATGGTGTACAGTTTTGGTTCCGAAACTTCTGAGGTTGGTGCTATTGGGACTTACATACAGTCGTGGCCAAAAATTATCGACACCCCTGGAATTTTCCCAGAAAATGCACCATCTTCCAGAAAATTGTTGTAATTACAAATGTTTTGGTATACACATTTATTTCCTTTATATGCATTGGAACAACACAAAAACTCTCCCACACTCTAACATTTCCCACACAGTTATACAGCATAAACCCATTGTATTCTCTTAGATATTAGGTAAGATTCGTTGAAATTATGAATGTAAACATAATGTTTTTGTACAGTAAAACCTAAATATTATTTTAAAGATATCGAGCATCTCCGATATCACATATGTTACAGCCATTACGACAGACAGGCCACCAGCAACAAATACACACAATGCAAGAAAAATTGGATACAGTAAAATGTGTGTACAGTGACACTAAACGTACGTATATGTACTACGTACTGTACGTAGAAAATCAATTATGGTTACTCACCAACAATGACACGACGACTTGTTCGATAACGAGTTTAATTTTACTGCACAACAAAGGAGAGCGTTACAGCTCTTCTAAGGAGCCTCTTCGGGTGACTGTGTAGCACCACCGTTGTTCTTCTTCCGGCAGTCTTCAATCCAAATCCCTAAAGCAGATTCCATCTGGACTACCACCTTAAGTTCACTTACAACTCGTTTTGCGTCCTGGTTAAAGGACACTACGGCCGTAGATCTTATATTCTTTTTCTCGTTTTTAAATAAAAAGAATCGTGGACTCATTGATGCCGTAATGGCGTCCTGCAGCGGTGCAGCGGTTCCTTTCCTTCAACATATCTAAAACTTTTACCTTTTCGGCAATCATTAGCAACTTCCGTTGGCACTTGGGCACGGCCCCTGAAGCAGTAGCAGATCGTTTTGGAGCAATAAGGAATGGCTTGACTACACACAAAGATAAACACAAAAGAGCACAAAAGTTAGCTCTTTACACAGCGAAACACGATGATGCTGAATGAGTGAGACAAGACTTCCTGGTTAACACAGTGGAATCAAATTCAGTGCTCCGTCACTAAGTCAATCAGCACACATGAAGTTAACTGCATGCTCTGATTGGGTAGCTTCAATCAAGTCAACTGGGCAAACGAACTGAGGAAGCCTGTACCAGAAGTAAAAAGACCCATTGTCCGCAGAAACCCACGAAGCAGCGAAAAATCCGCGTTATATATTTAGATATGCTTACATATAAAATTCCCGATAGAGTGAAGCCACGAAAGTCGAAGCGCGATATAGCGAGGGATTACTGTAATAAAGAATTTGATGACTTACCAGCCAAGTAATGGGCAAAGGAAAACAACAAGCTTCCTCCACTCACATACACCGACGTCGTAAACTACCTCATTTTTGGATGCCGTGCACATATTATGTGCAAGTTTACAAATCATTGAAAACACAACTATTCATTAATAACAAGATCTTCAAATCTTTCAGCCAGCAAATACCTGCTCCTTACAAGTATGATGCTTTATTGAAAAAAAATTCTTGTAAGATGACTTCTCTTAACTTGAAATCTTAAGTACAACACATTTCATTAGTAAATGATTTACGCATTTCTCAGCCCATATTTGACGTCACATATTTTTCTAAAACAAATACTCAAAAAATGAACTTTTTTATTTCAATAGTTTCTATAAAAACACTCCCGAGCTAAGCATTTTTCCTTCATTAATGTCTTGCTTTTTTAACTAGTAAGTGTCATTAACATCACACTTACTGAGTGTGTTGACATCATACTGTATGTAAAAGTGAAGAGAGGAGAAGGCACCAGCATTGGTGTGAGTACTTACTGTGGCGTTGTGATGGTAGCACTGAATAAGAATGAGATGGAGTGATCTACTCTAAAGAGAGACAATCTTTTACAACCTACCATTGTACATAATGTAAGATTGTTACAGTATTCTCAATAGATTAACTCAGCAAAGAAATGTAAAATAGCATAAAATGAATTACAAGGTATAAAAGAAAAATTATATCAAGTTATTTAAAAAAAAATTGAAATTTCAAAACTAAAATAATTTATCATAATTAAAGGGTGTTTTTCCTTTAATTTTCTGTTGTAAAGTTGACTGCATATCTTCGATGGCTTCACTATCTTGAATCAGTTATCTTTATCAGTTCATGCTTAAGACTGCAAAATAGGTTTAGCAACCATAAGCTACTGTGCCCCTAACTGAGCTTTCAGGATTTTCACTTTAATCTTCCTTATTTTAATTTAAGTTGGAAAGACAAGATTTTATTTCTTACGTAGGCATGCAAACGTCTCTTAATTCCCTTGCTTCACCAAAAAAACACTAGCACGGCATACGAAGCATGCACATTTATCTCTAAACAAAGTAAAAAATGATACCATGTCCACGTTCTTCAAGAACATAGCTGGCTTTTTAATATTTTAAATGTAGTCATGCTCAGCAATAGTAATGACTAAAAAAAAAAAAATGATAACAGTTTACTAAAATCACAGTAATGTAAATACAACGTCATCCCATGCAACATTTGTGCACATACCTGCTACTCTGTGGAGCACTGAGCGACAGTTTATTACTGTCACTGCCACTACTGAAGTGGCAAATAAATTTTGCTAGAAATCAAAAAGCTTAGTGATTCACAAAGAAAGAAAGCCTTTTTTTTTTTTTTTTTTAAGTGGAAGAATTTAAAAAATACAAAAGTACACCTAAACATTCAGTGCCAACTAAAAGCAGATCTCCATGACATTCACAAGGAAAGCACAGCAGATAAAGATCAAAATCGTCTGTGGTGTCTAGCCAAACTAAAAAATTAAATTAAAAAGGAGAATAGAGGAAGTGACTTGGAAAAGATGGATCGAGACTTGAGAGTACAAGTATACAATTTAATTTGGCCTATATAATTCTATAAGGATTAAAAAAACAAAGTAATGAAAATATGTAGATATTTTAAGTATTCTCAGCTTTCAGTACCCTGTTTATGGACTGCACCAACTCAGGTAGTAACTGTGCACAAGGCACTCTGAAAAGATAAAGCAGAACAGCACCTTTAACACATTTCAAAATGAATTAATGAATATAAAGAAAAGAAGCAGGCACTTGGTAAAGATTTTGAGATACCTTTAAATGTAAATCAATGGCAGATTGTTTTGGATACATCAATCCTATCCCCACACAAACAGGCGACACCAGAAATAAGCTGATCAGCAGTTTCTTCCTCTGACATGATGCCCTCCATTTCAACATTAAACCACAAGATTGAGCAATGAATGGTTACAATTGAATGAAAATATTAAAAAACAAAAGCACTGAAGGCTGCAAATAAACAGTTACAATACATCCAAGTATGGGACTCAGTAACAATAATCCAACAGGTCTGCTAATTTAACTTGAATGCAATACAGCTTGCAGGTGAAATAGTACACATGCAGCTGAACATCTTATGAGCAAGCAGTAATATCAATGCAGTGCACAACATTGAGAAATGTATAGCAGTAACCCAGAACAGTTAAGGGACAGAGACAAAGTAGGTGGACATATATCCCCGAGTAAGCAAAACAATATATTTCTTGCCTGAAGAAGGGGCCCAAGTTGCCTCAAAAGCTTGTATGTTGTAACTTTTTTAGTTAGCCAATAAAAGGTGTAATTTTGCTTGACTTTTCTCTATTATTATAATTAAAAAAATCTTGGGTCGAGACATGATTTTCTCTGAGACACTTTAACGTGAAATAAAAAAATGAATGAAATGAAAATAATCTCTTTAAATTGTATATCCGGTTGACCAAAACCAGGGGTGGGTGAGCGAAGCAAGCAGGGGGCATAGCCCCTTAGTGGCCTTTAAATATAAACTGATGGAAAAGAAAAAGAAACACAATTGCAACTCTGTCCGGAATGAGAAAACTGTATCTACAGCCTCTGAACTTTTACAAAAAACTTTCAATTTGTGTTTAGCTCTTCAAAGAAGCAATTCAATTTGAGCAGGGAGGCTTTGCAATTTGTTGGATACATTAAAGCTTGTTAGATGCACATTTACTCAAGGAGGTCGAGATGGACCAACTTCCTAATCAGGTCAGTTTTAAAAAAGTTGGGAAAAGGACAGAGAGCATAACATTAGGTATGTTTAAAGACTTTGGTAAATGACTTGAAAGATGGAGCAATTCACATTTTTAGTTACTTCAAAGAGTCAGTTTTAATGTTTTTTGTTAATTAAATACACTTTTGACCATTAGTTGTATTCAAAAATAACAGTGTGAATAGAATGCAGTTACAAGCATTATTAGACTAGATTAAATATGTGTTTTTAACAGCACATTACAGTTTCTTGCATTTCAATTGTAGCCCAACTCAAGTGATGTCAAAATAGCATCTTTTGATATCCTGTTAGATGTTGGTTGTGGAGGGTCACTAACCAATTTTACTTCAAATTTCTTAAACGTGAATATTTTTGAAAGACATGATTCAATTAGAGTTAAAATCTGTTTAAGGTAAAATTGCTGGCTGTGAATTTGACCTATTAATCATGTGGCAGATCTGATCATCCAATAATCAGTATCGACAGAAGCGGAGTGACCGAGTTTGTTAAAACACACAAGATATGTTGCACACACAACCGGCCTGTTCCCCAAAATGGAGGTGAGAAAACTCCTCGTTTCATACAGTACGCATGCCTTGTATGATCTTAGGAAATACTTAAAAACAACCTGTGCACATTGTACACAATGCCAGTGTACCATAGTGTCTTCTAAGCTTAACTATAACAAATCCAGCAAATGCTCAGAGCTTACAGGAGTTACACTACAGATAATGAATATAAATGCTCAGACTATATGCGACTTTGTATGTGTTCTTCACATTAAAAAATATTGCATCTCAGCCAGTGTTAATTTTGTTGATAAACACTAAAACAAAAGACTCCTTAATGACATTTTTTCTGTGACAAAAATGTAACAAAAACAAGTGCACCTTTAATGACAAAAACTAAGATGAATGTTTTTAAAAATCATAGATGATGAAAGATAAAATGAAAATGTTACAGACAGACAACTGGACAATAAACAATGCAGAGCTTTTTGCGCATCTCTGTTAAACATGACACAGTCCACCAACAAATGATGAGCATGAAGGCAGTGGTGCTATTTAGAAAAAAATGATTAATTACCAGCATGTAGGCATGCTGGTAATTGGACAACACTAGGGTGCCATCAGGAAATCATTACGTCAACCAGAATCCTGCTCAACTCTGCACTGTTAAGTAAGCCAACATGATTCTCAGGCGAAAAAATTAGTCAGACACATGGACCAACTTCAGCCCTAATGTTGATGAAAATAAAACCCAGTATAAACCATGTGGAATTAAGCTCACAGGAAAGAATACCACAAACCTGAAGAGACTTCTAGAGGTTCATGCAAAGGTATAGCATTGTCTAGGTGACAACTTGCCCAACGCCAAAACTGTTACCTCCAGTTTTTGTTCACCCTGCTAATACAAATACATCAAGTACAATTGAGGAAAACATGCTTATTAATGGGGAAAAAAGCCAAAATACAGGCACACACAGGATTTTGTTATTTCCAGTTTTATCCCTTTATGAGTTGCTTAAAAAACAGATCTGTGCTACTTTAATAGGACAATCAGATGCATTCAGCCTCAGATGTAAGTTGTAACTGTTTAGCTTGTAGTGTCATGCATTTGTTTCAGTAGAGGAAAGAGGAATTAATCACTTAATACAATGTACTACACAATCCCAATAAAGGAACAAATGCTGGATACCATGAGGGCCGGCAGGAGTCGCTGCAGGGAGGCCCAGAGACTATTTGCCTTACGCCCAGGAAGTACGTCATAGTCACATGGACAAAGAACGATGTGCTTCCTGGGTGAAGGATTTTTATCTGACCCGGAAGTGTTCCAGGTCACATGGACAGAGATTCTTTGATTGTAATAAGCACATCTACATGTGTGTCCATGCATCCATCCATCCATCCATTTTGTAATAGGTGGACATAGTTCAGGGTTGTAGGTGACAGCATCCACTTACATATATGGTACAGACACAGTGACAGTGATGAAACAGTAGTAGCAATTAAGAATTGAGGCAAGCTTCAAATTAAGTGGCCATTTGGTTTGTCTACATCATCAATGAAATGAGCTGCTCCATTTATTAATACTAATTTCTACAGGGATCTAAAGAAGGGAATTCCACATCAGGCTGGGGGGAGGGGGGCGGCATGGTGCAATAAACCTTCTTATTTTATCCCTGCAGACCTGACACAAGAAATCTGGCCCAAGTCCCAAGGCGTCACTTCCAGCTCAGCTCTGAGGAATCACTTCTGGCCCTGCCCCCAAGGACGATGTCACTTCCGATCCTGGCCACAGACGACATCACTTCCTCTAACCTCCCTATAAAACCTGACTTCCTCCCTCCGTTGATCAGTTTTTTTTTTTGGACTCAACTCTGTACTCTATTGTACTGAAAACTTTGCCATTTTGCACCCAAGTGTCTGTGTCGAGGCTATTCATTTCACATAATATAAAATGTATTTAGAATTTCAGTGCTTGAAGCACATCTCCCAATTAATGCGATATGTACATGTACAGTATGGCAAAACAGCATTGCTTCACTGCTAAATATAAATCTGCAAACACTAAATTTGTCCTATTCTTTAGTTTTTTCAGGATAAACTAATGTTTAATAGCATAACCCCTAACCATAGTAAAAGCACTTGAATGGTACATTAGTGATTGTAATGCAGTATCTCAGTTGCAATTAATTCACTACAGGTAACTTTTGTAATTGTGGATTTGAACACAGACTAAGCAATAACAAAGTCTGATCACTGATATGACACACTTTGGAAACTGCACAGCAAAGGCTCTTTTTTTACAAGAGTTCTGAAATATTGGATTAATGTACAAAAATTGACTCATCTGTTAAATGTTATCCTTTACGGAGTTTTTAACAAGCTAATGATGTAAATACAAATCTTACAGTAGCAAATGCTATAAACCTAACATGAGGGATTATCTGACAAACCAGAATTTTAAAGTATTTTGTTACAAAAACAGCTTTTAAGGGTTTTTTTTAATGTAAATTACATTATTTTGGAATTCACTAACTCACCAGTACAGATATAACAATGTTTGAATTTTTAAGTGTAATTTTAATCAGTATTTTTCAGTTGATGGTGAAAAACTGTCAGAGAATAAATTTAAAATGTGCACATGGTTAGTTAAATCAGATAGACCATGATGCTCTCATTCTTTCTAAACCCTGTGCTGAAATGAAATGAAATGTATACTGCTTGGTCAAGCCTTTGTTGGTAAAATCTTACAGCAGCATAACTAAGGCATGATAAAGGCCAGAAAACTATGATGACAGACCAGAACTACCATTTTCTTACCAAGATCTTTTGGAGTAAATCCCTTCTATACCTACTCTTCATTTTATTTTCAATAATCACTACATGCGGTTTGGCTCATTAGTGTACATTTTAGTATAATAGTTTAGAGGTACAGTATATTCTGTGCACTGCGGTGGGTTGGCACCCTGCCCAGGATTGGTTCCTGCCTTGTACCCTGTGTTGGCTGGGAGTGGCTCCGGCAGACCCCCGTGACCCAGTATTCGGATTCAGCGGGTTAGGAAATGGATGGATGGATGGATGGATATTCTGTGCATTTTCAAATGTTAAACAAGATACAAGATATCTGATTTTGACTGACTAATTTACTTTTACTAAAACCGATTTACTTTTACTCTACTAAAACTAATTTATTTTTTGTTGACTAAAACTACCAATAATTAAATTACTAAAATGTGACTACAATGCAATTTAGTCAGAAGACTAAGGCTAAAACTAAATCAAAATGTATTGTGAAAATTAATACTGATCTGACCATAGTTCAGTGGTTCCAGTCTGTTTTTGTAAATGAACTGATATGCTGCCTAAATATGTGCATCTGCCCTCACTGTTTTTGACAAAATTGAAAACATTTTACAAGTATGGCACCTTATCTTTAACTGCTGTTCCGTAGCATGACGGCTTTACAATATGTTATGGCAGATGTACATTTTCATTAACAACTTTTGAAAGGCATTGTTCAAAATATAAACAACTTGGTGGCTGTGTAGACTATAGCCTATTATTCTCCATACACACAGTGAAAAGCTTCACTCAAAGAGTAAGGAAATGTTGGATCTACTTTAGTATTCAGCCTCTACAAAGCACTGGCCAGAACTTCACTACAAATAAGGACTATTAATAAAATGCCAAATTATTAAAAATTTAGGAGTGAAATACTCAAACTACTCCAGGTATTTATGTACTTAGCATGCCTTTCTATGCTTCTTTATTGTCAATAATTTTGCTTTTCTATTCAATGTGCAGCTGTAAATGATGCAGTGCTAATGACTACACAGCCTTCACTTGAAAAACACAGCTTATCATAAAAACAGTATTTTTCTGTGCATGGAAAGTGACATGGCCAAAGAGAAAAGTGGATCCAGGACACTTCCCATGACTGTATGCATACAGTATGTGAAGCCCATAAAAATTACTCCTACTGGCTACTTTAGCCCCCCTGCACCCTGCCCATCCCCCATTGTCTATGTGCATTGAATGTAAAGTCATGAAGTCAGGGCTCACCTATATTTTATATAAGTCAAGGCACAGTGAGCCTTTTGAGTTTCACAAATGGAGTTACTGAATATACTGTACTAAATGTTGTACTGTAATGATCTTTTACTTTACATTAAAAGAAACTTAATCTTACTACTAAGCAAAAAATAATGTACATCATTTTTAAAACAAATCACAAAAAGCACAGGTAGGTGGAAGTGAGCAGAGCAGCCCGAGTTGTAAGTTTGCAGAGAGGAGTGCCAGCTGACTCACAAGTGCTAGAGGGGTCCAGTGCTCAAATAACATCATGCAGGATTAAACTAAACATGACTCCTTTTCTCCTTTATAAATTCAGCAGAAAATAACACATGTAACCCTAATATTTATTTTTCACTACACATGAATGTAATGGAACAGGTGAAAAATAAAAACGTTTCTCCATCTCCCTAAAAGTAAATATCTTTTTAGTACACTGATTAACCAAACATTAGGGCAGTGCAGTAGAAAAAGGTGTCGGATCCACAAATGACGATAAAAACTGTCACAATTAATAATGCTGATCATGGAAGTGTTATGCAAAACACGTGGTCAATAGAGAAGTGACGCAGCAGAGCGTGTCTGGAGACATTATGGAAGAATTAGATCACTACCTGCAAAAACAACAACAACAAAGCTATTTATTTCTATAGCACATGTTCATATGCAGGATGTACAGTACAGGCCAAAAGTTTGGACACACCTCCTCATTCAATGTGTTTTCTTTATTTTCATGACCATTTACAGCACTCCATCACTCTCCTTCTTGGTCAAATAGCCCTTACACAGCCTGGAGGTGTGTTTGGGGTCATTATCCTGTTGAAAAATAAATGATCGTCCAACTAACCTGACTTCTGCACAACACAACTGCTGGTCCCAACCCCATTGATAAAGCAAGAAATTCCACTAAATAACCCTGATAAGGCACACCTGTGAAGTGAAAACCATTTCAGGTGACTACCTGTTGAAGCTCATCGAGAGAATGCCAAGAGTATGCAAAGCAGTAATCAGAGCAAAGGGTGGCTATTTTGAAGAAACTAGAAAATAAAACATGTTTTCAGTTATTTCACCATTTTTTGTTAAGTACATAACTCCACATGTGTTCATTCATAGTTTTGATGCTTTCAGTGAGAATCTACCAATGTAAATGGTCATGAAAATAAAGAACTTTTGGCCTGTACTGTAGATCAAAGTGCTTTACAAAAAGTTGAAGAAATAATGAAAAGGAAAACAAATTAAATTACAGAAGAATAAAAATAAATGATAGATAATTAGTAGATAGATAATAGATAAGACATTTAATAAATAATAGATAGAAATTTCTAAAAGATAGGAAGCCAGGCAAACCATTTTGAGTGGTGGAGCCTCATCTGAAGCTGCTTTATGTACCTCTCTGTTCGGGTTAAGCACCACTTAGCTTGACCACCATCATCAGTGCCCAATAAGCAGGTGTTCAGTGTTACTGGAAACCCTTATGAGGACAAGAGGAGCTTCCTCAATGGAGTAAAACCATTATAAAGCTCCCTTTACTGGAATGAGATTATAGTACTAGGGTGTTGTACCGTGTTAGCCATTATGAATGTAGTGAAAAGTCAAGCAAAATGACACCTTTTATTGGCTAACTAATATGCCTGAAGGCCAGTAATATCGGCTGTCAGAAGTCACAGACCTTTTTTAACGGTAGCAACATAGATGGCAAATATCTCTAATCAGTCGAGCCGTACTTTAGACCATGGTGGAGAGCAGGTCTGAAGTTTGCCAATATAACAGAGTGTGAAACAAATATTGAATCATCATAATGTGAAGAGAACAATGTAGCCATGAGGTTGTTTTTTGTGTAACATTCTGTAAATATTTACTACGTATTTGTTTACTCTGTACTTACAAACACTTAAATAATTCCACTATTCTTACATTAATTTCTAGATAAGTAAAATTTGTGTTTTTGTATAAATATTTTTTTCAGTTAGCTTACCTCAAGCAGCAAGAGAACTGAGCTAGTGTTCAACCAGTTTGGGTGCACCCCTTCCAGCGTTTGACTAACATGTACTGAAGATCTGTTTTGCCATCAAAATATATAAGATGAAGTGAGCGCGCCTCAAGTTAAATTTGAAACAGTAAATTAATCCATAACTGAAGCTGCACAGAAGGAAGGCTTCTGTGCTTCAAGATAGGCAAGTGTTTTCAAAGAGAGCTTTTGAAATGTCGAAATTCTGGACAGCACTTTCTATTCAATTCTTTGAATGAAAGCTGGCCTCTCCTGTCAAATTTCTTTGTGGAGAATAAATGTGCTAAATTGCAACAAAATCAGTCCAACGGGAGCCAGGTTGTTTATTAGACACACAGACAGACAGTACAATCGAAGTTAGTGCTTCTAGTATTATATGTGAATGTACCTAAAAAGTCTCAATTCAGAACAAGAAGTAGAAAGCCACACTTGGTCATTTTTACTTTCCTTCTGCAATGCTTCAAATGCCCACAGAGGGCCACTGCTTTTCTCCATGTAGGAATGTGACATATCTGAATCACCAGCCACTATAGATTAATCCTGTCAATTGTGTCCCAAAAAGGTTTCACCAAGCTGGCAGAACAGATGATAGTCTAAGATCCGGTTTCCCTCAAGGTGACCACATCAGAAGTGGGCCAACACATAAGATTAATTCTTCTGTGATATCATTTCAGATCACTTATCCACACTACTGCTGTAAAAGCCAGTGCATCCATCAGTAAGTGAACACTGAGGGTCAAGTTCCATGTTGCTGGACCAAAACAAACCATATCTCTACCTACAAATTCTACATGGCCTGATCCAAAAAGCAGGACAATGTTGGACCACACACAACAACTATCCCGAAGAGTAAATGCTGATGTGCAGGTGTTGCTTTGGCTTGCCATTAGTCCCAGTTGCAACATCCAGAGATGCGTCTGCCAGTGGACAGCACCTTATGCAGGAGAATGAGACTGTGTGCAGGAGTGGCATCAAGCAGTGAAAGCTGTAGGAGATGCTCACACAAGATACTGAAGGACTGCAAGATAAACCTTATCAATATACAGTTATTTTTTCCTGGCTCTACTGTTTTACTGTTATTTTAGCAATACAGGTTAACACTGAAGTCCTTAATGCATTGCATTTTCCCCATTAGTACACTTGTATTCTCTGAAGAGAAGGCTCACATATGTGTATTTTATACAGGTATATATTTTTCCAGGAAATCTCAATTCTGGCAACATGAAGAGATCTAAAGCAAAATGTTCTTTAGGTTAGTATGCAGGATTGTCCTCACCCATGTCCTTGCACTTCGCACCAGCAGTCTCCTGGTCATTCGTTTTCTCCTTGTCCCACCAGTCTGAAGTATACCTCATCCTTGTCTCTGAACACAGTTATCACTCATCTTTTGACCTGTTCTGTCAGAGTGCTTCAACATCCTGTGCCATGTTTTTACCCCTTGGTGCCCCTCATACATTCTAACAAACTTTCAATACTGTCATTCACATACAAAACAAATAAAAAATGTCAGTTCCGTGTAAACAATGTAGACTATTAACAAACTACATATTAACTGACACTAATGAACATTTAAAATTGGCGCTTAAAGGATTAGCGAATGATGTAGCAGCACAGTCTGGCTTACACACAATGAGTGAGGTAAAGCGATAACACGCATCAACATAGACCAACTGAACGGAATCTTTCAAATTCACCGACGGTCACATCAATAGCAAACTACGCATTTACTATATCAGAGAAAAAAATCTAACCCGGCATGACATGTGAAGGAAACCAACAAGTCATTGGGCTGTGTGCGTGATGACGGCCCGGTGTCATTAGATCCGATTTACCTGCGCTGCCCTCTCAGCTCGTCACATCTAATAAACCTAAACCTGGGATAATTTCAAACGATCCACCGCACTTGGCAGAAAGTGGACGAAACTTGGAGAGCTTCACCATACTCATGAACATCTTTGAAAGTAAGTGTCTGGCAGCAGGAGCTCACAGCGCGAAAGTACTCAACCCAAAGTCTCCACTGGTGGAAGCGAAACGAAAGCAAGACGACACGATGAGAAAAAAGAAAAAGTTTCGCGAGCCGTGTTTCATGCCGCCCGGCCGTCCCACATTCCGTGTCATACGGGAAAGTTTAAAGGTAGGCAATGTAGCGGTCGTCTGCCTGGAACGTTTATTTATTTGCCGCCTGCTCCTATGGCCCCTGTAGGGTAAGCCTCCCTTCTACTCGCTGCTTCCCTACTAGCGAAGCGGTGCTTTCTTACCAGCTGTCTCCTGCTCGCAGCTCCTGGCCTTTAAGTAGGCTCTCAATTTCTCTCCACTGGGTCTCCAGCCCAGGTACATCAGCCGATGCAGGAGAAACCGCCGCCATCATCAAAGATCAGTCAGTCTCTAATGACTGTCCTGATACGATACGGAACTACGAGCTTGGCTAGGTCTACTTCCGGAAGGGCGCGGACCGGACAGGAAGCAGGAAGTATGGAGGGGCGTGGTAAAGTGTCACTCCGCGGCTGCCATCTTGAGAGTGGCATGGAAAAGGACAATTCTGTTACTTTAGCTCCATTTAATCAACTTGACATCACTCGCCGCTGCGATTTTTTTGTGTTTTAAAATTAATTTCACTTTCTGTTAGTATTGGGGTTAAGATAAGTCAGCTTTATTTTTTGATTATAGAATAAGTTACAAGATGTTTTTCAAATTGAAGTTATTTCTTCACAGAAATGGTACATATACATTTGCTCCACGAAATTGTCCTCTAAAGTTAAACGTTTTCTATAAATTTAAAAAGATATCTTGCCTTACAATGGAGAATAACTTGGCATGTGCACCACTGAAACAAAATTACAAATGAAGATAAAACATCTTCCATGTTTCTGCCACATGTTTGTGACAACAAAAAGGATATTTTATTGCAGATTCCTGGTACATTTATTCTCATGTTAATGATACATTTTCTGTTCACTTGCTTGAATTTGTACATAAATATGGAAGAAGATCAAAACTAAACCAACCAAATGGCATGCAACGTTAACTGCAATTTGGTCTCTCAAAAGGAAACCATATCCTTTGAAAGGTTATTGAGGAAGAGGACAAACACTCAGGTGGTGTACACATTTCTTCTTTTAAAATTATATTGGTGTTTTTAAATTATAAAAATTATACATATAAACTATTTTACTCAACTATTTACTTGAAATTTTCTTAACTATTTAATTGCAAAACATGGATCAATATTTGACAACTGTCTTAGAAGTATTTAGTAAGTTTTAAAGCTTTTATTTTCCAGTAGTGCCCCATGCACCATTAGCCTCCATTGTAAAGTGTGAGCGACATATTTTCTGAAATTTATAGAAAATGCTTAACTTTAGAGTATACTTTCATATGTACAAATATATATATTCTATGTTTGTGAAGAAATAAGTTTGAATTGAAAAATGTAGAACTCCCCGTTTAATTTCTTTTTTTATGTGTGTTCACAAATAATGCGAGAACTACCTGTTGTGATAGCCATGTATGTCTGTCTGTCTGTCCATGTGTTCTTCTTTACGAAACAACTTTGTTGAAATTTGGCGCACTTTTTCTTCAGGTAAGTTTGTCAGGACAGTTTGATTTCATTAAGATATCTCAAATAGATCACACAGTAAAGAGTTTTGAAATTTTAAAATCTCCCAAGCTTTGGCAAATCTGTAAACTTATTACCTCAACAAAGCAAAATATTCTGTGCAACTTCAACAGTGTATTAGTTTATTGTTTGAATATTCACTCCAGAACATTAACTTCAGTTTGTATTTTAATATTTTCTTCTTTTACTCATCTGACAGCTGCTCTGATCCTCAGTACAAATACAGTATTTATACAGTATAAACTACCTCACAGCTGCATTATGTCCATGTTATTGTTGTAAAGAATAGACGTGCAGCTAAGAGGCTTTTGAAGTAAATAAATCACACATTCAGGTGCAGCTCCCCCAAGTGATATAATGATAGTACATAGTTAGAAAGGGAACTGTAGTTTTATGTGGCCAAAAGTGGGGAATATATTTCAGTTGCTTTTCTTCTACTATGATTACATCTTGCCTGAAGAAGGGGCCTGAGTTGCCTCAAAGCTTGCATATTGTAATCATTTTAGTTAGCCAATTAAAGGTGTCATTTTGCTTGGCTTTTCTCTTTCATAGACTAATATTATTTGAGATTTTATTCTTAGATTGTTCATTTTCTTTTTATAGTTAGTTCTCTTTTAGTAATTTCACTTCATTGTTGATACCGTATGGTTTAGCATTTACTGGGTACGTGCGATGTTGTTACTAAGATTCACAAAGAGGGGATTGTATTTTTTGCACCAAATGCCTGGTAGGTGGTTTTTATCTTTTTAGAATTCACTTTTGTTGTTTAAAAATATATATGATTATTTACAAATCTTCTGTTAACAGCACTCCAATCAATCCTGTTTTAATATCACTTGAATTGGAATCCTTTTTTAAGCCTTTTTTGTGCTCTGTTTTTAACTACATGACATTGCAAGGTACAGTTAAAAAGCAGGTATTTAATGTAGTCTACTATGTCTATTCAATTTTATTATCCCAAGAAGGAAATTTGGTTTGTTAGAATTGTCTACAGAGAGACACTAATATAATATTAAAATACATCAAAAAGGAACACAGCCATCAAACATAAATTTAGTACAAACAAATAAAACATAACAGTGAATACTGTATAATTTTATGGTGAAACGTTATATCAAACATATTAGGCACAATAATTAAGCCAACATTTACGTTTGACTGATGACGGATGCAAATCAATGCATATCTCTTCCAGGTGCCAAGCCATGCGGCACACTTTTTATGAAGGTCTCTCTTTTTTCTTTTCTTAACTTTTTTTTTTACTTCCATAAACTTTATTTGTTGCCATTATTAATTATTATTTCAAAAATTGGCATCTAGCTTGTTACTATAAGTCACTTGATATTTTTTAAAGAATTTTCAAATTTTGGGTATTCTGCTGTCATTGTTAACTTGAGTTTTGACTCGTCTTTACTGCCTTGTGGACGAGCTGCAAAGTTGTCACATGCCCCAAGGTGAGTTTTGAGGATCTGAAGGCTATTGTACATCCACAACATCTGTGAATATAAGAGACTTTGATGAGCGTAAATTGGGATATATTTCATACCCCTGTACTCAGCTGGCAGCACTGCCATCATTACCACCAAAGGAACTATCTCACACAGTATAGAAGAAACCGTTCATCTGAGGATGGCAAGGGTGAAGATGCGGAACTGGGATAATCATACGTGGAAATGATTCAAAACCTTCCAGCCTCTATCGTTTTTAAGTTGAAAGAACTATCACATCATCATGGCAAGTTGAGGTATTGTTGCATTTTGGGTATTCCAGGAAACCGGCTTAAACCTCCTATGTTAGATATTATTTAACACTGGATGGGTTACTTCTGATACAATCAGATTGAATGGAAAGGGGTCTGGAGTCCTGTGTGAATAAGAAATGCTAAGAAAAACCGAGCACATTACAACTACAGTTTAAATGTGCAATAAGACTTTGAAATGTAGTCTGAATTCATCCACCTTACTGACTAGGAATGGGTTGCATCATCCTACTTTTAAACTTGGCAACAGAAATGACTCACTCTGTTGCGAACATTCTAAACATGAGTCGTTCTGAATGCTGGTGTTTTCACCCGGGGAACTTTAATGGATATAAAAAACTGGACCTGCTGAATTCAAATGTTAATGCCTTTAAATGTAATCCAGTGATACATCTGGACAAGTCTCACCATCTTACTGTCACCTACAAGCCTGTTATTGACAGCAGCAACTGCTCTCATTATCCAAGCCACAAGTTTTTATATGCATTTTGGGGGTTGTTGTTTGTTAATTATCTATCTATCTGTAGTTTATATATATATATATATATATATATATATATATATATATATATATATATATATATATATATATATATATATATATATATATATACTGTTCAAAAGAATTAAAGGAACACTTTTTAATCAGAGTATAGCATAAAGTCAGTGAAACTTATGGGATATTAATCTGGTCAGTTAAGTAGCAGAGGGGGTTGTTAATCAATTTCAGCTGCTGTGGTGTTAATGAAATTAACAACAGATGCACTAGAGGGCAACAATGAGATGACCCCCAAAACAGGAATGGTTTAACAGGTGGAGGCCACTGACATTTTCCCTCCTCATCTTTTCTGACTGTTTCTTCACTAGTTTTGCATTTGGCTACAGTCAGTGTCACTACTGGTAGCACGAGGTGATACCTGGACCCTACAGAGGTTGCACAGGTAGTCCAACTTCTCCAGGATGGCACATCAATACGTGTCATTGCCAGAAGGTTTGCTGTGTCTCCTGCACAGTCTCAAGGGCATGGAGGAGATTCTAGGAGACAAGCAGTTACTCTAGGAGAGCTGGAGAGGGCCATAGAAGGTCCATAACCCATCAGCAGGACCAGTATCTGCTCCTTTGGGCAAGGAGGAACAGGATGAGCACTGCCAGAGCCCTACAAAATGACCTCCAGCAGGCCACTGGTGTGAATGTCTCTGACCAAACAACCAGAAAGACTTCATGAGGGTGACCCAAGGGCGCCATGTCCTCTAATGGGCCCTAAGCTCACTGCCCAGCAGCATGCAGCTCGATTGGCATTCGCCATAGAATACCAGGATTGGCAGATGCACCACTGGTGCCCTGTGCTTTTTACAGATGAGAGCAGGTTCACCCTGAGCACGTGACAGAAGTGAAAGGGTCTGGAGAAGCCATGGAGAACATTATGCTGCCTGTAACATCATTCAGCATGAGCAGTTTGGTGGTGGGTTAATGATTGTCTGGGGAGGCATATCCATGGAGGGTCACACAGACCGCTACAGGCTTGACAAAGGCACCTTGGCTGCCATTAGGTATCAGGATGAAATCCTTGGACCCATTGTCAGACCCTATGCTGGTACAGTGGCTCCTGGTGCATGACAATTCCTGGCCTCATGTGGTGAGAGTATGCAGGCAGTTCCTGGAGGATGAAGGAATTGATACCATTGACTGGCCACCACACTTTCTTGACCTAAATCCAATAGAACACCTCTGGGACATTATGTTTTGGTCCATCCAATGCCACCAGGTTGCACCTCAGACTGTCCAGGAGCTCAGTGATGCCCTGGTTCAGATCTGGGAGGAGATCCCCCACAACACCATCTGTCATCTCATTAGAAGCATGCACCGATGTTGTCAGCCATGTATACAAGAACACAGGGGCCATACAAAGTGCTGCGTACAATTTTGAGTTGCTGCAATTAAATTTTGGCAAAATGGACTAGCCTGCCACAAAATTTTTCACTCTGATTTTTGGGCGTCTTTGAATTCAGGGCTCTGTAGGTTGATCATTTTCATTTCCATCAAGCGATGTGGCATCCTTTCGTTCCTAACACATTACCCAGTCTATATCAGTATAGATATCCAGGAGGATTTCTTTTTCCCATTGAGATCTGATGTGTTTTCAAAGTGTTCCTTTAATTTTTTGAGCAGTTTATATATATATATATATATATATATATATATATATATATATATATATATATATATATATACACATACACACAGTGGTGTGAAAACTATTTGCCCCCTTCTGATTTCTTATTCTTTTGCATGTTTGTCACACAAAATGTTTCTGATCATCAAACACATTTAACCATTAGTCATATATAACACAAGTAAACACAAAATGCAGTTTTTAAATGATGGTTTTATTATTTAGGGAGAAAAAAATCCAAACCTACATGGCACTGTGTGAAAAGTAATTGCCCCTGAACCTAATAACTGGTTGGGCCACCCTTAGCAGCAATAACTGCAATCAAGCGTTTGAGATAACTTGCAATGAGTCTTTTACAGCACTCTGGAGGAATTTTGGCCCACTCATCTTTGCAGAATTGTTGTAATTCAGCTTTATTTGAGGGTTTTCTAGCATGAACCACCTTTTTAAGGTCATGCCATAGCATCTCAATTGGATTCAGGTCAGGACTTTGACTAGGCCACTCCAAAGTCTTCATTTTGTTTTTCTTCAGCCATTCAGAGGTGGATTTGCTGGTGTGTTTTGGGTCATTGTCCTGTTGCAGCACCCAAGATTGCTTCAGCTTGAGTTGACGAACAGATGGCCGGACATTCTCCTTCAGGATTTTTTGGTAGACAGTAGAATTCATGGTTCCATCTATCACAGCAAACCTTCCAGGTCCTGAAGCAGCAAACAACCCCAGACCATCACACTACCAACACCATATTTTACTGTTGGTATGATGTTCTTTTTCTGAAATGCTGTGTTCCTTTTACCCCAGATGTAACAGGACATTTGCCTTCCAAAAAGTTCAACTTTTGTGTCATCAGTCCACAAGGTATTTTCCCAAAAGTCTTGGCAATCATTGAGATGTTTCTTAGCCAAACTGAGACGAGCCCTAATGTTCTTTTTGCTTAACAGTGGTTTGCGTCTTGGAAATCTGCCATGCAGGCCGTTTTTGCACAGTCTCTTTCTTATGGTGGAGTCGTGAACACTGACCTTAATTGAGGCAAGTGAGGCCTGCAGTTCTTTAGACGTTGTCCTGGGGTCTTTTGTGACCTCTCGGATAAGTCGTCTCTGCGCTCTTGGGGTAATTTTGGTCAGCCGGCCACTGATGGGAAGGTTCACCACTGTTCCATGTTTTTGCCATTTGTGGATAATGGCTCTCACTGTGGTTCGCTGCAGTCCCAAAGCTTTAGAAATGGCTTTATAACCTTTACCAGACTGATAGATCTCAATTACTTTTGTTCTCGTTTGTTCCTGAATTTCTTTGGATCTTGGCATGATGTCTAGCTTTTGAGGTGCTTTTGGTCTACTTCTCTGTGTCAGGCAGCTCCTATTTAAGTGATTTCTTGATTGAAACAGGTGTGGCAGTAATCAGGCCTGGGGTGGCTACGGAAATTGAACTCAGGTGTGATACACCACAGTTAGGTTATTTTTTAACAAGGGGGCAATTACTTTTTCACACAGGGCCATGTAGGTTTGGATTTTTTCTCACTAAATAATAAAAACCATCATTTAAAAACTTAATTTTGTGTTTACTTGTGTTATATTTGACTAATGGTTAAATGTGTTTGATGATCATAAACATTTTGTGTGACAAACATGCAAAAGAATAAGAAATCAGGAAGGGGGCAAATAGTTTTCACACCACTGTGTATATATATATATATATATATATATATATATATATATATATATATATATATATATATATATATATATATATATATATAGTGAGGCTTCTAAACTCATTTGGGACTACCCTCAATGGGACACTATGCCGAAGAGCGTCCTGAAATGCGATTACCGCGTCTGTGAAAGACTCCTTATCCATTGCCAGGGCAGCAGCTCGCCACAGAATCAAATCTGAGCCGACCGCGGTTGTGCTATAAGCACCTGTCGTCAGTGGCTGATACAAGGAACATTATAAATGCAGGGAACAGTATTACTTGGCCACTAACCTGGCCACAACCCTGCTGTGTCTGTGTATAGTAGAGTGGTAGATCCCACTACACTAAATAACCATGCTGTTCCTGTTTCAAGCGGAATAAAGCTGGTTTTGGTAAAAGACTGAGACTCAGCCTCGTGTTTTGGAATGCAAGACAGTGAGTCATGTGTCTAGTGGCCTATAGGGGGAATTCTAGCTCCCAAACACCCAACCCAGAGGCTCAGAAACTCATTAAGTAAGTGTTTCCTGTGCTCCAAGCACAGATACGAAGTACAGCCACAATAAAACACTTTGCACATCTAACTCTGACTTCTTTCTGTTTCCGTCACTGCCTTTACTCCTCCATGCAAACGTTGTCCACCTTCCTCCCAACTCTGGCTCCCCAAGCAGTGGCAGACAGCGCCTTTTATGTGAAACCCTGAAGTACCTCTGGTGTCCTATAATCATGGCTCAGGAGCATTTCCAGGTTAGGCAGAAGCCCAACATGGTAGTGCTCATTAGTTCCCACAGCACCCCCTGGTGCCCACGGAACCCGACATGGATAAGTCCAAGAACTCCAGTTCTCATGATGCCTTGTAAGAAACCATGGTGCTGCCACAACCCAATTTGGCTACCATTTAGCAGTCTGAGGTGAGGTGCTCTCAGTGCTTCATCTGTTATCTTCTCCAGATGCTGTCGGAGTGAGGAGAGGGATTGAGAGTGGAACTGTTGACAGTCCTCATCTCCCAGTAGTGCCAGTCAAAGCCCACATGGATCTCTATATTTATGAGGTGTGCCCCTTGGTGTCCATAGCGTGGACAGATGGGGGTGTTGGAAAGGTGTGGAGCACACACCAGCTAAGTTACATACATACCCCTTGTTATCCATAGTGTGCTTATCAGAATGAAATCCTTACAATGGACTATATGTCCCCAAGCCGCACATCTAACTGTCCTAGCAGGACACTAACAGATTAAGAAAACCTGAACTTAACCTGTGTTATTCTATGTAGCATCCTTTTAAAATCATGAGCCATTGGCATTTCATAAATCTGTCCCCATCTATTCATGGGTGTTTACTGTATGTGGATCTAAATAAATAAAGGTTCTCTCTGGTGCCTTTATATGGATGAGTCTATTGGGAACCAAAAATGGCTCTCCTATGGCACTGCTCTGGAAAAAACACTCTGGCACCTTTATTTTTTAAGAGTGCACTGTCAATGTTTAATGTATTACTGTAATACAATATGTGATAAATAAAGATACTGGGGCGGCATGGTGGGCGCAGTGGGTAGCGCTGCTGCCTGGCAGTAAGGAGACCTGTGTTCGCTTCCCAGGTCCTCCCTGCATGGAGTTTGCATGTTCTCCCCGTGTCTGCATGGGTTTCCACCAGGTGCAGGTTAGGTGTCCCTAGTGTGTGCTTGGTGTGTGCGTGTGTGTGTGTACACCCTGCAGTTGGCTGGCGCCCTGCCCAGGGTTTGTTTGCTGCCTTGTGCCCTGTGTTGGCTGGGATTGGCTCCAGCAGACCCCCGTGACCCTGTAGTTAGGATATAGCGGGTTGGACAATGGATGGATAAAGATACTGGACAATGGAAGTTTGAGATTTGCAAAGAAAAAGTGGTGTTGTCTTGGAGACCAGCAGATGGCAGCATTGCAACACAGAGGGAACGCAGGCCACTCAGCCTCACAGCCAGATCTCCACTTCATATTTGCAGGCCGAGGGTAGAAAAGAATAATCCTTCAATCCATCACTCCTCATCCCCTTGCTTACTCTGGGGCTTCCAAAATAAAAGAGGAAAAAGTTCTTCACAGATGCTATGCCCTATATATCACACCACGGCCATGATTCTGGGCTGACAGCTTCACTGTGCCTGGTGACTTGTCACATCTTTCACTTTCGATTCATTGAAGTAGAAACTGAAAGGATTTTATATGTCTGTAATTGCTTCCATCCATTGATTTTCTTAATTTGGTATTTTTGGTCTTTTGGTACACTATATTAATGCTGTTTCTTGGTCTAAGTGACAGAGTATCCAAACATATTGGCATGGGGGCAACAAAATCCACACTTGCACAGTCTGTTCCGGTCCTAGCAAGCACCTTTTTGGGTGAGAAAGGAAAACTGGTGCACTTGGGGGAACATCCACGAAGACATAGTGAGAATGAGCAAACTGCACACAGAAGACAACACAAATGGGAATTGAAATTGAGATCAAAGTACTGTGAGGCACTGAAAAGAGCCACACAACAACAAAGCTAGACAACCGCACAATCCAAGGAGGAGAGGAGAGGAAAGGATGAGTGAGACATGACAACAGAAACCTGAGAAAAAACCCTGCTAAAACAGAGTAGTCCTGGAAGAGCAGTGCAAAAGAGGAACGCAAAACTCAATCCTGGGTGATCAGTGTTGTGACAACGCATACCAGAGGACATACTCTGAGGGCTAGCCCAGGAGAAATTAACAAAACAATGCAAATCTGCAAGAAAAGGAAAGAAATGGGGAGCTTATAATAATGTCAACCCAATGACACAGCATAAAGCAATGAATGTGGATCAGAAAGTGGTGGACAGCAGCACGAAACTGGTGAGAGGTGAGTCTGAGCAACAAAACAAATGTGGCCACACAGCAACATCAGCGTTCTAATAAACTGGGCCACATAGCACAAAAACTAGAGAGAAGCAATTTGATAAAATACCCCCCAAAAAACTACAAAGGTAGAAAAGCATCTTGACAAAGGGTTACACCGCCACACAATTCTAGACATGCAATAGCAATATCCATTATGCAGCAATTTATACCTTAGGGAATAGTTGTAGGGTGAAGTACACAGCAAGAAAGGCTGGCTGAAAAACATGATGAAGTGATACACGACTAAATAAGGAGGAGAGCGCACACCTGCAGACCTACAAAGCAACGCAAAAGTGAAAGAACTGCTGAGGCCCAGTGACGCAGGACACAAACAGTGCAGAGCTGCCTGAAGCCGAAGCACAAGACACAATGTCGGCTGCCACTGAAATCCGTCAAGCACGCCACACAAGCTCAAGCGTCTCGGACAGCACTTTTCTGTTCAGCTCAGTTAATGTCTGCCATATGGACTTTCTGTTAATTAGAGAAGGCGGACAGTGCTGCCGCTGTGTCATCTCCATTTCACAAGCTTTCGCAGATGTGTGACAACACAATGCTAAAATCAACGGGGGCGAGTTCAACGAACGAGAATGGGCCATCTGATGGCAAATTGAAGAGCACATCTTTTAACAATGCAATTAATTACTTGTGAAATGTTTCATTCTATTAGTTTTGCGCGTGTGTGTTTTCAGTAATAAATAAAGTTAATGCATGAAAAGCTTTCCACTAACTTGAACAACACCTGCGCGCACGTGTGTGTGTATGGGCGCACAACTGCGCGTGCATGTGCGCGCTCTTATCTGGACAGGAGTGCAACTGTGCCACAGTCCCATTTGTAGCATCAGATGTAGTATTGGATCCTGAAGGGAGATATGTGATGGTCATGGGTAACTTATCTAACTGTAAAATGATTTTGATAAATGTTTATGCACCTAATGTTGATGATAAGGAATTTATACAAAATTTATTTCCATTCCCAATCTGAACACTCATAAAATTATAATGGCTGGGGACTTTAATTGTGTTTTAAATCCACTCTTAGATAGGACTCCTGTCACAGGGGTGATAACATCTAACACCGCAAAGATAATTACAAAGTTTATAACTGATCACAACTTATCAGACCCCTGGAGGTTTTTAAACCCAAACTCAAGAACATATTCTTTCTACTCACCAATACATCATTGCTACTCAAGGATTAATTATTTCTTTATAGATAAGAACTTCTTGCCTACGATTAAATCTTGTAAGTACAATGCTATTGTTATTTCTGACCATGCACCTCTGATCTTGGAGCTAAAGTCACTATGCACCACACACTCACCTCGCAGATGGCGTCTCAACCCGCTTCTATTAGCAGACAAGAATTGTACAGAATTTATATCCAAACAAATCAGTTTCTTCCTAGAGACAAATACATCGAACCACCTCTTTCGACCCTTGCGAACATATGCAGTTTTTAATATCTGGAAAAAATTTGGTATTAACTTGCTTAGAGATCTTTATATAGACAACATCTTTGCATCCTATGAATAATTACATTCCAAATTTAACATTCCAGCGACACATTTCTTTCACTATCTTCAAATTAGGAACTTTGTTAAACAGAAGCTTCCCGGTTTTCCTCATCTTGTACACTCATCCATGCTGGAAAAAATATTGCTCAATCTCAAGGACTCAGACACCATCTCTGCAATATATAAAATCATTTTACAATCCCTCCCTTTCAAAGATCCAAGAGGACAATGGGAAAAAAATCTTTCAACTAATATATCAGAAAAGGAATGGAAAGTAGCAATGCAGAGAATTCACTCGAGCTCCATATGAGCAAAGCATACAATCATACAACTCAAAATTATATATCGAGCACATCTGTCTCGACTAAAACTCTCCAAAATGTTTCCAGGTTGAATGATCCAACCTGCAAATGCTGCAACCAAGTCCCAGCCTCACTGGGTCACATGTTCTGGGCCTGCACCAAATTAACATTATTCTGGACCAAAATTTTTAATTACCTTTCAGACAGCCTTGGACTCACAATCCCTCCTAACCCATTAACAGCTGTGTTTGGGGTTCTTCCAGAGGGGCTTAAAGTGGAGAAGGACAAACAAATTGTGATTGCATTCACTACACTTTTGGCACACAGAATCATTCTGATAAACTGGAAGAACCCAAACTCTCCTCTTTTAAGTCAGTGGGAAACTGATGTGTTATATTATTTGAAATTGGAAAAAATCAAATACTCAGAGGATCTGTACAGACTTTTTTTTCAAAACATGGCAGGATCTAATCAGTAATATTTTAAAATAAGCTCTTAAAGCACAGAGGAATTATTTCCATATTACTTTGTCTTCTGCATTCATCTCTATTGGCTTATCAAACTTATTAATTTAGGTATGTTTACAAGCCTTAAATTTTATGCCTTTTGCCTTGCTCTCTCTCTCAGAGGTGGGGGTCGACTTGGTCTTAACTCAGTTTTACTTTTTGTAAAAATGGATTGATTTGTATGGAAAGATTGCAATAAAATTAATAAAACTTCAAAAAAAAAAAGAAAAAATACATATACATCTTTGACCCGAAACTGCCATTCCTGCCATAGACATATACAGGTAGACACATAGACATATATAGACAGACGCCACATTCACTGTGTTACCCAGTTGACACGATACGTCAGCGCATCCGCCATACTGAGGGAGGCAAAAGTGCTATTTAAAGTAATACAGGTAGACGTGGAAACCGAGTTTTCTCATGAAAAAACAATAACGTTTAAAACAACACATTTACATACAACAGATTTTGGCAAATCATTTAAATGCAATTATTTATAACTATTTATACACTAATAATGCCATCCATCCATCCATTTTCCAACCCGCTGAATCCGAACACAGGGTCACGGGGGTCTGCTGGAGCCAATCCCAGCCAATACAGGGCACAAGGCAGGAACCAGTCCTGGGCAGGGTGCCAACCCACTGCAGGGCACACATAAAACACACCAAGCATACACTAGGGCCAATATAGAATCACCACAGTCTTTGGACTGTGGGAGGAAACAGAAGTACCCGGAGGAAACCCACGCAGACACGGGGAAAAAATGCAAACTCCATGCAGGGAGGACCTGGGAAGCGAACCCAGGTCTCCCAACTGCGAGGCAGCAGCGCTACCACTGCGCCACCGTGCCGCCCACACTAATTATTATTATAATAATAATAATAATAATAATAATAATAATAATATTATTATTATTATTATTATTATTATTATTATTATTTATTAAATCATTCCACCCATATAAGTAACATTTCTCGGACTGCTTCTAGACTTTGTCATGTTCTTACGCAACACAGTACTGAAGTATTGGTTAATGCCCGAGTCACCTCACATAAAGATTACAGTGATCCCTCGCTATATCGCGCTTCGACTTTCGCGGCTTCACTCTATCGCGGATTTTATATGTAAACATATCTAAATATATAACGCAGATTTTTCGCTGCTTCGCGGGTTCTGCGGACAATGGGTCTTTTTATTTCCAGTACATGCTTCCTCAGTTGGTTTGCCCAGTTGATTTCATACAAGGGACGCTATTGGTGGATGGCTGAGAAGCTAACCAATCAGAGCACACAGTTAAGTTCCTGTGTGCTGATTGGCTCAGCGACAGAGTGCCGAATTCGATTCCACTGCGTTAAGCAGGAAGTCTTGTCTCGCTCATTCAGCATCAACGTGTTTCGCTGTGTAAAGAGATAACTTTTGTGCTCTTTTGTGTTTATTTTTATGCATAGTCAAGCCCTTCATTATGGCTCCAAAACGATCTGCTCCTGCTACTGCTTCAGGGGCCGTGCCCAAGCACCAACAGAAGATGTTAATGATTGCCGAAAAGGTAAACGTTTTGGATATGTTGAAGGAAGGGAAAAGCTACACCGCTGTAGGACGCCATTACGCCATCAATGAGGCCACGATTCTTTTTATTTAAAAAGTAGGAAAGGAATAGAAGATCTACGGCCGCAGTGTCCTTTTAACCAGGGTGCAAAACGAGTTGTAAGTGGATGTAATAAGGCAGTAGTCTGGATGGAATCTGCTTTAGGGATTTGGATTGAAGAAGAACAATGGCGGTGCTACACAGTCGCCTGAAGAGGCTCCTTTAGAAGAGTTGTAACGCTCTCCTTTGTTGTGCAGTAAAATTAAACTCATCATTATCAGACAAGTCATCGTGTCATTGTTGGTGAGTAACCCCATAATTAATTTTCTACTTACAGTACTTAGTACATGTACGTACATTAAGTGTCACTGTACACACATTTACTGCATACAATTTTCCTTGCATTGTACATATTTATTGCTGGTGGCCTGTCTCTTGTAATGTCTGTAACATATATGATATTGGAGACGCTCGATATCTTTAAAATAATATTTAGGTTTTACTGTATATAAACAGTGTGTTTACATAAATAATTTCAATGAATCTTACCTAATATCTAAGAGAAGGGTTTATGCTTGTAGCCGCCTTTGTATAAGGCGAAGTCAGGCACAGGTAAGATGTGTGTCAAAGAAATCTCTCGGTCCAAAAGTTTGTTTTAAAAATATTTAGTGAAAGTTAAAGGCAAATAATCCATACAAAATAAAAAGAAAAATAGTTACACACATAGAATAAAGGCAAAAAAAGGAAAAATGTATCTTCTATAAACTTAGTTTTTCTTAATAAGCTTTGGTTATTTCTATACTTAAAGGTTATTTGTTTCTTCTTCTGTATGCTTTAAACATATGGCTCAAAACTATTTTATTTTACGAGTTACTTCACACACAAAGGGCCCATAGGCCATTGGTACATAGACGTGTAACCAGGCTCGGTAGCGTGCGTAAGCACAAACGCGAGCACAAACAAGAACACGTACAAGACCACGGTTAAAAAAACGTATGCCTCTGTACCTTACACAAGGCGAGGCTAAACACTTTCTAAAGAACATTGTTTACTCAAATCTGTTAAGAAATGACAGGAAAATACCAACTCAATTCTATTCACGGGGGTTATAGGAACCTCCCATATTTTATGCATTATCATCTAGTAAATATTCATACATTTTATAGAACTAGGAAAATGGCTCTTACAATGCTGTATAACTGTGCGGGGAATATTTATAAACAGTGTGGGAGTTTATAAGGGCTTAAAATATATAAAAATAACCATACAAACATATGGTTTCTACTTCGTGGATTTTCACCTATCGCAGGGGGTTCTGGAACGCAACCCCCTGGATCAAGGAGGGATTACTGTACTGTAATGGTATTCTATCTGGCATCCCACAAAACTTACAACTTCTTCAAAATTCTGCTGCCAGGATAATAACCTGCTGTTCTAAATCCACTGAACATATTACACCTATTCTCTCTCAACTTCACTGGCTCCCTGTTAACTACAGAATACAATATAAAATACCGCTCTTCACATTTAAAGCTCCCCACAACCTCACTGATCTCCTACAGACTGACACTCCTCTCACTCACTCAGATCCTGTAATTTGAGAGTTTTCAGTCTGGCAATATGGCACAGCCTTAGTTTGTGGAAGACAGACACAACTAAAGACATGAATATAAAATGATGGTTGTCAGTTTCAAACTATGTTTCCTCAATGTGCTTCTTGAGAAAACACATCATCTGAACCAATCTCAGTCCGAACAAACTGATTGATGAAAGATACACTGACAGCTTGCCCTAATGTCAACTGTCGGACGGATAACACGCTCAGCTACTTTGACCACCTTGACTGTACCCTCAGAAGGAATCATCAAACCTCCTTTGTTTTTAAATGTGAGCAAGTGGTAGCTTTGATCATATGATGCCGGTACAGCATCTGTTACCAAACTAGCGTGGCACACATCACAGGACAGCTTTATTAAAATCTGTCGAACGACAAACCCTGAAATGTAAACAAGGGCATTTTCCACAAGGCCACCAAAACGGGTTGGTAAGTAGCTATGGTCACACACAATTGCAGGGATATTTGCAAAAGGGGATGGAAGCTCTTCTTCTGCTGCTGCTGGTGTAAAGGACATCTCAACAGCAGACAGGGAGACAGTTTCATCCTGTGCTGCCACATTTCCAGATGTGCTTGGAGAGACACCACACCAAACCATGAGATGACGGAAAACTGGAACTGACCAGCTAAAGGGTTGTTATTCCAGCACCCTAAAACACACATGCACCACTTTTACAGATCTTTACTCTTTTTCAGTTGAATTTCTTATTAAAGAAAAAAAAAAACTGCACTGCTAGTAACAGTTTGGCTTCATAAATTGTACAAAGTGATAGATTTACATGCTTGTCTGTCTGTCTCCACAAAATCGATTCATCACAGCTGTCAGTCTGAGGATATTATAAAGACAATGCAATTACCATGGCAACACAGCACATGAATGCATAGCTTTGTTATCTTAGCCTTGCGTAGCTAAAGTAAAGATTATAAAACAGGATTTTCTAATGGCCAAATATAACCAAAACAATTGTTCAAGGGCGGGAGGTGGCGCTGTGGGTAGCACTGCTGCCTCCCAGTTAGGGGACCTGGGTTTGCTTTCCTACATGCAGGTTAGGTGGATTGGTTATCCTAAATCGTCCCTAGTGTGTGGTTGGTGTGTGGGTGTGTGTGTGTGCGTCCTGCCCGGGGTTTGTTTCCTGCCTTGCACCCTGTGTTGGCTGGGATTGGCTCCGGCAGACCCCCGTGACCCTGTAGTTAGGATATAGTGGGTTGGATAATGGATGGATGGATGGAAGGACAATTGTTCAGCCTTACCTATGAAATGTAATCCCCCGGGAACTGGTATGGAGTGTACAGCGGTTTATACAATCCCAAGCAGCAAATGCGTGAGGCATCTTTATCCACTACTTCACTCCACAGTAGTGTGCCACTCACAATATGGCGGTAACATTGATGTACGATGCTGTTGGTCATGCGGCGTCTAGTAATTCTTTGTCTATGATTCCCGCTACAAACTCCTTGCATGGGTGGACTGGACGAGACCACTATGGATGGTAATGGGTTAGTCGAATTTAATCGAACAAATTGAATAAGACAAACCAAGTACGCAAGTATATGCATTTTTTTCCTCCCAGTTAGGTTATTTGTGTTTGATTTCCATGGGGATTGAAAGGTGTGCGGATTTTTGGGCTTCTTTTGAAAAGAAAAGATAACATCATCATGGTTGTACTAACCTCCATTTTCATAACATTATGCATTTTAGTGTTGAAATTGCAAGAAATTAATACAAAGTACCCAGCCAGTCCCTAAACTTGGTGGTGGGGTTTGGCTCAGGCAGGTTATAGAAGTGTAACAATGTCACAAGCAGAGTGGCAGCTTGAGTGTTTGTAGGTGAAGGTTAAAACCAGAAGAAGTAATCTAGAAAGAAATCTGAAGGCTATTAATTTCATCAAACATGTGACTACATTAAGCAGTGTGAGGCAGGGTTGGCAACAAAAGGGAAAGGACAAGGCAGATTATATAGCATCAGTGGAGGGAGAGGCTCAGAGCTGAAAACACCACATCAGCTCAGGGAAGGAAGAGCGCCATCAGCAGCACCATATAATGGACAAATCACAGCACAGAAAATGCATTGTTAAAAACTGCGCCAAATGTCTGTTCAGCATTCATCATCCCTGCTCTTCCACATCACAATGAAGAGTTCAAGATCTCTACCAACGTGCGTTTGCCACTGGCCACAAGACCACCCTGCCGTTTCAAAGAGTTTGTGTTCTCTTCAGGGAGGTAGAAGTGGTTCCTGGGGGACAGCAACTATGATTGGGTGACTATGTAATGGCACTGACAAGTTGCAGTAGTCAGGTGACGTGTCAGCAACAGTATGACCCGGCATTCCATCATGGAAATGTGCAGCTTCAGCACCATCAGCAGGGAAGCATATCAAAATGACAATTCCTCTATGTGAATTTCCCCTTGGGATTAATAAAGTATCTATCTATCTATCTATCTATCTATCTATCTATCTATCTATCTATCTATCTATCTATCTATCTATCTATCTATCTATCTATCTATCTATCTATCTATCTATCTATCTATCTAAGCCTGCCAAACCACAACTACAATTCCAACTATAGCGGCAACAGCAAGTTGTAATTTTAAGGACAGTGTGCTTCCTAAAACGATCAATGTAAAGAGGTTATTGGCAGTTGTTGCCTGCGAGCACTGCCGCTGCTACAGTGTTGTGAACTGATACACGAAAGTTCTTCTGTAGTGTCTGGAAAATGTACAATTTTCCAACATTCATATCCCTTTGTTAAGCAGTTAAAACACAATTTATGTCTTGTTCTACTTTGATAGGGTCTTAGGGTGGCCGTATTCTCTCTTTTAGACTCTTTATTACTGTCACACACGTGCGAGTAGGAGGCAGCTAAAGGGTCTGAATAATTGTAATAAAACATCCGACCAGGGGGCAGCAGAGTGCGCTGACTGTCTTTCTCAGTTCCCTACAGACTTTTCCCGGGAAATCCTGCAAGGTTCCGGCGCCTCAGAAGACATCACTTCTGAAGCCGGCCCCTGTGCTGACGTCACTTCCGAAGCCGGCCCCTATGCTGACGTCACTTCTGGTTCCAGCCATTTTAATTGACATCATTTCCTCTACGGGCCTTTAAAGCCTCCATCTTGGGCTATTGTAACCAGTTCTGTTTTGGACTCTGTGATATGCACATCGTGCTTCTGGTTTAAAACTCTTTTGCAGCTGGGAAAAACAATATATGGGTGGCTGCCCCAAACCTTTATGATGGCTTGGACTCTTAATTGTTACATTACATTGGATCTCAACAGAGTGCCCCAAATCCAAACTATTGCCCTCATATGTTTATTCACCTTCCTCTATCTCTAAGCTCAGTCAAAAAGACAGAATACAAAAACTGTCAGGGGAGAAGTTTTACATATTTATCAATGAATCATGTCACACACGTGAGCATGTGGCGTGTTTCACGGATCATTGTCATGAAAAACAAAATGAGTAAATTAAATAAGGTGACACAGGCACCAACCTGTTTTCCATTTCTTGTCTTTGAGTGTAGGAACTCCAACACCAGTCCACTTCTGGAGGATCATCTCCTGCCCTATTTAAAGAGTGTGCTGACTGGAAGTCAGTGTTCATATGTGATCCAGCTGTTAAGAAGGTTAGTACTCTAGACAGAAGATAATCTTTCTGCTGCAATGCCATATCCAGCAATTGTCCTGTTTTTTTCATTTTCTTTACATTTTCTTTGGACATTAAATAGGGAATCCCATGGCACTCAACCCCTTATGATCTGTCATTTTCTTTATTTTGACAGTCAATTCACTTAAGGTTTCCAATGGTGTCCATACTATAAGCTGAACAAAATAAGTAAGGCAAACTAGCAATACAACCAAATTAAGGACCAATTAATCTTCAATATGCTTAGACTACCAGGTGTCTCTCTGTCTTAGTATGTTGATCAGTCCCTGGTCCAGAGTGGTCTCTCTTCTCCAACAGAGAGATTAGAGAGACCATGAGCTTTTCAGTCAGCCTAAATTTATGGCAGTCCTGTAGTCCTTGACACACCTCTTGGACCAGATGGGTTGTTGCGTATTTTCCATTGATTCATCTGCTCAGTCCAGACTTGACACAACTCAGCTCCTCCAGGCCAAGCTTATTTAGCACAAACCCTTCATGTATTTTAATTTTTAGCTAGGAGCTAAACGCCTGCATGCAGGAATCAGGTTTTACTGTTTCTGGTTATTTATTTAATCTGGTTATTCTACACAAGACCTGGTTTATGCAGAATCCCCATTTTAAAAATACATTACTTGTTAAAATACATTAATAAAAAGTGATTGTCAGCCTATGTGGTAGATAATTACCAATCATTTATGAGCATATTGTTCCTGTCTACATTTCCATACTCTTTAACTGCAGAAATGTGTGTATTTAAAGGGGCTTAAATAATATATCCATTCATTCATCCACTTTTTAACCTAGGTTAAGACAGTGAGGAGTCGGTGGTCATCCTGGTTCATTGCAGTACACACTCACACACCCACACTTACACTTACATGCACATGACACCAATTTTGTTGCAATATTTTAAAATCTGTTTATTGTCTTATATGACTCTAACTTACAAGAAGAATTTAATATCCCCAAATTTGAAAAGAAGCCATTATGCCCCAGAAAGTCTCACTCATCATAGAAGCACAGGAGAACCAGATGCAGGCTGAATCAGAAAGACAATGTGGGATGAGTTAGATTGTGAATCCTAAGAGACAGAATGGCTTTTTATTCAATGACAGGATGGGGAGATGGGTTAACCGGGACCCTAAAGGGATGCTTTCTAATTAAAGGATTGCCATGGTTACAAACGAAAGGCTAACAGTTTGACTTTTGCAAGAAGAAATGTGATTTGACTTTACCTGAGGGGTAAAATGGGTCTTGTAGTCTGTGCACTGATGGCTCTCAAATATCAGGAACTTAGTCATCAGCTAAAAGAAAGTACAACCAAGTATGTCTGCATCACATATTATTTTCTAGAGAGGGTAATGGGTAATATACATACTGTATATGGTGTTTACATTTTATTGGCTTCAAAGTGTCAATGCAGTGCACACACTGTAAGTCAAAATGCCAGATGTAGTTATGTGTTACGTGCTACAGGGCAGGGCATCACTTGTGTGCTTCACAGGAGTGATCACCGCAGAATATTGTAACACAAAACCCTCAAGGGTCAGCTTGAAGTCCTTACATACAGCTCCACAATCAGAATATTTTGTTCAATAAATACAGGGTGTCTTCTCTCCAGCAAGTACATACAAAACTGAAATGCTGGTAGAAAGTCCCATGAGCTCCATTTGACTGCATTTACTGCTGCCTAAACCACAGTAGGGTCTCCATACCGTGTGTAGTGTTCCTTTGATACTCTATTCTTCAGTATTCTATTCTGTATGGACAATAGACATTTTTTTAATTTTCCCTTCCACATCAGACAAAAGAAGAGGCATGTGAGTAAAATGATTAAGAAATAGTCTGTTAAAAATATTAAATGAGAGATGTAGGTGAGAGTTGCATTGAGAAAAGGTACAATTTACTAAATATGTTTGGAATTGTTACTCATAAAGTAAATGTAATTTTCTGTAATTTTAATTAACAGATGATGGCATTTTACAATAAGCAGATTAGATTTCTTGAAGCTAAACAGGAAAAGCAAGCTAGTAGGGTACTGTAGACTACAGGGTTGGAGTATTCTTTGGGTTTCACCCTGTGTTTCTTCTACAGCAAATATGATTTATGATAAGGTCTATGGTGTCTAATAAACAGCCAGAATCTCAGTGGTGAGAATATCCTCCAAAAGTAGGAAACAATACAGGATATGCTTTTGTTTTCTAACATTTGTTTTTTGTTTGCTTTTCTTATCAAGAATTTGACAGAGTGCACAGGTCAGGGCTGAATTAGACTGTGTCTCAGGAGAATGAGGAAGAGTCTATGCTATCTAGAGTTGACTTCTGTTTATTGTAAAAATGCAGTAAATGTAAAATCCTATTTCCAGTGATATTTCAGATTATCTGGATATGTATCAATATGGAAGCGCTAGGTATAGTTTTCAGATTGTCACACATGTGCTTAGAAAACAAACTGTAGGCTCAAGAATTAGCAATTTAAAGGATGTCATTGTTGCCAAATGTTTCTCCTTCTGTCTTCCAAATGGATCTGATGACCAGCAGAACCAGTGAAATCTCTTCCGGGGCATGACCCTCTGAGCCTGCCATCTAACTGCCATCATCAAAGTCAAGTCCACCTTTTCAACTCTGGTAATCCTGCCGACTACGCCACTGTAAGAAATACAAAAGAGAAAATATTAAGATTTTGGGCACTGTAAGATGAACCCAATATATTTGATGACAAAGCAAAAAGAAATTGTTTCATAAGGAGCATCTTTTCAGATGGGAGTCAACAATTAGACTGACTCAAGATGACAGTGGAAACCTTTAAAAGGAAGCCAGAGAGGAAGAGGAGGGGTCAGGGGGTTTTGACCCAAAAGTGACATCAGTGGTGCTGGTCATCAGATCTGTTTGGGGGACAGAAGTAGAAGCACTAGGCAACAATGCCAGCCCTCAACTCAGGGTGGAATTACTGTTTGATGAGTCCACAAGTTGTCTCCGAAGCACACATGTGTGACAAGATATATTCATTGTCAGTTCTACTACTATGCATGATGGAGGGAGCATAGGAAAGTAAGCAAAGCTGGTTTAGGGAAAAGGTTGGTTGGGACATCTTGTAGTGAAAAGAAGGTAGCCATGGTGATTGGAAAAGAAAGTAATGGGAGATGAAAGTACCAGCAGAGAAAGACAAACCAAAATAAGTCAGATGAGCATGTGAGGGACAGCCGGCGTTTTACTCTGGCTGGTACATCCCTCAACTAAAAGAGAGAGCCTTTTTAGGACACTACATCCCTTACTTAGGAGTCACCTGAGGAAGGCGTTTTGACCCAGAGAAGGAATACTTCCGGGTCAAGGACTATTTAAAGGACTGTGGGAAACCCAGCAGGCTGAGCTGGAGTTGGGTGTGAGTGTGACGGAGCTGCTGGGAGTGGAGGATTGGTTATTATTATTATTGTTATTATTATTATTATTGATTTATTGGAGTATTGTGGAGTGGAGGTGCTTGGTGCACACTATTATTATAATAAATTCAATTATTTGGACTTTTGTCTGGTGTCCAACGTGTCGTCTGAGGGTTCAAGGGGACGAGAGCGCCCTCTATCAGTCACAGTGGCGTAGCCGGCAGGATTCTCTGGCCGTCTGTTTGACAGAAAACCTGAAAGAAAAAAAAATTTCTGTGCACAGAACCCAAAGACAGCGTCACGACACGCAGAGAAAAATCGCCAAATTCAACAGGCAGTGCTGCAACCTAATAAGCCCCACTGTACATCGGTCCGTGATAGGGAAGAAGAAGACCAAACAGACCGGCAGCACAAGGGGAAGTCAAGAGCTCAACGTTGTATATAATCAGGACGAGACTCTAGATGATGCCAAGCTTTTATGGACATACCTAGTGGAAAAAGTCAAGGTGGAGATTGACGCCGAGAGGACCCGTGCATTACGTCAGGCTGTCAGACATCGGACGAAAAGGACAACCTCTACGTACTTGGACAATCCAATCGGAGTCTGGAGGTATGTGCCGAAAAAACGTCAGATTCTCCGGGACCTTATTTTAGTTATTATTAAGAAGTCAGTTTTCTTGAATCTGATGGTGCATCGGATACCTACTTCCCACCTGAGCAAGATGGCCATGATGATGGGTTGTACTGCCGATCTAGGACTCTGAACCTTGAAATCCGATTTGCCAAAGCAGGACACGTGATCTCTCCCGAAGCATTATGGGAAGGAGAAGGTCAGCGTTGCCCTGTAGATGAGGTCGATGTTTCCCTGACAGTACCGAACTCCCGAAGGGGAAGGGGGGGCAAGCGAAGCGACGCCGGCCACGAATAAAGGTAAAGAGGGACAAGATATGACTGAACGGTCTGCCACTAAATTAGAAAAGGCGGATCACAGTTGGCCAGTGGCTGCACCCCAGGCCTCTGTAGTTCAAAACTCCAATTCCCAAGAGCCTGTGCAAGACCAAACAGAGCATGTGCCAGAGGCGGGCGTGGTCATTGGCTCCCAGCCGGGAGGTAGGGCGGATGATGGCCTGAGTCCACCTCTGACCGAATTAAATAATAATATTAATATGCGCGAGCTGGAAACGTTGATCCAGCCCTTACAAAGTTTCTTCCAGACGCTGTTGGACGTGAAGAAACTGGTAGAGGAGTTGGGAGCAACGACTGAAGTGCCTTTGAGACGGGAGGAGAAATACCTGAGACAATTAGGTTGGGGGGTGGCAGTGGTAGCGCTGCTGCCTCACAGTTAGGGACCCAGGTTCGCTTCTCAGGTCCTCTCTGTGTGTAGTTTGCATGTTCTCCCCATGTCTGCGTGGGTTTCCTCCGGGCACTCCGGTTTCCTCCCACAGTCCAAAGACATGCCGGTTAGGTGGATTGGCGATTCTAGATTGGCCCTAGTGTGTTTGTGTGTGTCCTGTGGTGGGTTGGCACCCTGCCCAGGATTGGTTCCTGCCTTGTGCCCTGTGTTAGCTGGGATTGGCTCCAGCAGACACCCTAAACCCTGTGTTCGGATTCAGCGGGTTGGAAAATGGATGGATGTATGGATTAGGTTGGGAGCTTCCCGCGATGACTGATTCCGTGGTACAGGTGAGTTTTACTGGTACTGTACAGAATAAAGGGACGCAGAGTGAAATGGACGCGCAATTAATTAGTAGCAGGTGCCAAGTAACCTCGAGCCCTACAGAAGATGCTTGCAGTATGTGATGACCGTGTGTTGAGGGGAGGGAGCGATCGAACCAGAGCAGCTGAATAGTGCTGTCTCTTGGTACGATGTGGTCCTGAAGACACCGACACAGATTGGTCATAAATCAAAAGGGATTCAAACAGTACAGGGCCTCTCTCTTATCCATAGGGAGACCCAAACTGTGAACAAGTCCTAGAAAGAACCTGCAGGAAAAGCGGGGAGCTCCTAACATAGAGCGTGGGTGGAACGCTCTCCACGTGGGTGGGGAGATAGTCCGCCCCCAGCTGGGCGAAAGGCTACTCAGAAGTTACCAGCCTGCAACCAGTCCCGCAGGACATTACTAAATGGGAGGAGGCTGTGTTACGAATGTCATCGGCCGGGCCACTTGTGGCGGAACTGTGCAGGGAGAACTGGCAAGGTTGTTAAAGAGAAGTGCCATGTCTCCCTGTTGTTCTCCTGTTCTTGTTTTACTACAGGAAGAAGCCATGGTCCGGTCAGAGCAGACAGTCCCTCCTAGGACAGGACTACACTAGCGGGGCAGGCCGCTTCGCATCATAATGCTCAGCTGGGGGGGAAGCACTGTGAGGGACAGCCGGCGTTTCAGTCTGGCTAGGACGTCCCTCAACTAAAAGAAAGAGCCGTTTTAGGATACTATATCCCCCGGGACGCTAGATGGCAGCTCCCCTGGACAGAAATGGTTCCCAGGATTCCCGCAGGGCAGCATGGGACATGGAGTCTGGTTCTTCAGCCCTGTTGGGTACCGTGGGTACCGCCAGGGGGAGCTCGCCAAGAACCCGGGGATTATTATGGTGACATTAACCCGGAAGTACTTAGGAGTCACCTGAGGAAGGCGTTTTGACCCGGAGAAGGAATACTTCTGGGTCAAGGACTATTTAAAGGACTGTGGAAAACCCAGCAGGCTGAGCTGGAGTTGGGTGGGAGTGTGACGGAGCTGCTGGGAGTGGAGGATTGGTTATTATTATTATTGTTATTATTATTGATTTATTGGAGTGTTGTGGAGGGGAGGTGCTTGGTGCACACTATTATTACAATAAATTCAATTATTTGGACTTTTTACCTGGTGTCTGACGTGTCATCTGAGGGTTCAAGGGGACGAGAGCGCCCCCTATCGGTCACAGCAATAAAGAGAGAGAAACTATGTGAAAACACAAAATGAGAATCAAACTTCAGATAGTATACAGGAGCTAAGATGAAAATCTTTTTTGAAGAGTCTTTAACTTTTTTTGTTTTCTTTTTGATCCAAAGAGACATCAAGAGCAACACCGCCTTATGATTATGTGACTGGCAGCAGATATTGTTACTATACACAGCAGAAAAGAGTGAAAAAAATAATCCAAGATGGCACCAGTGTGACATCACAAAAAATATAAACCACCTGAAAATGTAACTCATTATGGTCTGGATATGAAAGAGACAGTGTCAAAAACAAAAGCCAAAACCTGAATTCATAAACAATCTTTGACTTGCATGTAATGAATGAAATATTTTTATGATTATATTAGAGATTAGGCTGTTGGAAAGATACAAGTTGCTAAAGCTATGCAAAGCATGTGTGCCATATTTTAAAATGCATTTTATAGAGATGGACGTATACTGTTTTTCCATCCATTATCCAACCCGCTATATCCTAACTACAGGGTCACGGGGCTCTGCTGGAGCCAATCCCAGCCAACATAGGGCACAAGGCAGGAAACAAACACCGGGCAAGGCGACGTATACTGTTTTTTAATCTATTTATTGCATCGTTCTTATATTATAGTGTTTCTGTTTTGTTTCCCTTCTTCCACACCATCCATGTTGTTTTTTGTCACAAGTCACATGGTGGACAGCATGCTTGAGATGTCATTGTTGCCGGGACTATTTAAGGGGATATTGGCGATTCTAAATTGGCCCTAGTGTGTGCTTGGTGTGTGGGTGTGTTTGTGTGTGTCCTGCGGTGGGTTGGCACCCTGCCCAGGATCGGTTCCTGCCTTGTGCCCTGTGTTGGCTGGGATTGGCTCCAGCAGACCCCCGTGACCCTGTATTTGGATTCAGCGGGTTAGAAAATGGATGGATGGATGGATCACCGTACTCTTCTATACTGTGAGTGATAGGGCTGGGCTTTCATTTTTTAGAGCTGACTTCGATTACAGAGAAAACACACTTTCACACTGAAAGTGGTTTTGAATACATGGATGGCATCAGCTGCAGGAACTTTCTGGCAGTTTCCTTTGGCCACACAGTAACAGGAACCTTTAAAGCTGTTCACTATCCGGGCTGAGTTTTCGATCCTGTAGGTCATTCACAGAGCACATTGTGGTGGATGGAGACACCTGTGAATTCTTTTCATTTCAAGGAAGAGATGACTGGAGTGAAATGAGTCAAGAAGTTTATCAAAGTTGTGGTGCGCCTTTAAAATTTACCCTAATATTGTTCTTTCATGTTCATCAATAAAGTGTGTTTAAAAGGACTTGTTTTCTTTGTGCAATTCTGAATCCGAAACCCACCAATATTTTTAAATGAAATCCTTGGGCCACGGCTGATACTCATGCATACTCTAAAAAGCCTCTTGTCACTCCTCCTGTAACTGCCCTTAGCATTGAACATTCAGATGATTTGTAACCTTTGGGATTTTTCATGGATGTTGTGGCAGAGTGGCCTGGGAGTACCAGCAGTGCCTTCATCTGGACTAATTGTCAATGTGTGAGAAGGCAAAGAAGAACAAATTTGGTGGAGGATGCCTACTGGGTGATAGCAGATTCATCTGCGTACACTAAGTTCCAGATGATGGCTCCAGCAGGTCAACAAACTTGCAATGTGATGGAACTTATAAAGGTATATGGATAAAAATGGCTCCGGTGTCCTCACAATTCACTGGGTTGTGTCAGATCTTCACGTCAGCAGTGCAGTGCTGTGCTGGTTATGTGTGCGATGCTGTGCCATGTTACTGTTAATGCAGGCGTCTTCCTGCCAAATGAAGAAGAGAAAAAAGGAATGGAGGTCGCAAAAATGTCAAAACTCCTGCGCTCATGCCAGCCTTGGCAGACAACTGTTTTTACATAATTCTTTTGTTTTATTCATCAGTGTGCATTTCTTTGTACTTCAACATTACATCTGAATTTGAGAAATGCACACAACATGCACAGTCCAAAGGAATGTGGAGGTTTTTAATACAGAATGGAACATATTTACTTGTCTTTGTTTAAAAATTGTAGAAAACGGATTACAGATTATATAAATTAAATGTACACACAAACAATTTACTAATTTCCTCCAGGCAGTCAAGGCGGTGTCTGAGAAGGTCAAGTTAGGTGATGTGCTCGCAGCTCTTCTTTTTGCCATCTCATCCAGATTCCTTTCCTGCCATGTGAACAGGAACACTCTGATGTCATCTAGAAGAAGAATGAGCTCATCTTTCGAAATGTAGAATTCCTTTATGGAATATGCCCATTGATTCATTTGTGTTCATCTTAGAAACAATTGGTATCGAGTTTTCAACCCATCCCTTTGCATTACCTTGGCTGTTTATTACATTGTGATGTTCTGTTTACTTCATATTACTTTCCACAACATTATTTCTTCAAACCAAAGGACCAAAAAACATCACCTTAAGGAGAGACACCCAAAATTCCCCGAGCAGGAGGTAGTTATTGCATACACTGTTAGGAATCGTGTACTTATGGTTGGGTTAATCAGACCACCGTGAGGCATTGTGCCGAGTTGTTTGTGTGGATTTATGGCATTTATTCTACAAACATGCAGGTGACGTGGGTGATATTTTGCTCTACCAGTCACAATGACAGATTTTCAAGTGTCAATGATGACTGCATTTTTTTGTCATGGACAGACTTGCTCATAAAGAGTTTGCTGAGGTGTCCACGTGAAATCTCCAGGAAGATTGTCCAGAGAAGTGGTCCACCCAAAACTGCACTGTACACAATGACAATACTCCTGGACACCCTGTATTGTCAGTCAAAGAGTGTTTGAACAATTGCAAAGTGGTTGTTGCTTTGCTCCCCTAATAAATCAAAAAGTAAAAGCAATTTGAAAACGGATAGCCGGAAAAGGGTGGAGTGCCCTCTCAGGGTTGGGGGCGAGATCCTGCCCCAAGTGGAGGAGTTCAAGTATCTCGGGGTCTTGTTCACGAGTGAGGGAAGAATGGAGCGTGAGATCGGTGCGGCATCCACAGTGATGCGGGCTCTACGGCTCAGCTCTCAATTTACCACTCGATCTACGTTCCTACCCTCACCTATGGTCATGAGCTATGGGTAGTGACCGAAAGAACGAGATCGCGAATACAAGCGGCTGAAATGAGTTTCCTCCGCAGGGTGTCTGGGCTTTCCCTTAAAGATAGGATGAGAAGCTCAGAGTAGAGCCGCTACTCCTCCGCATCAAGAGGAGTCAGCAACAACAACAACAACATTTATTTATATAGCACATTTTCATACAAACAGTAGCTCAAAGTGCTTTACATAATAAAGAATAGAAAAATTAAAGACACAATAAGAAAACAAAATAAGTCAACATTAGTTAACATAGAATAAGAGTAAGGTCCAATGGCCAGGGGGCAGAAAAAACAGAAAAAGATGAGGTGGCTCGGGCATCTGATCAGGATGCCTCCTGGATGCCTCCCTGGTGAGGTGTTCTGGGCACGTCCAATCGGGAGGAGGCCCCAGGGAAGACCCAGGACACGCTGGAGGGACTATGTCTCCTGGCTGGCCTGGGAACACCTTGGGATTCTCCCGGAAGAGCTGAAAGAAGTGGCTAGGGAGAGGGAAGTCAGGGCATCTCTGCTTAAGCTGATACCCCCGCGACCAGACCTCGGATAAGTGGAAGAGGATGGATGGATGGACATAACAGATAGCATCTGATGTAATATAGCACATTTGCAATGGTTTATGGGTAGTTTGAATATGCACAGAGCTTTACCTCTAGTCTAGTAGAAATCAGAAACAAATGAACATGGACACTCTGCTGATGGATTGCACCATTTGGTGAACAACATGCTGTAGTGAGATTTGTTTGGGCAGAGGGAGTGAAAGCTGTTGAAATTCACCGACGGATGTTGGCTCAGTATGTGAGTGGAAGTGAAGACAGCATCAGTCAACAAAACGAACAGATAGAAAGGTTTAAAACAGGAAGAACAAGTGTAACCGACGAAACACGTTTTGGTCAGCCATCAACATTGTGCACACAAGCCTACATCGACATGGCAAATCAGCAGATTACTTTGCCAAGTATGGCTGTACATTTGGATATCAACTACGGATCTGCACATACAATACATGACTAAGGTAACCGTAAGGTTTACGCAAGATGAGTACCCCAACAGCTTACTGACCTGCACAAGCCAGTATCCTTCGGGTGAATTTCAGCAGGTTTCACTCCCTCTGCCCAAAGGATTCACACTATGGTGCATTGTTCAAACAACGGTGCAATCCTGCAGCGCAGCGTCCATGTCTATTTCACTTTGGCTTCAAGTAGACTCTCGGCAGAGTGCTTGCTGTGCTGTCCATGTTCAAACTACCCATAAGCCATTGCGAACATTTCAGCTTCTATCTGTTAATTTTCAAATTGCCTTTACTTTTTGATCTCAAGGTGAATATTTTGAAGGTGAATAAAAGGGAATCACTGTAAATTTTATAATAAAGGTTTTTTAACTGTTATGGAGATATTCGTCCCCCATATAATGAAGCTATTGTTGTTTTTTTGTTTTTCATTTGACTTATGCTTTTTATCTACAGGGTCACAGTTAACAAAGTAGAACTTTATTCACTCATAAAGTGGCAGATTTAGAGTAGCAAACAGCTTATATGTCGTGAATATGCATCATAAATTTGCTTGCTAATCTGTAAGATTCCTTGTTTTTCAAAAATGCATGGAAACTCAAACAATAAACAAAAATCTAACTTGAAAATAACATGCGAAAAAATCTGTTTTCTTTGCTCCCATTTCTTTAAAAACTTTCATTTCTTTTCTGTTATGGAAATTGACATGACATTAGGATATCAAGCTGCTGTGCACTGCCATCTTATGTGATCTCTGCATCATGTGACTGGCAACAGGCATAGCAACAATAGACAGATGGCTGCAGGCATCCACACAACCTGTGCATCCCACCACTCCCAGAACATTTTTGAGGTGACATCAAAACAATAAAATATGAAGTGATGGTCAAATATCCTCCAACAATTGTTACATGCTATTACAAAGATTCATCTCAGTATTAACAGTGAGGATTTAGAAGATAATTTTTAAATAGAGGACATATTCCCAAATTACAGATTTGTCACGATTTAATGGTTTCTAAGATGTCAGAAGTTGTATTTTCAGGTTGTTCATAGGTGATGCCTAAAGATGTCAGTCATTCGGTCATTTTCGAACCCGCTATACCCTAACACAGGGTCACGGGGGTCTGCTGGGGCGCAAGGCAGAAACAAACCCCGGGCAAAGCGCCAGCCCACCGCAGAGCACACACACCAAGCACAATTTAGGATCGCCAATGCACCTAACTGGCATGTCCTTGGACTGTGGGAGGAAACCCACGCAGACACAGGGAGAACATGCAAACTCCATGCAGGGAGGACCCGGGAAGCAAACCCAGGTCTCCTTACTGCAAGGCAGCAGCGCTACCCACTGCGCCACCTAAAGTTGTGGGTTGTCGTAGTTTTCATTTTTGCTGCATTCCGAAGTATTTGCCATTTTTAATACCCTCTGATAATATTCTGCCTGTCTCTGCAGTTTTTAAGCTCATGAGTCCTGATTTTTGTGCCAGTGTTTCAGATTTCTTTTTCTGTTGCATTTAATATGCTGGCTCATTAGCCTTTGTGTTTGTAGTATAAGTTGACTTAACTAATAATTGTGTAGTTCTTTTGTGGTCAAAAGGTTGAAGTCTGTATGGAGAAGCAGTCTCTTCTGGTATTGATTTTGTGTCAGTAATGTTGTGTATTCCTCTTCAAGCTTACAGATAAGATCAATTAATTCTCTTATCCTTTTGCTTTGCAGTTTTCTCTTGTGAGGAACAGATTATTTGACACCTTAAATATGCCGGCAGCAGAAATCCCTGGAGTGTTCTGTAAGTTTGAGGGACTTCCAGTCAGGAGTGCCGTGGTAAGTGGAGCATGATCAGAGATTACCATGCCATCATGGTTGCACAATTTGACCGAGGGCGGCACATTAAATAATCTATTTGAGAATAGCTTTAGGGTGTGTGTTTTATCTTTTATGTTTAATATAAATTGCTCTACTGTCCCCTATTGTATTATTAATATGTAGCCTTAGAATGCCTAATCTCACAGACTTACCACTGTATATAACTTATCCCCACCTTCCCTGCTATATCTATAACCTCAGGCAATTAGATGTAGTAAAAAGACAAGCAGGAGTTAAGTTACACATAAAATAATGTATTACTGATAATATTCATAAATAATAACAAAATGCAAAGTACATTTGAATATTGGCAACCATACAACCTGATAAAATGGTGGTGTGTAATTCAGATGGCACACAGACTTGTAGTTACTTAAAATGTCTCTAGTTAAGGCATCGTTGGTGCTCAGCTTTCAGCCACATGTCTGTTCAATATGGCTGCTGAGCTGTGCTCTTCATTGTGTTGTCTTCATCATCACAGGTTAGCAAGAGAGATGCTTCTTTCATTATATGTTGGTTGCTTCTTCATCATATGCGGGTCAGTGAGAGAGAGAGAATGTGGTTGAGCAAGTACATTTATAGATGTTCTCTCCAATTCCTAGAACCAATAGGACATCATGGTACTTAAAGGCCTCTGAGACAAGCCAATTCCAAACAGCCATACCTCAGACCAATGAGAGAAATAGTACATTTAACACCTCAACCCCCCCAAGACCATATGTTAAGCTAACCTGGCTTTGTGTGGGAGATCAAACTGGTTTAAGACACATCCCCCCAAATCCTGTCATAAAATTACAAAGAGACAGTCGTAAAAAGGGGGATGGGGGAAGGCAAACACGAATACCTCTCACCACTTGGTTTGCCTAAATTATAAATAAAGACATACAAAACATTTATCAAGTTATATGCAAAATCTCACATCACAACAGTGTGGAAGAGATTTTTTTAAAATGGTGTATCACTAAAATGGTTTAGTAGGCAGCTTCAAAGATGCATCTAAAAGAGCAAAATAGGTAAAAGATGGTAAACAAGGTTGAACTTATGAAGAACTGCTGAAAAGAGCAATCTGTCAAAAGCAATCCTACATTCTGTCTTCATCACATGGAGCTCTGCTGCACCAGCACATGAAGCAGGGGGCCATTTGAATGTCCTCATCCTGCTTTGTGATGGTGCTCTCCTGTGGGAAAAAGTGTGAAGTGGTCCTAAAGGGGTCTTTGTTATGACCACATCTTTACGCATTTGGTGTCTTAGTGCACAATCCTAGTTCACCGTCCTTTAAATAGATTTTTTCTCCGGCTTATCTGTGTTTTACTTTACACTGGATAAATACAGTAGATTTATGAAAAATAGCTTGTTTTATTTGAATTGTTACTTTCATACAGCACACTTTGCACTAGACGTGTCTGTGTATTCTATCCACCTGAATAAAATGGTAAGTGTCTGTTTGGTTGTTATGTCTCTGTCATTCTAAAAATGGTTTATCGCAAACATTTGTAGTAAGAAAATGAATTGCATTTGTCTTCCCACCATATTGTGTGTACCCTGTAATTATTATTAGTACTTCTAATATTGTAAAGAGGGGCCAGCAGGGATGCTGCTATAATGCAGGACAGTCGAGCTCTGGTGGTACACTGAAAAAGGTACAACATTGATGTTGTTCATTCAACGTACATTTTCTCTTTCAAGCAACTCAACATTAGTCATTTAGTGTTGTAGCTTGAAATATTTGGTTTCAGATCTCAATCAATGTAAAAGAATGTGTTTGTGGTGGAGGGAATAAACATCAAATTCTTATTTCAGTTAACCTAATATTTTGGGTTGTTTGTGTGCTGTGTCGGAGGGGCCGTTTGTAAATTCTTTTGGTCGAAAATTTCCGGCCGTGCTGGCTTTCCAGCTGCCAAAAAAGAAGGACTCTTTCCCGAGTGGAGTGTAGTGGACGTGGCTATACAGGTCTGGTCATTTTCAGCAGCAGACTTTTATAATGGAGGATATCTGGTAAGTAACCCTGTTTCTCAATTGTTCATTTTAAGTATAAGGACTCGTAAGAAAAATATACTTTCAAGAAAGCTGTAGAAATGTTAATAATTTTGTGTTGTGTATTGTACATTGCAAAATGCACTAGATTTTTAAATAAATGTAAAAAGTACAGCATTGGAATATGTTATGTTCATAATATTTCTAATAGCATAAAAACAGTTTACGACAAACAAACCATTTTAAATTGTAACAATTTGAAAAAATTGTTATACTCAGTTTGTTATAATATTAAGTTTATTGTCACTGTCTCTATGCACACTGTTGGAGTCGTTCATACAGGCAGACCAAGTATGGTACACAGGGACTAGGCTGCATTTAGAAACCATTAGCCTAGCAGTTTGGAGAATGGGACAAACTGCAGTGTGAGCGCATTGTGCTATTCTTGTTGGACGTGGGGTTTGAGTTTACTGTCCTTGTTTGGAGACCAGAGAGGGCCCTGCACGTGGAGAAGACAGTATAAATACATGGAACAAGTAGTCAAACCCTTTTAAGCTGTCGGGCGGAAGATTATGTCATCCATCCGGAAAACCCTTTCAGCGTGGTGACGAAAGATGGCAGACTGCGTAGATCAAGACTCCCACACCTTGATAGAGTTTGTCATAAGCTTCCCGTCTGTAACCGCGTAAAACCGTCAGTAAAGTAAGCTAAAGTATTTCTTTGTCTCTCATGTGATGTCTGTACCGCTGTAATCACGATGGGAGGGATATCGCCTTTTCTGTCATATTTCTATATTTTTCGGTTACTTAACATGCCGCAATGTCAAAAGAACACATTTCCAGAGAGCTAATGCCTCCTAAGGAAACAGAAGTAGATTTAGTTCAGTATAAAACAAGTGAAATGCACCCACAATCACTCTAAATGATTTGCCTCAACTTAAAAATTGTGGGTTCAATAAGATAAAAAGAATGATATTGGTTCAGATTGAAAACATTAAGTGTGAATCATTACCTGAATTATTTGAAGTTGAATGGAGGTTGTACTTTTTTCCGTGCACATGCTGTTCTATTTGTCTCCTCCTCCTCCTCCAGCTCATCTCTGTTCTCTTCATTATTGGGGATGACGCCCGTCTGCTCTTCCAGAGACAGAAATGTTCTAAAACTCCTGGTCCAAGTAACTTCTCTCCCTCACCAATAAATTATTGTTCTGATCAGTTATCTCCAGCACTTGCAAAAAAGTTTCACTCAGTCTTTGGCTTTTGTTTCAAAGAATCCACAAGGATCCCAGGGCCTAAGAAGCAACATTCTTCCAGTCTGAATGATTACAGGCCAGTGGCACTGACATCTTATATTGAAGTCATATGAATGTCTGATTCTTCAGAATCTCAGATCAGTCACAAATTCACTTCTTGACCAACTTCAGTTTGCTTACTGTGCTAATAGGTCAGTTGAGGATTGGCTATCCAATGTATCTTGCAGCATTTAGACTCTCCAGCTGCTTATGCAAGGATCTTCTTTGTGGATTTCAGTTCTGCATTTAATCCTTATCCGTATGCAGTATGTCTCTGGATCTCTGACGTTGTAAGGAACAGACATCAGACAATGAAGAAGGGTGACTATCAGTTAGCTTCCCCTCTTCTTTTTTCTCTGTACACCTCTGACTGCACCTCTGGTGACCCATCTGTTAAACTGCTGAAGGTTGCTGACAAGACCACCCTAACTGGCCTTATCACAGACAGGAATGAGGTGACGTATCGGAGGGAGGTGGAACAGCTGGCCAGTTGGTGCTCCCTCATCAATCTTAACTTGAACGGTAGAAATGATTGTGGACTGTGACACGCCTCACCTCCTACACTCTCCGTTACCATTTACATTTCTAGACAAACAGCCTGAATTGGGATGAAAACATAACTGGTCTTATCAAAAAACAAACAAAAAAACAACTCAGCACTAAATGCCTTTTTTTTATTAACTTAAAAAGTTGAAAAGTCCCCATCTGTGCTGGTCAGCTCTATAAAGCTGCTATTGAAAGTGTCCTCATGTTCACCACAATGGTCCAGTATGGTTACTTATTCAAAACAAATAGCAGAAAAGCTGTGCTCTGTTGTAACGAAGGATGCTGAGTTAAGCAGAGACCGACAGTGTGGGACCACATTAGCTGCCAAAAGTCTCCCATGCTGAATGGTGGCTACCTTGTTGGAATTGTGGAAAACGTCTGAGCCTTTAAGAGAAGGCTGTGATCCAGGAAGGAAGGAACACCCGGGAAGAAATGGCCACTTGGCCATTCTTGATCCCAGAAGTGGTTTACAGGCCTTAAAATCCCCTTCCAGCCTTCAGTATGATAAACTTAGAGCTGAGTGGAAGATGGACAACGATACAACTGGAGAAAAAAAAAAAGAGAGACCAGAGAGGAAGAAGAAGCAGAAACAGCTTCTTAGGTAAGAACAGGTGGAGAAGTGTGCTAAGCACTCCACAATAAAGTCAGGGTTCAAGACCTTGCTGAGAGGGTTTATTATTTTACTTTCAGGTTTGCTTATGAACTGTACTGTTTATCGAATACTTAGTACCTTTTTTTGCAATAAATTTCTTTATATTTTTTATAATGTGGCTTCCTTGGTTCATTTTTGTGTCAGCTTCTGCTATACAGCACCCCCTAGTAGCCACAACATATTACTTTTAATTGCATCATTATATACATACATAAAGCATTTTGTGAAGGCTACAGTATTAATTTATGTTACGCAATCTATAGCTATAAAACTAGCTGTGCTACCAGTCTAAGATGGTTTGATCGACGTAGACTTCAGCATTAACATTTGCAGTGCCCCTTGCAAAGCATATGTCTCTGTTACATGCTATTTGGTATGGGATTCAATGTTTGTGATGCACCATCTGTTGGAACGATAAATACAATGTATATGTCTCTGTTATATGTCATTTGACTTGGGATACGTAAAAGAAGTGTTAATGTTTGTGATGTACCATCTGTTGGAGTGAGAAATGCAATGCATTTTACTATCAAAAATGCTTGTGATGTCATCTTTTTGAATGACAGAGACATAGCAACTAGGCAGACACAAAAACAGATACACAGACGCTTATACTTTTATTAAGGTAGTTGTTAAAGGTTGTCTGTCATACAAAAACTCGCAAAGCCCAGGGCCTTCAACTTTGATTAGGGTCTCAGTCGAGAGTCAATGACGTGATATGCATAAAACGACAAATAAAAAAAAAATTGGGCTTCAGGTCCTTCTCATGGCAAGCAACACAATGGCATTGCCCTGTGGCTAACGGGAAATGCACAAATGTTTTACTGTTGGACTGCCAATACTGATGCTCTGTGTAAGAAAGGACAGAGCCGACTATACTTCCTTAGAAGACTGGCGTCCTTCAACATCTGCAATAAGATGCTGCAGATGTTCTATCAGACGGTTGTGGTGAGCGTCCTCTTCTAAGCGGTGGTGTGCTGGGGAGGCAGCATAAAGAAGAAGGACACTTCACGCCTGGACAAACTGGTGAGGAAGGCAGGCTCTATTGTAGACACAGAGCTGGACAGTTTGACATCCATGGCAGAGCAACAGGCGCTGAGCAGGCTCCTGTCAATCATGGAGAATCCACTGCATCCACTGAGCAGGATCATCTGCAGACAAAGGAGCAGCTTCAGTGACAGACTGCTGTCACCGTCCTGCTCCACTGACAGACTGAGGAGATCGTTCGTTCCCCACACTATGTGACTCTTCAATTCCACCCGGGGGGTAAACGTTAATATTATACAAAATTGTCTGTCTGTTATACCTTCATTGTTATCACTCTTTAATTTAATATTGTTCTTTATCAGTATACTGTTGCTGGAGTTTGTAAATTTCTCCTTGGGATTAATAAAGTATCTATCTATCTATCTATCTAGCAGGCATGCAGCATTGCTGACCTCTGCTGACTGTGATGGAACTTGCAGAAGCCGATGACATGATCAACGATAGAAGAATATAGTCTCCCCTTCTGTTGCACAATCTGCTCATACTCTTGAACCACTGGGGCTGGATCTGCTGAGTCTGAGGCAAATTGCAGAAGCTGATTATGTGATGGGCGGCACGGTGGTGCAGTGGGTAGCGCTGCTGCCTTGCAGTTAGGAGATCTGGGTTCGCTTCCCGGGTTCTCCCTGCGTGGAGTTTGCATGTTGTCCCTGTGTCTGTGTGGGTTTCCTCCGGGTACTCCGGTTTCCTCCCACAGTCCAAAGACATGCAGGTTAGGTGGATTGGCGATTCTAAATTGACCCTAGTGTGTGTTTGGTGTGTGTGCGCGCGCCCTGCGGTGGGCTGGTGCCCTGCCCAGGGTTTGTTTCGTGCCCTGTGTTGGCTGGGATTGGCTCCAGCAGACCCCGTGACCCTGTAGTTAGGATATAGCGGGTTGGATAATGGATGGATGGATGATTATGTGATTGTAAGAAGAAGAATGACAGCTCCTTTATCCACAAATTTACCAGGGTTTGCGTCTTTTTTTGCATAGGCAAGATGATCGAAAAGGTGACATGCCTGCTGAGTATGAAGCAAATTGTAGAAGGTTATGTGATAGGAAGAAGAAGAAGAAGAAGAACAGCTCAAGTATCCTCTGCCCGTGAAGAAGATGTAGTGTGGCAACCTGCAGGTTCTTACAAACTACTGGGGATGGAACTTTGACCTCACGATGATCGGACATCAGCGTGTTTTCTAGTAACTTTCCGAAATTAGTAGTATCAGCCTGTCAGTATGCACCATGAAGTCTACTTGTGTAGTTCTGTTTGGCCATGATGACCATCTGTACAGCTTTATATATTGTGCTTTACTCCCTCTAAGTGATGCACACAATGAGACATCCTTGAAGGAGGACTTTCTTTTCCCTAAACTAATGTTTTACAAACTGATCTTTCAGCATTGCCAGCTGGATGCCCTGTTGAGTCTCTATTGATCCAAATACAGAACATGACCGCCTTCAGTGGTCATCCCATCGTGTTATGTCAGTCCATCCTCCTTATACTCCACATGGCCTCTGCACTGTATGGAATCTGATTGTCTACATTTAAAATTGTATTTCCGAGGTTGTCTTGATAAGACCTGGCTGCGAATTTCCTGTGTTTGCCTGCATATCTCCCACTGCACATCTCTTTTGTATCACATTTTTAGTTCTATTGTATGTCATTGGTAACATCAGTGTTTATTAGAATAGAAGTGGTTTTCAACATACAATCACTAATAATGTTGTAATGGGTGGAGCATGCAGGAAGGTCTAGAGAGCTGCTGGAGGAGGTCTTCTTTGGAGGACTAGTAGAACTGATATCCTGGGTTTTTGTCTCACTTCTGCCATCTCGATGATGTACCCTTAGCCTTTTTCTAATAAGAATGAACAATAAGCAGAGTAAACACCATAGCAGAGCCACACAAAATGTGTAAAGGCTCCGACCCAGACCGACTAGTGCAGTCACCAGTAAATCATCAGAATCCATGGAACAGCAGAATGAAAACCAAGATCAATTATGAAAACACTAATCTGAATGGAATATATATTAACGCTTGCTAAATTACGATAACGTTTTGCAAACATTGTTTTGTATTCTTTGGAGTGACACTGGGTTTCTCCTTGGAATGCATAAAGTTTATCTAATTGAATCTAAAACATTGAAAGTGGGAAGTAACTGCCTGTGTAAATAAGGCAGGAGGCCAATAAAAAAGCAGAAGCAGGAGAAGAACCACAACCACAGTGGACCTACTGGACTGAACTACAGAGCCATTGCTGTAGTCTGCCCCAATGATTAGGTCAAATAATTATTTTCTATAACACCAAAGGTCACTTCTTGCCTTCCTTTTTTATCCTCGAATTGGTTTCTACAGCACAGCACTGAAGCATCTAAAAGACCATTCCAAAGTGTACCAGTTTTGTTTTTTCTTTTAAACTAAATGATAGGTCTGTTCCCAACTATACAAACTAAAATGCCCACAAGTGATTATTTACATTAGGTAGGTGTCATATCTGCCACCATAAGCACACTTTGCAGGTGAGATGGGTTTGAAAAGAATCTCATCTGGGTGGACAGTACAACGCTTGAGCGGACTCAGAATTCTGCACCTTTTAGCGGTGACACATTTGACTGAGTGATCACAAAGCTGCTCACTTCAGCAACCAACAGAACTTCTGTCAAGAGACTGAAACGCCTGCCAAATGATCATTTCTGCTTTCTTCATTAGCTTTTAGTTTTTTCTTTTATTTAAGTTTATATCTTCACTTAGCAAATGCATGTTGCTTGGCACTTTCCTGTACAAATCTGCTTTCTTTAAAACACAAAAGTGTGTTTTGCTCACCATCTGCACATCTTGTTTCTCTGCAAGTCCCACCATGAAGTGCAGCCTGAGATGGAGCTCCTGTGCAGTTTGAGATGAACCTAACACTCATGCTAATGCAGCCTTGGTTCACACGTGGGGCTCAGTCTCCACCTTCACCATGGGCTTTTCAGACCTTCAGGTTGTCATGCCCAAATTGTGCTGGTTTGAAAAAAATGATTAGATGAAATAGGAGCAGATATGCATATGTGATTTAGATTTAACATTGAATCCTGGGAAAGGAGGATGACTACATGGATGGTAACATCTGCACTCCTGGAAGTGACTGTCTACTTTGAAGCCCCTGGAGTGGATTAACTGGGTTTTGATAATGTGTGATTAGAACTGCACCAGACAAGAGGAAATCTGCTGTAGAAGATGGGTCTGGTTTAACATTCCCAAACAGAGGAAAGGCAGCCACATAGATGAAAACAGTCAGTACGAGAAGGGGGCAAGAAGAACGGGGCATTGAAGTCCACAAACAGGTTAGGTTCCCGCTCTCTCCTTGTCAAATCTATTAGTATGATTCCATAAGAAACATCCACTTCCAACTCCACGGATCATGTAAAACAAATGAAAATATAAGATCTGAGATTCAGCAAGAGCACACATACATTCACTGCCCAACTGTCAAGCCATAAATGTGCTCACGGGAGAACTTTCCAAAGTCATTGTCAGATTGGGACTTTGAATTATTAGGTTTACTTTTCTTTAGTTTTTTATCATTCCAGGCCTGGCCAGGTTCGTAACGCAATAAATGCAGAGGTGGTAACAATGTGGGCAGGTGGCTTTTATGCACCAGCTCCATAAAATCATATAAGACATCCTCAGGCCAAGTCACTTCATCTACACTCCGTTCACAAAAGGATCCTCCGTGTCACGCTGGACTTTAGGACTGTGTGCTGCCCGTTCCAAATCCAGTTCCTGCTCTGATCCCTTTCCATTTGAAGGACAGACCGTTGCCAGTTTGTGTCTGCTGCTCGGCAGCTCCTCACAATGCAAGCTGTCATCTAACACAACACTAAGCAAGAAACTAATGCTGCCAATACTGGGGAGCTGCAGCCTTACACAATGGAGGGATGTTTTATATTTGTAAATATGTACACATGCAATACTTTGCAACTGAACTTACATGTTTTAGCTGAAATGCCGATTACTTGCTTCACCTACAATGGTAGGTCAAATAGTTTGGTGCTGAGCAGCAGGGGTAACCTCTGCCATTTCATAAGGGCTGACCGCCTTGTTAGCTCAGAAGATCTGCTTTTTTCCAACAGGCTTTGAAAGGAGCAATAAAATGCATTTTTTTTTCTAATAAAATGTGGCCTGTTTTTGGAAGTCTGTTTTTAGCACAGATTGAAGAATGGCAAGATTTGTAGCTCCACTGATCACCATGGCTAATTTTGCAAATACAGTATAGGACAAAATCTAGACAGATGATTTGAACTTGTAAGTTTAAGTTAACTGAATGAGTAAACCAACAAAACAACAACCTTTATTTAATGTTACAAAGGAGACTGGGAAAGGGAATATGAAATTGGGCAAAACTATTTAGCATATTTTGTTTACTTACTTTGTAGTTTATATTTACAAGAAACCCTAAATGGTGTGTTCTAGGTATAAGGTACCACTAACTTTGTACTTTCATTTTCTTGGTTGTCAAAGGCTTTGGAAATTTTTTTTTTTTCAGTTAACATTCAAACAACAAAAAGCATTCCTTAAAAATTTTAAGAAGATTTCTGGTTGATAAACAACATTGTCTGGAGCGTCTTTTACAGGAGCATCACAGCCATTGTCAGCTCCTTGTTAAAGAGCCGTCGATTGACTTGGATGGTCCTCTTCTGCCTTCTCCTTCCACTGATCCTCATGCTTAAATGTCTGGATTGCTGTAGTTTATGTATGCCATTTTAGGAATGCCTGAAATAATAAAATGAAAAAAAAAACAAATTATATTAGAGATAAGACACCTTGTTATCAAAAGGCTTGTCCACACTGCAGGTGAGAGGCCATGTGGGAGAAGATGAAATGCAAACGTGAAGTACTGAGCTAAAATGTTTGGATCCCTGACCCCTTTTCTGACTGTGGCCAGTAAACTAGAAGAGATAATCCTGGTCCACTAAGTCAAAAGATCATCTTTTCACTCTGTAGAAGGTCTGCTCCATGAAATATGCCTGCCACCTTCTTGAGCCCTGTTTCAATGATTGACCTTGTTAATCTTCCTCTTCCCAGTCCTCCTCAAGGCCCTACTTCACTGGGTGTATATCGAGGTTTGCAGCCACGTCAAATCACACTGTCACACAGTGAGTCTGAGCACAGCCACCAAATGGTCCCAATTCAGTGGTGTTTCCACAGTGAAATACGCTGCCTGCCACAGGGAGATGCTGTTGCCCACTTGGTGACTGTTGGTTTATCTTTAAAGCAGAACTGGTTAGCAGGCTGAGTGCTTACTGGAGAGGCTGTAAACAACACAAACATCATTGCAGGCCGAAATACAGAAGGTTACTACAGACATTTCTGTACATCTCAGCCATGGCCAAGCTTGCTGTCAATTCACCTGTTCATCTCTTTGCCAAAAGATGATCTAGTTCTGGGGTCAAAGGGGAGTCTAACTTGGCAACATTGAGCACAGTGACACACACTCGTACTGGGCTAGGATAAAGTCACCAGTAAAACTAAAGTGCACATCTTTAGGATTGTGGAGGTAAACTGGAGCCCCCTTAGGAAATTCCGTGCAGGCACAAATGAACGGTCACACTCCATGCAGGGACTTCAATCCAGAGCTCTGCCGCTGTGCCAGCCAGATTTATGTCAGTCTCCATGACCCAATGGTGACAACCAAACAAAGCATAGCCACAAAAGCTTAACTGTTTCTCCTTGTGAACAATTTTACATCTGTCAGATCTGGCATCAGATAAGGTTATCTTTCATATACAAAAGCTTCAATTTCATTTTCAGTTCTGAATCAAAACTGGAGCATTTTACAGCATTTACACCACCCAGCAGACTGAATATTTTTTAAATAGTTATCTTTCATGAATAAAAACACAATACAATTCTGAAAACAGGATGAGGTTTTGTGTTTTGAAGCAAAATAAATATAATCTTTAAATGCCATAAGGTGGCACAGTGGTAGCGCTGCTGCCTTGCAGTAAGTTGGCCAGGGTTCCTGTCCATGTTCTTCCAAGGTTTATTCCTACTTTGTGTCCTATGTTAGCTGGGACAGGCTCCAGTGACCCGGGTCTGGATTAAGTGAGTTAAAAAATGACATTTAAAAGTTATGAATCAAATATGCTGCCAGCAGTACCGCAAAATGAAAATTAGTTCAAACTGTCAAAATACATTTTTACCATCATATTGCCTAAAAACGTTCACCATATAGCTACACAGGTAAGGAGGTGCATGCTTACCATGTCAACACTGTGTGAGGGAAATGAAAATTTTGGTGAGCAATTTTTGTTCACCTCAGATAATTTTATCTGACCCTGGCACAGAGTTTAGTCAAACAGCACATTGTCCACCACTACATGCCAAAGAATGGAAATGAAAATGCCCTGCACTCGGTTGATAAGAAAAGAAGTAAAGAGAGCCTAACGAAAGGTCTTACCTTTTGGGATTCTTTGATTACATAAGCCACAATCTGACACGTCTGCTTATTTTCATATCTTCTTGCTTGACTGCACTTATTTTGTTTTGAATAATGTATATGCTTTCAATAATAAATACAGAAGACTTACATCAATGTTCACATTTGAAGGCACTGAATTACCCATTCAGAATGAAAAGCTAAGATTCAGATTTTATTTTTCCAAAGCAATGAGTGTGCTTATATGGTAAAAGTAATGTACTGAATCCTTTTGGCCATCTTTAATTAAAACATAAATTAATATTTTGTTGGATTTTCTATAACACACTGCTAGTTACCTTCTTTTCATCTTTTTAGATCCACACTCAATCATTTTTAATACAAACATAAAACCGAATATACTGAAGCAATTTTAAGCTATGAAAGGAACAGCATCCTGGAAATCTATTGCCCTTAATATCCGACACCAAGCTAATTTTGTCTTCAACTGATATTCACAATTCTGTAGCTATGTAGCTATTTAGTATTTTTATTAGAGCCTAAAATAAAATAGTAGGGTGTTTGTATTACTCAGAGGACTTTGAAGGCTTTTTTGTGAGGCTTCAGAGCTTAAACCCTGAGGTTGTGGGTTGAAAACCCACTACTGAAACTGTGTGACCATTAGCAGGTCACTTGACCTGCCTATACTCAGATTGAAATGTAATCAGTTGTATCTCTCAAATGTTGTAAGTCATCTTGGATAAAGACATCAGCCAAATAACAATTGATAATAATAAAATAAAATTGTGCAAACTGTTTCCAAAGACTCAGCCAAAACAATTAATAAACAAAACTCTTTTATGTTGTGTTTTATTTTAATGTAAAACAAAAACTAAAGAATTTTTTTTTTTTGTTTACTTTTAAAAGATAATTCTTTGCCTTTTAGTTTATTGCACACTAGGGATCCAGGAGCTCTGGACTGAGTCTGAGCTCTGTTTCTCTTTCTTTCTGTTCATCACATCTTTGGCAGCTGTAGGCCTGTTGTTTTTTGTCTGATTTCTATAGACATCAGGGGCCTCATGCATAACGCTGTGCGTAGAATTCGCACTATAACATGACGTAAGCACAAATGCTGAAATGCACTTACGCACAGAAAAATCCAGATGCAGGAATCTGTGTGTTCGCCAACTTCCGTGTTTTTCCGCTACATAAATCCCGGTGAGCGTGAAAAGTAACGCATGTGCTGTCCTGCCCCAAATCCTCCCAGAATTACGCCTATTTGAATATGCAAATCAATATAAATAGCCCTTAAGTTCAGCTTTCTGTGAAAAGACAATGGGAAAAGCACGGGGGAAAATATAAGAATTTCAGCGAATACCAAGTGGAGGCAAAGGAAAAACATACTATTTGTTGATTTAAACAGTGGTATAATGAACAAAAGGAAGTTGATCGAGTGACATAGCGTGTCGGAGAAACTCGAAAGCTCAAGTTCACAAAGGCGGACAGTGCCAAAATAAAAAGAAGTGGTCAGATATCAAAGTCGCGATGAAAAGGGAGTCGTAGCCCACCGTCTGAGCTTATTAGGGTAAAGACAAAAAAAAAATAGACACACAGTGGAAAAAAAGCACAAAATGTCAACTTTAATGTCAAAATTTCCACTTTAATCATGTAGTTTATTTTGTCATTAAAGCAGAACATCATAAACTTAATCTTAAAATCATTTAATTTACTAGTTTCTCAAATCCCATCGTAACTAAAGTAGCATGTTAAATGCTTTGTTTTGTATTTGATCTTCAATGTGCTCTATGTGTATGAATCACTATGTGCTTCCATTCTTTCTCTTTCTCCGACTGGACACAGAATCCATTACACAGGCTAGGGTGATATTACAGCTCTCTGAATAATTAAAATACTGAGATGTATACATGATATCATTTTCATGATGACGGGAATGAAAGCACGTTATTAAACATGAGAACACGATGGCGCAGTGATTGTTCATGTCTCACACAAGATGCTTGCTGCGCCATGTGCGACCTTCGATGAAATAATTTATTGTAGCAGTACTGTCTCTTTCAAACATACTAACCTCCAATTCTTGTCCTTACTTTTCTTTCCCCAAATATCCAATCGCCACACAATGAGCTATGTAATACCCGTAGACGTTAAGCCATCTGTAAGCTTACAATGACGATTCTTCAAAACTTTTAAGGAACACTGAAATATCTTCATAGTACATGTTTAATTATTCTATCCATCTATCCTTCCAGTGTCGTGCCAGCCTCAGTAAATATACAGCGCGAGGCAGGAAGAATACGTGAACTTGTTAGCGTTGCGGCACTGTGTCCTCACATGTCTAATTATTAACAATACAGATTATTTAAATGAAGTTTTATCTGTATAATATAATCAACATATTTTGCTGCATTTCATCTTAAAAATGATATCGTCATCATATGTAAATACGCGCTTTATAAAGTGGCGCAGGTTGTGTAATATTATAACTGTACTGCAAGTTTACAGTGAGGTGATTGTACTTATAAGTACAAACAGTTCTACAAGGAGCAATTGATTAAGTGCGTTTATAGTTCTTGGGATGAAACTGTTTCTGAACCGCGAGGTCCGTACAGGAAAGGCTTTGAAACGTTTTGCCGTGGCTGAGGTAGCGTGTGTTTGATGCTGTATACCGATAATTCTCTTTCTGATCAGCTGCTGCTGTGATTCCCCACTCAGATACAGTGATATAAATACTCCGAGTGCTGCAATGAGAGTAATATGGAAAAAGATGATCCGCTGTGGCAACCCTTAAAGGGAGCAGCTGAAAGAAGAAAAAGAAGAAGAAGGTGCAGTGAGAGTAACAACGCTAAAGCAGTTATGGTATTTGGAATACTATGGCTGTTCCCTGGGCCATTATATTGTTACAGGTTAATTATAATCAGATGCATTACACTAATAAACAATATGTGGTTAGTTTTAGTGTATTTATAAAGCCGCATCAGGAATGTGGTTCTAAGAAATAAAGGGTAACCACACAGGAACGGTAGCACTGGTTTGACGCTGGGTGCCGCCAGTCTGCAAAACCGAGTGGAGAACTTGCGTATGACAGGGTATGAGGTATCGTGGAAAAGTGCGTGGCTTTACGCCAAGTGTAGGTTTTATACATTTTGATTTGAACGTGGAAACGTTCTTACGCAACATTTCTGTGTGTACGCATCGTTTATACATGAGGCCCCAGATGTCTTCATTTCTCTGTTCATCGCATGACAAAATATTGTAAAACTGGCCATTTGTTTAGTCAGTAAGCATGGTTGTGAACATAATTTATTCTCATGTTTGGCATCAGCATTAGAGCTGTTTTGACAATTTTTATTTTTCTTTACTTGGTTTTTGGCCTAGTAGACCTTGTGACACTGTATACCTCATGTTTCTTACATAATCAGCAAATGCTCTGCCAAAATCTGTAATTTTCAATTAAATTACTGCCACTGGCAGAAGGAACGGTGGCTCCTCCACTTCGAAAAGAGACTGAGGGCAATGCCTAGAGCCAACCTGATTTGGGTAGTGAGAGAAAAAAGAATAACCAGGAGAGAAGGTGAATCAGGGTGAATCCACTGCTGTGCTACCAGTAACTAAAGATGCTGGTGCTAATGCTGTCACAGAAGGAAGTACTAGTCCTACTCCTGATGAGATTTGGAACCCCTGTGGTCTTCTGTCAAAATATTTTACTCAGTAAAAAAGAAAGAAATGTGGCTGGCTTGAACAGCTTCCCTGGAAGAAATATTCTACATGTAGCTTTTTGTTCTGAAAGCAGACATTTTGTTTCATGAATTGACCAAAGATATGATTGAGAGCCAGTGTTACCCGTCCTAGGGTCCCAGAGTTGATGTAGAGATAAAGCATCTTTGACAGTCCACCATGTTAGTACACACATTCTCAAAGAAGATGTGGAGTGAATTCAAATTTAAAAACTACAGTAATCCCTCGCTATATCGCGCTTCGACTTTCGCGGCTTCACTCTATCGCGGATTTTAAATGTAAGCACATCTAAATATATATCACGGATTTTTTACTGGTTCGCCGCTTTCTGCGGACAATGGGTCTTTTAATTTAGGTTACATGCTTCTTCAGTTTGATTGCCCAGTTGATTTCATACAAGGGACGCTATTGGCGGATGGCTTAGAAGCTACCCAATCAGAGCATGTATTACATATTAACTAAAACTCCTCAATGCTATAAGATATGCTTCCCGCGTGGCGCTTGTTTTGTTTGCTTCTCTCTGTCTCTCTCACTCTCTCTGCCTGAGCAGAGGGGGCTGTTTACACAGTGGCTGTTTGCCTAGAAGATAGGACGCTCCTCTACAAAATGCCACTTTATCGCGGTGCTTCTGTATACTTAAAAGCACGTATTGATTTTTTGATTGTTTGCTTTTCTTAGCGAGCGCTCTCTCTGACATTATCTGTTCTTCACGGCGCTCCTTTGAAGATAAGATATGTTTGCATTCTTTTAATTGTGAGAAAGAACTGCCATCTCTGTCTTGTAATGAAGCACAGTTTAAACGTTTGACTAAAGGGTGTTATTTCATGTCTAGAGGGCTCTAATAATGTTAACAGTGTGGGAGAGTTTATAAGGGCTTAAAATATATAAAAATAACCATACAAACATATGGTTTCTATTTCGCAGATTTTCACCTATCGCGGGGGGGTCTTGAACGCAACCCCCGCGATCGAGGAGGGATTACTGTATTAGAAGGTCGTAAACAGGTTTTCTATGCTCTAACTGCGAAAATATTCGATATACAAATAAAGAATCCTACTTCGCGGAAATTAATTTATCGCGGCAGAGTCTGGAACGGATTAACCACGATAAACGAGGGTTGACTGTATACAAATTCCAAATATGAAGTACTAGCCAACGCATAATCAGGCCGCTTTTTAAATGATTTTTAAGCACAGAGGAAAAAATAAACATTTGAAAAATCCGTAATTTAATAAACCACCAAGAAAAGTAACATTTTAACAAAGCACGCTACGAACCAACATACAATTGTCCGTGACTGAAAACCGGAGGAGCGCCGTCGCGCCTTCAAAGCGAAGGACGGGGTTGAACGGCGCTCGTTCAGTACGCACTGCCCGCTTATGTGCCCGCCCCCAACTCCCTACCTGAGTCGCTGCCTGTGTACAGTCCACACGCACCTGTGAGTCACGTTGACTGTTAATTTTCCAAACACCGCCTCAGTCGGTTTCCACGTTGAATTTTCATTGTTCTTTGCGGTTCCGGCTGCTTTTTTATATATAATCCACCAAGTCACACGAACAGGGGGTTTACAAAGGGTAGGGACGTAATCAGTGCGAACGTATGACCCGCACATACTGGGAATTTCTCGTTCGTGGGGAACAATTGCAAGCCACGGTCTCCATCACGAATGGGGTTCAACGGCTTACCTACGCCTCCCCGACAGACACACGTTGATCCATTCAGTGTAGCGCAGGTGCAGTACCGGACATACAAGTGCATCACAGACCTGTTAATGCTCAATCTCACGTGGCTGAAAGCCACTTGTCCCTCTAAGAATTTGGATGCCGTCCGCTGTTGGGTAGTGTAACTATTTGGCAGGCGGGAGTCTCATTCGTTTTCGGAAATAACCAGCCAAATCGCTCCACCAACTAAAAACTGCCATGCACCACCACCCACAGAATCGAGAAAGAGCTATCAATCTGTCAATCCTCTCTGTGTCCTGGCCGGGTGAGGTTTCCTGTGTTGAGTCAAATGAAGCGAAAGGCTTCACACGTGGTGGTGCCCTTCCGTCAATTCCTTTAAGTTTCAGCTTTGTAACCATCCTCCCCACTGAACCCAAAGACTTTAATTACCCGGTTGGCTGCCCTGTTGCGGGGCCTGCATTGGTGAAGCAGGTGAGACAGTAATGAAACAGAGGCACAGGGCTTATTGGTTTTTAAAGACTGCTTCCTTCATTGGGTTTTAACCAATGCACGGAACGAACCAACACACAATCGTCCATGTGGCGCGGAGGATGGAACGGGAGGAGAGGAGAAGGACATCCACTCAGCTCCCTCCGTCATGCTAGTCTGCTGATTTCTCGTTCAGTATGCACTGCCTGCTGATGTGGCCACCTTCAACTCGTCACTCGAGTCGTTGTCGTCTTTCTACAGTTCAGATGCACCTGTGACTCACGTAGACTTTTCATTGCTCTGTGCGGTTTTGGCTGCCTTTCTATATATAATCCACCAAGACACCCGACCACAGTAGAAGCGAGGTGTGAGGGGGGTGTGTACAAAGTGCAGGAGCATCTAAGAAGACGCATGTTTGTCGCGGATGCGAATCGCTGTATGTAGTGTGTAAAACAGTTTGCTATGGTCACGCGGTCGTGCGTCATAACCGAAAACTTGTTTTTTAAAGACTGCTTACTTCATTGTGTTCTCACCTCAGTTGTAAAGGAATGTTTTAAGGATCCCATGGGATACCCCTCGCAAACCGTTTTACACGCTGCATATGGCGATTCACCTCCGCGAGAAACATGCCTCTATGAACAGTCAGCGTGGGTCGGAGCTGCATGTTGCCTCTACGACAGACGAATATAAATGACGCCATTTTTTTCTGTGTCGTCGCGTCTGAGTTGGTGGGCGGTGGCTCTGCGAGTTGTCGTCGTATCCAATGGTCTTGGAGTTGGTGGGCGTGGCTCCTTCCTGCGTGCGCCATAGGTGTCTTACTTGTCGGCTTAGTGAATCCACGCCCCTTCCGGCGTGCTTTCCATGGTCGTCTTGCCTTAGTGAATTATATATATACATTGTTGATAACTGAAATTCAGTGAAAGTAAACATGGACTATATAAAGCCAAAGATTCAGGAAAAATAGATAATGTTCACATTTTTCATGTTGCATCACTTTTTTGGGTTCATTATTATATTTTTCTTTCATACAACTCTGTGATTTTACTTTAGCTCTTCTATATCTGTATAGTGCAATACACACCAAGCTTATAAATGGGAATGTAATTTACAAGAACAAATAAAACTGTACAGGCTACATTATGCAGTCTTTTTGACTCAGCACTATGATGGAATAAGTAATAGAGCAGAGGTAATATTTCATAAAGACATTCCACAGGTTTTGTATATACAATTTATCATGGGTTACTGGACTGTGCAAACAACGTATAACCATCAGCAGTTTTTGTAACAGTAAAAATGCTTTACAGTGTGTTTGATGAATCAGCCATCCATCATTTTTTCCACATAAAACCTAAAGAAAAGCTGAAATCAAAGCAGCTTTTGGACTTGAAAAATTTATTAAGTGCATTGAGTGGTCATGGCAGCATTAAGCTGTTATGAAGGCATCCCAGCTACCTGTCCTACATTACAGGATATTATCTACCAGTTATTTCCACGGAAGAAAACTAAAGGAAGTTCTCTAAGTGGATAAGCTGCTGAACAATGTTCTCCTCACTTGAGTTTGTTTGAGGATCCATTTTAACCCATCAAGTTTATTTCAGCCCAGCAACAGCTGCAGAAGATATTGCAGTGCCATATCACACCGTTCTAAAGCAATGTGCCTTTGTATTGTTGAACAGATTAATAAAAAAGAAGCACTAAACCCAGTTTTCAATGTTTATTATTGAACAGAAGTATGATGCCTTATGCTATGACTCAAGACTTTCATAATTGAATTAAAAGTAGTTATACTTCTTGCATAGACAAAATTGAGGGGAGCATCTTGATTTCCGATCAAAATGTAATAATTATTTCTACATGTTTCCTTACAGTTTAGAATATACAGTGGAACCTTGGTGTACGTCCTTAATTCGTTCCAGACCCTTTGACTTATACCAAACAGGACGTATACCAAACAAATTTTTCCCATAAGAAATAATGGGAAAATGATTAATCTGTTCCCATGAAAAAAAAATCCTATTGCTATTGGCATATTATACATTGCTGGGGTTGTATAAAATAATTTAAACACTGCTTAATACTAAAATACATAAATACAAAAGCAATTAGATGAAATAAATGAAAATTTTACCTCACTTTACTTTTTAATAACATCTTTGTTTTTCACAATCGTAGATACCGTCGTTCTCGGCAAATGGTATGCAACAGCCATGTCCCGGATACGCATGCCACCTTCATACTTTTCAACAATCAATTAAAATTTACATGAAAAAAAACACAAAATCACGTTGTGACGATGCAGGTTTGCTGTATGCTCCCATCTGCTGCCGGGGAGCCCTTGAACTCTACACCGTCGGTAATGTGCCTCACTGCTAACCTCATCGGTAAAGCAAGGGGAAGGTGAAAAAGTGCAAAGTGCTTTTATTAAAACAATTAACAAAACAAGGTTTTCCAATAAATAATCCATAAAATCAGAAGTGAAACGTGGAGGTTAAAAACAATAGAAAAAAGTCTTCTTAAAAACAACAAAGTTAAAATAGAGCAGGAAGCATTCTTTAAAAATAAAAAAAAACAAGAAGAAGCCCGGTGCCTTTTTACCTGGCGGCCCCCCTGCTTCTTTCTTTTTACTCTCCTTCTAGCTGACTCGCGTTTCTGTTTATCAAGATAAGCAGCCCCAGTGTTGCAGACAAGACTTCTGAATGCCAGTCACACTAGGAGCAACCTCACTGCTGAGATGGCTGGCTGTTGTTCCAAAAACCTTTCCAGCATTTCCAATGCACTATTCCATTGCAGGACCACATCAATACCAAGTTTGTGTGTTGGCAAGTCCAATAAACGTTGCTTCTCTTTAAGCATGTGGCTAGCTGTACTGCTACGGTGGAAAAAGTTTGCGACACGCCTCACCTTGCCAAGCAAGTGCACAGCAGCAGGAATTTTCAGAGTAGCCTGCGATACGTATATGCAAAGTAGCCGACGTGAAGTAGCTCCACGAGGTGTACCACACAGATCATACTAGTGGTGTTGTCAGTCACAGTGGCTGGTTCTTTGTGTTTTTTGTTTCCTTCATCCAAAGCCGCTGTCAGCATGCGTCATATCTAGATCCTAGTTTTAAAATGCTTCCTTTCTGTCTGAGGAGGAACTGTGAGGACACATTTTCAAGACTGATTAATGTGATTGCTACACGTGAGCAACTTAAGATAGGTGTAACTTGTGCAATAATAGAAAGACACAAGTCTTCCCACTGTTATCTTTTTATCTTTAATTTCGACTAATTCAAGATTTCTTCAAATGACCAATAGGGGAATAAATTTGGCTAACAGTTTAGTTGAAGGGTGTCTACATGGAGATTAATAAAACACAAATAAGTTACTGAATAACAAATATTTATAATTTAAGAAGTCATGTTTGATTAGTTTATAATAATACTAAGATGATACAGATGTTTAATAAAGTAAATATTGCATTGTATTAAAACGAGGAGCCCTCCATAATATGTGTAGACACTGATGTGGTGATACATATGTTAGTAAAATTATGGTGAATTTAGAATGAGTGCAGTGCTGTGAATTTCTTTTTTGTTTACTTTAAAAAGAGCAATAATATTTTGTTTCATATTTTGCAAATACTGATGTGAACTGTTCATTACTAATCAAGTATTGCTTCTTAAATGTCATTCCATGCGTATGCATGTGTCCTGCAGTGACTACGTAGACACTCTTCAAATAAAGTGTTAACTGAAATTTGTCACATCATATTAATGTTCTCTATGCATGGTTAAGTAATCTCTAAAAATGCCACCACTTCAAATATATCAGTGCACACTAATTAAATAAAGATAAAGATAAATAAAGATATTGAATCGAATCAGGGCATTGTGAATTGAAATCGAATCGAATTGGGACATTAGTGCTGATACCCAACCCTATTTGACAGTGCTTTTTAGTTTAGTTCTTTGCTTTTAAGACTCATTTTATTTTGGAAAGTGGAAGAATAATTTTAGGGTAACATAGAATTCATCTTAAAGAAATAGCATAAAGGGTTAATAAATGTGGGAAACCAAATAAAGGTCAGGTGAACAACAAAAATGTACACTGAAATAAAAGAATTGGTTTAGGAAAAATACTGAGATGGTCAAGTAAATAAAGAATGTACCAGAATAAAGGTTAATGTAATACAGTATACAAAATGCACTGAAATGATGACTAAGAAATGACTAAGAAATCAGCAGATGTCTTATAAACTAGAATGGACAGTTGTTATATGCACAGAAAATTCAAGAGTGGTGTCTCATCTCAAAAGGTATAAGAAGAACCAGAATATAATATAATAGACTTTTATTTTATATAAATCATTTGGGTGTAAACCAATGAACCAACTAGAGTAAAATGCATGCATTGATTGACACTGTATGTAAATTCAACAGTTTATAAAATGAACCTGTATCCTTTGTTTCTCTGACCATTCTGACCGTGCTGTAACGGACTGCTTTTGAAGAATGTTCCATCCAAAGCATTTTCCCGAGGAGTCATTAAAAGATACAATGAACAGCTTTTCTCCAGCCTGATTACTGAATTGTCCTGTTAGAGGATGTTTCTTTCTTTAATAAGACGTCAAATTTCGATCACAGGACCAATTTGTACTGTGTTTTGACTTCACCATTGCATTATGTATCAGGATTTGTTTGCCTTGGATTGCTCTTGCTGGTAACACTTTTTGCCTTTTGTACTCTATGGACCTTCATGTATTTACACAGCTTTTTGGTGAAATAAACATTTTTGTTTTATAGAAATTTGGTGCTTGCCTTTATTGCCAGCTGGGGTTTGGTGGTATATCCCCCTCTAGTGGGCATTATTGGAAGTTTTAGGAACTATGTGCTTCAGAACTTATTGGGACTTGCGTGCTTTAGGACACAAAAGTTTACAACAATTGTATTTAGGTCTTTGATTTTCAGTCTGTTATTGATCTCTTAATGACATATCAGTTAGACCTTTGGTTATGACTTTGGATTTTTAAACTACGTTTCATCTCATGATTCTCTTCAATAAAAATTCTGTCTCATTCCAGGTCAGTACATACATAAAGATTTACATCATAATTATTAAATTTTCCTTTATCCGAGGCAACTTACAAATTCGGTGTATATTACAGTTTACATATATCTTTTACAGCTGGAGAAACAGCAGGTTTAAAGAGTCTTGCTGCACAGTCAGAGTATTTATTGACTGTGCAGGAAGATAGCAGTTATTTAGAGTACTGGATTTAGGAAACAGAACGAAGTTGAAAAAAGAAAGTTATGGTTATAAACAGGAGGAGACGAATAAACTAAATTAAACTGAATACATAAGAGGGGGTATTTAGTGACTAAATAGAGAAAGCAAGAACAGTACAAGTAACTGGGCCAAAGTAAAATACATAAATTGCAGTTAGGGACAAGTGAAAATTTGAAACCCAAGAGTCCTGTTATCATCATATCCTCAGCAAGAGCTACTCTTCATGCATTAAAAAAAATTTAATTACTGTAGTTTGTGGCTCTTCAATCTGCTCTATTGCACACTGCCTTTTTTCATTTTCTGAGTATTTTGTTTATCGTGTGCACACATAAAACATCACAGAAAGTGCAATGTGCAGGTGGTTTGGCTCATTCAAATATCTTAGGCTTTTATTAAAAACACAACACAGTGTAATCAGTTCATTTCAGATTTATTGTTACTTTTAGAACATACTGTGACGCTATAGCCTCACCGTAATGCTGATACATGGTGGTTTAGATGGATATGGGGCAGGACTATCAATAAGTTTTAAGTGTGAACCACGGTGAACAATATATCAGCAAGTTTACCACGGGGGAAAAAAAAAAGATTTTTTTTCTTTTAAGATTTTTGGTCTTACCCTCCGGTTGTTTAGTTTATTTTCTAGATGTTTCACGTGTAACATACTATTTTTTCCGACCGGGTTTTTTTTTTGTCTCATTTAACAAGGGCACAGACGATAAATGCAGTCACAGGTGCCTGGGAAGTTCAAATGACAGCTATAGGGGGAGTCCAAGTTGCGTTAGTAGTGTACGTTTATCGTAATGTTTAAGTTTGTTTATTAGTAACCTTAAGGATGAGTATAAATGTTTTATTGTTTTATTATGTATATGTTGTTGTCGGCTATTTTGATTTGTACTTTCAGTATATGATTTCCCCGGCAGGACTTAGATGGTTTGTCCCTATGATTAGGTAAGCTGATCCTGGCAATGGAAAAGGCTTTATAAGTACTGTTGTGGCCGCAAGAAAAAAAAAAAAGGGAGAAAGAAAGGATCGCTTGGAGAGAATTAAGAGGAGTAGGTAGTGCGAGGCACGCCAGCCTAAGAGGTGCCTAGTGGCTTAGCTGTTGGTTGCTATAAAGGACTGTGTTAAGCTCTTGAGGACCAAAAAAAAGACTCCTGAGATTTTTTTTTTGGAGGAGTTGTACTGGTGACCTGGACTGAAACAGAGTCCAGTTTTGTATTGTTTTAAGTCTGCCCTGGACTTTTCATGGACTGGAATTGATTATATATATATATATATATATATATATATATATATATATATATATATATATATATACACTCACCTAAAGGATTATTAGGAACACCTGTTCAATTTCTCATTAATGCAATTATCTAATCAACCAATCACATGGCAGTTGCTTCAATGCATTAAGGGGTGCGGTCCTGGTCAAGACAATCTCCTGAACTCCAAACTGAATGTCAGAATGGGAAAGAAAGGTGATTTAAGCAATTTTGAGCGTGGCATGGTTGTTGGTGCCAGACGGGGCAGTCTGAGTATTTCACAATCTGCTCAGTTACTGGGATTTTCACGCACAACCATTTCTAGGGTTTACAAAGAATCGTGTGAAAAGGGAAAAACATCCAGTATGCGGCAGTCCTGTGGGCGAAAATGCCTTGTTGATGCTAGAGGTCAGAGGAGAATGGGCTGACTGATTCAAGCTGATAGAAGAGCAACTTTGACTGAAATAACCACTCGTTACAACCGAGGTATGCAGCAAAGCATTTGTGAAGCCACAACACGCACAACCTTGAGGCGGATGGGCTACAACAGCAGAAGACCCCACCGGTACCACTCATCTCCACTACAAATAGGAAAAAGAGGCTACAATTTGCACGAGCTCACCAAAATTGGACAGTTGAAGACTGGAAAAATGTTGCCTGGTCTGATGAGTCTCGATTTCTGTTGAGACATTCAAATGGTAGAGTCAGACTTTGGCGTAAACAGAATGAGAACATGGATCCATCATGCCTTGTTACCACTGTGCAGGCTGGTGGTGGTGGTGTAATGGTGTGGGGGATGTTTTCTTGGTACACTTTAGGCCCCTTAGTGCCAATTGGGCATCGTTTAAATGCCACGGGCTACCTGAGCATTGCTTCTGACTACGTCCATCCCTTCATGACCACCATGTACCCATCCTCTGATGGCTACTTCCAGCAGAATAATGCACCATGTCACAAAGCTCGAATCATTTCAAATTGGTTTCTTGAACATGACAATGAGTTCACTGTACTAAAATGGCCCCCACAGTCATCAGATCACAACCCAATACAGCATCTTTGGGATGTGGTGGAATGGGAGCTTCGTGCCCTGGATGTGCATCCCACAAATCTCCATCAACTGCAACTGAATGCTTTCAGCACCTTGTTGAATCAATGCCACATAGAATTAAGGCAGTTCTGAAGGCGAAAGGGGGCCAAACACCGTATTAGTATGGTGTTCCTAATAATCCTTTAGGTGAGTGTATATTAGGGTAAGAGCCTTGGTGTTTCCCAATTTCTATTTTTTGTATTTTTTTTTTCTTTATAATTTGATTTTGTCTTGTCACTGGATTATTTATATGTTTTTGTTTTCCTTTTTTTTTTTTTTTTTCCATCAACAACTATAATTTTTTTTTACTCTATCGTGGAATAAATAAATTACCTTCTGTTTTGAACATCTGCCTCTCTTGTTACTCCCTCAGTCCTGGTCGGTCCCAAACTACTAGCAGGCCATCTGCTTTAGTAGATGGCTTGTGACACATAGTATAATGAAACCGTTATGTGTGCTTTTCACTATGCTGCCACTTAGAGTGTAGGTTATATAAAATAGCAACACAGAATGTAATAGGTGAAAAATAGGTGTCATTTAGCAAAAAATAATCGCATGATTTGAGTGTGCATCTGTCTCTTATAAGACATGGCAGAACTGAAGAAAGAGAATCACAGAAGGAATAGGAGATTAATAACTAGAAAAGCACTTGGTGAAGGAGTGGTTGGTTGTCATAACTCCATCCATCCACAGTGAAACACAGAAGTCACGCTTTATTAAATTGAAAACTTTGTGCCTTAATGTGGACGTATCTGATAAGTTTAAGGTTTTTATTACAGTGGGACCCTGGAGTCATTAACTTCATTAAAAATGGAATATTGGGCTAGTATTTTTGTTTAATTTATTAAATATGCTTTATGTTAGAAAGAAGTTTAACATGACAAATAAATATATACCATGACTGTGAAGAAATACCTGACTTGAAAAATACCAAACTTATCCTTTAAAGTTTAAAATGAATTACAACACAGATAAAGCTGCAATAGACAGATACAGTGGGATGCAAAAGTTTGGGTAACCTTGTTAATAGTCATCATTTTCCAGTATAAATCATTGGTTGTTACGATAAAAAATGTCAGTTAAATATATCATATAGGAGACACACACAGTGATATTTGAGAAGTGAAATGAAGTTTATTGGATTTACAGAAAGTGTGCAATAATTGTTCAAACCAAATCAGGCAGGTGCATAAATTTGGGCACCGTTGTCATTTTATTGATTCCAAAACTTTTAGAACTAATTATTGGAACTCAAATTGGCTTGGTAAGCTCAGTGACCCCTGACCTACATACACAGGTGAATCCTATAATGAGAAAGAGTATTTAAGGGGTCAATTGTAAGTTTCCCTCCTCTAATTTTCTCTGAAGAGTAGCAACATGGGGTCACAAAACAACTCTCAAATGACCTGAAGACAAAGATTGTTCACCATCATGGTTTAGGGAAGGATACAGAAAGCTGTCCCAGAGATTTAAGCTGTCTGTTTCCACAGTTAGGAACATATTGAGGAAATGGAAGACCACAGGCTCAGTTCAAGTTAAGGCTCGAAGTGGCTGACCAAGAAAGATTTCGGATAGACAGAAGCGACGAATGGTGAGAACAGTCAGAGTCAACCCACAGACCAGCACCAAAGACCTACAACATCATCTTGCAGCAGATGGAGTCACTGTGCATCGTTCAACCATTCGCACTTTACACAAGGAGATGCTGTATGCGAGAGTGATGCAGAGGAAGCCTTTTCTCCGCCCACAGCACAAACAGAGCCGCTTGAGGTATGCTCAAGCACATTTGGACAAGCCAGCTTCATTTTGGAATAAGGTGCTGTGGACTGATGAAACTAAAATTGAGTTATTTGGGCATAACAAGGGCGTTATGCATGGAGGAAAAAGAACGCAGCATTCCAAGAAAAACACCTGCTACCTACAGTAAAATATGGTGGTGGTTCCATCATGCTGTGGGCTGTGTGGCCAGTGCAGGGACTGGGAATCTTGTCAAAGTTGAGGGACGCATGGATTCCACTCAGTATCAGCAGATTCTGGAGACCAATGTCCAGGAATCAGTGACAAAGCTGAAGCTGCGCCGGGCTGGATCTTTCAACAAGACAACAACCCGAAACACTGCTCAAAATCCACTAAGGCATTCATGCAGAGGAACAAGTACAACGTTCTGGAATGGCCATCTCAGTCCCCAGACCTGAATATAATTGAAAATCTGTGGTGTGAGTTAAAGAGAGCTGTCCATGCTCGGAAGCCATCAAACCTGAATGAACTAGAGATGTTTTGTAAAGAGGAATGGTCCAAAATACCTTCAACCACAATCCAGACTCTCATTGGAACCTAGAGGAAGCGTTTAGAGGCTGTAATTTCTGCAAAAGGCGGATCTACTAAATATTGATTTCATTTCTTTTTTGTGGTGCCCAAATTTATGAACCTGCCTGATTTTGTTTGAACAATTATTGCACACTTTCTGTAAATCCAATAAACTTCATTTCACTTCTCAAATATCACTGTGTGTGTCTCCTATATGATATATTTAACTGACATTTTTTATCGTAACAACCAACGATTTATACAGGAAAATAATGACTATTAACAAGGTTGTCCAAACTTTTGCATCCCACTGTAGACTACAATATGTCAACTGGTGAAATATAATATTGTGATTTAAGGCATCTCGCCAAAATGTTGTACTGCGATTAGGTTGCTTGCCTTTTTTAGTAAAGCCAGTCACTCATGAAGTGTTTCCTGAACTTCTGCCCAACTCCTAACATTCAAGCCCACACCCTGTATGTAGCCTATTAAGCTAATAACACATGATGCCAACTGAAGAAAAAATTCCCATGGGATGAGTTGAGAGTCCTGTGCACACTGTGACTGCTACCTCATGGTGTAATAAAACTGCCAGGGAGGAAGTGGAGTGCAGAGAGCACTAATTTGATTTGTGTTTCCCTCTGCTGAATAAACTCCCTCTTACTTTTACAACTCTTCTTCTGTCCTTGTAAGATAAGCAGCTTATTCACCTCAGTGTGTTAACTTAGTCCTCTTAAGTTCACTTCCATACAGTTGTGCTTGAAAGTTTGTGAACCCTTTAGAATTTTCTATATTTCTGCATAAATATGACCTAAAACATCATCAGATTTTCACTCAAGTCCTAAACGTAGATAAAGAGAAACCAGTTAAATAAATGAGACAAAAATATTATACTTGATCATTTATTTATTGAGGAAAATGATCAAATATTACATATTTGTGAGTGGCAAAAGTATGTGAACCTCTAGGATCAGCAGTTAGTTTGAAGGTTAAATTAGAGTCAGGTGTTTTCAATCAATGGGATGACAATCAGGTGTGAGTGGGCACCCTATGTGATTTAAATAACAGGGATCTATCAAAGTCTGCTCTTCACAACACGTTTGTGGAAGTGTATCATGGCACGAACAAAGGAGATTTCTGAGGACCTCAGAAAAAGAGTTGTTGATGCTCATCAGGCTGGAAAAGGTTACAAAACCATCTCTAAAGAGTTTGGACTCCACCAATCCACAGTCAGACAGATTGTTTACAAATAGAGGAAATACAAGACCATTGTTACCCTCCCCAGGAGTGGCCGAGCAACAAAGATCACTCCAAGAACAAGGCGTGTAAAAGTCAGCGAGGTCACAAAGGATCCCAGGTTAACTTTTAAGCAACTGAAGGCCTCTCTCACATTGGCTAATGTTCATGTTCATGAGTCCACCATCAGGACAACACTGAACAACAATGGTGTGCATGGCAGGTGTGAATGGTTAAAGAAGAATAAAGTTAAATGTTTTGGAATGGCCAAGTCAAAGGCCTGACCTTCATCCAATCGAAATGTTGTGGAAGGACCTGAAGCGAGCAGTTAATATGAGGAAACCCACCAACATCCCAGAGTTGAAGCTGTTCTATACGGAGGAATGGGCTAAAATTCCTCCAAGCTGGTGCGCAGAAATGATCAAAAGTTACCGGAAACATTTAGTTGCAGCTATTGCTGCAAAGGGGGTTCACACCAGATACTGAAAGCAAAGGTTCACATACTTTTGCCCTCACAAATATGTAATATTTGATCATTTCCTTAATAAATAAATGGCCAAGTATAATATTTTTGTCTCATATGTTTAACTGGTTTCTCTTTATCTACTTTTAGGATTTGAGTGAAAATCTGATGATGTTTTAGGTCATATTTATGCAGAAATATAGAAAATTCTAAAGGGTTCACAAACTTTTCAGGTTTTTGGATAGACTTTTTTTTGTCATGATGAGGGTGCAAGTGCCCCCCATGTCCTGTTTAATAGCAGATGACCAATTTTTAGATGACTTATTATATTCAATCTGCAAAATTTCTAACCCCCACCTATTCTCCATTTTACTGTTTGCTATCACTAGGGAGAAAATCCATCACTTGAGACACCGTGACATGGCTATAATAGCCTATAAGGACTTTTGGAGCTTTCTGATAGCTGTTAGTTGTCTTTTGTGGTGGGAAGCCAAAAGTGGTACTGCCAGCCAATGTTATCCATGGCTTGTGGAGGCCATCAAAATATCCTACTGTTAGAAAAGTCAGAAATCATATTATAATAACTACAACCTCATGTATATCTACAGCGCAAAAGATACTATAAACGTTACTTGCTTGGCACACAAACCTGGTTCGGCCATCCAGCACTGCATCCTTTTTCTAACCAACTTATCTAGTTCATGGTCAATGGAACATGATCCCTGTCTTGGCAAAACTGGTTCTAAAGTAAAATCAACAATGAATACAACACTAATGCAATGTAAGGCACACTCCTGCACATGCCCACATTTGGCCAATCCAGAGCTGCCAATGTCCATGTCCCTGAAACAGGCAAAAATCAAAGCCTCAGTGATACATGTCAAATAGCTACTTAGACCCTCTACCACAACTGTGATTCAGCCATTCTTTTTGACAAACTGTAAGGATCTCCTGAGTGAGCCAGCTGGGTATTATTAGACGAGGAGATGTTAAGTTACTTTTCTTAAATGTTTTGATAAGTAACAAAATTAAATGCACCAATGAACAGTAGAAAAATAAAACTCAAAAGAACATCTGAAAATGTGTGAAGCACTCTGGGCTTGTAAATTAAATGGCACTACGTATGAATATAGCACACTGAGCACACACACATAACCACACTCACTCACGGGCTAGCTTAGAGTCTGCCATTAGTGTAACATTTATCTCTTTGGGATGTGGTAAGGAAGTAGCCAAATAAACAGCAATACTGACACAGTAGGAACATGCAAGTTCCAAAATGACAGAATGTGAACCTTGTCTTCTGAAGCTGCAAGGTAAACACATTCATCACTGTGTCACCACAATGTCCAGCCTAACAATAGATTTTAGCTCTAAGCATTTATCCTGCAGGTTTTCTTAAAATAGGAAGTCAATTTTGTACTGAAGCTCTTTTTGAGGAGGATCAATAAAGTAACATCTAAGTGTCTATCAACTTACTTACAGTATATATAGTATATGTAGACTCCTGACTAACTGAAGGGACTGAATGTTGCTGGTCTTTTTAGTTTAGTTAGAAGCTTACTGGCTAAGATGGCCTTACATTGAGCATCCCTTATTAGGAGTGCTAGCCTAAAGTGACATGCTTTACCTCAGGAAGCCATGATCGTTGTTCTTTAATCCCAGATGACGACATTGTTGATGTTACATATACCAAATGAATTTGCAGTCCAAACCTTAATGAAAGAGGGCAGCAAAACAAAGTTCAATATATAGCAGGCAAACAACCGATTCATATTTTGCACCTGGTTGCATTCATTTAAGGGCCCAAAGCAAAGTCCTGTGAAGCTGTATGAGGGTGAGGCCTGCTATAGCAAGCAGATGCTAATTCATGGACTTGTCATAAAATACTGAACAATTTACATCTGAAGCATCATGAGGCAAGACACTTTCAGGTATTCCCATGTCCCATGCTGATTAATGCAGTCATAGCTGGAAAGGCAGGTGTTGTATTCCTTGCTTGTGGTGTGCGATTAACTGAGTGGGAGGGAGAGGTAAACGGCAGGAAATTTATCCTAAATGTTATTTGCAATTTTTTTTTTTTTGTGTGTGGCTTACATACTGTTTAGTCCTGTATGAAAAGACAAAAGATGCCCATCACTCATCAGTCAGTACAGCCTTATGGACCTTATGACTCTAATTGCACTTTTTAACAGTTTTTCCATCTGAAGCAGGAATTGTAAAGAAAGCATTCCTTATAAATTCATGCAGGAGCACTGCATACTTACCCACCGGAAAGATAAGAATTGAGATCAATGGTGTGGTAGCTGTTGTTTTTACTGCAGCAAAGGTTTTAACTTACACAAATGGGCCTTTATGAGAGATCCTTGTGATAATGAAAGGAAACTAAAAATAATTATTTTATCACAGATTTTTAGTTCTATTTTTCATTTCTTGTTAGCTTGTCTGCTCACAGCTGCCATCATGAGTGGAGTTAAGACAACATCCCCCAACTCCCCTTCACCAAGCTATACATTACTTAATTTCTTACTTTTGCTTGTGCAATTCGGTTTCTTCAGCAGTTACTTTCTGCCATGGCTTGTAACAACAGACAAATGCACACTGAAATAATTATTTTTTCCCAAACAGTGCTGACATTTCATCTATTATATTCTTTGTTGCAATTTTACATGGCTTAACAGAATTAGAATTACATTAAGTGGCAACGTAGTGAAAATAGCACATGATAACTTCACTGTACTTTGTACAAATAATACATTTGAACAGAACTGATTACACTGCCTTCTGTTTTAAATAAAAGCCTTAGATTTTTAAATGAGCCAAGCCATCCTTTCTCTGAAAAAGGCAGAGTGTGTGATAGAGCAGACTGAAGTGCCACAAACCAACTATTGACTTTTTTCTGACTCAAAATGAGTTTCACATACTGTGGCTAAGGAAATGAAAATATTGAGGACACCATGTTTTAGTGAGTAAACTAAGAGACACTTAGTTATACCAATCAATCTGTAAACACACAAGAAAAACATACAAACTCATGCAGACCCGACACTGAGGCCGGAATGACAGCTTTGCACTGACTCTGTGTCTACATTAAAATATCAGTACTACTAAACGTACTAATATTCAAGCTGATTAAACTTAGATGAATTGGCATTGCTTAATTAACCCAGTGTGTGTGTGTGTGTGTTCACCCTGCGATGGACTGACACCCTGATGGATCCTGTAACACAGTCTTGCTCTTGATGAGTGGGTTAGGAAGGTTGATGAATATATGCCTATAACCAGGGCTTTAAGAGGGCTACCAGTGTGTGCAGGCAACTAGAGATCCGACCCACTCTGATCTCTAATGGGGAACCCTCCCCCAGTTTTCAATGTCCTATACTACTGTCAATGCACTCTGATTTCCCTTGGCAGACTTAACTGTTATATAAAATTTATAACATATCAGGTTGGCAGCCAAGGTGCCAACAACACAGAGTGCTGCCAGTAATTTGGCTTTACTTCAATAACTGTCTATAGCGTTGGTTCAGTTCTTCAGTTGCATGCTATGGACCTACTCAGTATTCCCTTTCACTGATGCATTGCAACTGTCATCAATCCAGTATCAATCTAGTATATTTGCAAAATAATGCAAAAAGCTTTTGTATAGTTAAAGAGTACAAGAATGTGTGACTTTTTCAGTTATTATTGCCTAGTAGTCTACAGAACATTCTTTCGCCTTTTTAAAATAATGTGGATATGCTGCTTTGCAATATGTATGTAATCTCTACAGAACATTCTTTCGCCTTTTTAAAATAATGTGGATATGCTGCTTTGCAATATGTATGTAATCTCAAGACGCAGATCAATACTCGCCAATATTTTTGGCTTGAAAAATAGATGTATTTGGTAGGTTTTAAGGCCTTTTCATTCACCTATGGACCTCTGTATTCTCCAGCTCAATTGTAAGCTATAAGAACATACAAGATGTTATTTATTTATTTATATTTCTAAAAATTACGAAATGTGTAAAAAACGCTTCACTTTAGAACACAATTTTTTGTGGCAATTTAATATATACCATGATTATGAAGAAAAAATGTTGAATTAAAAAATACAAAACTTAACCTCATTTGTCAATATGTTGTGCCTCATTATAAATTTAAACTTATTTCAATTCGACACAGTTATTAACCCAGACCCTAGTAAATTTTGCATTTTATCTATAGCATGGGCGGTACGGTGGCGCAGTGGTAGTGCTGCTGCCTCGCAGTAAGGAGATCTGGATTCGCTTCTCGGGTCCTCCCTGCGTGGAGTTTGCATGTTCTCCCCGTGTCTGAATGGGGGTACTCTGGTTTCCTCGCACAGTCCAAAAACATGCAGTTTAGGTGCATTGGCGATCCTAAATTGTGCTTGGTGTGTGGGTGTATGTGTTCCCTGTGGTGGGGCAATACAATATAATGCCATTTAGCACTTTCATATTCTTATAGCCCCATTCAGGGTTTCTTTCCACCTTTAGGCTCTGACCTCTGCAACCCTAAGTTGAATTAACTAGGACCGAAAATGAATGGGTGGATGGAAGAGCTTTTGGGAAAAAAAAAAATCATCAAGTGGGCCCACTCGCCAAACCACTTGATTTATACTGATTTTGGACCAAAGTAGCTTACTTATATTAAGCCAAAGATCACCAAAAGGATGGTACATTTCCATACTGACAGCACCATCCGAAATGACTGAAATTATCTTTATCAGTACATATTCTTTGCAATGAAACAATATCATTTTTCAATTTTTGAATAAGTACTTTTACTTCATTGCATTAATATCCATCCATCCATTTTCAACCCGCTGAATTACAGGGTCACGGGGTCTGCTGGAATCCCAGCCAACACAGGGCACAAGGCAGGAACCAATCCAGGGCAGGGTGCCAACCCACCGCAGGACACACACAAACACACCCACACACTAGGGCCAATTACTCCACCTAACCTGCATTCTTTGGATTGTGGGAGGAAACATTAATAACTACAGTATTATTTTAAGGTTAATTTTACACTTATAAGCAGGAATGACATTTCTTAGTAACTAACACACATGGACAAAGGATACTTTCAAATGAGTTACGGTGTTTAAAATAAAAACAGCTAATCATCTTGTGCATACAATGCTGTCGCATCCTGTCCAAGGTGTGTTCCTGTGTTTTTCCTGATGCTGGCACGGTAGGCTCTGTTCATCTGCGATAATGAGCTGCATTGAGCGAGGCCAAACATGGATGAATAGATGGACATGGCCTGGTTGGTAAGCTTACTGTTTTACTGATATGCAAGGAAGGACCTCTTCTCTATTCCAAGGGCTGATTTTACTCTCTGAAATTTTATCTGTCAACATTAGCACTCATGTACACACACACATTCTCTCTCTCTTAGCTGCAATATCTCCCTTAAAACATCTGTGTCTTTTGAACTGATAAGCCTCTTGGATGCACTTGTGAAGCTCTAAAGCCATGATTTATACATGAGTAAGATTTGAAGTATTGGTTCAGGTTTTAAACAACAAGGCTCAGTTAACCAAAAGACAAAGTTATCAATAAAAATACTGAAAAAATAATCTGAGAGCAGAGACTGCAATAATAACAGCACCGTACACCCCACATCCCTGTTCCACCATCCCATGTTATACCTTTTTCTTTCTCTGAACAGTTTTCTTAACAAAAGAATTGAGATGCAGAGCATCACCAGAAGCCTGCTTGAGGGCCTGCTCATAAATTATACAAAGCTTGGGGATTAATTCTTACTTTTAAAAGCATAGAAATAACCTTTTTAAAGCAATATTAAAAATGCACTGAGCTGTAAGAGGAGCTTGGTGGCAAAGTTATGGACATATAGCTGTGATTAAAAATGTGTTGAGACTGTCTGTTCAGGCCTGCATCAGGGGCAGCACTGCATGCTGAGCCGTCTAAAAAGCTTATTCTAAAATAGTGATGAGTAAACCCTACAGAATTCACTTTGCTGTGAGTTCAGCAAAATCATGGAAATGTTTGGGAACTTTGCCGAACACAGCTAAATGCATTGAAGTCAATCGGAAAGGAGGAACTGAACTAATTTGGAGTGAATTATAATAGTGCAATGGTGTTTTCAGTTTCTGTGAGGTCTAGAGGAACATCTGCCAACTCTGCTGGACTGATTTTTGTGTCCAAACATGTAAACTGGCTTGTGAGGCAGCAGGTCTACCCACTGTGCCGCTGTTCCTCAAATAACAAAAGATACAGACGGAACAGTAACCATAAAAAAATATAACAAATTTTCACAAACTAGCAATAAGTAAAAAGAAAATATATCATTGTGTTCACAGAGTTTGAATCTTCAGGGCTCTGATTGGCACTGGAAAGTGGGAAGCGCAAACTGCTCTTGCAATCCTGGTGCCTAAGCACTGGGTTCAAAAAAAGGAAGGGGGCATAACACAGCACTGAGTCAAAATAAACCTTAAACCCTGTGAAATAAAAATAATTACAAAAATGTAATACTGTTTACAAGGTATTTCTATCTTTTTTGATAGAAGAAAAAAGTGTGAAACATCTGCTGAGACAGATCAGATGAAATTTGCACTTTTTTTGCAATTCTTCTGCTTATAGAACTTGAGGATCAGTTTGCACTACTCCATACTCACACCTATGTGTACCGATGCATACCAGCATAACAAGAGAGCCTTTTATGCAGGAGATTAGAGTTATATACTATGATGGCTGTGCCTGCCATTACCTGATGTGTGCTGCACAGAGAGGAGCATAACATGCTTAATCCACCAGTGAAGACACAACATACAATGTATCTATGCAGAACTACTAAGTATTTTCCAAATATTCTCATGATCAGCTAATATTACACTCAAATGAAAATACTGCAAGTTTTTTCTGAGTAGTAACATCCCGTATGTGAGGGACAAATTGGGCAGCGATCTGCGAAACATAAGGTAAAGTATGTATACAGTACACATATGTAAAAGTTCTGCACATGATGTCTTGTTGACCTTACAAAGCATTATGGGGAAAAAGAGAAAAATTTTTGTCTAAACAGGTTATATAGAGAAAGTCAAAGTCACTGGCAAACACAGCTTTTTTCGCTGATCAACACTACTCTGAAGCAGTGACAGGCTTTGGTTTGAACTGTTTTCTGAAAGTGGAGAGAATATTCCACTGATAATTGTCTGGGCTGTTTAAGACTGCATACATTACGTTACATCAGATGGGACATTATGTTAGATCAGTCATGTTTTATTAATTTTACAGGCTTGGTTTGAAGATAAATGAATAAAGGGTATTAGTCCTTCCATAAACACTGTCTCTGATACGTCATTCAAAGGGCTGAAGTATTCCATTGAGAGTGAATTTATATAATGAGAATTTGGGAAATCAGGCACGAAAACATTATCTAAAAGGAAGGCATGAGCAGTAAACTGCTCATAATGAAGTGTATTGTTAACAGGATAACTTTTTTTCACAAAAGCAAAAACAAAAACATGGTGTAGGAAGAAACCTAATAGGGACTATGATTACAAGCAGGAAAAGCTAACTTAGGACATGACCCAATAAGGCCAAAAAATGGCTAAGAGGTGCAGAGATGTCAGATACAGTATGGGTAGCTGAAAACTTCTGTCCTTGCTGCAAATACAGGGCCATCTTGTCAGGGCCCTCTGATTTTCTGAGAAAGTGCTTAAAGATGCCACATGAAGAATGGTCTAGTAGGTACAGAGTAGGGAGAATTGTGGGGAGGCACTCTACAAAACTAAAGAAAAGAGACAGGACAACCAGAGAGAGAAGATTTAGGTGAGTCATGGCAGTGGCTGAAAAACAATAAAAGGGTCCAGACACCTCATTTAGTAGTCAGGGCTCAAGGATTATTTCTAAAGTCCAGAGAAGCCTTAGTCTTGATTGGTTTCTATATTGTGTTCCACTTTGGATTTTCTGTTTATTTGCTTGTGAAAAAAAGTCTCATTTGTACCATTAAGTCTCCTAGGATTATTCTGGGTTCAGGGACGGTAACAGAGCACCCCATCTTATTAAGAATGGAAAGACAGACAATCATCAACATATACAGTAAATCAACTGAATACATTCTAAATTGGTTTCTGCTCTGTCTAGCTCTGTTCTGTAATATTTCTTCACATCAATTGAAAGCCACTCCACTTGGTCTGCAAAACAAAAATGATTTTTTATTCCATATTCCTCTCTCTGTTACTGCCCTCTTTCAGGTCAACACAGCACCTACACTTACGTCTCTTAAGCAGGGGTGCTTCCTACTGACACCAGTTGTCATATATTGACTTACAATTTAATACGGTGTTTCCTTTCATGACCTAAATTACTGGCTACTAGAAATGACCTCCATGATCTTTGTGTGACCTTTTTCTGTCAAGATGAACTACATGCAAGTAACCATTACGAGGGTAAGGGTTTTTATCTGTATATTTTAAATAACATTCATGAACTATTTCACTTGATATGTCACCTCTGTACTCTAACATTTTCATTTTATCATCTTTCCACCTTCCAACGGTAGATAACACAAGAACATTTTGCTGAACATGCACAGAAATAAACCATATGTACTCATATTATTTCAAAATATCTACTGACTCTAAACACTATTAATAGGGAAACAGTGCTGGATACATATGTATTACCTAAAACGTAGTTTTGTACAACAAAAATGTATACAATATTTAAAACAGGATGTGGATGACACTTAACTGTGAAGGAGTCATAAAAGAAATCATAGCATTTTCCACAGATGGACTACTGGATTTTCTACCCCATCACAAGAAAAAAAATTTTAATCACCTCATTCAATTAATATGATATTAAATTACTGTATTAGCATTTGCAATTCAGAAGCAGAGAGTGCAAACTGGCTCTAAAATCTGAGATGACAATTTGTTTGTTGGTGCTTTTGACAGCACATCAGCAAAAATGAATTTAGGATTACTGTATATTTCACTTTAACCATGCACAAAGATGTCTTTACAAAATATGTGACTGCCACTGTAATCCATAGACGGAAGATATATTTTGAGAGCTTTTCACTAAATATTACTCAGCCCTGAATCAGTATCCCATGCTCTTTGTAAAGAAGCATAATATATTTTAAATATATTATTTTCTTTTTTCAAATAATTCTAAAAAATGGTCATCAGGAAGTATTAGCAAGTTAATAAGAATACTAATTATGCACATCCTACATTTTTGTGTTCAGGATGGTGTTTATTTTAACATCATTGCCTTATGTTAATTATATTTAAAACTAAATCTAATTTAATTGATACAGTACCCATAAGCACAGTTTTCACAATTGGTTATTCAGTATGTATTAATAAAATTACTCTCTTTGGGCAGGTGTACATTATACGATTTTAGTCCGACTCACAAGCTCCTGAGCATTTTTTTCAAATCAGCACAAATATGAGACAAAGTGGTTAACAGTTGTAAAGTCGCTATGACAGAATCTTAGTGGCTTATAGGCTCCAGATGATTTTTGAAAAGGCAAAAAATGTGTGCGCCGGCGGCTTGAGTTTATCATTTGTGAGAGTTAATACAAGCACAATCTCTGTTTTAAATCCTATTTACTAATCAGACAGTGACTGAGTTTTTGCTTTTACAAGCACGCCTGCAGGATGTATAAGACGATAAGCTAGTTGAGTTGTGGTAAAAGAACCACTCATATTTCTTCCAAGAAATAAAACAATCAGATCTTTAAAGAAGAAAAACTGAGGACCATTGCCCAGTAGCTACAAATTCCTTATAGCAATGCAGGTTTGTGCTTATAGAAGACTGGCACAAGTAACAAAGTCCACTAGTCATAAGATACAGGCTAATCAAGCAAATTCAGATGGTGCATTTAACTACATAAAGTCTAGTACAGTGGTTCCCAAAACCTGGTCCTGGGGACCTCCTGGGGCTGTAGGTTTTTGTTCCATCCAACTTTTGTTTTTAATCAGACTCATAGCCTGATTAAGCTGTTATTTCTCAGTTTCCTTATTTTGGGGTCAATGAAGAAATTACAAAACTAATTGTGTTAACACAGTTTAATAGAAATTAATGGCAGGAACAGCAACACTCAAGGCAGTGAAGGAGGCTATAAAGATTGGCACATGGAATGTACCAACGCTTTGGAGCCCGGGAAAATTTGAGCTTAGTGGTGGAAACTCAATGGTGGAGAGCTGATTTGGTCAGGGGAACAAGATGAACACACTTGTGGAGTGGGTTTTTATCTCAACTGTTGAACTGTTGGGATACCGACCTGTGAACACACACACATAATAGTAGCAAGATTCAACTCCAGACCTTTTAATATAACAATGGTCCAGGTTTATGCTCCAACAGCTAACAGCACAGAGGAAGAGACTGAGCAGTTTTACTACAATCTACAAAAAATTGAAATTATAGAAGCTAAACTTATTCAAATCATCAATGGAGATTGGAACATGATGGATGGGAAAAAACCATGGGCCACTACAGATATGTAGACCAAAATGAACGTGGGGAAAGGCTGCTGGAATTTGCAACAAAGTTTAACCTTCTTGTTGGTAATCAACACTCTATCAGCAAAAGAATTTCCACAAGTGGACATGGCGGGCACCAGGAGGTAGACACTACACGATTGATTTGATCCTTATTGATAGAAGATAGAAGACAACTATGAGAAACTACAGGATATACTAAGTGGCTGACATCTGAGCTGATCACACTCTGGTATTGTGCAAACTAAAAATGAGAATGACCACAATTAAGGAGATTGCAAGAACACAGAAATGGGATCTACAGGTACTTTCAAATGCTGACGTAGAACAATTATGATGTGACATCCTGATACAAAAGCTGCATAAATCTGAAGATCCAAGTAGTAGAGCAGACAATGCCCAAGAATGAATAAAACAACTTACTACTGCATTGCAAGGGACAGCATAGGAGGTGATTCCGGGTACAAAGAAAGCCAGAAGACCATATATATCACTCGCTACTCTGGAGCTGGCTGACAGAAAGTGGGTGCTAAAACCAAGGTGTAGTGAATCAGCAAAAACAGACCTGGAATACAGACATCTCTGCAACCAAATCGGAAAATCAGTTAGAGCAGATAAAAAGTATGAATCAGACAGCACTGCCAGGATATTCAAACCAGCTTTAGTGAGAAAAAACTGAGGACATCTTTTCAGTTAATCAGGCAGATAAGAAAAAGGAAGAAAGAAAGGAGATCTCAAAGATTGCACTAAATATTGTACAATAGGACTCATGAATCACATGTGCAAAATGTTTATGATAATTTTATGAGAATGAATCAGTGGGACAGTGGAGCTGCTACTATCCGAGGAACAAACAGGATTTTGGAAAGACAGAAATACAATACGACATATCCTGACACTTTGATTGATTGTAGAAATGGCATGGAGGAAAAACAAACCAATCTACAACTGCTTCATTGACTTCCAAAAGGCATTCAATGCTATAAGGCATGGTCTGATAACAAAAGTTTTGAGATTGTTTTCAGTAGACAATAAGGTAGTACAACTGCTACAACAGGAGAATGAGTCAGCCCAGACAGGAGTACTGGTAAAACAAGAACTAGGTGAGTTGTTCAGAAAAACAGCTGGGACGAGACAGGGAGACTCAATCTCTTCACTCATCTTTATTTCCTACTTGGAGAGGGTGCTGGATCAAAATGAAGACAAGTGCAATAAAGTGATAATCACTGGGTATAATATCGACCACCTCAAATTCGCTGATGACATTGACCTGATTGAAGAAGATATACAACTACAATAGAGCCTAGGCGTGCTACAGTATATGAGGATAGTCAGACAATGGGACTGAATAATAACCGCAAGAAGAAGTTAATGGTATCCGGTCCTGAGTCAATCGGGCAACCAGTTAAGTTGGACAATGAAGAATTGGAGAATGTCACACAGTTTGAGTATTTGGGAAGACTTTAACATCAGACGCAGATTGCAGTAAGGAAATTAGCTATTAGTAATGGGGTCTCTGGAGGGATTTAAGAGAATCTGGAGAAGCAAAAATGTCAGACAGGATACAAAAATCTATGCAGTTCAGTTGTGCATTTTCAGCGTTCTACTTTACACAGCAGAGATAAGGACTCTCAAATAACAAGATAGACACCGGCTACTGGCTTTTGAAATGCGCTGTTACAGAAGGGCACTGAACATTCGATGACAGCAAAGGGTCACAAATGAGTCAGTGCAACAACAAATGGGTGCCAAAAAGAACATAGTACAAAAGATCATCGAACATAAAATGATATTTGGACACATCACAAGAATGGAAGACAACAAGTTTGTTAAAAAATGAGTCGCTTGGACGCATGGCTGGCACAAATAGAAAGGGAAGGCCATGGCGAGAGTGGGCAGATGACTTGGAAGATTGGACCGGAAAGAATATTGCTAGACTGACAACAATAGCAAAAGACAGAGCCATGTGGCACGATTGACACCTACGAACATTGAGTCTATGGACCAAGAAAAAGAAGAATAAAAATTAAACAGTTATATATGGATACTTTATTCTTACTTTCTATTTATATTCATCCTAATTTCAATTCTGCCTTTGCATTATTGACTAATTAGTGGGTCTGATGTTAAAGTAATTGCAGCCTTTCATTGTTTTGTGTTGTTTGCCTGGGTGTCTGTTTGCTTGTTTTTAATTGTCACTATTAGGATACAATGAAGGGAGCAGACTACACAGAACAAGGGAAAAAACAGGAAAAACAACAAAAAAGTGTTAAACATTTAAAGCTACAGCATGAGTCTATAAAATTGCATAATGTGTTTTACTTCTGATTGACTGTTAGTACAAATGAGCTGTTATGTGTGAGAGGATACCTGATCTTCTGATGTCTTCAATTGTGACAATATTTCAAAGTGTATGCCTGCCCTAAATCATTTAGGGGACCTATATCTGTCAACAGCAGGAACACTGACTTGCAAATTTTGCTTGAAGCATTACACCTCTAATTTTTCTAATCCTTCACTAAATGCTTTAGGCACTTTATGTGGTTAGTTATTCATTACTTACTCTATAAGGTATCTACAATCAGGTCTATAAATATTTGGATGGTGACAAATTTTTCATAATTTTGGGTCTGTACACCACCAAAATTGATTTGAAAGAAAGCAATCATTATGTGATTGGAGTGTAGACTTTCAGCTTTAATTCAGTGGATTTAACAAAAATATTGTATGAACGGTTTACAAAAGACAGACATTTTTATATATGGTCCCTCTATTTACAGGGGCTCAAAAGTATTTGGACAAACTAACTAATAAATATAATGATCATCTATACTAATAAAAGGCAAAGCCCTCACTGACTCACTCACTCACTCACTCATCACTAATTCTCCAACTTCCGTTTAGGTAGAAGGCTGGAATTTGGCAGGCTTATTCCTTACAGCTTACTTACAAAAGTTAAGCAGGTTTAATTTCAAAATTCTACACGTAACGGTCATAACCGTAGACAACGTCCGCCATGTTGAACTTTCTTATTTATGGCCCCATCTTCACAAAATTTAGTAGGCAGCTTCCCTGCGCTAACCGAAACCGATGTACGTACTTATTTTGATGGTATGACGCCACTGTTGGCCGGCATATTGAACTTTCCAATGTCACTAATTTTCCAACTTTCCATGTAGGTAGAAGGCTGACCCCATCTTCACGAAATTTGGTAGGTGGCTTCCCTGCGCTAACCAAAACCGATGTACGTACTTATTTCGGTGGTAAGACGCCACTGTCGGCCGCCATATTGAACTTTCCAACGTCACTAATTCTCCAACTTCCTGTGTAGGTAGAAGGCTGAAATTTGGCAGGCTCATTCCTTACAGCTTACTTACAGAAGTTAAGCAGGTTTCATTTCGAAATTCTACGCGTAATGGTCATAACGGTCAAAAACGTCTGCCATGCTGAACTTTCTTATTCATGGCCCCATCTTCACGAAATTTGGTAGGCGGTTTCCCTGCGCTAACAGAAACCAATGTACGTACTTATTTCGGTGGTATGACGCCACTGTCAGCCAACATATTGAACTTTCCAACGTCACTAATTCTCCAACTTCCCGTGTAGGTAGAAGGCTGAAATTTGGCAGGCTCATTCCTTACAGCTTACTTACAAAAGTTAAGCAGGTTTCATTTCGAAATTCTACGCGTAACGGTCATAACGGTCAACAACGTCTGCCATGTTGAACTTTCTTATTCATGGCTCCATCTTCACAAAATTTGGTAGGCGGCTTCCCTGCGCTAACCGAAACCAATGTACTTATTTCAGTGGTATGACGCCACTGTCAGCCACCATATTGAACTTTCCAACGTCACTAATTCTCCAACTTCCCGTGTAGGTAGAAGGCTGAAAATTGGTACTTATTTCGGTGGTATGATGCCACTGTCGGCCGCCATATTGAACTTTTCAATGGTCTTTGTTACTTATGGGCCCATCTTCAAGATATTTGGTACATGGGTTCACAATGCTAACTGAATCCTACTTACGTACATATATACGTCCATAGCCTGCAACTCGGTCACCATGTGAGGTGGCGTTGGGTCCCCCGATCCCAACGCCTCCCACGTTGTTGGCTGCCTGCCTATATAAGGCTGTCCGTCGCTCCAGTCTCTACATTCCTTTCCTTGCTTCTCCATGGGATTCATGTCTCCCTGCTGATAACTACAGCCTTTTTATTTAATCCACAGCTTCTCCACTGTTTTATTGTTCATTTATTACGATTATAGTTATTGTGTAGGTATTTTAGACTTACTTTACATTGTTCAGGTATCCATTTCCTTTATCATGGTTCTAAGAAATAAAGGGTAACCACACAGGAACAGTAGCACTGGTTTGACGCTGGGTGCCACCAGTCTGCAAAACCGAGCGCAGAACTTGCGTACGACAGGGTATGAGGTACCGTGGAAATGTGCGTCGGTTTACATCAAGTTTAGGTTTTATACATTGTGATTTGAACGTGGAAACATTCTTACCCAACATTTCTGTGCATACACACTGTTTATACACGATGCCCCTGGTGTTTCTGCTGTCAGTCAAATGGGTTTGTTTTGTTTTCTCTGCCTAATTATGGCCTGTTTTTCCTTGCATGGACAGCATTTTGGACAATATATTCAGAGTTTACAGTGACAGCTTCCAAATGTAAATTCTACACTTGAGCCCCTGAATATGGAGGGTGGAGGCTATGCAGAAAAATGGCAGTCATCCTTTAATGGTTCATATGATATTTTTGGTAAACCCAATAAATTAAAGCTGAAAGTCTACACTTCAATCACATAATGATTGCTTAATTTCAAATCCACTGTGGTGGTGTACAGAGCCAAAATTATGAAAATTGTGTCATTGTCCAAATACTTACGAACATGACTGTATTTTCATCACAAGTCACTTGACACCAGCTAGAGTTTCAACTTTTGGATCTATACAGATAGAACACACATGAGAGTTGTCCTAGGTCTGTCAATTTGTGAGTTCATGTCAGAACACCAACATAAGGATTGTCCAATGTTTCCGGCCTATTGTACAGTACTGTAATTCGGGAGGAGGACTGAGGGCTTAGCAGTGGTAGGAGCTTCCTATGGGGAGGGTTCTGTCTCTCTGTCTATTTAGAAACCACCTACTACTTGTCTGATATCATATGTTTAAACATTATAGCATTCAACAGCAGTAAGTCAAGTACCTCATATCCAAGGCATCACTCAAGCACAGTTAAAATTTACAACAAAAAAAGTGACTAAAAATTAAACAACTAAAAATGTATGAAGTTTATCAGGATGCTAAAATAAATGATGGCAAGGCTCTAGGCAAATGCTTACTGAGATTACAATATCTAATGTTTGTTTACTTTAAATTTCATCCACTTCAGTGGATGAAGTGTTCAGTTGGTAATTTATTTAATATAATTTGAATACACTGTGGGGTGGCACGGTGGGGCAGTGGGTAGTGCTGCTGCCTTGCAGTTAGAAGACCTGGGTTCGCTTCCCGGGTCCTCCCTGCGTGGAGTTCACATGTTCTCCCTGTGTCTGTGTGGGTTTCCTCCCACAGTCCAAAGACATGCAGGTTAGGTGGATTGGCGATTCTAAATTGTCCCTAGTGTGTGCTTGGTGTGTGTGGGGGTGTGTGTGCCCTGCCCGAGGTTTGTTTCCTGCCTTGCGCCCTGTGTTGGCTGGGATTGGCTCCGGCAGACCCCTGTAGTTGGGATATAGAGGGGTAGATAATGAATGAATGAATACTTTGTAGCTGCTGCAATATTACAGACATTAGAATATTAGAAAAAATGAATGAGATCAACCTATACAGCGTAAAAAAGCTCCACGGTCCTATGCACTTAATTCCTCCAAAATATCATCAATTAGAGTTTTGAAGGTCCATAAAGTCCTTCTGTCTACCACATTATTTGGTAAACTTATTTCATGGTAACTGATTCCATATGCCTATGATTCTAGGTGTAAAAAAACCTTTTTACTAGTAAATATTATGAATCACGTTAAAAGTTACAGTATGTGTCCATAGAATTGAAGAAAGAATTTTATTAGGACACGAAATTTCAACTTTTTGTAGAAAAAGACAAGGATATGGTCAAAAGGGCTAGCATGATGTCAAAATACCAGAAGAACAAAGACACAAATGTTAAAACCATATTGTGAACCAAATTCAGTAGTTATTTCATAGAGGTAAAGTCATCATCAAAGTAGAAATTCAAAAGCTCCAATCTATATACATAATATACTGTGAGGATTTACCTAAGGATTGTTTTTAGGATTATCACAAAGCTACTATGCGTATCCAAAGCGACTTGCAATGTTTGAGATACAATTGGTTACATTTCTTTTTTCCAATTGGAGCACAGGTGGGTGAAGTGACTTGCTCAGGGTCACACTGTGTCGGTGGTGGGATTAAATCTACAACCTCAGGCTTTGAAGTCCAAAGCCACTACCTGCCTAAACATGGCCACAACCATGAAGAAAAGGATAAAAAAATGGCGGTGCTTACAATAAGAACAAAGCTCACAAAATTTAAGTTTGATGATGTAGTAGTTAGGATATAGCGGGTTGGATAATGGATGGATGGATGATGTAAAACAACAACTTTAAGATTAAATAATAGGAAAAAATAAATAAAAAATATGCCAAAAATTTGAAAAAATAATGTCTATATGACAAAAAAACACATATTCACGAGATTGAAAAGGATTAATTTAAGAATAATACACATTTAGTATAACAAAAAACCTGCATAAATACATACAATGTCAAACCCACATAACCAGATTCAGAGTTGCAGGGAATGGAAAAGTATACTTCAGAAGTAAACATATTTAGTTAATTTTTTATTGCCTTATTGCTATACAATATCTCCTAGTTTTTCCTTACTGACTGCTCACTTGTAATTTAAAGAGTGAAAAAACAAAATTCTTGAATTAGTAGAATATTTATATCTAGATGATATTCCTAATTTCACTTTCACTGTTGACTTGTGTTCATAAACTTTGCAGTTATCCTAAACTTCTCAAAAATATTATGGAGAAGCTGTTCTCTTATTTTACTGTATTGATTCATCCATCCACTGAGATCTATTGTTCATTTTACTATGAAGTTATGTTGCATTTTTAATTTCACTTTTAAATAGTCCACTGTTTTACCAACTCTGTCCATAAAATAACTAAACAGCATTTATTTATAAGTCTTCTTCCCCATTTTATCAAAATTTGTATAAAATTACATTATACGTTACTTTTTCCTTACTGATAGAACACTGAAGTGTTGATGCTGAAATACCAGACGATTGTCCTCTGATGTAACTAACTTACTCTTTGGAGTATCCTTTGAACCTGGAAAAAGCTCCAAAGCTTCTGGATCTGTGCTGGTATCTGGAAGGTTGGTAGTTGGAATCCCTGGTACTACCAAAGAGGATACTACTTTACTGGGCTCTTGAACAATGCCCTTAACCTGCAATTGCTCCAGGGGCGCTGTACAATGGCTGACCCTACGCTCTGACCCCAAGGGCTATACAAAAACAAATTCCTAATACAAGAAATTTTATAAGGCGAAATACAAAACAATTCCAGAGATTCTGAGGGCCTAATTCTACTAAAACCTGTTGGTATAATGGTTTGATGCCAATTTCTTTCCACTCTAAGACATTCTGCTTTAATTTAGGTAAACCTTTTTACATAAATTAGGTACCCAATTCCTCAAAACATCTTTGTAAGCTACTTATGATTTTTGTCGGTAATGTTTTAATTATTGACAAACCTTTGCAAGCCAAGTAAGCTTGGACTATATACTGTAGCCTTTTTCTTTTATAAAGTATCTCATGGATACAAGAAAATAACATGTGCTCTCAATTTACCAACAAATGTCAATTAAATGATATTGTTTGGGGATTACTCATCCATCAACCACACACAATGAAAACATTAAAGCAAGCAGGAAGAATACATGCAGATTTCATACACATGTTCAGCTCTTGTTGATTCTATGCAGTGTTTAGAGATACAGGTGCATTACAAAGCAGTGGTGGCAGATCTTCCTGCATCCAAGCCCTTGCTAGGTAATTGAGCACTGAGTATTAAGAGAACTCTGACACTTACAAGGCAAAAACTCTGCAATCTGTTAAATAAATGTCCATACTATATAACTGATGACTGATTTATCTCAGAAGAATCACTACAGAAGCAAAGTGTGAGATGGGAATTATTAGATATAAGCAGATGTGGATCAAATCTGGATAGTAAATGAGAAGGGTATATGAAATAGCTGATAATTCTGGAAGACCAAGTCTGAAGGATAAGGTCGTTCAGAGGGTTAAAAGGAGAGGCAAATAAAAAGAAATAGCTGTAACAGACTAGACATATACATTTCCAGCGATGAAAAATGAAAATATGACATAGCACATTTCAAGTTTGTAGTATAATGGTTACACTGCAGCTTCATGGATCCAGTATACTGGGTTCAAAATTCACTTTTGCACGTTCTCCATTGTCTGTGTGCTTTTTCCAATGTCACTGCTGAGTCAGCATTGGCATTTGTGCAAGTGGTCTCAGCAATGCACTGGCACCTTGAGAAGACTAACCAGGTTTGAGAATATTATACATTATATGATGCTGCATTTCAAGTTCAGAACTGATAAAGAAATGGCAGCATCGAAAGGGTGGAAAAAACTGCAACCTAAGACAGATATAAATGAGTGATCTTCACCAGACCGAGAACAGAAAAAGCACCAAAGTAAATAGGGAAAGTGTAAATCAGAAGGGTGAAATTAGAGACAATGGAAAAAATCCACAATAGAAAGAGAAAGTTGACCAAATATTAAAAACATACCCAAGGAAAAAAAGTGCCAGATATAAAAACATAACTGCAGAGAGTGACAACAAAATTTGAAATGGATGAGCAAGACATGGTATCAAAGAAAATGCATACAGCAACATGTTAAAATAATTAGCATGATACATACAGTACATGATTAACGTGATATACTGTACACATCTACAACAGCAAGACAATAAGAGAAGTAACAAAAGACATACACTACTCTGCTTGGTTAATTGGCATTGCTAGAGTTGCATAGTTCATTGAGTGCATAAGCTATCATGGTCACACTTTATTTTACTTTACTTTAGAATAAATTAATTTTATTCTCATTACTGCTTACATTTGTCTGTGTATACATGGACACAATAGTACTTCAAATACATGCTGTATAACCATGAATATGTAACTATTGCTTTTTTTTACTTGTATTTATTCATTTTATTTCAAGAAAATAACATTGTAGAACAATACAACAATTGACTTCAGAGTCACACAGCAGTATCTTGTGTGAGACATGACCAATCACTACGCCATAGTGTTTCCATGTTTAATAACATGCTTTCATTCCAATCATTATGAAAATGATACCACGTATCATATCATATCATATATCTCAGTATTTTAATTATTCAGAGACCTGTAATATCACAAATGTAATGGATTGTGTCCTGTCGGAGAAAGAAAAAGAACGGAAGCACGCAGTGATTCACATACAGAGCACATTGAAGATCAAATGCAAAACAAAGCATTTAACATACTACTTTAGTTACGATGGGATTTGAGAAACTAGTAAATTAAATGATTTTAAGATGAAGTTTATGATGTTCTACTTTAATGACAAAATAAACTATGTGATTAAAATGGAAATTTCAAAATTAAAGCTGACTTTTCGTGCTTTTTTCTCACTGTGTGCCTATTTTTTTGTCTGTACCCTAATAAGCTCAGACGGTGGGTTACAACTCGCCTTTTCACTGTGACATTGATATGCAACTTTTTTTTTATTTTGGCATTGTGCAACTTTGTGAACGTGAGCTTTCGAGTTTCTCCGACACGGTATGTCACACAAACAACTTCCTTTTGTTGTTTATACCACTGTTTAAACCAACAAATAGTATGCTTTTCCTTTGCCTCCACTTGGTATTCGCTGAAATTCTTATATTTTCCCCCATACTTTTCCCATTGTCTTTTCACAGAAGGCAGAGCTTAAGGGCGATTTATATTGATTTGCTATATTCATAGAGGCGTAATTCTGGGAGGAGTTGGGGGCAGGACAGAAGGCACATGCACGAGCATTACTTTTCACGCTGACTGGGATTTATGAAGCAGAATAACATGGAAGTTGGAGTATGCACAGATTCCTGCATCTAGATTTTTCTTTGCATAAGCACACTTCGGCTTTTGTGCTTACGTCATGTTATAGTGCGAATTCTATGCACGGCGTTATGCATGAGGCCCCAAGTGAACAGAGAAATGGTGATCATAAACTAAGAGACAAATGCAACCCCACGTAAAGACATAAGAAACCAAAGATGAAAAACAAGGAGATAACATGTCTGAGAGTCATCCCTGATTGAACCAACTGACTTAAGATATCTAACGAACAGAAAGAAAACAATGAATCAAGTTTAGTCTATATTAGCAACCAGCAGATGACAGAGGGACACAGATTCAGGAAAAAATTAAAGGTAGACTGATTGCTACAACAGATTAATTTAGAGAGATGACAAGATATTACAACATAAAATATGTCAGAAATGAAACACATACATGATTAATGTTAGGAATGAGGAAAACATAATAGAGAAACAAATGCAAAGACTGAACTATTTGGCTAAATAGAAAGGGGGCCAAGTGCCCTAAAAGAGCAGTGGTACTTACGTGGATAAGGAGAGGAGGAAAGCAGGAACATGGGTCATGGTTCGTGGAAGGTATAGATCTATGATGGCTGGCCAGCACCCAGGGCACAGTAAAAGATAAGATTAAAATTTAGATACGTACTTGTGAAGTTACTTACTATCCTTGCCCTCCTCAGGCTTGGCTTCACCATTTTGCTTATCATTGGATTTTTGTGATAGTCTGGAGGACATGGTGGCTGCCTGGGCCACGGCCTTGAAGCTACGTTTCCTCTTCTGTACGTTCTGCTCTGGGTGGAACAGAATGATGTAGACCTTAGGGATATAAAGCATACCAAGGGATACAGAGGCACTGAGACTCATGGAAATGGTCAGTGTAGTGGTCTGAATAAACATCTGCAAGCCAAAACAGAAAAGATAAAAAAATGCATCAGAGTCAAACTTACATTCAAGGTTTGTATTTCTTATAGTTTGCAGTTTTTTTCAATAAAATACTATAGAGGTTTCAAATGTAAATCACTTTCCTTTACATCAGTAAATCTAGGATTAAACAGATACTACAGTTCATTAAGTAATGCTGACATTTTTAGCCATTTGACTCCAGAGACACTTTAAAGTAGGATTGTAACCTGACCCAATAACTGAAATATTAAAATATTTAAAAAAATCATTCTAGTATATTTGAACACAAATGAATAAGTGCTATTAATTTATAATCTATGTACATTTACCATTTATTAATTTAGCAGACATTTTAATCCAAAGCAATTAATAAATGAGGTCAACATAATCCAGTCAATATCAATTAGGGTTTGTTTTGAAACAACTATAACAAGACTAGGTTACAAAAAATGACCGTAACAGTAAACAACCATTAAAGCAATTAAAGTACAAGAAAAGTTAACCATACTGTATATACAAAATGACACTAGCATCAAAAACCATTAGTCATTTGGAAAATATTTCACTGCATATGGTGTGGGTTTAGAATATGGTAGATGGTTTCAAAAGAAGCATAACACATTAGCAAAGTCCATTCAAATACTGCTTTTGCATTATATTAGTTATTAAACTTTCACAGACAGAATATTATTTTGTTCTCAATACCAATAAACAAAGATAATTGACCACCATCCCCATTTACTTTTACCCATGCATACAATTTCACTGTAACTCTGTGTGCAGTTGAGACTACTGGTTAGCCAAGATTTAGGTCAACACGTCATCAAATCAAAAAATAAAATAAAAAAATTCTCTTTCTCTCTCTGCACAGAAGGGGCTTCTGATTTGCCAAAATATTAGCAGTAAAAGGAAGATAAAAAATAAATATTAAAATCACATGATGTTTTAAAGCCCTGATAGCCTTATTGCTATGCAGAAAGCTACCTATTCACAAAATCCCTACACTGAGCTTAAAAGTGCTTGTTTCTTCCCATGGCTCTGTGTGGAGATTTGGCTACTTTTACTAGTTCCTAACTGAGCAGTAAAACATGACAATGCTGAAAAAACTAACAATGCATAAATAACCACACAAGACACACAACTTGCTCAAACAGCCAAAAGAAATTAATGTGCAAAAGCACATGCACAGATGTAGAAAACTGTAAAAATGTTAACAAAACCGAATTACTTTACTGACTGATAGGTACCAACAGTTGAATTGCACTTGAAAACAGGAGACATATCATGGAAGGTATTACTAGCCAGAGTTAACAACCAGAATCTGACAATGTTAATAGATCCAAGACATGAGACACATACGTAGTACTGACACAGAGTAAGGTTAAACAAGCGTGCACTGTTTTGAAGCCAAAACAAGATATGTAAATTGAAGTCAGGGACAGAAAAGGTTCATAATGAAATTTTTAACATATGCAATAATTCATAATATTTTTTTCTGTTTAGCTTGATTCTACAAACTTGGACAACTAGGAGCTGTACAGCACTGGCCTGTATACCTAATTACACCACAGCTGTATCTATCAGATGTAGGTGTGTAGCTAATGGAGCGGTCACCTAATCCCTTGCAATAAAGATTAAAATTATATTCAGAAATGAAAAGAAATTAACTGTGTTAAAGGACTACAAAATAATGTTATTTTACCCATCGTTTCACTTTGGCAAATGGCAGGGGCTCTGAGTTAGTTCTCTTTGTTGCTGCCTTTAAATTGCTTACTTCTTTAAAATTTGGATTGTGTAACTATGGTTATTTGGTCTTCTTTAACTTTGAATTTTGACCTTTTGTATTGTTTTATCTTTTTGATCTTTGTCAATTTCCATTGCTTGGCCCTCTTCTCATTTTAGCGTGTTTGTTGTTAGCCTTTTATATTGCTTGGTCTTTTCCTCATTATAGTATTTTATCTTGCTTGGCCTTTTTATTCCTTACTTATAGTATTTTTTTATTGTGACTTTTGTAGAGCTTGGCTATGTTGATACATTTACAGTATTTTTGCAATTTTACCTTTAGGTTTTTCCGGTCTTATTTGCTTAATTATTTTGAATGGACTTTAATTATCACTTTAAGTCATTTGTTAATAATCCAATTAAGCCTTAATCAAGTATTTTTGGTGTTCATGATCTTCCTTTCAGCTCTTAAGCGTTAATAACACCATTCAGCTTCTTTCCACGCCCACATGGGTTTTCCTCTGGGTGTTCTGTTTTTTTTACATCCCCAAAGATGTGCACGTTAGGTTAATGGGCTTAAATTGGAGGGTGATTTCTGCCTGTCCTTCAATGCTGCCAGGATATGATCTGGCACCACTGTGCTGCAAAATGGGATCAAGCGATTTTGAGAATATTATGTTCAATTTCAATAAAATCAGAACAGCTAAAAATCTTACCCTAGATATAGTGCAGGAAAATGGACGAGAGAATCACATGTCCAAAGCCAAATTCACCATGCCCTCAGAAGCCCATTCAGACTCTATCAGCATGATACCTTGGCATCCTTGATCAATGAAACAATATAATCTCACCAAGCCATATGCAAAATTAAAATAAATGACAGAAAGCAGAAAAACAGACAATAATATGCTTGGCTAGCTCTGACACCTAATACCTCATTACAAAGCACGTTGGAATGACTCACACTTTTTAATCTTTCTAACCCTAGCAACCATCAGCCAGCTATAGTTTTCATCCATCCTTGGAACTAACTGTAATAGAAAATGCATTTTGCTTGACTTCTGTTTTTGTATCTTGTTTGTTAACTTTCCAACTATTCATTTACAGTAAATGTATTCAAATCTGGCAAACTTTGTAATATTTCTTTAGATGTACCTCTCTAATTTGTATATCCCTTTAGTGTGGCAGCCTTAATTTTATAATGTAATGCTCCACCTTGAGCTCATAATGTATTCCTAAATTTTATACTTGCTCATTTTCAGTCTCTGCTTGAAGTTCAAACTCTGAAGAGAAAAGACAAATTAAGTGCATCAATCTGGGAAAAAAAATGGTGTCCTACAAGACACCATTAGTATAAAGGCTTATGTGTATGTGCTTATTCCCTCAAATCTCAAATCTGAATAAGCTGCAAATTAGAAATTTTAATGGGAAATGCCTCAGTTACTTTCATGGAAAATGCATCTCATCATGGATACCACTGGAAATTAGCTGCTAAGAGCACATTCTCTGGATGCTTTTTTAGAAATAATGCTTCAAGAGGATTAAATAATAATAATAATAATAATAATAATAATGAGAGGCAAAAACTATCCTAGGAATTGCACATAACCAAGAGATCTGCTACACCTATGACCTGTAAAAACTGCCATCCATAAAGAGTCATAAATAAAGCTTTTTTGCTCCCTTATTTTACAGCTGTTCTCTAAAACTATCATTGTGTCTTTTTTTCAAAAGAGGCCCCCATTTAAGCAGATTCACGAAAATTCTGTTCCACAAGAATGAGCTGAAAGCACTTTTGTAGCCCTAGGATAAGGAAGTGACTTTCCTTTTTGTGTCACTTTTCGAAGATCATATAATATATATTCTTTTTTGTGCTTATTAAATTTTTATGCTTCGCAACAATGTAAACTCGATTTCTCTATTGTTTCAATTTTTAAGTCATAGCCAGTACGCCTCAGTGACACTCAATGAAGGCTGGCCTTGGAGATTTTTCCAACAAGGAAGAGCTATACTAAAAGCAGGGTCAAGCATTATGTGAGGATCAAGATGATGACCAGCTGGGGGCCATCCTGGCTATGTAGTAGTGCAGAACCATGGAAAATAACAGAAAAATTGCAGCTTCAGTTTGGCAATGCTCTTACTATACAGGCAGAAATGCCAGTATATTAAAAATTGAGGTGTTAATGCAATGTACAAATTACTCATAAATAATTTTAGTTGCTACATTGTAAGAATGAAAACCTTTGGCCAGCGTTTCAGACAGGTCCTACAAAAACAATGAAACACACATGGGAATAATGTTAATAAATGTAAAACTAATTTGTATCTCTTTGCATGATGTTCAGCATGTACATCCCATCCAACCCTCAGCTTTCTTCAGCTGAGAAACTCAGTTTGAGAATGGTTAGTTATATTATAATGGTATTAGGTCATATTTGTATCCAAAGTTTAATTTTCTTCTTTGGGCCTTCTATTTTATTATAACTGTCAAATAATGTGTTATGTGTTTTCTGAAGTGAAAAGTCAAAACTTTTTCCAGCAGGGTTACATATAGTCAGGTCCATAAGTATTTGGACAATGACACAATCATTTTGGCTCTATAAACCACCACAATGGATTTGAAATTAAGCAATTATTATGTAAATTAAGTGTAGACTTTCAGCTTTAATTTAAGGAGTTTACCAAAAATACTATATGAGCTGTTTAGGAATGACAACCTTTTTTTGCATAGCCCCCCATTTCCAGGGGCTCAAGGGTATTTGGATAATTGACTGAAAAGCTGTTCCATAGCCAGGTGTGAGCAGGTTCCTCATTATATTCTTAATTTTAAAGCAATTAAAAGGTCTGGAATTGATCCCATGTGGAATTTGCTTTTGGAAGCTGTCACTGTGAACTCTCAATATGAGGTCCAAAGAACTGTCCATGCAAGTAAAAACATTATTATTTAATATGCAAAAATAGATGTACTGTGACAAATACAGGACTGCATGCTTCAAACAACAGAGACATTTAATAACTATTGTGAAAGACAGCGGAACCTCTGCTTCCTGGTTTGGGTGAGTTCAGATCAATGCAGGAAGCTATACCTGATACAAGGCGTTATAATTAATAGCTCATGGAACATGTATAAGTTTTTGTGAAACCCTAGGCTTCAAAGGATCACAGTTTAAGAAACACACTATATTATGCTATTCATATTAAGAGGGTAGAAATCTTCACATTTAAAACACATTTAGAACAAATTAATGACAGTAATGTGACGTTAGTTATCATTAAATTACTTTCTTCCTCAGAATATTTATGTTACACTTTAAAAGTCTTTTGGACTTTTAATGTATACAAAAGAGCCAAATTATCCACAAGTCCATCTACTTTCCAAATCCATTTTTCTAATACTAAGCTGAAGTGAGATAAAACCTGTACTGGCAGAATAAAGTTTGAGGCTGCAGAGAAATACCAGGATCAGCTAGGCTAATGTATCTTGAGTAAATAGAAAGTTCCCCTGGCCTCAGAGTTACGCAGGGGTAGGCCGATAGTGAACCTGTTTTGTGCGTTAAAGCCACCTCATGGCCAGGAGTCCTTTCAGTACAGAGATAGGAAGACAGCAAGTGAATATTCAAGTAGGTGAGAGGCCAGGGATTGCAGAGCATAAAAGAGAGAATGAGAGGTGAGAAGGAGAGTGTTACAATGTGATATTGTTATGGGTAAGTAGCCAAGCCACCCCAACACATAAACAAGGGTTCAACAGCTGTTTAGCCAGGTTTAGAGGTGCTGTAAGTTTGTTGTTTTATGGTTTCTTTATATGTGGAGTCTGTCCTGTGATTTGTGTTGAAAGCATTCTTGTTAATGAAGGCACAATTTTGTTAACCTTTTTTCACCTGTTAGTGATCCTAAGCACATGAGTTAATTATCTTTTCATCTCATATGATTTAATACGTATAGTTTATTGACAGTAGACAAATGAAGCAGGCGAGTGAGATTTTTATGGTTCCTTAAACAGTAAAAGATTTCATTTACAGATGATAGTGCATGCACTAGTAGATGTGTGTATTTATAAGCCTAAATAGTATGTCGTGCTTGGTTCAAGTACCACCTGTACCAAGTCTTAATACTAGTTGGCTAGTCTAGATTAAAATGTGTGTGTTTTTAAAAAATAACCTAGGTTATTTTACACAATTATTATTATCTTACCTGCATTTTTATCACTGTTTAATTTAATATTGTTTATTTTTATCAGTATGCTGCTGCTGGAATATGTGAATTTCCCCTTGGGATTAATAAAATATCTATCTATCTATAAGTCTCAGGCCATCCAAGAAAATAACATTTTAAAGCTATTTACCTGAGAATAAACTGTTTATTTACTCATAAAAGCACTATATATTATTAGAGTAAACAAAAAAAATTTATATAATAAAAAGAATGCAACACTGAAGCAATTTATACTGCTGTATAATTTTTTCAAATAGTTCTGTGCAAAATTCTTCCATGCATCTTTCAAGAAGATTTTTTCTTTTGGCTTTTTTTTGTTCATTTCCTTGACCATGTGATCTCACACTGCTTCAGTTATGATGAGGTCAGGTTTCTAAGGTTTTAATGTAATGTTCCATCTGCAAACTTTCATTCCAAGTAGGTCTTAATTGTTTTTGCAGTGTTGTTGGGTTTGTTACTGTGCTTTTCCCAAAGGTTCAGACTAATAAGCATAATAATATAAAAAAAAACTATCTTCCCATGAAGCTCGTTGCTTCATGACCCTGTATTTTGTCAGAAGTTAACTTCCATTCTAAAAGAGTTTTTTAAAATCAATGCTGGCTCTGTGGAGGAACCTGCTTTTGTTTGGTTGGCAACCAAATGGGCAATTTGCGATTTTCCCATTAATTATGCCTTCAGTTTTTTTGTCCTGTAGAGAAACATCTTCAGACCTGTAGACTAGTCTTGTTGCTCTTGAGGGTGCCCAACCTCAGACATAACTAAACTCGTTTCTTTTACAGAGGGTAGAATTTGCAGGTTACTGCATGTGGGGCAGGCACCATGTTGCCGGAGCTATGCCTACTAGGTTGCATCGCAGCACATACTCATTCAGGCAAGGTCAATTTAAAGTATTGGTCAACCTTACTTAAGTGTGACACGGAAAACTACAGCACTTGGTGAAAAGCATACATAAAAACATGGGGAATATGCATACTTTATGCAAATAGTAACTAGTTTAAGATTGGAGTCCAGGCTCTGTGGTGCTGAGAGAACGTGCTAAACAAAATACCATCAGCCCAAGCTAGTACATTCAATTTTTGACAAGGGTAAATTATATAATGAGGTCTACAGCCCACTTCAAAAACTGACAGGAAAAAAGGCAGCTAACTAAACAAGCATGTAAATCAAATACACAAATTAACCCCAGAAAAGGACTTTGATTGAGGTAAAAGCAGTCTTTATAGAAGGTATTAATTCCAGCTCCTGGATCCAGTTGGATAAAGGCCCTGTATTTGGTGACCTTTTGTAAGGCTACTTTGTAGAGTAGAATGTGTTTGACTAATATACACAGAATGTTTGTTTATACAATTGCAAAACCTAAATCAAATGCTATCAAATCATTAAAGATACCTTCACATTATACATTGATCATCAGTTGCCATGATGACCTTTCATGTGATCTTCTATACTTTCTTGTGCACCTAGGAACAGTTATTTTGTGTGACCAGAGAGAATTAAAATTACCTTTTTTGACCCAAATTTGTAAGAATGACCACAACTGAAAAAACAGTAACAAGTAAAACTTGTAAACTGTTTACTCATTTATTCACTTAATGTGATTGTTGTTTTACACTGGCAGTTTGTGGTCATGCTGGGGTGTGATTCTTTGCTATTAAGAATGTCATTATCCTCTTGATTGCTTAACATATCTAGTAAAAATGTTATAAAATTTTAGCTATAACACTGAAACATTTGGCACTGTTAGACTGTTTTCTGCTTTGTGCTCAAAATTGCTGGGACAGGGGCTGCCCTCTGAACTAAGTTTTAAACTGGGTACATGGATAACATATTTAGATAACCCTCCACCTTTTTGAAAGCATTGAAAATGACAGTGGTTCTAGGAAGCAATGACTTCAGGGGCTTAGATAATATATGCAAGTTTTATCTTCTGTAAGCTGGAGGCCTGTCACAATAGGAGGATTGGGTATAAAATATTTGATCTTAATTAGCTAATTACCTACTATCTGATTAGCCAGTAATTTACTAATTATAAAGTACTTTAATGAAGTCAGTTAAGAATTTATACTTAAATGAGAAGAAAATACACACTTATTTAAGAACTGGACAATTTATTGTGCAACTTGTTTATCCATTTCAGGGTTACACAAAGCTGGTATCAATCTACATGCTTCCGTTAGGTCAGATTATCTCGATGCTCAATGTGAGTTACCACAGCTATGCTGATGACACACAGCTGTATTTATCAATAGCACCTGATGACCCAGACGCTGTAAATTCACTGTAACAAGTAACACAATGTCTTACTTGTGTTTCTAATTGGATGAATAGTAATTTTCTCAAGCTAAACAAAAAGAAAACAGAAATTTTAGTGATTGGCAATAATGCAGACAATGAGATTATTAGAAATAAACTTGATGCATTAGGATTAAAAGTCAAGACAGAGGTAAAGAACTTAGGGGTAACTGTTGACTATAACCTAAATTTTAAATCGCATATTAATCAGACCACTAGGACAGGATTTTTTCACTTAAGAAACATTACAAAAGTTATACCTCTTATATCATTGAAAGATGCTGAGAAATTAGTTCACGATTTTGTTTTCAGTCATCTAGATTCCTGTAACGCACTCCTCTCAGGAATACCCAAAAAAGACAAAGCATTTGCAACTAGTGCAGAATGCAACTGCTAGAATCCTAACTAGGAAAAGAAAATCCGAGCACATTTCTCCAGTTTTGATGTCACTACACTGGTTACCTGTGTCACTCAGAATTGACTTTAAAATTCTGCTTATGGTTTACAAAGCCTTAAATAATCTCGCTCCATCTTATATATTGGAATGTCTGACACCTTATATTCCAAATCGTAATCTTAGATCCTCAAATGAGTGCCTGCTTAGAATTCCAAGATCAAAACTTAAAAGAAGTGGTGAGGCAGCCTTCTGCTGTTATGCACCTAAAATCTGGAATAGCCTGCCAATAGGAATTCGCCAGGCTGATATGGTGGAGCACTTTAAAAAACTGCTAAAAACACATTACTTTAACATGGCTTTCTGATAGATAGATAGATAGATAGATAGATAGATAGATAGATAGATAGATAGATAGATAGATAGATAGATAGATAGATAGATAGATAGATAACTTCACCTTCATCTAATCCTAATACTCTTGTGTATTCAATTCATTATAATAACTATTCATGATGGCTCTAAAATCCGTATTGACCCCTACTCTCTCTTCTGTTTCTTTTCCCGGTTTTCTGTGGTGGCGATCTGCGCCATCACCACCTAATCAAAGCACCGTGATGTCCTACATTGATGGATTAAAAGCCAGAAGTCTACATGACCATCATCATCAAGTCCTTCCAAGAGAACCCTAAATACAAAGAGGACTGTTTAATTTATGCCCAGAGGGGACTGGGCAGTCCTGTGGCCTGGAACCCCTGCAGATTTTATTTTTTCTCTCCGGCCGTCTGGAGTTTTTTTTTTGTTTTTTCTGTCCTCCCTGGCCATCGGACCTTACTCTTATTCTATGTTAATTAGTGTTGTCTTATTCTAATTCTTACTTTGTTTATTTCTCTTATCTTCATCATGTAAAGAACTTTGAGATACATTTGTATGAAAATGTGCTACATAAATAAATGTTGTTGTTGTTGTTATCCTGGCAGTGTCAGGTGCAAGGTGAGAACCAAACAGGAAAAGGGTGGCAGGCCATCATAAGCCATGCGTCCGCACACATCCTCACTCAGTCAACCTAGGCCAATGTAGATTTGCCAGGTAACACAACAAGCAAGTGTTTAGCATAAAGAAAGAAAATCAGGATTACTGGGATTACCCACAAAGACATATTATGTTCATTGAAACTTGACTCAGAAAGCACTCAAGTTATTATTCAATTCCTGGAGTCTGGAACTGTGAGGTAGAAGCATCAGTTGTGCAAATATCCTGCCTTGGTACCATTAAAACAACAAGGAGAAATAATAACAAAATGTATGTTGTTAAAACAGCTTGAAAATAGTTCTTTTTTGCATGAGAAGCAACAAGCTGACAATAAATCATTCATTTATTTATTACTTGTGCTTTCAATGTATTAAAAATCAATGTTTCTGTTTTCCAATATGTGAGTTGAGTGAGACAGGAGCCCAAACAGAACATGCATTTTGCATTACTGCACATGCAAACTTAAACCAACTCAACTATTTAAGAATTAAATAAAAAAACGAAGGTTAGTGCTTGCTGAAAGAAAGATCTGACACTTTATTAATTCATTTCCAGAACTCACTTATTCCAATACACTGTCGTGCATTGCATAGCACACATGCACTCACACTTATAAAAATACCCATTAAAGGCTAATTTAACAATTTTAAAGGCTAATTTTAACAGCCTGGAAGATTGTACATCTACAATTTAAAATGGCTAGAAGTGCATCAGAAACAATACCAGGGAACAAGTTAAAGGATTCCCCTGCTATTAGCTGAAATAGCAAACTGGAGCATCACTCCTAAAAAAAATCCCACACGTCATAAAAAATATAAGATTCGTTAAGTAAATTATTAAATGCATTGACTAATATTATGGAGTTAGTAATGTTGTATGTCCATAAGATGAATGAAGCATCTGAATGTCATAATTCACTAGTGTTGACCATAAGAACCTGAAGGGAGATGGAGAATCCCTGGCAACAGTAGACGACTATTGAGTGGCCACTGAACAGTGGCCTCCCCTTGTTAAAAATTGTTTTTGGAGTGGTCAGCTAACTCTTTCCTGATAAAAGGCTATTTCTTTTTTGGCAAGCAGGTATACAATCCTCCAAAAAGACTAAAGCAAATTGTTAACTTCTGAACACAATCTACACCAATCAGTCTTTCCATTACAGTAAGCACCATCGCATACTACTTTACAAGTCAAGACATGAGAGTACAGCAAAGAGAAACATAGGGATTCAACTTGGTTTTGCCAGTCCAAAAGATTATTTCTGCTTCCTTAAGAAGTGATTAATTGCCCACATGACATTTAGTTTCTCACAAGCTACCATTTAATGAGTTCTCTGTACTGATGTTTATTTTGCATTGCATTGCATTTTCCATTCATAATACACTTTGTGCTGACCATTTTAGCAGTACAAGGCCAAAATTAGTTTTGTGCCATGCTGATGAAAATTTGTAGTGGCATACTTTTGCACTGATTTAACAATATTCCTGCTTACCAATTTTAGTGATGAATTTGAAATTCGATAAAGACATTTGAGGGGGTTGGTGCCGACATCGCTGCATGCTATTAAAGATTAAGGCAGCACTGTCATTTTCTTGTGTACTTCATTGGCTGTGTGCAAGGTTAGATACTGTATGTACATGAGTAGGTTTTATGATTGACTGGCACCCTTCCAGGATTGTTTATGCCCTCCTCCTTCTCATATTCCAAGGATAGGTTCTGGCTCTCTGTGACCAGGAACTGAAGCACACAAACATTTTACATCTAATGCTACAAAGGTGGGTCTACTGACTGTTTTTTATGCCTGTTAAGATTTGTATCCAACCAATTAATCTTGTTTGTAACTGGTAATGCACACACACCATCCTGTCTCAAGTCTCAAATAATCAGATTTTTGCACAATGACAAAGTGATTTACAAAACAGTAACATTTTTAGATCATTTACTGTGCCCAATTTGTGACCTTAGTAACAGCACAATAGAGTGCAGTAGCTCCCTTATAGATCAAAACTGAAGGTGGCATCGGACAAGTTATGGACATCTACATAAGAAATAAACATACAATAGAGTAGACCAGAACCTCTTTAAATATCATTGCCGTATATACTCACGTACAAGTCATGTCTTGAAACCCAAAAAATCATTAATAAAATCAGACCCCAACTTGTATGCCTGTACAAAAAATGTGACAATTTTTTTTTTTTAACATCATCTTGCCTCCTCCAATCTCGCATCAGTTTCTCAGTTGCAGCAGTGCAGTTACCAATTTCTTTCGCTACTTCAACAGCGTTTAATTTAAAACCAGATTCATATTTTCTTCTGATCGAACGTTTCATCATAGATAAGGGATGCTCTTGCGATAAAGGTGTATGAGGGTGTGAGATACAAAAAAACCACAAATCAGTGCAAACGTTGCTTCGGAATAGTGTGGGTATTATTGTGTGGTCATGTAGGCACAATAGAGAGAGAGAGAGAGAGACAGAGAGGGGTTAGGAGCACACACTGATACAGCACATTGCCGCACCCGCATAGAAAAAAAGGCAGTGTGCTCCGTGGTTACTCCCTCAGGTGGGCATTAGCATATTATAATCTTTTGTACCAACAGCATTTGGTAGAGTTTTCTGCATTCGACTTATAAGAGTGACATTATAAAATACCAGAAATTATACTGTAAAATCAAGTCCCAACTTATCTGCAGGAGAACTTATCTGTGAGTATATACGGTATTTGCTAAAACAACTTTTCATTACTTAATGTGAAAAGGAATGTTCTTAGAACATTTGTTAATGTACAGTATATAGGATGTAACTTAATTACAATGTGACTTTATAAACTATAAAAGGATTTTTTTGCAAATCAAACAATTACAGCTCTGAAGTTAATGAATGTTTAAGTCTAGGTAATTTATTTACCCCACTGCAGATTATAACATGTCTGATCAGACTCACAAGAGGAAAAGTAGAGCACTTGCATGCTCAAGCCTGCCAAAACACATCACTTGATTTTCTCCAACAACTTTACCCAGAAGTATAAAATATTTAAACTACAAAAAGCCTACTGACTAGCAATGTGTTTTTTTTCTAGTTTAGACTTGTGCTGCTGACTTTTAGATGTAAAAGTATAATTGAATTTCACTCTTTAACTGGGTGTACTGCAACTCCTTGTTTTTTATTTTTAGTTCCCTTTAAGATTTGCTCCACAAACTAACTTTGTCAGTGCATTCAGTTTCTTACCCTTGATGTACAGGTATGTCAATAAATAACTGTGACAACAGATACAAGAAAATCATTGAAACAAATAGTTCACATATATGCTACTGAACGAACAAGGAAGACTAGAGCAAGGACAATTTATAGGTTACTAATAGTGATACTATTACATGATAATTAAACATGATACATGATAATTAAAAATCATTTTTTTGTGATTTAAAGCTATGCAATTGTCTCATCTTTATGCTTTCTTCAATTCTGTAAGGTCTAAAAATATTCTTTTCCGTCATAAATGTTTATATTTAGACATGCTGATTAAAAAATGTAATTTGTAATTTATCCACTCTGCACAAGCTTCCAAATCATAATTCAGTAATTTTTTTCAAACAATGCTTTTTTTTATCACTAAGTACTGCATGTTGAGTCTATGATGATTTGGGAATGTCACAATCAACCATTTCTTAAATTTTGCACCAGAATCTGAATGCCCTTTCAATGCATTAGGTAATACGCAGATGTTTTTCTCACCACTTAACGTGAGGTAATTTTAAAGCAAGCTGCATTCCGGCAAGTTGATGGTTTTCCTGGAATTGTTAGTGTGATTGACAGCATGCACATAAAGATCATTGCTCCAGGAGTTGATAAGCAAACATATGAGAATTGCAAGCATTATCACAATATCAACACACAGGTGGTTATGGATGCAAACTGAAGTGCTGTAGCCAGCATATTATTCTGAACAGGCATAGCTTTGTGGGAGATTAAAAGCGAAATGTCACACAGGTACATCGAGCTTTGCTTTCCATGAACCTTTGGAACATTTGTGTTACACTTTACAAGCCCGGTAAGACTCAAAAAGGCAGAGTCTCCTGGGGCATTGGATAAATAGAACCTCACATAGAGATAAAGTAGGATCACAGAGAGAGGCAAGTCATGCAACTCTGGAAGATCAGGAACACTGGAAGAGTGAATACGACTTTAGAAAACTGCAGGAACAGACTTGGCTATATGACGTGTGGGATTTTTTTAGGAGTGATGCTCCAGTTTGCTATTTCAGCTAATAGCAGGGGAATCCTTTAACTTGTTCCCTGGTATTGTTTCTGATGCACTTCTAGCCATTTTAAATTGCAGATGTACAATCTTCCAGGCTGTAATACAATATAATATAATATTCACAATCCCAATTTATATCCACTAAAATACTCTGTTCTTTCACCCTAGCTAGTACGCCATGTCAACACTGCCATTTTTGCTATTATCCTGTTAAACTGCAGTCTCATAATAAATTATGGAGAGTTAAATTAGCCTTTAATGGGTATTTTTATAAGTGTGAGTGCATGTGTGCTATGCAATGCACGACAGTGTATTGGAATAAGTGAGTTCTGGAAATGAATTAATAAAGTGTCAGATCTTTCTTTCAGCAAGCACTAACCTTCATTTTTTTATTTAATTCTTAAATAGGTGAGTTGGTTTAAGTTTGCATGTGCAGTAATGCAAAATGCATGTTCTGTTTGGGCTCCTGTCTCACTCAACTCACATATTGAAAAACAGAAACATTGATTTTTAATACATTGAAAGCACAAATAATAAATAAATGAATGATTTATTGTCAGCTTGTTGCTTCTCATACAAAAAAGAACTATTTTCAAGCTGTTTTAACAACAAACATTTTGTCATTATTTCTCCTTGTTGTTTTAATGGTACCAAGGCAGGATATTTGCACAACTGATGCTTCTACCTCACAGTTCCAGACTCCAGGAATTGAATAACAACTTGAGTGCTTTCTGAGTCAAGTTTGAATGAACATAATATGTCTTTGTGGGTAATCCCAGTAATCCTGATTTTCTTTCTTTATGCTAAACACTTGCTTGTTGTGTTACCTGGCAAATCTACATTGGCCCAGGTTGACTGAGTGAGGATGTGTGCAGACGCATGGCTTATGATGGCCTGCCACCCTTTTCCTGTTTGGTTCTCACCTTGCACCTGACACTGCCAGGATAACAACAACAACAACATTTATTTATGTAGCACATTTTCATACAAATGTATCTCAAAGTTCTTTACATGATGAAGATAAGAGAAATAAACAGTGTTAGTAACTGTTGTTTTACAAGGTTCTTCCCATGACCATAACAGCAGGAAGGTGGTTCTTCTGAAACAACAGCTTTACTCTCATTTGGCAAGTGTGTCTCTGTCTTTCTGGTCATTACACAATTATCCTTAATATTGTTGCAATGTGGCAACAATTACGTGAAACTTATTGCAATATCTTGCCATGCTATGTACTCCTTCTTTATCTTCTTCTCCTACTACTTTGAATATTACTATTACTATCGTAATCTTTGTGGTGAAGCCTTAACGTTAGTGTCAGAAAACTGAGTACCATTTTGTAGCTCAGTGTGCCTTAAAATCGTGACATCACTCATTCTCAAACACAAGTTCTACTCTTTGCTAGGAGTTGGTGTAAGATGCTTCATGATGATTTCTCATTTCCTTTTTTGGGGTTTGAAAAATTCTTAGCACAGTCAGACTTTTATTGCAATTCCTAGGAGTGATTCTGAGATGCTTTAAATGTGGCACAGATACGTACAAAATGATCTAAATTAATTACAACTATAAAACACAAAATAACTGACTGAATATGTATACACCTTCATTAATATCCCTCACCTAATTCATCACTGGTGCAGACAACTACCTTTAGAAGTTTAGTTAAATGGAGATCCCCTGTCTGCAATCAAGGAGTTTAAATTGATCGGAGTACAATGACACCTGTACCTGGAAGGTCCAGCTTGTGGCGAGTAAGTATTATGGGCTAACCTACACAATGAAGACAAAAGAAATCTCCAAGCAACTCTGTGAAAAGGTGACCATAATTTAGGGGATGAATACCAGAAAATATCCAAGTTATTGTGGAACCCTTATTGTACACTGAAATCAGTCATGAAGAAATGGAAACAGTATGGCACAGCTGTACATCTGCCCAGAGTAGGCTATCGACAAAAACTGAATGATTGTGAAAGATGTAAACAAGGGAGGGATGCCACCAAGAGACCTTTGATAACTTTGGAGGAGTTACAATTTACAGTGATACAGACTGCAGAGACTACAGCAACTACTATCCAGATGGTCCAGTCACACTTTTACTGGAGAGTGTAAAACAGAAAGCCGAATTTATAAAAATGCACATACTATGTTAGCTTGAAGAAGGTTCTATCATCTGATGAGTCCAAAATTGAGCTTATCGCCATCAAATAAAATGCATTGTTTGGCATAAGTCAAACATTGCACATTATCAAAAATGCACCATCCTGACAGTGAAGCCTGGTGGTGCCAACATCATGCTGTGTGGATGCTTCTGAAAGGCTGGTGAGGGCAGAAGATAAAATACAGTAAAAATATACAGGGAAATCCTAAAAAAAACCTGATGCAATCTGCAGGAAATCTGCACTTTAAGAAAGGATTTGTTTCCCAGCAGGATTATAATCCAAATCTTAAAGAAAATGCAATATAGGAACGGTTTCAAACAACGTTAATGTCCTGGAGTGGCAGAGTCAGAGTTCAGATCTCTATCTAGTTGAGACAATTTTTCAAAGAAGAATGGGAAAAAGTGCAGTGTTAAGGTGTGCAAAACCTATAAGTTGCGAGGTGGGGCCTCCATAAATCGGACTTGTTTTACCAGGTCATCCCACAGGCGCTCAATTGGATTGAGATGTGGGGAGTTTGGAGACCAAACCAATACCTGGAACTCTTTGTCATGTTCCTCCAACCAGTACTGAATATTTTTTGCCATGTGGTAGGGTTTATTATCCTGTTGAGCAAAGCCACTGGCATTAGGGAAAAAATACTGTTGCCATGAAAGGGTATACATGGCCTGCAACAATCTTTAGGTAGGTGGTACGAATTAAAATAACATCCACATGAATGACAGAACCCATGGTTTCCCAGCAGAACCAGGACTGCTGTTTTATACAATCCAGTGGTCTACAGCATCGTGTGGTGTAATTGGTGGCCTACATAAAGTAAACTGGGCATCTGATGAGACAGACAATTCCAAAACAAGTTTATGTGGTAAGGTCTGTTGATTCAGAATGAGTCCTGGCTCTTTTAAAATTATTAGGCATCAGGTGGTATATACTTCCTTAGTATCAGGACTGTCCCTAAAACTGACCCATGGGGTCAGTTTCTGCCTGCAATGTGTTTTCTCATTTAACAGAGCACAGCTTGCAGAACTAAGCTGCAAGTGGGTCAGGTAGTAAAGGAACAATTTAACAGATGGCTGATTTCTCAGCTAGGAAAAAAGAGATGCCAGATGAAAATATGTACATATAAATTTCATTTTAAACTTTTTTTTTTATTTTTTGCTGCGAACCAAATTCTACTTAGTGGCTTTTTAGTCTTGATTTAAAATTCTAGACAGACAGTAAGTGGTTAGTGATGTTGCCTTACAAGCTCTAGGCTCCTGACTTCAAATCCTATTCAGGAAATTTTCCTAAATAAAACTATTACAGGGTGGACAGGTGAACAGCATTGCTGTCTCACAGATCCACCATCCTAGTCACTGTGTGTATGCCAGGAGTTTTCTTTTAGTGTCTCCAGTTTTCCTCTTGCATCTCCAAGACATGCATGTTTGGTTATTTAACAACTTTAAATTATCCCTGTGTAAACATGGCCTGCGACGGACTACCTTCCTATCCAGAGCTGGATCCTGCTTTATGCCTAATGCTGTTAAGAGAGACATGGTGCATCCATACCCTTAAACTGAACTGAAAATATGAATAGGTGGAGGAACAATGCCTGTTCCCGGGTTCGCTTCCCGGGTCCTCCGTACATGGAGTTTGCATGTTCTCCTCGTGCTTGCCGGGTGCTCCGGTTTCTTCCCACAGTCCAAAGACATGCAGGTTAGGTGCAATGGCGATCCTAAATTGTCCCTAGTGTGTGCTTGGTGTGTGGGTGTGTGTGTGCATGTGCCCTGTGATGGGCTGGCGCCCTCCCCAGGTTTGTTCCTGCCTTGCGCCCTGTGTTGGCTGGGTTTGGCTCCAGCAGACTCCCTGTGACCCTGTGTTAGGATATAGCGGGTTGGAGTATGCCTGACTGACTGAAAATGCCTGTTGGTGCAATTGTTAGTGGTTAACTTGAGGTTGATGATTTCAGCTCCTGGTCTGGTCAATGTCTATGTGGATTTTACATGTTCTCCCTATAACTCTATGTCTTTCCTCCAAAAACTTCAATTTTCACCCCACTCCTTAAAAATGTAACTCTGAATTCACCATGTGTGAATGAATATGGTGGTGTATGTACTGTAAGTGCGCTTTGACAAAAACTGCAGGTGCAAGGCAACAATAGCAGTACTGCATCAGTACATAACCCATGAATTATCTGTATGTTTCTTTGGACTAGACAGTCTATACAGTGTTCTAGGAAACCTACAAAATAAAAACTAAGCTCATTTTTCATTTTGCTTTTGATTTAACAAAAATTAATAAAACAACTATAAAATACAGAACCAAAATATAGTTCTACACATATTTTTTTAAAATATTGGAAGTTCCCAATAGAAATAGTTGATATAGGTGCAGTACATTGAAGCAGCTGGGTTTATAAACCCTCTAAACATGTCACTGAGACATCTTTAGCTCAACTTAGCAATGCATCATAGAAAAGGAAAAAAACAGGTTTAATCACGACAACAGAAGGAAGCTTGACGCCTGCAGGGGTAGAATTAAATAATGCAATAAAAGGGCCCTCAAATAAAACAAGAAGATTATTTTGCTGCATTACAGAAGTACGAGTTAAAATCCCACCATTGAAAAGATCCTCGCAGTTTAGTGATAAGGCACCAAATTCTATTGTCCTGATGCCACCTGCCTCCCTTTCACATTTCATGCCACCCACGACAATGCTGAATGAAAGGAGATTTCTTTTGTGGCCCTGTCATGCCAAAGCTCTGCCAGGCATTTAATTCAAAAATTTACCCTCAGAATTCTGAGGAAAAAAAGCAATCCTCCTGACTAATCAGTGTATCATTTGCATTTTAATAAGCAGGTACCTTTGCACTGAGACAGCTTGCAGCATGTTATGTGTCAATGCCATACTTCTGTTTAGATCCTATGAGGGTTTCAAACTTGTGGGCAGGACTCACGTTATGGGAGACTTGGGCTATTCTTGCCTCCCGTGACTAAAAACAGCTTTTACTGTTAATCCTTCTCAACAGCAGATTCTAAAACCATTTTACACAACAAGCTTGAGGAAGGACAGGAGCTTATGTTTCTGAAGGGCTGATGGTAAATCACCAGTGTGAAAGTAAGTCATGGTCTTAATGTATTTGGTGAAGCAGAGGCCCTTCTGGACTGGAAATGGCATATTACAGTGGTTCCCAAACTTGATCCTGGGGACCCACTGTGGACGCAGGTATTTGTTCCAACCAGATTCATAATCAGTGACAACACCTGATAACATTGATCTAATTTAATTAGTTTTAATTAATTAATTATTTTCTCTTATTCTACATTCAGAAAAGCACAGCAGCATGATTTTTACATTTATAAGAAATTTAGAAATATTTCTGTTTTTGCTATTGATTTAAATGCTTATTTCTCTTTGCTGATTTCATTATTACCTTTCTCTGTGCAGTTTTCCCCCTTCGTTGTATCTTATTAATGACAATTAAAAATGAGCAGAGCAGAAACCCAGGCAAACAACAATGAATAATTAAAGGCTGCAACTACTTTAGCGTCAGACCCACTAATTAGTAAATACATTATTCCCATATAACTGCTTGGTAAATTTTAATATATATATATATACAGGTAAAATTCTGATACAATGAATATCTTTACAACAAAATTTTAATTACAAAGAAATATTTTTATGGTCTCGATAGTTTCCCCATATTACATGAGTCTATAGAAATCTCATTACTATGAAGTACATTCAGCAGATACTTTCATTACAAAGAAGTGCCCAAAAGACCTTGAAATGCCTGAATGAATCATCCACAGAGCAGTTAGTTCCGTGGTCGCAGCTCAGTTGTGCACAACGATCCCTAAACAGAAACATTGTAAAAAAAAATTTCTTTCTTTGGACTTTCCTTGTACTGTTTTTTTTTTTGCTGTTTTTGTTTTTGGTAGTTTTCAGTGATACCTTTTGTTTATTGCTTGTCAACATTTGAAAAACATCCACTGGAATTTAACTTATTGTCACCCTCCAAATAGAAACGGCAGACACGAAAAAACGATAACAGTTCATATTAGAAAAAAAAACTTTTTTTAGCTCTCGATTGCAGCAAATAGAAAAAAGACTTTGTCAGTGAATTTGGAATTTCGCCATTGACACTGTCAACTTTCTTGAAAGGCCGAGCAAAAAAAGAAGAACAAATCTGAGGATGCAAATGTATGTGAACTGCTGCATTTGAAGATGCAGAAAAAGCCATTTATACGTGGTTCAGTGATGCTCGTTCAAGAAACATTCCTATTACTCATTCAAGAAAATGTGAGGTTTCTAAACTATTTTGGGACCTCCTCCAACTGGACAACACGCCAAAGAGCGTCCCGAAGTGAGATCACCACATCTGTGGAAGACTGTTTATCTAATGCTGGGGCAACAGCAGGCTCACAGCTCTGGGGCAACTCTTCACCGAAGCAAACAGAAAAGATCTCAATGGTTGATGCAGGGAACAGTTTTACTTGGCCACTAACCTGGCCACGACCCTGACTGACTGCTGTGTCTGAGTATAGAAGAGTGGCAGATCTCGCTACAATACGTAACTGTGCTATTCCTGTTTCAAGCTGAATAAAGCTGGTTTTGCTAAAGTACTGAGACTAAGCCTCGTGTTTTGGGGTGCAAGACAGGGACTTATAGCATGCCCACAATCTTTTAGGATTCACTTCTGTGGCACCTCACTGCAGCGTTGTGAGCCTCCGGTTGCCCTGCCCCGGCAACGGACAAACAATCTTCCACAGATGCGGCAATCACACTTTGGGATACACTTCAGCATCTTGTTCCCGTTGGGGTCGGGGAGAGATCCCAAAAGAGTTCAGAAACCTCACAATATGAAGAAGAAGAAGAAGAAGAAAAAGATCATTCGGCTCCTTATTGATAACTGTGCTGCCCACAACAGGCTTCCGTATTTAGATAATGTTTGTGTTGAATTCCTCCCACCCAAATTGCACAGCAGTGCTTCAGCCATTGGGTTTGGGCATCATTTGCACCCTGAAAGTGTATTATTGCAAGGAAATGCTGAGAAAAATTCTCATCATCATAACTTGTAGACAGGAGATGATTAAAATTAACGCGAAAGAAGCTATTGAAATGTTGCAAACGCCTGGATGCTAGTTAAAGAAAGCACTATAGCAACAAATACAGAATCTCATTACAACAAAATATTTTTTAGATCCCTGGCAGTTTGTAGTAACAGAATTTTACCTGTATTTTTTTTTAACAAACTTAGTTTTCTAATTTCTATTATTGTTCCCAAAACACAGAACTTCGGAAATAACAGTTCACTTAATTAGCTCAGGAGTCCAGTTAAAAACAAGCTGGTTGGAGCAAAAACCTGCAGTCACAGGGGGTCCCCAAGACCAAGTTTGGGAAGCACTGACATACTGAATCAAGCATTAGGCTTATTGCCTAAAGAATGAAGGATGAATGAGTTTAACTAGTATCACAGGTGTATTTGGGAAAATATCAGAGGACTGAGGGAAAAAGAGGCAATAGAGATACAAACTTTTATTTAAACAATATTAAGATAAGCTGTCCAAGTAATTTTCAGATTTGAAGATTTATACTGATGCGCTGCTAAGATTTTGTAAACTCAAGTCCCACAAACTTAGTGGGAAGATCATTATTACTACTAGAACCATCCTTTATTCCATTAGTACTCCTTCCTTAGTTGGATGGCTAGCAGACTCTCTCCAAACGTACTAGAGGTATAACCTATCATTAAATCTTCTATTGGACCTCTATTCAACACTAAGAAGCTGTGTTGAAACATATGCACTGAAATAGCTCCAGAAGATAAACAAACTTTGAGACAAAAGAAATACAGACATCAAGTCAAAGTCGTTCCTTTAATATATGAAGTAACTGGTCTTAAAAATGGTGCTTGCAGTTGGAAGAAAAAAATATTGTGTGATGTGTACTCTCTGATTTATATCCTGCTTCTCTACAATCAAGGTTTCTGACTGCCCCCTGTCAGTGGTGACTGGGCTCCTGTATTGATAGACTTGTGTGTTTAAGTAAACACTGAATGTTTTTCAGTGCTTTGTTTTTATTATTTTTTTAATTCTCTGTATCTGTGTTTTTGTTTCAAACTTCTGCCTTTTGGATTTGCAAATTCTTAAAAAAAAGTTATACAGTACTTCTAGGATTGAGTTTTGTTCCCTGGAATCCTGTACCATGTCAAAAGATTTAGGAAAATAGATTTGTATAGTGAGTAACTGTTTATATTTTTCAAAACATATATTTCCAGCTACTTTTTAGGAACAATAATATGTAAAGTTATTTTTACTATACATTTTTTTATAAGTTATAACTTTAATTTTTATTTTCACACATCCAAGTGCAATACACTGAAAAAATGAATTTGTGCAGCAAATCATGAAGTAATCTAACATACAGATGTGTACATTGCAGTGCATCATTAAAGTTAAATGCGGAGATCAATATTATTTTGCACATTAAATTCAGTGGGACAGATCTAATCTAGAAAAGATACACTGCCAGTCAGTACATTTTTTGTGAGGACAGCAAGATTCCAGATGAGTAACCTTCAGGTACGCTGTATATTCCAGCTGGCTGATTTATAGACAAACACAGTGGCCATTGACCTTATAAAAATAATCTTATAAGAGGTAAGCTCATACTTCTGGGTATTTCTAATTTTTTTTTATAAAGATATGAAACAATGTTTTATGTTTTATTAAGAAAATGTTTTAATTAAGACAGAAATTGTCTTCTATTGAAGATTTTTCTTGACAATGCAAACCAGCAACAATAGTATTTCTAAAGGAGAAGAATCTTTCCATCAGTCATCAAACTCACTGCATGCAATTCAGGCTGTCAAAATCTTACAAACTGTACCAGCAGTGCCACGTATAAGATAAAAATCAACTCTAAACTGTCTCAGAGCACTCTCATATATATATATATATATACACATCCCCATAAGGAAAATTTAGCCTCAAACTCAACAAGTTTTTAGAATGTGGGTATACTTGGGGGGAAAAAAACAAAACACAATACTCAGGGTGGGATATGAACCCAGTGACTGCAGGCAGCAGTGTTAACCACTTCACCAGCCTGTATCACAAAGCCCTTTTCTAGATAACAAGGTGTCAAATATCAGAATGCATAGGGAATTAATCTTCATTGCAGTAATACCAGAAACACTTTAATGTTGGTGCAATCAGTATTTAGGATGACAGCAACAGTATGGTAAACAGACTAACCTTTTAACCGATGATGTCTTATATCTTGCAAAACCTAAGTTGCTCACCCAGAATATAATGTTAGAGGTTCCAAGGAGACTTCAACATTTGTGGTATAAGCAATTACATTGCAAGTGTAGATTGAAGATTGTGAATCTTCAAAGCAAAGGTGAGAGGTACTTTGAAACAAACAAGCTGCCTTTTTGTTAAATTGTCTTGAGGCAACCACAATCACATCAATGCTGAAAGTAAATATACTGTGACTACAGAAATAAATGGCAGTATGGGATTAATACAATCATTTCATAAGATGGCATGGTTGCCTTTGTAAGGGAATTATACAAACAGGATTACAAAACTAGGAAATGTGAGTGCAATGGCAAAGTATTTTTTTCAAACTAGAAAGCTCTACCATTCCAAGTCTACCCCAGTAGAAGCAACTGAGTTCAAATTAGTCAAGATGAACAATGAATGTGTTGTAGCAGTAACAAAGATAAATAGGCTGAAAAAAATTTGCCAAATGGGTGTGAAAGGTGTGTTATCGAAGAAATTATTACTGTTGATGCAAAGGGTAACATAGAAGATAATTGTACTGGACACCAACCTGAATGAATGGGAAACACATAACTGTGATGTAGGCAGTCACAGTTTTGAAGTAATTTGCCTTGTTGAACAATGTTTTGTACTTGTGTTGAGTCATCATGTTTTATGTTACAAATAGTTAAATAAATAAATAAAGCACCACCACACATTTATTTACACTACTAATATTTACACAATAAAGTGCACACAACCCACTTCACCCCAAAGTCCAGGCCTTTCTCACACTGCCTTTCTCTTCTGGCCGCCTCCACTCCTCTCCTCCAAGACTACATCCTTCTTCCACCTGACTCTAGCCATCGAATGGAGAGAGGCGGCCCATTATATACACGCCTGGATGTGCTCCAGGTGCTTCCCAGTCCTCCTCCCCCCAGCACTTCTGGAAGTGCTGATGTCCAGGGCTCCAAAGGCACTGGGGAGCCCCCTGACAGTGACCACGGGCCCCTACAGGGTTGAGCTTCAAAGCTCTGCACCTGTGGTCCCCAAAGCAACCAGGGCGGTCACCCCATCGTGGTCTGGAGAAAGCGCAAGCCCTCCTCCGGTCCTTCTTGGGCGTCCCAGCTGGGTACCACTCCCAGCCGTTCGCCACAGTACCCCACCGCAAGCTGAGACCCCTAGGGGCCAGCAGCCTGTCCCGTGAGGGCAGATCACCGACGATGTGGGTCCTACTGCTAGCCCAGGGTCCAGTCCTGTAACAAACAGAAACAGGGGCGGAGACACTGCCTGGACACCACCACCTGGTGTCCGTCTGTGCACAGGCAGCGCTCCTCCCTCCGACCGGCACCCAGGGGTTTGCCTCTTTGGAACACCCTCCGTGGCTTTTGTACCCCCCTACCTGGGAAATCACATGGGACCGCTCGTACCCCCGTCACCTCAGCTGGCTTAGGGGTTTCCCTATGCCTCCGCAGAGGCCTGTCCTTCTCCGGACATGTGCAACCTGGCTCACATCCTCCCATATCGGAGGAACTGGCATTCTTCCCTCGATTCCTCCTCTTTCTCTGGGACGCCATGATGGTCCGAGTCTCCTTATGGCATAGAAAGAGACCCCATTCCCGTCTGTGTCCTGGTGGAACGACGCGAGGCCGCTGCTGACTAGGGGCGTAGGGCGCTAGGACCTGGGGCACACATCAGCCTACATCTTGCCAGCCTTCTCACTGTCTCTTCCCTCGCCGCGCGCACAGCATTCACCGCCGCGTCCACTGTCGGAGAACCCCCTACTTGGTTCCGATCATTTTCATCACGGGCCTTTTCGGTGGGCTCTCCCTTTCTCTGTATGGGGATGGTTTCACTTACCTTCCCTGCCGCGTCCATCTGGCTGAAGACTCCAGCATCGCGCCGATCTGCCCACTCTTGCAGCGTCATCACGGATGCGACCACCTTCACCTCCAGCTCCTTCAATCCTTTACGAGGCACTTCTCCAGCTCATGCAGAGCCGCAAGCAAGCACAATTCGTCAGCTGGCAGTGGACTCACCTTCCCGTCAGTCACACCCACCGACTGTGTCCTGTGGGGCCTCTCTGCAGGCCCAATCTGGTCCTTCCCTGGCCGAGATGGACATTTCTTGGTCCCGCCTCCATCCAATCATTAAAGGGTACGCAAGACACACCGTCCAATCTCTTGCCTGTCTCGGGGAGGGACTTCCGGTCCGCGGCCATCTTGTTTCCCCTACTGCTGAGGCGGCATGCTTTCAGACAGCCTCGCTGCTGCCAGGACCTCTTGAGCTGCAGCGGCTCCTCCTCTGCAGCTGCCACCGTGCTGTCGAAGCCCCACAGACCAACATGCGTCTGCTACTGACGTGGATCCAGTCAGTCACTGTCTGTAAAACACAAAATACGCCCGGCCCGGGAAGCAGGGAACTCACCTACTAGGTCTTATCTGTCCCAGAAAACGTCCTTGGCGTGGCCTCACTAGATTCAATGCAGTCCTGGGCGCCTCCAGTGATGACGAGCTCGTAGGAGCCTGTTGCATTCCTGCAACACCCGTTGTCTTACCGCAGCAGGGGAAAACGGCCCTCCTGCGGACTGGTGGCGGTCCGTGGGGCAAGTCTCTTTTGCGGGGTTGTGCGCACACTGCTCCCGCGGCACGTGGGTGGGCTCCCCTGCTGTGCCGGGCCGTCCACAACGAGATTTTTACTGCCAGGTCCCCGCCTTGAAACAGGCAGAGCATCCTGACGACTACGTCAGTGTGGAACGAGCCCCAGATACAGACAGCTAGACATGTTTCAAAGCACCACCACACATTTATTTACAGTACTAATATTTACACAATAAAATGCACACAACCCACTTCACCCCAAAGTCCAGGCCTTTCTCACAATATACAGTATATATTGATTTAGTAGAGTGGACCCGAGTCAATACACGGTCTCTGTCCTAAAGCTCATAGAAATGTCTCAAAAGAACTCGTTATAAATTGCAACGAGTTAAGTTATTCATTTATCATCTAAAACGTCAATCTGCAAAGAAATAAATATAGGGTGGTCTAGATCTAATTATGCAATTTTCATTACATTATAACTTATTAAGTTTATTACATAGAAAATCACCCGAAAAATCCCGGACCATCGAGAAGTGTGCGAACTGACAACATGAAGAATCATCTTCATGCCGAACTGGAATCGTCCCCGCATAAATCAAAGTCATCCAGACAATCTGGATCTACATAATTAGATGTGGATCACCCTGTACTTCTTTAAAATTCATTTAAATCATTTTGAAAATTCCTTGAAATTCACATTTCATTCAAATGATGTTGTTATGACAATAATGTAAAATAAAGTAAATTGTTGTTGTGTTTCTCACTTTGCTGACTATTCTGATCAAGGCACTAAATAATACTTTGCGAAGAACAGGAAGCAATTAATTTACCAATTAGTTTAAACCAAAAATTTAATTTTGGGATCACAGTTCGAGTAGTGGATAGGATATGGATATGAATTTTTGTCACAAGTTAAAAAACCTGAGTGAATCAGCCAGGTTAAATGTTGATGAAGATGTGAAACAACTTCTGAAGAAATTATCCTGCAGTTTTTTTTTTATTATATTCTAAAACTAAGGGAGGTATATACTTATTGTGAAAAAGGAATTTTTTAATCGATTTGGAAAGTATTCTTTGCTGTCAGAGGAGTTAACTCTGGTGATAGAATCATCATCTGCTGGCAACCACTGAGAGAAATTCAATAAACTGAGTCTACCCCAGTTTTAGTATTGTGTTTCAGCATAGCTCAAAGTGCTGTTAACATTTAGCAAAAAATAATTATGTTGGAATGAGTTGTTTGGTTAACTGACCTAAAGAACAAATGCAGGGACAAAGTGGAAATGATCACAACCTTTAGCAAGCATTGTTTTATATAACTTCAGAATCAACTCTATTAAAAATAACCTTAATATAATTAGTCTACTAATTATTGATTTCTACTGCTCTAAAAATATCTGAATGATATACATAAAATGCAATACTTTTACATTCTGGAAGGGTTAAAGAAACAATGGCCATTTTGCTTAATTGAATACATTATTTCAACACAGGGAAGCATTCCTGAATAAATTTCTTTCTAGATGAGCCTTTGAGGAAAAAAAAGGAGAACCACCAGTTTAGAGAATAATCTACTGTGGCAGTATCATAACAATCAAAAATGTCATACCTTTTCAGTAGACTGTGAAGTACCAAAAAAGATGGGCACGAAAGCCAGCCAGATTATACATGTTGTATACATGGTAAAACCAATCGGCTTTGCCTCGTTGAAGTTTTCTGGAACTCCACGACTCTTGACCGCATATACTGTGCATGTCACCATGAGCACAATGCTGTAGCTGAGGCAACAGATTAGTGACAAGTCAGACATGTCACATTTGAGAATCCCACGAGCCAGCTCTGGGTTTGGTGGATGCAGCTCCTCATAGTCAATGATTGTATGTGGAGGTATTACACCAAACCAGACAAACACTCCGAGGACCTGCAGGAAAAGAAAAGCCAAGCCAGTTATTTTGGAACAGAGGTGAGTACATCTTATATATATATTTGTAAAATTACATGGTTTGAAATTAAATTAAATAGAAATTTTAATTAAATCATGCACATTTTGCCCCAGAATGCTAACTTAAACTAAACAGTATTGAATGGATGAGTTCATATCCTGGTAATGTGTGCAATCCTGTTATACCACATACAGGAATATTATTATTTGAATATAAAAACTTTGTGCACACAGCATCTTTGAAGATTTCTCATTCTACATAAAAAGTGTCTTATCTTTATTCATTTTCTGATTTTAAATATTCCAGAGTTTCTCCTGGCTGCAATGGGTGCAAAGCAGGAATTAACCCTATGCAGGGCACCATTTCAGTATACAGCAAAGCCATGCTCACTCATACAGGGCAATTTAAATAGTCAATTAACCTAACAGACAAGGTTTTGACCACAGTACTAAGATAAAACCTGGAAAGACATTTGGAGAACATGGAAACTCCACACACACTATGGCAAAGCATGCTAAGTTCTTCTGGGGGGTTGAAACAGCTGTCCTACCCTGACATTACACTTGAACTTATTATAAAAGTTATTACTTATTACATTACAAGGGATGTTACTTCAGCTCGAACTTGAATGGAAGAACTGTTGAAGTGCTGGAACATGAAAATCGGCCAGCAGTTCTGATGAGGGTCTCTACTACGTTCTGGATAACTGAGCATTAGAAAACACCTGCACAACTCTGAGGTAAAGACAATATTTGCCAAGTGTTTGCAATGAATGCCAAGTCAGCACAATCAGAATCTGACCTGTACAGTACCTTTATTGACATAGGAATAACCGTTCCTTTGTATTTTCTAAATAAACCAGAAGTAAAACATTATTAGTAGTCAATTTTTCACATGTTAACAGGACCCTCTGGGGACAGATGGGTTAGTATATGTAAAATGGACTTCCAGATTCACTGTATTTGCTCAGTTAGGGTATGTTAATTGCATATATATTGTATAAGGAAGTATGCTGGCAGTAGAAATGGCAGTGTGTTTCATGTCTGATATGGGAGACCCCATCCAAGACAAATGTGGTACATTCCCAGGACATAACATTATGATAGATGATTGCCTGGGGATATGATTTAATATAAAAATAGTCCTGGATAATAGCTGGCAGCATCTATTGTATACTGTATTGAGGTTGCCTGGGAGTTGTAGTTCAAAATAGCAGCTTTGTCAGAAGAGAAAGCTGGAGCCACTCATTGGAGCTCTAGTGAGACTTCCTCCATAATTTAATAGTGTTCAGTCTGGCCTGTATATTCTTAACAGTTAAGTGAATGTGACACTGGGAGTATACCCTTCTCAGTCTTTAAAAGGAAGTCCCAAATCTTGCCTGGGGGAGTTCATACAGAGTGATGACAAAGGACTCATCTGGCAAGGAGAATGTGGAATTCAGAATAAAAGGGTGGACAAAGGGGTAGAAAGTAGTAAAGAGCTTCATAATGAGTTTTATTTAAAGTGAACAGTGAACTAGTATTCCCATTGGGGTTACTGTTGATCTGGAAGCACCAGAGGAGGAGGAGGAGGTTAGGTGCATGCACTAATACAGAGCATTGCTGCATCCACCACATGACAAACCAACTCTGAATCCCAGATTAGGACCCGAGTGCAGCCATAGAATGGGTGACACTTCAGCACCACACTAGTTCAGATGGAATGGAACCAGTGTGAGGTTTTTTATGGTGTCTGAAGGAAGCACCAGAGAGGCAAAATATTTATTTTATCATGTTTACTGGTGATATTGTTTGTTATACATTTCCATCAGTGTTTGTTTTCAGAAAATATATACCTTTTTTACACTCTCTAGGCGTCCATGGTTTTATTTTGGGTTTAGGGTTGACTTAACAGCACCCCCACATGGCCACAATACAATTTCTCAGAACCCCATATATTGTGAAAGTACTGCTTGCCATTATCTGATCATTTTGCAAACCTACCACCGTAAGACCAGCTTTCACTTTTTTATCCAAACTAATTACAAGGAAATCACTCTGCTAACTTCTAGCCAAGTACAGGACTGAATCTGTAAATAAATAGTGCAATTGTTGTGAATATGTAATACAATGCATAAATGGGCATAGCTAACTCCTACTTTAGCAAACATGTAAATCGCCATAAACTTACTGTATGAGAATTAACTGTCTTACTCTTTTCATTTCATTCTCAAAGTGATTTAATACCATTCAGGAAATGAAGAGCAGGAACCTAGCCTGGTAACACTAGCTGCAAGGCAGGAAACAAAGCAAGACAAAGCACCTGGGCACTGCAGGGCCTGCTTATGCCCAATTCAGAATTTCCAGTTAATCTGAACTAATGAGAAAAAAGATGGGGCATTCACATAGACACAAGAACAACATGAAAACCTAAACAATGCAATACCAGCACACAGGATTTAAATCTACGATACTAGATCTGTACTTGCCTACTATACCATCCAATTTTATTACTGCTATTGTTATTTAGCTCATGATGACTATCTCTGTATTCTTCTGCTTGTTGTCATTATGCCAGGAGAGGAGGCACTGAATATTATTCTGCTTCTCCTGAGATTAATTTCTTTTTTTAAGCAACATATTTCCAGTTTACCTGTCTTTCTTTTTCATTATTTTATTCATTATCTATACCAACGTTCTCTGATTCTTATGTAATTGTATACACAATCTAGTATCAGGTTGTCTTCTGTAATATTTCTTCCTTAACCAATAAAAGGTGCTATATTAAAAATAAGTAGTATTTAATGGAATTTTATGTTAAAACATAGCTTACTGTATCGGTGCCTAGTCACAAATTACTTCATTTTTCATTATCACCAGTGATGTACTGTAAATGTTGTATGCATGTCATTATTATAGCCAGTGTGATGGAATATCCTATTTCAAGGGCCTATCTCCATTTTTTCCATTCTGTTCTACTATACAAAATAATTTAAGAGCCTCAGTTCTTCTTTATAAGTGCCAGAAATACAAGAATAAACGGGAGTTATGAGCAATGTACAGCAATGGGACTCTAGAGGTGTTCACTACAGTGCAGTTTTTAAACACTATGTCCCCGTGGGGTATTTCTGAATTTTTTTTAACGCATTCAATCATCTCTCAGCATGCACAACTGATAATTTAATGCAGCATTACAAGGATACATATCATTGGCATTAACTAAAAATTTATCAAGAAGAAAAGTAAAAGAGTTAAATGATTGTGACATGGGGGAATAAAAGTTTACCACTATGGCTGGTTATCATTCAAGTAAATTTTCTTTTTACCACTGCTCCTTATATTATGTAATTAGAAAGAAGTACCTGAAGGAAGCTGTGCTATACCTGTAATGAAATCAAAATGAAGGTAATTACAAGCTGGGAAGTTGGACTGATAAATCTGGGAGGTGTGACCGATTTCTTTCCTTGTTCAAAAATACGGTAAATGCGATTGGTCTTTGTGAGCAATGCTGCATAGCTGATACACATTCCCAGCCCAAGAAATAGTCTTCGGAAAGCACACACCACAGACCCAGGCTCCGCTATCATGAGGAAAGTCATAACATAGATGAGGAATATCCCGGTAAGTAGCACGTAGCTCAGCTCTCGGCCAGATGCCCGCACTATTGGTGTGTCATTGAAGCGAATGAAGGTTACAACAACAGATGTAGTTGCTAGGATGCCCAGTATAGCTAAGAACATTGGTAGCATTGCCCATGGAGAATGCCATTCAAGTTTTATAATGGGAGTTGGCCGGCAAGCAGTGCGATTCACAGTGGGCCTCAAATCAAAAGGACACATTTCACAAGAGAATTCATCAGACTGGTATTGGTAGCCATCACATAGTTCACAGTGCCAGCAGCAAGGCACACCTTTCACCATCTTCTTTCTTTCGCCAGGGTTGCAGGGAAAACTACATACAGAGTCTGGGATTGCTTGTTCTCCCCCAGACCACAGCATCTCCTCTACCTATGTAGAAGAAACATGAGAAGCACATCATTAGCAACTTTAGGCATCAGCTTTCAACTCAAAATGACTCTCTTTGCTCAAAGAAAGCCTGACTTGCTTTTTGCTCAACAAGAATTGCTGATTTTCACCAGCAGTGAATTATGTGAATTTCCCCTTGGGATTAATAAAGTATCTATCTATCTATCTATCTATCTATCTATCTATCTATCTATCTATCTATCTATCTATCTATCTATCTATCTATCAGTGAAATCTTTCTTCTTCTTTATTTATTAACTTTTGCCTTACTTCATCACGTTTTGGTATGTCAATACATCTAATGGCAGCTTTGTTTTTACTAAAGTGTCCATTTCCAACTTTAGCAATTGTAATCTGGTCATCTAAGAATCCTAGATGGCCTGCCTGAATCCCTTTCACACTAGCACCCCACCCACATTTTTAAGCTATAATTTCTAAAATTCTTATTTATGATGGCGCCAGAGAGTGATAACATGTTACATGTTGGTTAGATATGCAAAGATGAGTACTACTACTGCTACTACTAATACGCAGTTTCAACTCTTCTGGAAGAGAGCTCAGGATCAAGTCAACCCACTTTCCTACACGATTGAGGTAGATGACAGAATAAGTTGCACTGAAATGCAAAGTTTCTCAGAATAATGTTTAGCATATTGTACCAATCAACAGTTGTTTAGGGATACTGTTGCTGATAACAAAAATGCATTAACAACAGTTAGGAGCCTTTCATTTTAAAATTTTATAAAGTTTGTTTACTTATGAAGTCTATCAACAATACATTCTTCTGGCTATGCTATTTTCTTGGGACACCACATGTATTGCTTAATCAAAAGTAGACAGAAACTAGGGTAGGAATGCAGATATTAAAGCAATTCAAAAACTCTTTTAAAAATCTACCCTATGTTCATGTTTGAAATTGTTGTAAGGTGAGTCACCAGTTATTGATCATAGTTTTAAGAAAATACCCTCATTAAATAAACAAGCTAGATGATTCATTCAGTAGTAATGTAGGTAGTACATTCTCATCTTTATTCCCTGGATACAAGACCTTCCTTTGGTGCAGCTCCCTCAGTGGCAGTCTCCGGTTTATGCTTGGCACCACTGCCAATCATTCCATCTGGAATGAAACACTGTATGTTGGATGTAGAGAGAGTACTGGATGTAGAGAGAGTAATTTCAGGGATTTAATGGCCATTATTTAGGCCAAGTCTACAAATGGCATTTTGGAGACCTTAATTCTGTAGGACATTTGCTTATGTCTCTCTGTAAAACCTGCAGACTAACCAAATTAACTCTTGGACAATAAACTGAAGTGAATTGAATTGGCTGAAAAACACTATTCAGTGCCATCTTGCAGAAATGCTTTTGGGCGATTGCATTTTTATTTAATACTGTGCTAACTTGTAACATCATACTGCTAAGTAATCTAACCCAAAGTGGAAAATGTAGTTATTACTCTCTTGACATTTTTCAAGGTATGAAAATAATTTTTGAAATAAATACAGTAAGTATGTATCTTTGTTTTAAAGTGAATGTAAAAGAAAAGATAGGGAGAGATGTGCTGAAAAGCCTGAGGCAATATCAACAGGGAAAAGCAGGTCCGTGGTTATTTACCATAGTCAGGTTGTCAAGCACATGTACTAGGTAGATGTAAATAATGTAAGATTGTTTAGAGCTCCATGTTAGCCATTTCTTTACTGCAGTTCCAGTATTTCAACATGTTTGTGTTATATGAGTCACACATGTAAAAGAAAAATCCTAGACTGCACACCAAATCTCAAACCCCTGGTGTCTCTTTGATGTTCTTGTGAAGCTTGAGAAAGAAGTAAAGTAACTCCAGTCATGGGTCACAGAAATATAACAAATCAATATTTAATGTTGAGGAAAAAACTAGCTTATGCACAAGGTAGTAATAACCGGCTGAAGGAAATGTGAGTGGAAGCAAAATGCTAAATATAAATTTATAGCTATCAACCCAGTATAACACAATACTCTAAATTATACTTAATCAATTTCAGGTTTGTTGGGAGAAACAGTCGTTTCAAATGGCACTGGGTACAAGACAAGAAACTACGCTTGACAGGGTGGTACTCTAACACAGTGCCCACTTACATGTACACATATTGCCAAAAGTATTGGGATGCCTGCTTTTACACACACATGAACTTTAATGACATCCCATTCTTAAAACAGCCTTTAATATGGAGTTGGCCCACCTTTGCAGCTATAACAGCTTCAACTCTCCTGGGTAGGCCTTCCATAAGGTTCAGGAGCATGTTTATGGGAATTTTTGACTATTCTTCCAGGATAGCATTTGTGAAGTCAAGCACTGATGGATGAGAAGGCCAGGCTCGCAGTCTTTGCTCTAATTCATCCCAAAGGTGTTCTGTCGTGTTGAGGTCAGGACTCTGTGCAGGCCAGTCAAATTCCTCCACACCAAACTTGCTTAACCATTTCTTTATAGACCTTGCTTTGTGCACTAGTGTGCAGTGGTGTTGGAACAGGAAGGGGCCATCCCGAACCCCTAAAAAACAACTCCACACCATAATCCTCCCTCCACCAAACTTTACACTTGGCACAATGCAGTCAGGCAAGTACCGTTCTCCTGGCAACTGCCAAACCCCGACTCGTCCATCGGATTGCCAGACAGAGAAGTGTGATTCGTCACTCCAGAGGACATGTCTCCACCGCTCTAGAGTCCAGTGGCGGTGTGCTTTACACCACTGCATCCGACGCTTTGCATTGTACTTGGTAATTTAAGGCTTGGATGCAGCTGCTTGGCCATGGAAACCCATTCCATGAAGCTCTCTACACACTGTTCTTGAGCTAATCTAGAGGCCACATGAAGTTTGGAGGTCTGTAGCTATTGACTCTGCAGAAAGTTGGCAACTTCTGCACATTGTGCACCTCAGCATGTGCTGTTCTGGATCTGTGATTTTATGTGGCCCACCACTTCGTGGCTGAGTTACTGTTGTTCCCAATTGCTTCCACTTTGTTATAATACCACTAACAGTTGACCATGGAATATTTAGTAGCGAGGAAATTTCACAAATGGACTTATTGCACAGGTGGCATCCTATCACGGTACTACACTTGAATTCACTGAGCTTCTAAGAGTGACCCATTCTTTCACAAATGTTTGTAGAAGACATCTGCATGCCCAGGTGCTTGATTTTATACACCTGTGACCGTGGAAGTGACTGGAACACCTGAATTCAATGATTTGGAGGGGTGTCCCAAATCTTTTGGCAATATAGTGATACATACCCTCTCACACTGTGACAATTTTGTCAGCTACCATAACCAGCATATCTTTTGGATCTGAGAGGAAAACTGGAGGAGAAAAACACATGCAGATATAGGACAAATGTGAAAACTCTAAATGGACAATAACTAGGCAAAGGATTTGAGCCCAGGACAATAGATCCACAAGACAGTACCACTAATTAATAGTTCTCCATGCCTGATTATCAAAATCTTAAGTACTGAATGAATTACTTTTCAATATAAAACATTCTAATGTTTGAGGTGAACTGTACAATATATTTTTACTTACATTCAGCCTGAGCTGGTTGGTCCACTGACCAATGACTTTGTACCCAGAGATACTAGTATTAGACATCTGATACTGGAAAATGTCATAACGTCCAGGGGCATCTCCATTTTCATTAAACATGACGGCTGTGCCAGCACTGCCTGCATGGATAGCAAAATGTATTAGATCAACAAAGGGAAAAGAAAAGCATTTTGTGATCTCTTCTGTTAATGGGGTGGGAGAAGTTCTTTCTTCTTACAACAACAGAGCAACTTCACTGGGGAATGACTCAAGAATTAAATAAACACTAAATAGATCATAATATCAATTCAGTTTAAAGGATAACACATCAGTCACACAGTGGACACAGCACAGAAGGGACATTAATAATACGATGCGCATGGCTAGATAAGTACTCAGACAAAGCATGATATCTAGTCTGATGCAGACTAATGAAGAAGAAAAAGCACGCTGGCAGGTGAAACATTTATTGTTTGATAGGCTGCTGCTCCATGAATGACTACATGGATTTGTATAAATGAAGACAGCTGGTGTAAATGCTCCACTTTTGCTTGCTTTGACAGATAGCACATGAACTCATACTGAGTTAATTGTACAAGTAACATTTTGCTCTAGTAAACTAAACATAACTTTTGGATTTTACAAACAGTTTAAGCAAAATAATATATTCATTCATTATTTTACTTAATACAGTATACAGGGTCACTGGAAGTAAAAGAATGGGTGCTTTTATTTTTAAATGCTATGTGTTTACCTTGCTTATATCCCACATTCTCTACAGTAGTTCTTGGTTAAATGTGTTATACAGTATGTATTAGGTTTCCATAGACAGACATAGTTTCTGTCAAAGGCATTGGATTGTGTTTATTGCTCATTTTGTGTACTACAAATTCAAAAAATATTTTCTTAAAAGAACAAAATACAAATGGTAAAACATTTCACCCAAAGGTAATATTGTAATATCGACAGAGTAATACATTGGTTTTTTTTTTAAAAAAAAAACAAATCTCATTAGGCTGAACCTTCAATGGCCTTTCTCTTCACAATTCAGAGAGCCAAGTGCTAAAAGACAGTTAAAACATTACAAAATATTGTGACCTGGTTGCTTATTCTGCAATTATTCTCCTTATTCTGGTGATAATGGACTCTTGCCAAATTAAAAAAAAAAATCTTGAACAGTTCCTTGCTGGGAAAGTTAAATTTTTCCAGCTTACAATAATATATTATTTTCCCATTGAAGCACAGTAGGTGGGCGAAGATTATTCTAGTTAGAGAAAAAAGGCAGTCTTTGTGCAAGCAATGCAGTGTAGGATATCACCATTGATTTTTCACTACATTATTTTCTATTTTGACGTTACATAATACTGTTAAAGGGTTGGGAGCAGTTTTAGATCCAAGTGTCTGTGTATCACTGTTCTACTTCACAGAAAAAAAACAAAAGTATCATTTAAATATTTAATTAATTTTTCAAAACATGATTAGTTTTAACCCAATATAAAAATCTCCAATCTGTTTAAGTTAGACATTTATCACAGAAATCTCATATGTAATGGCAAACCACTTCTGGATAGGGCATTGATTCATCACAGAGGGCACACTCTGAAATATGCAGGGTCATTTGTAAATCACCATTTACCCAACGTGCACATTTTAAAATGTGAGAGAAAAACTAAGGAAACCAGGAAAAAGCCAAAGCAGACACTGAGAAAGTTTGCAACTTCACACTGACAATGCTGAATATGTTGAATCCAAAAGACAGAAGTGCTAATCACCATACCTCTTTCGTAGCCTTGATTATTTTTATTAAGAAAGTTAAATGAAAAAAAGAGAAAATGTTAAAAATTAAAAAAAATGAACACCTTTGTTCAAGAATTTTTTTTTTTTACCCAAATCTGTTGTTTGGTGCTTGTTTGTTGTATGAAGCTTGCAGGTATCAGGAAATCTTAATGTTTTAAAATTCAATGTATGGATATTATCCATCATATTATTGTCATTCCTTAATTGGATGGGTTTGAATAGCATGCAGAAGCTTTAGAGAACGTTGATGGCAATGCTACTGTATGTGCAGGTTTCCTTTGGATGTCACAAATCTGTAACTTAGTAACAGGTAGGAAGTTGTTTGTTTCATTGATTGTTAGACATTATCACTAGCTTGCATTGTTAAGAACAGACATGCAAATCTTTTTAAATGACACATTTATGACAGAGAATAGGTCTTAAGTACATGTGAATTTCTCATCAGATTTTAGCAGAGAAGTAGTACACACAGGGTGTTTACGACACAGATTGAAGAATAAAAAATAAAATTATCTGTTTTATAAATTAGGCTTCTATCTATTAAATAATATTGATATTCTTCAGAACTTAAAATGATTCCATTCGGAAATGTTCTGATTAGTGAATAATAAATAGAATGAATAAACTGAAATTTGTTACTTATTGGGCATCTTTACAATCGTTGTTTGGTTTTAGTTAAGCATGCATGAGGTGATTTACAAAAAGAAATTATTATTTAAAGACAGCAAACAAGTAAGAACTTACAAAAAAGTTCACATTTACAACTTCATTAATTAGAAGCCCACAAAAGAAAATTAACACTCTGTTGAATCAATATGCATGGTTAAACTTTTCTGGAAATGTAACAGAAAAATAAGTGTTAAGAAACCAACTGTCGCAGAAACATCTTCTGTACACACTTTGAGGTGAATGATGTATGCACAATAAAAAACTGAGATGACCAGAAAAAAAAGTCAAAGAGGGAAGGCAGAATTAGAGTTAAAAGGACAGGCAAATGTCAGTTTCAGAAAAGAGAAACTAACATACACCAAATTATAGATTAAAAAGACTAAAAGTCTAAAACTAACAAAAATTAATTTCCTAACCAAAAGAAGTTATTTGAAGTAAGCTTGCAAATGATTTTTTTTTATTATGTAAAAGCTTTAATGCTCTGTACAGTGCACCACCAAACTATATACTGTAGATGGAACAACATGCCTTGCAACCATACAGAACATGGCCATAAATAGCGAGCATATGAAAAACAAAGCACAAAATGACATCACTATAATTATGGTTCAAATTCATAACAATGATAGTAATTTGTTTATTTTGTCAAGCTCTTATGTGTATTTTAATTTTTTGCAGCTGTTCATCAGTCTTTAAAAATAACCATTGCATCAATCTGGGAATTTTGGAAGCCAAGGAACACAATGGTTACATACATTTTATTTTTATTTTTTAGTGTTTACTAAAGTTAAAATATAAATGATTCCTTTTGAATATTATTATTATTAGTAGTAATTATTAATAGGGTTTGTTCCCTGGCTTATGTTTGTTTTTCTTTTTTGTGCATTATTTGTTTAAATGAAATTATTATTTTCCATTTGTTTATTTTTATTATGGATTGTTAATATTGTTTAATTTACTATTTATAGGTGCTGGTCATAAAATTAGAATATCATGACAAAGTTGATTTATTTCAGTAATTCCACTCAAAAAGTGAAACTTGTATTTTAGATTCATTCATTACACACAGACTGATGTATTTCAAATGTTTATTTCTTTTAATTTTGATGATTATAACTGACAACTAATGAAAGTCCCAAATTCAGTATCTCGGAAAATTAGAATATCAATTAAGACCAATGCAAAAAAAGGTATGAACATGAAAAGTATGAGCATGTACAGCACTCAATATTTAGTTGGGGCTCCTTTGGCCTGGAATACTGCAACAATGAGGCGTGGCATGGAGTCTGTGGCACTGCTCAGGTGTTATGAGAGCCCATGTTGCTCTGATAGTGGCCTTCAGCTCTTCTGAATTGTTGGGTCTGGCGTATTGCATCTTCCTCTTCACAATACCTGATAGATTTTTTATGGGGTTAAGGTCAGGCGAGTTTGCTGGCCAATCAAGAACAGGGATACCATGGTCCTTAAACCAGATACAGGTAGCTTTGGCACTGTGTGCAGGTGCCAGGTCCTGTTGGAAAATGAAATCTGCATCTCCATAAAGTTCGTCAGCAGCAGGAAGCATGAAGTGCTCTAAAACTTCCTGGTAGACGGCTGCGTTGACCTTGGACCTCAGAAAACACAATGGACCAACACCAGCAGATGACATGGCACCCCTAACCATCACTGACTGTGGAAACTTTACACTGGACCTCAAGCAATGTGGATTCTGTGCCTCTCCTCTCTTCCTCCAGACTCTGGGACCTTAATTTCCAAAGGAAATGCAAAATTTACTTTCATCAGAGAACATAACTCAGCAGCAGTCCAGTCCTTTTTGTCTTTAGCCCAGGCGAGACGCTTCTGACGCTGTCTCTTGTTCAAGAGTGGCTTGACACAAGGAATGAGACAGCTGAAACCCATGTCTTGCATACGTCTGTGCGTGATGGTTCTTGAAGCACTGACTCCAGCTGCAGTCCACTCTTTGTGAATCTCCCCCACAGTTTTGAATGGGTTTTGTTTCACAATCCTCTCCAGGGTGCGGTTATCCCTATTGCTTGTACACTTTTTTCTACCACATCTTGTCCTTCCCTTTGCCTCTCTATTAATGTGCTTGGACACAGAGCTCTGTGAACAGCCAGCCTCTTTAGCAATGACCTTTGGTGTCTTGCCCTCCTTGTGCAAGGTGTCAATGGTCGTCTTTTGAACAACTGTCAAGTCAGCAGTCTTCCCCATGATTGTGTAGCCTACAGAACTAGACTGAGAGACCATTTAAAGGCTTTTGCAGATGTTTGAGTTAATTAGCTGATTAGAGTGTGGCACCAGGTGTCTTCAATATTGAACCTTTTCACAATATTCTAATTTTCTGAGATACTGAATTTGGGACTTTCATTAGTTGTCAGTTATAATCATCAAAATTAAAAGAAATAAAAATTTGAAATACATCAGTCTGTGTGTAATGAATTAATCTAATATACAAGTTTCACTTTTTGAATGGAATTACTGAAATAAATCAACTTTGTCATGATATTCTAATTTTATGAACAGCACCTGTAATATGTATGTATTGTACTATGTTCTCTTGTCTTCTTGTGTTTTTTGGGTAGAAACCCAAGAGGCATAATCACCCAGATGACACTGAAGGACTGCCCTCAGCCTTTATCTTTGGATTCTGAGAGCAGATCTTTCAGTTAGCCTTGAGTGTTGAGGGGTGGAACCAGATTGGTGGGAAGAGGCAGCACTGAGCTGTGACTAGAGTGGAGATGTAAGGAAGTGACAAGGAAGAAGGAAATGAGCAGGAAATGGCTTTGGGTAAAAGGAGGAATTTGAAGGAAAGAGAATGGCAGACTGTTGGGAACAAGAAAAATAAGAGAAGAATATAAGAGTGTAATCATGCTTCATCTAGTGATGATGATGGTGTGCAGAACTTAAACAAAAGGTGAAAGGAGAGTTTAAGGTATTGCTAAATATTGAATCTGGTCCAGTCTCTGATATTAATCTGATTAAATTAATTAAAGAAAGCATTAGGAGATACTGAGGGAGTGAGACCTTTAAGAGATGGGTCACTGTTAGTGTTTTGTAAAGACATTAATCAGTGTGAAAAAGCTGCTGGATTAAAAGAAATAGGAGGTAGAAAAGTTAAAAACAATTTAGAGGAAAAGTACTGGAAGCTTACAATTATAAGGTTTTCATGATGGAGTTAAAACTGATAGTTTGTAAATGATGATAAAATTTGATGGGAAGTATATGCCAGATAGAGTTAATTTAGATTACATGAGCTATACGTTCTGAGTATATGTAACACCTCCTTTGAGGTGTTTTAAGTGTTAGGAGTTTGGGCATATAGCAGTAGTTTGTAAAGGTAAACAAGATGATGTAGGTGTGGTTGATAACATGAATATGGAAAATGTGGAGAAGGAGTAGGGCCAAAATGTATTAATTGTGGAGGAGAACATATTCCTTACATAAAAGAGCAGTAGAAGTGCAGTAGGTAAGAGTCGGAAATTCTGTGCTTCAGTGGGGTTGTAGTAACACAGATAATGGGGCAGTGATAGAAAAAGTCCTGGAAGAAAAATGTTATGTGTTTTACTGATGGTACAGGAACATGACTGAATCTATATAATAGTACTGTATCAGCTATAGACCTTACTCTGGTGTCAAGAGATCTAGAGAGAACATGTGAATGGGAAGTGGATGATAGCATCACAATTGGGAATGATCATTTCCCTAAGACATGTAAAGTGGGTATAGATGTGCAACAAAAGAAAAATAATCATGTTTCAAGATAGAAATTTAAAAAGGCAAAATAGGAGTTATATAAAGATTTATGTGAAAGTAGATTCCCAGATCAGTTGGACACAGAGGATACTGAGTTAAGTTATGATGTTGTACATGATACAATTAAATCAGCAGCTAAAGAAGTAATTCTCAGATCAAAAGGTGGAAGCAGGTGGAAAATATCCCCTTTGTGGACTGATCAGTGTAAAAACGTAGTAAAAGAGAGATATAAGATATTCAGGAAAGTAAGGCGATGCCATTTCTACTCCATTTTATGACATTATATAAAAGAGCAGAAGCAGTTGTTAGAAGAGAAGTGAGATGAGCTAAAAGAATATACTGGATGATATACTGTGATAATATTGGGAAAGGGATTCAGGTAGAGGAAATATGGAGCATGACACAGAAAATGGAAGAAGTTAGTAAAACTAATTTACTACCGGTTGTGGTTGGGGGAGAATATGCAGCAGTAACTGACACTGAAAAAGCAGAATTATTAGCTTAACTTTTGTTAAGATAGTGCAGTAATTTTAAGTAAAGAACAAATGTTTTGCATAAAAATGTGTTTTAGTGTGCAATCAACAGGATGATGACAAAAAAGTATTGTCTAGCTCTAGTTTTAATGCTGAATTTACATTGCTAGAGCTTAAATCAGCAATAAGAGTGCAAGACAGTCATCGCCTGGGGAGAACAACATATGCTCCAAAATGTTTTCTCATTTATCAGAATCTAATCTTCTGTTAATTTTGGAATTATTTAATAGAATATGGGAAGAAGGAGAATGCTCCTCATGCAAGGTAGCAGTTGTCGCTCCTATATTAAAACATAATAAGAATCAGTCAAATCCATCCAGTTACAGACCCACCTTACTGAAATATCATGTATGACAGATAATGAAATGAATGATAATTTCAAGATTAAACTATTTACTGGAAAGTCCTGGAAAAAAATAGTTGTACATCAAGCTGGGTTTATAAAAGGGAGAATGACAGTGGACTCAATATTGAGTCTGGAATCAGATATTCATAAAGCTCAAGTTAATAGTTTGTGACAGAATTTTTTTTTGATATAGAGAAAGCTTATGATATGTTATGGACAAAAGGATTATTGATCTAACTTGAAAAGTGGAAGACCAGAGATTTTCTAGAGGAAAGGAAGATAAAGGTCAGGGTGGGATTATCATTTTCGAAAGAATATGACATAGAGAATGGGACTCTGCAAGAGAGTGCATATTGTCCTGTCTTGTTTAATATCATGGTTAATGATGTCTTTGATAGTTTTACTTCAGATATTTCAAAATCATTATGGAACAGAGGTATGAACACAAAATATATGTAAAGAAAATGCAGGGTGCAATTCAACAAGCAGAAGAATGGGGTCATCAGTGGGGGTTTAGATTTTCAGTAGAAAAAAACTCAGGTAATTTGTTTTTCTAGAAGATACAATATTCATTCAGTTGATTTGAGGCTGTATGTTCAATTAGGAATATGGATAGACAAAAAATGAAAATGTGAATAAAATAGATAATGTAAGAAAGCCATTAATATTCTCAGGTGTGTAGCTGGGTGTGATTGAGGTGCAAATAGGAAGTCTCAACTATATATTGCAACTATTAACTCTATACTTGCTTATGGATGCATTGCATATGGGTTACTATAATTTGTTACTAACCCTCACCTATTCTGTTTCTCTTCTCGGTACTCAAATGTTGCACTTGGTGCCACTGCCGACATGCCAAATTGTTTTGCCTGCCTAAGGTAAAGTCATCTCTGATGGAGGATTGCAGGAATCGTCGGGTAGAGGAGCCCTTTCATCAGATTGGCTGGCCTAGCGCCGTCTCAGCTATGGAATGGCCAATAGGGGGAGGCAGCTTGATGGCTGAGGTCTCCAGGATTCTAAACAAATCCAAATCATATTATGTGATATCACCTACTGTTAAATTGTGCTCTGTACTTGTAATATTTTTATTTTACTATTATGTTATATTGAGGATTACTTGTGTTTTGTTCTGTGCATTGTATTGTATTTACCCCCTTTTTTGACACCCACTGCAAAACCAGCCTAACTGGAAAGGGGTCTCTCTTTGAACAGCCTTTCCAAAGGTTTCCTCCGTTTTTCTCTACTAGGTTTTTTTTTTTTTGGGAGTTTTTCCTTGTCTTCTTAGAGAGACAAGGCTGGAGGGCTATCAAAAGGCAGGGCCTGTTAAAGCCCATTGTGGCACTTCTTGTGTGATTTTGGGCTATTCAAAAATAAATTGTATATGGGTCAGTGTCACAAGCAGTATCAAAACCCCTTGATAAAAAACAAGCCCAGGCTCTGAGAATATGCAGTGGTGCTATGAAATTCTCACCAATATCAGCAATATTAATAGACATTGAGTAGATACCTTGGTATTTACACAGAATGCAATTGGCAGTGGTCTACTGGACTAATGTGAGGGGACACAATAGCAGACATTCAGTATCAGCAATACTAAAAAAACTGTTGGGAACACCATAGTAATATTATAGTTAGTTTTGGATGGTTGGGAAATGAATAGGCAAAAAAATCTTGGGGTATTTAAATATGAGCTAGGTCCAAGTGCCCCTATTTTGGCTGTTTCACTATGGTTTTTCGCATTGCTTAGGGTGGATTTTAGTGTTCGGGGCAAAATGAAAGGAAAAGCAGAATGTAATTCACTTGAGCAAATTGTTAGTCATTGTACAACGGCAATATTTTGGATTCTTACAAATTTATACAGATGGTTCTAAAGATCCAGTATGCCCATGTTTGAAATTAACATTTGGAAAAGTCTGACAGATAACTTGTTAGGATTTACTTCAGAGATGGTGGCAATACTTATTGCATTGGGATGGATAGAAGAGGTCTAAACTGCACACAATACTCCAGACAAGGCATCACCAGTACATTATAAAGCCCGAGCACAACCTCCTTGACTTTGTACTCCACACATTGTGCTATACTGTATAACCTAACACTCTCTTAACCTTCTTAATGGCTACTGAGAACTGTCGGGAAGTTGATAGTTTTGAGTCAGCTGCGTCTCCTAACTCCTTCTCATAAGGTGTACTTTTGATTTTCATATCTCCCATTGTGTATTCAAACCTAGCATTTTTACTTCCTACGTGTAATACTATACATTTAAGTACATTAAATTTCATCTGCCACAAATCTGTCCAAGCCTGTATGCTGTCCAAGTCCCTTTGTAATGATTCAACGGATTCCAGCTTATCTGCTAATCCACCTGTCTTGGTATCATCTGCAAACTTAACCATCTTGTTACTTAATGTTGTGAAAGCAAGCCTCGACCACGAACAGACACCAAGACATTTATGTCCAAAAACACACATTTATTGTGCTTTCTCTTCACAATATCACACACAATGCACAATTCACTCACATTTCTTCTCTTCAGGCTGCCTTCACTCCTCTCTTGGAAAGCTCTGTCACTCTACCTGCCAACTCCGGCTCCCCAAATGGAGTGAGGCGGAACCTTTTATACAGTACCCGGATGTGGTCCAGGTGCTTCCTGATTAACTTTCTGCAGCACTTCCGGGTGTGGTGAAAGTGCTGCATGAGTACCCGGAAGCATACCGGGTGTCTCTGTCTTCTGGTTTGGTTTGGGATGCTCCCCTCCTGTTGTGGCGGAACTGCTGCAGTCCATGTTTCCTGGAACATTCGGGCGTCCCCTGGCGGTGGCCATGTGCCCTAACAGGGTGGAGCATCCCAGCTCCGATCTTGTGGCTCCCATGTACCCTAGGGTGGCAGCCCTCTCGCGTCCCAGGGGAGGTATTGGCACTCTCCCGTTCCTTCCACGTCCCAGGCATCTCAACTGTGCAGCCGTCTATCACACTGCCCCTCCCCTAGCTGAAGCACATAGGGTGAAGCAGCCCGCCCTGGTAGGGTTGACCCTGTCCACAGCGGGGTGCCGGCATGCTGTCGTCCATGGCCTTGTCCTGTAATAGAAAAACAGGAAAAGGGTGCAGAGACACTGTGCAGATGCCACTCCCTGGCACCCTCCGTATTACGATGCGGACAACATCTCCACAGGTGATCAAAGCTGTGGCACACGTAACACCAGCGTTCCCCTTGCCTGTGTCCGTGTCCTCGGAACTTACAAGCAGGGCGGGTACCTCTGTGCTGTTGCTACCTCAATTAGGTTCAGGGCCTTTCTCCGCTCACTCGTAGAGTGGCCTTTAGACACACGGGAGGACATTGCCCCCCGTTGTTCACTATCAGAAGCCCTGGCTTTTCTCCTCCAGTTTCTCTTCCTTGTACTCTGGGGCGCCTTGGCGGTCTGGGTCTCCCTATGGGAGATGTCTGAGCCCCTGTAGAGCAGTGAGAGGCTGTTGTCAGCTCATGGAGCGGCTCGCCTTGAGACCCGACACTCACCAGCTAGTGTCCTGTATGTGCCTTCACCGCCCCTGCTGCACAATCAGCCCCTACTGCTGCCTCCGCTGTCGGAGGCGTGGCTACTCGGTTACCAGAATGACACAGTACCGGAGCCCCTTCGCTCAGCCCTCCTTTATCATGTACGGTACAGGCGACACTCACCTGCACCGCGGCATCCCTCTGGCTGGAGAATCCAGCGTCGCACCACCCCAGCCATTCCTGGATCTCTTTCAGGGGTATGCCCGCCTTCTCCTCCAGCTGTTCTGTCATCTTCTGGAGGGTGCCTAAAGCCTTTACAAGCAGCTGTATAGGCGGGAGGAACTCCTCCAGCCTATTTACAGCTGCAACAAACTTTTCAGAACCAGCCGGACGCGAAATCGCGAAGCAGTCATCCTTACCTTCCGGCTGGGAGCCACAGAGCCTCTCCATTGGCTCAGTTGGGACCTCGGGAGGCGTGGGATGGAAGTTTGTGAGCCCCGCCTGCAACCAATCCGTGGCGGGGACACCAAACACACTGTCCAATCCCTTGCTCGCTCTGGGGAGGGTAATGCAAACCTCGCAGCTCCCTTCCTCCGTCAAGAGACTTGAGCTAGGGCAGGAGTCCAGGCACTCGTCCTTCTGCGGTCGTCCTCTGAGAAGTGCCGACTGCCATTCTTCATCCTTGCTACCCTCCGCCACCGACTCGTTATTGCTTTTTGGGTTGGTGTGCTTCGGCCAGAGACACGGATCTAGACAGTCCCCTTCTAGAAAGAATGCATAGGGGACAGCAAGGTAATCTGCCCAGGGCTGACCTTCGCGATCCCGTTGCATCACTCCCCCAGGTGGCCTCCCCAAAGGCTATGCCAACCCGGATGTCTTCGACGACGGTGCGAGCCTGGGAAACCACCTCTTTCGGGGTCCGCCTGGTCTTCTTCCTCCCCAATGGTGCAGGTAAGATCTTGCCGTGTGTGTGTGCTGCGCTCTAGCGATGCGCTCATGTGTCTGGTTCTGTTGCGTCAGGCCATCCACAAAATAATTTTTATGATGGGTCCCCACCTTGTATCAGGCAGAGTGTCCCATCTGGGATGCCATTGTGAAAAGCCGGCCTCAACCATGAACAGACACCAAAACAGTTATGTCCAAAAACACATGTTTATTGTGGTTTCTCTTCACAATATCACACACAATGCACAATTCACTCGCAGTCCTTCTCTTCAGGCCACCTCCACTCCTCTCTTGTAAAACTCATGTCACAATACCTCCCAACTCCAGCTCCCCGAATGGAATGAGTCGGCCCCTTTTATACACTACCTGGATGTGCTCCAGGTGCTTCCTGACGAACGTCCTGCAGCAATTCCGGGTGTGGCGGAAGTGCTGCATGAGCACCCGGAAGCACACCGGGTGTCTCTGTCTTATGGTTTGGCAGCACTTCCTGTTGTGGTGAAAGTGCTGCAGTCCATTTTTCCTGGAACGTTCGGGCGCCCCCCTGGAGGTGGCCACGTGCCCGAACAGGGTGTCGCATCCTAGCTCCGATCTTGTGGCTCTCCTGTACCCCAGGGCGGCAGCCCTCTTGTTTCCCAGGGAAGGTATTGGTGCTCTCCCGGTCCTTCCACGTTCCAGACATCCCGACTGTGCAGCCGTCTATCACACTGTATTTTCCTATCCAAATCATTTATATACTGTATATTAAAAACAGCAGTGGCCCTAGCACTGACCCCTGTGGAGCACCACTTTTAACATCAGCCAATTCTAATAAGGTTCCATGCACCATAACCCTCTTCTTCCAGTGCCTGAACCAATTTTGCACCCATGTACAAACATCACCCTGAACTACCACTTCTTTTAGTTTGATAACCAACCTCTCGTGTGGCACCTTATCAAATGCTTTCTCTAAAAGTCAAGATAAATAATATTATATACTCCACTGTGATCATACCCTTTTGTTGCTACCTCATAAAATTCCAGCATGTTAGTAAAACCTGATCTCCCTCTTCAGAACTCTGCTGACTGTTCAGAAAAAACTCTTGCTGTGTGTTGCTCATCCTTATCCTTAATTCCTTCCATTAAATTTTCTAGTGATGCACGTTAAGCTTACTTATGGAACATATGGAATGACTACTGTACAATGATATAATACAACCACCTTCATTTTGCATTAGACCTCATTCTCATCAGGCAACAGATAAAGACCTATTGATGTACTGGAACACTGGATGGAGAGTGGCAATTTAGCAACTTGATCAGCCATCATCTAGTTTAAACTCCAAGTACCAAGCCTGAAGCACTCACATGGCCACTGGGTACTACTTAATGCTAACATTACTCAGTTATTGTCTGCTTTTTTTTTTATTTATTTATTTATTTTTTCATTTTTATTACTATTTAATTTAATATTGTTTCTTTGTATCAGTATACTGCTGCTGGATTATGTGAATTTCCCCTTGGGATTAATAAAGTATCTATCTATCTACTTACCATATATACTGTTGTATAAGTCGGGTCTTGAAACCCAAAAAATCGATCATAAAATCAGACCCCGACATATACCCATTTAAAAATACGACACTTACATTTTTTTTATTTACATCTTCTTGCTTCCTTCAAACTCACACCAGTTTCTCAACAAATCGAATTTTGTTGCAGCAGCGCAATTACCAATTTCTTTTGCCACTTTAACGACTTAATTTAAAACTAGCTTCATACAGTATTTTTCTCTGATTGAATGTTCCATCGCAGATAAGGGATGCTCTTACGATAAAGTTGTATGAGGGTGTGAGATACAAAAAACACAAAACAGTGCCAATGACGCTTTGGAAAAGTTCAGGTATTACCATGTGGTCACATAGGCACAATACATAGAAAAAAAATGCAGTGTGCCCCGTGGTTACTCTCTCAGGTGGGCGTTAGCACATCATAATCTCTTCGATCAATAGCGTGAGTTTTCCGCATTCGACTTATATGACCGACATTATAAAATACCGGAAATTATATGGTAAAATCAAGCCCCAACTTATCCGTGGGAGAACTTAAACGCAAGTATATATGGTAATTGTTTTTTCACTTCAAAGGCCTGTTAACATAAACTGTTTTTGCTGGTGTCTCAATACTATTGATAAATGCCAGTGCAGATGACAAGTGAACCCTACGCAATAAAAAAGCACAAGAGTGGTTAAAAATGAAAAAAAAACACGTGCAAAATAAATACGAATTGTTGCACCAAAATAAGTCTATTCATCAATTATAAAATCTCTTTACTGTGGAACTCACATGTTTACCGTATAACTCTGTAATTTTTTTTTAGAGTAGCTTGGCTAAGAAATGTAGATTAGATTAATTGACAAACATGAATGAGGCTGGTATGAGTGAGTGTATGTGAGCCTGCTATTTAATGGACAATGTTACGCCAAGGGTTGGTCCCATCTTTTCTCTGATGCAGTTTGGATAGCATCAAGTATCCTCTGCCTGTATGAGATTATGTTGTACCGACAGGCTTTATCCTGCCATTAAAATCTGGTAAATGTCACAGAGGGACACAGTTTTGGATGTTGCCTGTGATCCCCTGTGATATTCACCAAAAGATAAGATAAAAGTAAGACTCCTTTATTGTCATTGCATAACACATACAATGAGATTTCAGTACACTAACTGAAAAACACTTCTGAAAATTATACTTTTAAAAACTACACATCTAACGTCTCACACATTACACAACTGTCAGCATATGCAAAAAAATGTTTTTTAAATATTGCACAAGTAAAAAAAAAATAATGATGAATATGATAATTTTTTATGTATAAGGTGTTTGATTTCAGCACAGAATTTACTGTAGTAATCGCTTGGGGGTAGATAACGGTTCATCAGTCTTGTAGTTCGCGCTCTAATGGACTGATATCTCTTCCCTGAGGGGAGAAATTCAAGTAATTCGTGTGCTGGGTGATACATTATGATGCTGGATGTCTTCCTGAGACACTTAAAAGTGTAGAGGTCTTCCAATATAGGCAAAATTGTGTTGGCAATTTTCTCTGCTGTTTTTATGATTCTCTGAAGATCCGTTTTGTTCTTTTTCTGAAGATTTTTATGAACCATGTGTGCCAGATAACAAGATATTAGTTGCAAAGTGACCCTGAAGCTTACAATGCAGAGTCTGAGATAAGCACAGTTACAATGGTCAACTTGTCTTGAGCCTTACTAGCTGCATCTTGGTGATGGAACTAGAGTTAAGTGCTGAAAAAATACACCATACTTCTTTTTTTAAGTTACATTTTTTTGAGCTTAAAAATTGCATTATAAATTTGAAAAACACCATTTTAAGATATTGTGAAAAGTACTTGAGATATCTTGAATTTTGCAAAAATTATTTTAAACTATCCCATAATGCATGTGGGATATCTCAAAATGTACAGGAAGCTATTCTAAAATATCTGGAACTTCATCTCAGAAATCTCAAAATGGTCTGGTTGTTATTTGAAGATATCTTAAAATGTATTGTGACGGACAGCTGGGTCCCATGCCCGGCCGGGACGCCCCTGCTGCATATGTTCCGGGGGAGCCACCATGGACAGCACAATACCTCCCCCGGGACACTTGGTGGCAGCCTCCCCGGCCGTTATTCGTTTCCCAGTCTCCCACGTGGCTCCATGGGACATGGAGTCCTCCACAGCCTGGTTGGGAGATGGGGTGGCCGCTAGGGGGTGCTGCCGAGAGCCAACAACCAGGTTGGGCTATAAAACGGGCCAGCCTCCCTTCATTCGAGGCCAGAATCGGGAGGAAGAGGATGAGGTTGCCTGGGAGGAGTGGTGGTGCCAAGAAGGGTTGTTTGAGCAGTGTTTTGTGCCTTTGGGACTGTGTTAGGCCTGTGGGACACGGGGAAGACGTGCCCCACGGCTGAAGAAAACTAATAAAAGCCTGTTTGTTTTACACGTGCCTATGCGTAAGACTGTGCCAGGTCGGGCGCTATATAGCACCTTTTACAGTATTTAAAATATATTCACATTGATTCACGTTTGGGATGCCTAAAATATATTATTAGATACTTTACTTGAAATTCATTTCTTGCTATCTTAAAGAAGATTTGTTACATTTAATATAGCTTAAAATGTGTTTTACATTATCTTTTTTTATTTTATTGTATTTTTTTATTTCAAGATATCTAAATATAATTACTTATATCCATCCATCCATTATCCAACCCGCTATATCCTAACTACAGGGTCACGGGGGTCTGCTGGAGCCAATCTCAGCCAACACAGGGCGCAAGGCAGGAAACAAACCCCAGGCAGGGCGCCAGCCCACCGCAGTAATTACTTATATCTAAAATACAATTAAAGTTATCTCATATACATTTAAACATATTGCAAAATAATGTCTGGTTAACTATGAGATATCAGAACTATATTTCTAGATGTGAAAAAAAAAAACTTCCTGGACATTATGAGATATCACATATACATTATGAGGTAACATAAAATAGACAGTCTGTTTCAAATAATAGAAAATTTTGCAGAAAGTGATTTTGAGATACTGTAGGTCAATTTGGAATATATGAAAGTTTATTTTATACATCCTGAAATGCACACAAACTCAACTTTGCAATTTTCAAAAATATACTTTAGATATCTTGAAGTGAACTTGAGATATTTAAGCAAAGTATTGCAGATGTGACAAAATATTAGTTAATTGTTTTTGATATATTGAAATGAGTGTAATGTATCCAAAATGCTAAAAATTCATTTCAAGATACATAAAATTTATTTTGAGGTATCTCTAAATACTGTATAGACTAGTCTTTTTTGTAGAGGACCATTTTATTTATTTTGGTTAGTCTTATGAATATTAGTAATTACTTCTGATATCTTCCTAATTTGTGATTTATGTTTACATGTGTGGTGAATGGCCGGCCAATACCCCAAAGCCGCCAGGTGGAGCCCACTTTGCAGTATGGAGGTCCCCAGAAGACCAGCAGGGCATCACGGACATTGTAGTTTTTATACACAGCCCTGCTGGATGCCGTGGGGGCCACTAGGGGATGCTGCAGGGAGGAATAATGGCTATTTTCCCTACGCCCTGGAAGCACACGTGGACAAGAGGAATGACGTGCTCAGGAGATATAAAAGGACTGTGGGAGCTCCCAGACGGCGAGCTGAGCTGGGTGGAAGGGTGGCAACGCGTCTGGGAGTTGGAGGATTGTGTATTATTGTGTAGTATATGAGTATTGTGGAGGAGAGGGTGCTTTGTGCACTGTGGCATTTGAATAAAGTCAACATTTGGACTTTTACCTGGTGTCTGGAGTCGTGGACAGGGGTTCAAGGGAGCGAGAGCGCCCCCTATCTGTCACACATGAAATATAAAATAATTTGCTCCCTCAAATACACTCTGAGTGTTTTCCAAAGTGTCTTTATCCTCTAGTATTAATGGGTTTAATTACCACTGGTGAGTTGTATTAGTAAACTGTAGTGATTTAAGTTCCAGAATAAGAAGACAGTGGTTCAAGATGATGATAGTGTCCTATTTGCAAACATTTAAGAAAAGGGAGAAGACTGCTATTGCTAAAAATAGCCAATTCTTGAGTAGTTATGTCATAATGTTAATGCTGTCTGAAATATGGATAAGGTTATTATCCCTAATAAAATATGAGATTACTACAGCAATTTTAGATGTTGCAGTTGTAGCTGTTGATGACCATATTCAGGGTTTAATACAAATACTGTATAAAATCTTCTGCTATCATTAGCTTATGAAACCTCATGTTGCTAATTAAACACAAAAAAACGAACTATAAGTTCTTTATCATTCAAATTTGTTATACAAGATATACATTAGCCAGGATTATTTTTGTTTCCTATTGGCTCCCCTGTACTGCACTGTACTCTTCAGGGTCTAATATTATCTTAGTAGATGCAAAGAGGATTATATCATGAATCTGAATTCTCACTTCTTGGGTCTTCATACTATATATTTAGAATAAAAAACTTGACTGATGCAATTGCCTTTCATTCAAAGCTACATGTGATCGGAGGAAGCTAAGGTGTAAAAACACTTTTCCCACATTGGGTTATGATCAATAAGTTTAATATCTCAGCTTACGAAAATTAATCTATCATCTGTATTACACAACTTTTATTAGAATTCATCTTTTGAAACAGAAAAATAAAAATACATTATCACCTATTTAATAATTTTTACTTTCTGCAAAGATCTGCATTTAGTAGTGGGAAACCCTGCCACCGAATTTCACTATTACAATCTGGTCATAGAATAAGATAAGATATGCATTACTTGCTTTCTGTTTCTCCTACTAAAAGACAGAAATTCTGAGAAACTATATTTTAAAACTATTCTGAGAAATGTTTATAGATTATATAATAAAATATTTTTCATTTGTGAATAATGTGTGACTAAGTCATTCTTTAGACATCAAATAAAAAAGAAATTCACAGAAGAATTATAAATTCCAAAATATTCTAATTCATTCTCTCCACACCTTCATATCCTTTCACTATCATAATATAATATAAATAAACCTTTTAATGGTAATTTTTGACATATACTAGCAGGCTGATATTTTGTACATTTATTTTTTAATACAGGGTGGTGCTAGCTCTGCTTCATTATTAATTCATAATTATGGTCCTGTTTTTCATTCTCACAATGTTTTTGGACACATCTTGTGTTCTAGAACTTAGCTATACATTCTATGCCCTTGCAACAGCTTAGCTTTGACTACAAGCCAACATACTGTTTTTCCATTTTCAAAAACCTGTTTAATCAAAATTCAAGGTCATCAGGGACTGGAGCCTCTCCCAAAAAAATTAAACACAGGGCAGAAATCAACCAGGGCATAGCTAAGCATGCTCATATTCATTCATTATATGCCAGTTTAGAGTCATCAATCAACCTCACCTACGCATGTGGGATGGGGTAGGAAAACCAGAGTACCTGGAGAAAACCTCCACAAATGCAATGAGGTCATGCTAACTCCACATAGGCAAAGCTTGGGCAGAGATTTCAAGCTAGTCACGTTGAGCAGTGAAGCAGCAATGTGTCAACATCCCCAACTGTATAATTTTAGAATAATAAAAAAATATCTACAGCATTTTCACCAAGTAAGAGTTTATATAACTACATTCAAATGACTCCTAAGGTCATAAGCATGAAAATGCTGAATGCAAAGCAACTACTGTCTTTTCGTATGTACAAATAACAGTTGGTACATTTTTTTTATCTTATACCTTCTCAGAAACTTTGGTTTAAAAAAAGAACATTTTTTTATTGTGTATGCTCCAGGATTTCTAAGATCCTTGGCCATATGAAGGAAGTGTCTGCAGCCAACTGAGCCAACGGGCAAAAGCTGAACTCGGCCAAATTCTACCTGCTGTGGACAGAAGCTAATTTTTTGGGTCATGTGGTCAGCCCAACAGGGGTAGCCAATGACTTCCAGTAGATTTCCATTGTGTGTCTTTAGCCACAACCAAGTAAAGTACAGGAGCTCCACAGTTTCCTAGGTCTGACACCTGACTATTGGCAGTTTATTAAAGGATTTGCATACATATAAGCACCATCACACACACTGACCAACTGGCAGCAAGCACCTTTGGCACTCACACTCCGCTGTTCTGCCAACTGAAGGAAACCATGACCACAGCACCTGTTTGAACATATCTGGACCCAAATGCACCTCCCATCCTGAAAACAAATGCCAGGAGCAAACACAGGACTGGAGCAGCCTTCCCATATTTGGTAGGAGAGACAGAACAGATTAGAGCAAACTAGTGTTTAACACTCTGGGAACTCTTAGAGGTGACCTTTGGTCTCTGGCACTACAGACCCTTCTTCTACAGACACCAATTTAACCTTCAGACAGACCATGCTTTACTCAACTGTAACTAGTGTGGCTTTGTTTTGATCATTACTTTGATACTTGAAGTACCTGGTGAAGGTATTTAAATTGCAATTTTCAGTTTCTGTCTAGGCAACCAGAAAAATCAGGTAACTTCTAGGCACTGGGTGTCTATACTGTGAGAAGTAAGTGTTTCAGTTTGGTTCTTTTGAATATTAACTTGTGTACAGCAAAGTGTTTTGTACTAAGTTTTTTATTTCTAATTTGCATTTAGTCTAAATTCCTGTGCTTACGATACTGTTTGATCCGTGTCTTTTTGTTGCTTTGCTGACCATTTTCAGTCTATTTCCTGCCCTTTTGCTTTGTTTTGCAAATTCTTTCGATACTGGTACTTAATTGGCTTCTCCATACTCAAGAGTACTACAGCACTGTTGCAAAGCAGGTCCACTGAGCAATGACACCAATTAAGGCAGCATATACTCTAATTCAGCCAGGTGCTCTGTTTCTTTAATCTACTGTTCCTTAGCTTATGTTTACAGTACATTCCTGTGATTAATACTGGACTATTTTCTCTCGTCTCACTAACAATAGAGTGTAAAGGTGACAATCTTTGGCAGTGTTGTCAAGCCACCCTTCAGAATCTCTCTTCTCCTTTGGCCTGTGGAACTCCCAGTATATAGTCAACAAAGCAGACTTTATTAGAACATTTGCACCCAAAGTGGACTTCAACTTGTGGCAATGACTGAGAAATATGTCTGTCCAGGAAATACAGCAAAACCAACAGCCCTTTTCTCTGCATACCACTTCTGTCATACCTGTTGTTTCTCTGGATGAGGTTGAGGGACACATATACTAGTCTTCAAGAACTGGAGATTCACACCCCTGAGTACTATATGCAACTACATAATTTTCAAACACTGTGCAATCACCGGCTGCTACCTTATTAACATTAGCATTGTTGTTTTTTTATCATTTCCCATGTCTGCTAAAGAATTTCTCAACTTGGACGTGCTGCTCTCATTCGTTCCAAATGACTATCGTCCAATTATAATTGTAATCAGGAACCTGAACATCCACATGGTCAGTATTTCTACAGATGTCATTTCTTTTCTTTAATCTTTCAACCTGACACAGCACCATAACCCACCAACTCATAAAGTTGGTAAACTGCTTGACCTTTTTCTTTTACAAAACTACACACCAATAAATGCAACTGTCACTACACTACACACATTTGACAACTTTTTCAATCGGTTCTATCTGTTCCTTCATTTTTATTCCACAGTCATTCCCCCAATGTATCCTTCTGTACCACCCATTTCTCTTCCCCAGACTTCCCTGTTCTCCCTTCTCCTATCCATTTCTCCTCTCTTGACAGCAATGTTGCCATCAACACCTTGTGCTCAACTCTGTCCTCTCTCCTCTAGGTCAGCATGTGAAAGACCCTCCTGCCCATGGCTTCCCAAAGCCTTACGCAGTCTATATATAGACAGAGCTTAGGACAGCTGAAGTGAAATAGATTGAATCAAAGGCCCAGGCTGACCTGGATAAGTATCAGTCTTTCCTCTCTTCTGCTACTACCAATGCTAAGTTTCTTTCCAAATAGGATTAGCAACACTTCTGGTAGTAATTGCTTGTTCACTGCTTTTACATCTCTCTTCTAATCTCCACCATCTTCACCCCAACCTCCTGGAGTCTTGATGACTTTGCAACTTTTTTCAGGAAAAGCTAGTTGTGATCATCATCCCTAATGGCAAGACTGCTCTCTCCTGAACAAACCACAGCATTCTCCATTTTCTACTCTTTCCATCACTAATGTTTAAAACCTAGTTGCCTCACTACCTGTCCACTTGACCCCATCCTTTCACATCTCCTCCAGGCTATTTCTCCCTCACTCATTTCTGTATTTAGTGATGTTTTCAAAATTTCACTTGGCACAGGCATCTTTTTTACTTCGTTAAAACAGGCATTCACCTTTAAAAGAACCCCACACTTGACTCACCTCAAATAGGTAAGTACAGACCAGTCTATCTCATCTCCTTTCTATCCAAAACACTTGAACAAGCTGTCTCTTTCTTCCTTTTACAGAAGAAACTGCTTGTTTGTAATCGTCAGAACTCAAAAGGGGGCATTCCATGAAGATGACAACACTTACTGTTGTCAACATGTTTCAGCAGGCCAGAGCTACCAATATGTCATCAGGGGTGTCCAACTACAATTCTGGAGGGCCACAGTGGCTGCAGGGTTTTATTCTAACCCTTTACTTAATTAATGACCTATTTTTGCTGCTAATTAATTACATTCCCCATCATTTTGATTGACCTGCTATTTAAGATTTAGACCCCTCAATTGCTTCTTTTATTCCTTAATTTCAAGTCAAACAATAATGAGATACAAAATAAGTCAACAGATGATTTATGAAAATAAAGTAATCCAAAGGTCTCAGTATGATCTGCTCAGGTCCACAAAACATTATGGTGATGCTTTCTGCTGTGGCAAAATGAGAGCACCAACATGTCATGAAATTAATAACAAGTTAAATTAACAACAAGAATCACCTTCTAATTGGAGTGGAATTGGTTGGAGTTTGAAGCCCCCAACTTAACAGGTCATCTGTGGACTCACTTCAGATCTTATTTTTATTTGGCTGCTATTTAAGGAAACAAGAAACAATTCAGAGGACTGTTAAATAACAAAGCTAATTATAATTAAGGTAAATAAGTCAATTAACAGCAGAAATTGGTTACTTATTAAGAAGTGATAGGAAGGAAATCATGCAGCCAATGTGGCCCTCTAGATTAGAGTTGGACACCCCTGCGTGGTCTAGATTTTTCCTCTGCCTTTGACACGGTCAACCATAAGTTCCTCCTTGCCATTATCACTGACCTTGCCATCAATCACTAGGATTGCCCTCGGGTGGTTTAAGTCCCACCTCACAGGCAGATTTTACCTGTGTCCTAGAGAGGAGAGATGTCAAAAGTTTGCCAGGCAAACACAGGGATGCCCCAAGGGTCAGTGCTGGGCCCTCTCCTCTTCTCTCTATATACTGTACATCTTCACCAGGCCCCATCATCGTTCCCCATGGGTTTTCATATCAGTGCTATGCTGATGATATGCAGCTGTACCTGTCATTCCTTCAATAGGTCCACAGGGTATTGTGCAGAATTTCTGTATGTCTCATTTGTATTGTAACTTAAATGAAGGAGCACCATCTCCAACTCAGCCTAGCAAAGATGGACCTTCTTGTTTTCCTAACTTGCCCATCTGTCTGCCAACCCTGTACAAAACCTTGGAGTGGTAATCGATAACCAACTGTTATGCACTGACCATATTGCCAAGATCTCTTGGTCTTGCAGATTTACTTTGTACAACATCTGGAAGATCAGATCCTATCTGATGGAGTATGCAGTAAAATTCCTGGTCCGGGCTTTGGTATTATCATGTCTGGACTTTTGCAACTATCTGCTGGCAGGAGTACCGGAAAACTGCTACAGATAATTCAAAATGCAGTAGCAGGTCTGATGTTCGACCAGCCTAGGTAGGCACACATCACATTTCAGATCACTACATTGGCTCCCTATAGCAGCACATATTAAGTTTAAATACTTGATGCTTGCCCACAGAGTACTCACTTGGCATCTAAATATATGGAAACACTCGTGAAGTCCTATACTCTTTCTCTTCCACTCTGGTCTGCTGATGAATGATGTCTGAATCAAATCTCAATCCAGAATTTTGTCATATATTAGCTCCTAATGAGTTGAATGAGCTGTGCACCTCTATTTAAAATTCTGATACCCTCAATGTATTTAAGAAATGTTTGAAGATTCTCTTGTTTGGTGAATTTACAGGTCTTTGTAACCAAGGAAGTGTAACTAGCTTGCATTTTGTTCTGAATTCTTCACTTGTGATGATCAATTTTGTGAACTTGTAATGTAACACTTGTTTCTAAACAGTCGCCAGACTGATGTTTACTCGATTTTGTTGACCTCTTTTGTAAGATAAAAGTATCTGTTAAGCAAATAAATATAAATGTAAAACTGACAGAGTGAGCAATCCTTTTCAGGACAGTGAACCAATAAAAGAGCAACATGAGTGAAAGTCTGTTAGATTTGCAACCTTATCAGAAACATTGGTTAAATATAAATATATATATATATATATGTACTGTTTTTAAATTATTTTTTTTGGCTGTTCAGTTTTATCCAACTGCAGTCTCAGGAGCTTTTTATGTGCTATCTGAGTCATAGAATGATGCTGAAGAAAAGCTATCTTTGGCAAGAGCTTACATTAGAAGGGCCATGATGCATGCATTCTTTATTTTTTCTTTAACATAAGCAAGAACACAGAAGCTCAGAGAAAGCAGGTCTAGTGGAAGGAACAGTGCCTGGAGGGCAAAAAAGAGACTTTAAAAGCAGCTTCTCAATTTGTCATCTGCACTGAAAATTTTACAAAACCAGTAACAAAACTCACATTTAACAAATGGTAACTAGTACAAGTGCTACACAATGGTGAATAGAACTAGACAAAAACAAGCAAACGTGCTGTTTGAAAATAACCTCACAAGTCACCAAGGGACAAAATCACCTTACAAGTCACTTTGCAGCTAATCTGCCTTATGTGAGGGCCGAGTTACCATTCATGTAATTTCAAATAAGCTTAATCCAATTATAGGGTCACCTATCTCTGAATCATCGGAACACAATACACTAACCTATTCTGAACAAAATGCAATTCTATCGTAAGGCACATTTCTGCACATATCCAACTCACTCAGACATAAATGAACCTAACATGTCTGTCTTCAGGATGTGACAGAAAAAAACAAATGAAATACTATATAGGAAAAAGAACACAGGAATTCCACACAGAAAGTGACAATGTCAAGAATTAAATCCAGTATCATGAAAATGCATGTCATCATTAACCATTCCACTGTCATGCCGCCTTAAATGTTTACTACAAGCAAGTAAATTGCAGCTACCCTGCCTCTTCACTACTAAGGTTTTTGATTTCAGTAGGTTTTTTTTCCACATTCACAGATTTCAATTGTGCCATCACAAAGTGGTTTAAGATGTCAATCATTTGCTGTTATTACTGTTATCACTATCACAAAAATATGCATGTAAGAAGCAATCAAGATCATAGCCAAAAAGTGACATCTACTGTATTAAAACATACCAAGTGTTTCTTTGTAAGTGACTCTCCTCCCCTTCTCTTTGAACCTTGACTTTTAGATTTTGTGATCTCCTACTTCTTCCACAGAGACTGCCTCAGGGTACCTGATAAGCTTCTACAAAAATCCAGGATGAGTGACTGATTGATACATACTTGTGACAAATAACAGTCTCAGCAGAGCTAAAAGGGCATTTGTCAAAGCTTATTTTGTCAGCTGTTGCCATAGAAATAAAATATTATACAAGGGGAATATAGAACCGCACATTTTGTCTGTGTGAGACAATGTGTGGAACTATTAATTTAATTATACAGAAAATATATGAGTAAATATAGGGAAGATATATGAGAAATCCAACTTGGAGCATCCATGGATGTAGAAAACTCTACAGTCTATAGTGGCAGCGTGGATTAGCCGAGAAGTCTGCTACATACCTAAATAATGGCGTCCAATTTTGCAAATTTGCTGTGGATGTGTATAGGAAATGAGATGTACAGACAGAAGGGAAAAAGACAAATGGTGGAAAAAACTGAGGGTGTATCAGCATTGAATAAACTTAGTGATTTAAATTAGTAAATGGAGGAAAAGTAAGAGAAATACAGTGCAAAAAGAATCTTGCTTTAAACTTTTCATATTACTCTTGAAATTGGAAAGTAAAAAAATGAAAAATTCAATCTAAATGAGGACAGCTGTGAGAACTAAGAAAAGTATGAGATTAACAGAAGTTAAGAAACTCAAAATCCAGTCTGTCATGTGTGGGAGCCTCTTAACTCTTAAGTGAGACACCACTCAAGAAACTGCCTATGACATCTGTTCCACTGACCTGACTATAGGAGGCTCAAGGTTGTGGAGGTTTTAGGGTCCATCAAAGGGTGATTGGGCTTGGTGGCTTGCACCTGATATTGAAAATAATTTAAGGCTAGGTCAGAGGTGATCACAGTACATGGTTTAAAGCTGCATAGCTGGTGAGCTAATTCATAACAAAATTATGAAGGGATTTAGAATGAATAGGCTTTGTTTTACCCTTTGTGTACTCCCAGTGTTTATCCTGAACTGTGTTTAGTTATTTACTTAATGAATTATTTATTTTTATGTTTTGAATTGAAGACTCCCCCATTGATGAGTCACAAGTCCAGCCCAGTTTATTCACTGGCTAAATTTGCAATTCATGTAATATTGACAGTGCAAAGTTCACTGAGAGACATTAACTAGCAAATAAAAAGTAAAAGTTAAAGAGAAACGAGAGAGTGAAAACATTATCAAAAAGAGAATATGCAAAATATTAAAACAAGCATAAGGTCAATTTGCCTGTGCAGTTAAACAACCTGCTGCTAAAAAATTCCAAGATACTCAAGTTGTGGATATGAATATAAATGTAACAACAAAAGGCAGGTTTACAATTCAAATGTTCATTGGCATTTAAGCACAATCCATTTTAGGTTCGGAAGTGACTTATTTAACAATATTCTGGTAAATATATACATGTTTAGGACATTGTGAGCATACGACTGGATAACTTCACATGTGGATTATACAATACCAGTAACGGCGTACTGCACAATAATGTGCAGTGAATACACTTGACTTGAGCATTCCTAGTTTTCATCCTCTTTCTCTTTCTCTGGTTAGCATTTGTTTGCTCAGAGGTTGATGCGCTTGCTGCTTTCTGAGCAGCTCTTCTTTTCTCCACCCTAGAGCCCGCTGCTTCTCTTCTGTCGTTGGCATCTTTTCGCGTTAAAACTGATTAAGTTAGTTTTTGTGTTGCAATTACTTAGTACGTTTTCTTTAATTTTTCGCTTAAGCTGGCACTTAAGTCTTCAGTCTGCCTCAAGAATGATTAGCGAAGGTGGTAGGGAATGAGAATGGCGCTCAAACGCATGCGCCGCATGGCTGCCCTGCTGCACGCTGCCGAGAGTTGATTCTACAATAAAATAAAATAAAAATAAAAAGAGTAATAAAAATCATCACCCCGAAAGCGGATAGTAGACGTCACTTAGTATATGTGTACCAAATTTCAGGTCAATAGTTCGAACGGTTTGCGAGCTACAGGTGATTTAAAATCCTGGACAGACAAACGAACAGCCACGGTAGCGTATTATACATATGAGTAATGTGAAATTTTTTCAAGGATGTTTCGATATTGTTTGCTGTTGTCCAATATTGGTCACCATAGACTTCTATTGTATTAGAAACAGTTTTTATCTCTGTTCTGCATGAAAACATGACATTACTACAAACTACATGGTGTACGCAACATGCAATTTTTGAGTGGAGTATTCCTTTAAGTTATCTTTATATGTCTCTTGTACTTTGTGGGTGAAATCCCAAGAGGTGGGGAACCATGATGTCACTATTGTTGGAGCACACTTAGCCTTTATATTAATACTAGTAAAATACCCGCGTTTCGCAGCGGCGAAGTACTGCCTTAAAATTTTTATTAAGAAGAAAATTAAACCTTTTTAAACTGAGGGAAAATATACCAATAATTATTTGTTATGGATCTCTTTGTATACCACATTGTGAGTTCGGCCCTCCGGTTGTAATATGACCAAGCTGTGCGCTGAGCTTACTCTTGAGCATGCAACGTACAGTTGGCCATGTGAACAGTAATCTTGTTTCAAATCTCACAGCTTGGATTGCTGCTGTCATAATCGGTTTGAGTTTCATGGTTTGTTTCAATTATGACAGTATTTGTAGGACTTGTGTTGAAGAGACATTCGGCATCTGTCAAGCGTTGTAAGTATACAACCGGTTTCATAGATAACTTCACATCTAGCTTTTGAGAGTTTACACATTCATCAACATCAAAGTGTCCACTGCTGAAATCGTCACCTGTCAATCTATGATGTTTAAGAGGCATTGGCGGTTGTCGAAAGGTGTAAAATATTTGGCCATTTCGGTACTTGAAAGCGATAACCGAATGATTCACCGGCAGCCATCAACACACAAGCAGATGCATAGATGAAGGGCTGAAGCATTTCACTCTTCGAGTGCTCCTGTGTAGAATAATTATCTCCTGTACCGTCATCAGTCCACACCTTGAACCTGTCCCAGTTATTCAATACATAAGACACAATGTTCCTCCGGATATCAAGAGTGAGCCTGATATGGCCGTGCAATATGTAACAAAAAGAATGGAAAAGGTAGGTGCCATCTCCGGGCATGGAAACCACGCAGGGAGACGTGAATCCCATGGCAAAGCAAGGAAGGGAATGTAGAGACTGGAGCGACGGATGGCCTGATATAGGCAGGCAGCCAACAACATGGGAGGCGTTGGGATGGGCGACCCAACGCCGCTTCACATGGTGACCGGGCTGCAGGCTATGAACGTATATATGTACGTAAGTAGGATTCAGTTAGCATTGGGAACCCGCGTAACAAATTTCTTGAAGATGGGCCCATAAGTAACAAAGACCGTTGACAAGTTCAATATGGCGGCCGACAGTGGCATCATACCACCGAAATAAGTACCAAATTTCAGCCTTCTACCTACACGGGAAGTTGGAGAATTAGTGACATTGGAAACTTCAATATGGCGGCCGACAGTGGCATCATACCACTGAAATAAGTACGTGCATCGGTTTTGGTTAGCGCAGAGAAGCCACCTACCAAATTTTGTGAAGATGGGGCCATAAATAAGAAAGTTCAACATGGCAAACGTTGTCAACGTTATGACAGTTACGCGTAGAATTTTGAAATGAAACCTGCTTAACTTTTGTAAGTAAGCTGTAAGGAATGAACCTGCCAAATTTCAGCCTTCTACCTACACGGGAAGTTGGAGAATTAGTGACGTTGGAAAGTTCAATATGGCGGCCGACAGTGGCGTCATACCACCAAAATAAGTACTGTCAGAGATGCCAGGGGCAACGACCTGGCCGGGATGCCGTGAGGGACCGGAAGAGGGTCAGAGCCCACCCTGGATCACGTGGGGACCGCCTTCCTGGTTGCTCTGGGGGCCACGGGTACAGGGCATGGAAGCTCCACCCTGTAGGGGCCCGTGGTCACCGGCAGGAGCTGCCCCGCCCGGGGACTGTTTAAAAGGGGCCGTTTCCATTCATTCAGCGCTGGAGCCGGGTGGAAGAAGGACGAAGCACAGAGGAGGTGTGGAGGCGGCTCGAAGAAAGGCATTTGTGGCCAGGACTTTGTTTGGGGTTTTGTGCACTATTTTGGACTGGGTCTTAGTGACCATTTATTGTAAATATTTGTAAATAAAATACGTGTGGTGGTGACAAACAACATGTCCGCCTGTCTGTGTCCGGGTCGGCTCCACATCTGGCATAACCGACAGGATGCTCCGCCTGTTCCAAGGCGGGGACCTGCATACAGAAATTTTGTTGTGGACGGCCCCGGCGCAGCAGGGGATCCCACCCACGTACCGCAGGTGCTGCGTGCACACAGCACCGCGGGGTAAAGGAACCCCACGGACCGCCAGTGGTCCGCAGGAAGGCCATATTTCCCTGATGAGGGCGGGCGGCGTGCCTACTAGGAGTGCAGCGGTCTCCAACGAGTGCGCCGTTGCTGGAGGCGCCCGGGATGGCATGGCGTCAAGAGAGGCCACGCCGAGAATGGTTCCTCGGTTGGACGAGTCCGGGGAGGTGAGTTCCCTGCCTTGTGGCAGCTGGTCCACGGGGGCCGGGCGTGTTTTTTCTTTTATAGGCAGGGACTTCCCGGATCGGCGTCAGTGGCGGGCGCATGCCGGTCTACGGGGCTACGGCAGCACGGCGGCAACCGTGAGGGCTGCGGAGAAGGAGACGCTGCAGCTCGAGGGGCGCCGGCAACAACAGGGCTGCCGGCAAGCACGTCGCCACTGCAGAAGGGGAGGCAAGATGGCCGTGGACCGGAAGTCCCTCCCCCTGATAGGCACGCGATTGGACGGTGTGTCTTGTGTGCCCACCGATGACTGCAGAGAGGCGGGACCAAGGAACGTCCATCACGGGCAGGGGGGAGACCCGATTGGGCCGGAGGAGAATGCCCACATGAAGTAGACGGCGTCGGAGGCTGACAGACAGGTAGGCTCCGCGTCGGTTAACTTCCTGTCTTTGCCGGCTGCTCTGGCGGAGCTGGAGGCGTGCCTTCAGCCCGCGGAGCAGCGTGTATTGCAGATGCTACGTGCCATCCGGGCTGAAGTGCTGGTACTGGAGAGGAAGGTGCTCGCGGCGCTGAAGACGTTAGCAACAACGAGACGGCGCGATACTGGAATCTCCAGCTGGAAAGGTACGGAGGAGTCGGTGAGTACAGCCGACTCCGTACAGCATGCAGGAGGGTCTGCTGAGCATGGCTGTGATGCCAAAGATCAGCTTCAAGTAAGCAGCCCCTCCGACAGGAGGTGCGGTGCCGCGGGCTGTATGTGCGGCGAGGGGGGAGTCCGTGAGGACGCTGAATGGACGCGGGCTGCTAAGTGCCCCGGGTCCTAGCGCCCTCTGTACCGAGTCGGCTGCGGTCTCGCGCCACACTGTAGGGACGCAGACGCGAAAGAGGCTCTTTCTTTGTAATAAGGAGTCTCAAACCGTCATGGCGTCCCAGAGTGAAAGGAGGAATGAGAGGCTGGGTGCTGATTCCTCCAATAGGTTGGGACGCGATGCTGGGTGCACGCGTCCGGGTGCTGGCCGCCCTCTGTGGGGGCAGAGGGAATCCCTGAGGCCAGCGGAGATAGCGCAGGCAGTGCCGGCGAGTCCACCATTAGGAGGGACACGGAAGCCGCGGAGAGGGTGCCGAACAGGCAAGTGCCGGGGTGCCGATTGGAGGGGGGGGGGCTGCCAGTGCATGGCACAGGAAGGGTACCTTGGCAGCGGTTCTGCCCCTGTGTTCTCTTTTGTAGGGATGGACCCCGGGCGAGCAGTAGGACCCCCTTCGCTGGGGACCTGCCCTCAGATGTCGGACCGTCTGCTGAAGAATCTCTCTGCAGGTATGCGGGTGCCACCACGGCTGGAGGGGGCTGCAATGGAGCGAGTGACTCCGACCAAAGGGGCGCGGAGACCATGGAGGGGGTGCCGAATGAGGAGGCCCTGGGGTGCCGGTAAGAGGGGGGAGTGCAACCTGTGCGAGGCGCAGGGGAGCACCAAGTGGTGGTGCTCAGGCCGTGTCTCCGCCCCTGTCCCTGCTTGGAGTGCGGGACCAGACCCCGGCTGTCCTGGAGTAGGACCCGCTTCGGGGCTGTGCTGCCCTCGCGGGACGGGTCGCTCTTTCCCATGAGTGGTCTTCGCTGGCTGTGGGGCACTGTCAGGGATGCCAGGGGCAACGACCCAGCCGGGACGGCGTGAGGGACCGGAAGAGGGTCAGAGCCCACCCTGGATCACGTAGGGATCGCCTTCCTGGTTGCTCTGGGGGCCACGGGTAGAGGGCATGGAAGCTCCACCCTGTAGGGGCCCGTGGTCACCGCCAGGAGGTGCCCCAATGCCTTGGGGACCTGTTAAGATTTGGAAGATTTAGGACGGCACCCAGAGAGCTCCCGGGAGGACAGCCAGCACTTCCGCCACGCTGGGGCGTGGCCAGAGGAGGAATGCCGGGAACACCTGGGGCTCATCCGGGGACTGTTTAAAAGGGGCCTTCTCCATTCACTCAGCGCTGGAGCCGGGTGGAAGAAGGACGAAGCACAGAGGAGGTGTGGAGGCGGCCCGAAGAAAGGCATTTGTGGCCAGGACTTTGTTTGGGGTTTTGTGCACTATTTTGGACTGGGTCTTAGTGACCATTTATTGTAAATATTTGTAAATAAAATACGTGTGGTGGTGACAAACAACATGTCCGCCTGTCTGTGTCCGGGTCGGCTCCACAGTACGTACATCGGTTTTGGTTAGTGCAGGGAAGCCACCTACAAATTTCGTGAAGATGGGGTCAACCTTCTACTTACACGGGAAGTTGGAAAATTAGTGACGTTGGAAAGTTCAATATGGTGGCCGACAGTGGCGTCATACCATCGAAATAATTACGTACATCGGCTTCGGTTAGTGCAGGGAAGCCGCCTACCAAATTTCGTGAAGATGGGGCCATAAATAAGAAAGTTCAACATGGCGGACGTTGTCGACCATTATCAACCGTTATGACCGTTACGTGTAGAATTTCGAAATGAAACCTGCTTAACTTTTGTAAGTAAGCTGTAAGGAATAAGCCTGCCAAATTTCAGCCTTCTACCTACATGGGAAGTTGGAGAATTAGTGATGAGTGAGTGAGGGCTTTGCCTTGTATTAGTATAGACTAGCAAAATACCCGCGCTTCGCAGCGGAGAAGTAGTGTGTTAAAGAAGTTATGAAAAAGAAAAGGAAACATTTTAAAAATAATGTAACATGATTGTCAATGTAATTGTTTTGTCACTGTTATATATATATATATACACACACACGCACAGACACACACACATATAAACATATATACATATAAACATATCTACATATACACATATCAACATATATACACACATACATATACATACATACACACACACATATATACATATATACATACATGCATACAGATAAATATACATATATACTGTAAAAGGCGCTATATAGCGCCCGACCCGGCACAGACCACGCAGAGGCAGCGTGTACAAAACACACAGGCTTTTATTTTTTTTAAGCTGTGTGACACGTCTTCCCCGTGCCACACAGCCCAAACACAGTCCCAAAGCACCAAACAAAGCACAACACAAAGCACAATTCTCCACCACTCCTCCCAGGCAAGCTTCGTCTCCTTCCTCCCAACTCTGGCTCTTCGAGTGGTGGTGGCTGGGCCCTTTTATAGCCCACCCGGAAGCGTTCCAGGTGATTAACCACCTGGTCCTAATTACACTTCCGGGTGGGGCTGAAAGCTCATCCAGCCGGGCTGTGGGAAGCAGGCAGCTCCCCCTAGCGGCCATGCCGGGCCCCAACCAAGCTGTGGAGGACTCTATCTCCCATGGAGCCCTGCGGGCGGTTGGGGAGTCACCGTCGGCCAGGGAGGCTGCCACCAAGCGTCCCGGGGGAGGTATTGGACTTCCCATGGCGGCTCCCCCGGAACATAAGCAGCAGAGGCGTCCCTGCCGGGCATGGGACCCGGCTGTCCTTCACAATACACACATACACATACATATATATATATATATACACATACATACAGTACACATACATGCATATACACACATACATATATATATATATATATATATATATATATATATATATATATATATATATATATATATATATATACACACACAGACACATATATACATATAGCAAAATACCCGCGCTTCGCAGCGGAGAAGTAGTGTGTTAAAGAAGTAATGAAAAAGAAAAGGCAACATTTTAATAATAACGTAACATGATTGACAATGTAATTGTTTTGTCATTGTCATGAGTGTTGCTGGCATATATATATATATATATATATATATATATATATATATATATACACACACACACACACACGCATATAAACATATATATATATAAAATATACACACACACATATATATATATACATATATATGCATATATATACATATACACATATACATATATAGCAATATACCCGCGCTTTGCAGCGGAGAAGTAGTGTGTTAAAGAAGTAATGAAAAAGAAAAGGAAACATTTTAATCAAATTTAAAAAAATTAAACACATTATTTGTACAAAATCTTCATTTATCTATCTGCGTGGGTATTATGAACTATCGTATCTGTTCAAGTTCTAATATAATAGAACTAAGTAAATAAATAGAAGTAATTTTTATTTGGTCGACAGAAATATGTTTAGTAGGAATGTAAGTTAAATTTAGTCATCATTGCATAAATTTTTCTTCACTATAGAAATTTAAAGACTAAATTCAACTTCCATTCCTACCAAAGATATTTCTGGCGACTAAATAGAACCTACTTATACTCACTCACTCACTCACTCACTGACTCATCACTAATTCTCCAACTTCCCGTGTAGGTAGAAGGCTGAAATTTGGCAGGCTCATTCCTTACAACTTACTTACAAAAGTTGGACAGGTTTCATTTCGAAATTCTACGCCTAATGGTCATAACTGGAAGGTATTTTTCTCCATTAACTGTAATGGAGTAGAGCTGCAAAGACGTGAGGGGCGGAGTTTCGTGTGACATCATCACGCCTCCCACGTAATCACGTGAACTGACTGTCAACGCAGTACGTAGAAAACCAGGAAGACCTCCAAAAGCGCTTAAGAAAACATGCATTATATAATTGAGAAGGCAGCGAAACAATAAGAAGCGAGCGAGTGACATATACTACCATATTCATGAGTGCTGCTACCTCGGAAAGAAAGCAAGGTGTAAACCTAAACTTTAAATTAAGTTCATAGACAGGCTACGCTGGCGTTTCACATGCCCACAGGTAATGCGGGATACAAGTTTAATGAGAGGGCGCGGGATATAAGCGAGAGTTTTGATCACTTTGTAACTAAGTTAAAATTGTAGGTGAAGGGGTGTGCTTATGCAAATTCCGAGACTGTGTTTGTGGGGGATTGACAGTTAAGGCGGGTGGGGGAGTCACGTCATCATATCCCTCCCACCTCATTTCGCTCTGAGCTGAGCTCCGCGGCTAACGCCGTCATCCGAAGCAACTTTGTCAGACTGCCACCAAATACTCACAGAAAAATCCACAAGTTAATACACACGCTGTCTCTAGAGTTTCAACACACTGAATCCTCCAGGCACTACTTACAAAAGGTCACATTGACAATCGTGTTACGCTATTTTTAAAATCTTTCCTTTTCTTAGCACAAGCACAGCTGAGAAGCTTCGATGCATGTGCTCCATAACGTTAAAAATAATGCATTTAATCACACTTTGCATTACAAGCAAAGGGAGCTTTTGTCAATGCATGATTTCCTGGTACACCGATTACATTGATCAGCGCATCCCGATTCATTTTACCCTCGCACCACCTTAGTTTGAGAAGAAGTATGAAAAATATGAGGTTAACACAGAAAAACAGATCACCAATTCAAGCTTTATGAATAATCGATTCGCCATCAATAATTGTTTTGGTAAAGCCATCCTCCTTCCATTTTATAATTTTTCCGCCACTAGCCATGATTAAATGAGCGGTAAAAAGTAAGAGCGCGAGGGTGACTTATTTAGGCAGGAATATATATGATAGCAACACTCATGACAATGTCAATCATGTTACGTTATTATTAAAATGTTTCCTTTTCTTTTCATTACTTCTTTAACACACTACTTCTCTGCTGTAGCGGGTATTTTGCTATATATATAATATATGAATTACCTCCAAAGAGCTGAGACTTTTGATATCATGAGCGTGTCTGCAAAACTGGGGTCTCCTGCCCAGCAAAAGTCGAGCAGCCAGCGCGCGTGCATAGCTGTGCCGGCCTTTGAGACGCTGACTGCGCTTCTGCCTTAAGTCAAAGTGAGCACTTTTAATTTTTTTCATCCTCCCCCTGAGCTATAGCCCAGACAAGTGCAAACACGGGACCCCTTTTCTACACCACGGCAAAATAATATTAAGGCGATTCACACTTTCTTTTGCGTATACGATTATCAGGTCCTCAGCTCGGATTATGAACACACGATACGAGTGGAGGACTCACAGTGCCATCACAGCCGATTAATGGCGGGGCGTCTCACCAGTCTACACAAGACCCACGCGACTGTCCCCAAAAGGCGATCATAACGTCAGCGAACACTCTCTCTATACTATATAAAAGAAAAGGCAACTTTCCTTTCTTTACACCTTTTTCCTTTTATCCCAAACCAAAGCCTTTCTCTCTTAACACGGCAGAGGACACAAAATAATTTTCTTTAATTGCGGTAAGGCACATTACCAGAGGCACAAATTTGAGCGTTCACATAGAAAATGTAATTTCTATACCACAGCCGTCGTGTAGCGCCTTTCAAAGGGATCTACTACCGAGAGATGATCCATATACATTTTAGCTGCTGTTAGTTACTTACCTGTTTTGTTACACAGTCTTTAAAATGTAGTTTACCCAAACCACTCCAGTAGTGCTCAATGTACCTGTACTTCTTAAAACGTTAATGTTTTACTGTTTAATAACTTATAGACTATATTTCATTATTTTTCCCTTGCACTCAGTGACCAAAGCTATACACACACATATAGACACATACAAACATACACACAAGTATATGTATGTGTATATATATATATATATATATATATACACACACACCCTATCTAGATTATATATATATATACACACACACACACACACACACACACACACACACACACACACATACATACATACATACATACACACATATATATAATTTGTGTGTGTAGATATGTATATAGATATGTAGATATGAAGATATGTATGTGTATATATATATATGTATATTATATATATATGTATGTATGTGTGTGTGTGTGTGTGTATATATATATATATATGTATGTATGTGTGTGTGTGTGTGTGTGTATATATGACAGCAGCAATCCAAGCTGTGAGAAAACAGTAAAAGGAGGCGTCAGACGTCGTGGTACATTTTCTGATGCAGCTACGAAAACAACTTTATGACGCTGCCACCAAATACACAAAACAATTACTTTGACAATCATGTTACATTATTTTTAAAATGTTTCCTTTTCTTTTCATAACTTCTTTAACACATGACATCGCTGCGAAGCGCGGGTATTTTGCTATATATATATATCACAGCGACACTCATAACAGTGACAAAACAATTACATTGACAATCATGTTACGTTATTTTCAAAATGTTTCCTTTTCTTTCTCTTTCCTTCTTTAACACACTACTTCTCCGCTGCCAAGCGCGGGTATTTTGCTATATATATATATATATATATATATATATATATATATATATATATATATATATATATATATATATATATATATATATATATATAGATAGATAGATAGATAGATAGATAGATAGATAGATAGATAGATAGAGATATATATATATAGATAGATAGAGGTATATATATATAGATAGATAGAGATATATACAGTGGTGTGAAAAACTATTTGCCCCCTTCCTGATTTCTTATTCTTTTGCATGTTTGTCACACAAAATGTTTCTGATCATCAAACACATTTAACCATTAGTCAAATATAACACAAGTAAACACAAAATGCAGTTGTTAAATTATGTTTTTTATTATTTAGGGAGAAAAAAAAATCTAAACCTGCATGGCCCTGTGTGAAAAAGTAATTGCCCCCTGAACCTAATAACTGGTTTGGCCACCCTTAGCAGCAATAACTGCAATCAAGCGTTTGCGATAACTTGCAATGAGTCTTTTACAGCTCTGGAGGAATTTTGGCCCACTCATCTTTGCAGAATTGTTGTAATTCAGCTTTATTTGAGGGTTTTCTAGCATGAACCGCCTTTTTAAGGTCATGCCATAGCATCTCAATTGGATTCAGGTCAGGACTTTGACTAGGCCACTCCAAAGTCTTCATTTTGTTTTTCGTCAGCCATTCAGAGGTGGATTTGCTGGTGTTTTTTGGGTCATTGTCCTGTTGCAGCCCCCAAGATCGCTTCAGCTTGAGTTGACGAACAGATGGCCGGACATTTTCCTTCAGGATTTTTTGGTAGACAGTAGAATTCATGGTTCCATCTATCACAGCAAGCCTTCCAGGTCCTGAAGCAGCAAAACAACCCCAGACCATCACACTACCACCACCATATTTTACTGTTGGTATGATGTTCTTTTTCTGAAATGCTGTGTTCCTTTTACGCCAGATGTAACGGACATTTGCCTTCCAAAAAGTTCAACTTTTGTCTCATCAGTCCACAAGGTATTTTCCCAAAGGTCTTGGCAATCATTGAGATGTTTCTTAGCAAAATTGAGACGAGCCCTAATGTTCTTTTTGCTTAACGGTGGTTTGCGTCTTGGAAATCTGCCATGCAGGCCGTTTTTGCCCAGTCTCTTTCTTATGGTGGAGTCGTGAACACTGACCTTAATTGAGGCAAGTGAGGCCTGCAGTTCTTTAGACGTTGTCCTGGGGTCTTTTGTGACCTCTCGAATGAGTCGTCTCTGTGCTCTTGGGGTAATTTTGGGTGGCCGGCCACTCCTGGGAAGGTTCACCACTGTTCCATGTTTTTGCCATTTGTGGATAATGGCTCTCACTGTGGTTCGCTGGAGTCCCAAAGCTATAGAAATGGCTTTATAACCTTTACCAGACTGATAGATCTAAATTACTTCTGTTCTCATTTGTTCCTGAATTTCTTTGGATCTTGGCATGATGTCTAGCTTTTGAGGTGCTTTTGGTCTACTTCTCTGTGTCAGGCAGCTCCTGTTTAAGGGATTTCTTGATTGAAACAGGTGTGGCAGTAATCAGGCCTGGGGGTGGCTACGGAAATTGAACTCAGGTGTGATACACCACAGTTAGGTGATTTTTGAACAAGGGGGCAATTACTTTTTCACACAGGGCCATGTAGGTTTGGATTTTTTTTTCTCCCTAAATAATAAAAACCATCATTTAAAAACTGCATTTTGTGTTTACTTGTGTTATATTTGACTAATGGTTAAATGTGTTTGATGATCAGAAACATTTTGTGTGACAAACATGCAAAAGAATAAGAAATCAGGAAGGGGGCAAATAGTTTTTCACACCACTGTATATAGATAGACAGATAGAGATATATATATAGATAGATAGATATATATATACTGTATAGATAGATATGAGAACAACATAGATAGATATGAGAACAACATAGATAGATAGATAGATAGATAGATAGATAGATATGAGAACAACACTCATATCAATGACAAAACAATTACATTAACAATTATGTTACGTTATTTTTAAAATTTTTCCTTTTCTTTTTCGTACCTTCTTTAAAACACTACTTCTCCGCTGCGAAGCGCGGGTATTCTGCTAGTTATTCATAAAGCTTCAACTGGTGATCTGTTTTTCTGCGTTAACCTTATATTTTTTCATACTTCATCTCAAACCAAGGGGGTGTGAGGGTAAAATGAATCGGGAAGCGCTGATATATATATATATTGAATATACTGAAATAGTTTTACTGTCAAATAATGCAAACAGTACGCGGCACGTGTTTCGCCCTAATTCTGGGCTCATCAGGCACTACACACTCACTGCACCCCCTCTCGGGAATCGAACCTTGGACGTCAGCACCAGGGTGTGTGGTTCGTTTATTTGACAGTATGTAGATCGGGGTGTGTATATATATATACAGTATATACAGTATATACAGTATATATATATATATATACTGTATATATTACTTTTGAGAATGCAACGTATAGTTTTGTCCAGGAGGAAAGCAATGTTGCCTCAAACCAATGGCAACCTTTTGTACGATGTGTCCCTGAGACTTATTGTCACCGCGAAGCAGAGCCTTACTGGAAATTTGAGGCATTTCAATTGAAATGGGAGATCAGAGGGTATAACAGTGATGCCAGGAATACATTCAGAGTGTGACACTCTGCTGTTTTTTTGTGTAGCTGCCTTCACACAGCTTCTCTGCTGCTTTATAAACGAACGCCATATAAGGAAATCGTTTCTCCTTGCTTCGCAGTTCTGTACTGTTTTATTGTTCGTTTATTACGATTCTTATAGTTATTGTGTAGCTATTCGAGACTTACTTTACTGTTCAGGTACCCATTTCCTTTATTTAATCCGCGGCTTGTACGTTATTTTTTGTTTGTTTATTACGATTATAGATATTTATTGATTCCCTTCTTTAGCTGACTGCCTGCTCATATAAGACGCTCCGCTGGTTTTTTGTGAAACAGCCTTTACACAGCTTCTCCGCTGTTTTATAAACAAACGACATCTAAAGTCATCACCTTGTCAATTGTGTAATGCGTTTTTTGAACAGGTTTGATGCATGGAAGTGATCACTCGTACTGCGTTCAGTCAGTTCACGTGAGCTACTCTCTTGTGTGATGCTGCGATGTCCATGGCTTTATTTAAAGTTAGCTAAGACCCGGCACTTAAAAGTTTCTCACTACAGCAATTTTAACTCCGTTACAAAGTGATCCAAAGTCTCGTTTATACCTTGTGTCTTCTCATTAAACTTGTATCTCGCGAATAAAGTATTCAGCGTTTTTCTTCAGCGCTCTTTGGAAGCTCTTCCTTCTTTTCTACGTACTGCGGTCACAGTCAGTTCACGTGATTACATGGGAGGCATGATGATGTCAAACGCAGCTCCGCCCCCCGCGGCCATCGAGCTAACGTCCATTACAGTATATGGAGAAAAATAGGTTCCAGTTATGACTATTACGCTTAGAATTTCTAAACGAAACCTGCCCAACTTTTGTAAGTAAGCTGTAAGGAATGAGCCTGCCAAATTTCAGCCTTCTACCTACACGGGAAGTTGGAGAATTAGTGATGAGTGAGTGAGTGAGTCAGTCAGTGAGTGAGTCAGTGAGGGCTTTGCCTTTTATTAGTATAGATTATGGAGATAGTCCTAGCAGAGTTTCATGGATTGTTGATAACTGAATATTGTGAGTACAGTATTATATTTACTCTGGTTTCAGGACTTTTCCTTTTGTTTGTTGGTTCCAGATTTTTGCACCAAGCATTGGACTTGTTTGCATTGGAGTGCCTTTTTAGACATACCCTTTTTGCTCATTCAAGTTTAAACACTTTATTTATAAAGGTTTTCTTTGGCCTTGCCCTTTAAGCTAGAGATTTTACAGTTTCTTTTACCTTGGAGGGCATTTTCGTAGATTTGCAGCATTTAAAGTGTTTTTGATTTGATAAAGGCCTGGTTAGGCTCTGAAGACTGTCTGTCAAGTTAAGGGACAGGTCACCTGCGATAAAGCCTGTCTCTAGGCAGACTGTTGAATTTCCTGGTCTGGTTTGGTCTTTATTAGAGGCCCTATTCTTTTTTTAAACATTTTGTGTACATTTTATAGTAACTTTGTTATCATGCCCACATTAATGTGGCTGGGTTCTCTTTTAAGGGGGCATAATAAAACTGGATTAAGAAAGGAGGCAGATTACTAGGTTTACAAATGTATCTGTAAATATCCCAAATGGTTGTTCTAAATTGAAGTACTGTATTTTCATTTTTAAATGAACTGAAACATACATTTCAAACAATTAAATGTCATGTACATTTTGCAATAATACAGTTTATTTTTCAAAAGAAAGCGAAAAGGAAGGTTTTCATTTTTTCTTTACAGAAGACATCAGCTACATTTCTTCTTAATGATTTAAAAGTTCTGATAACAGTGCCAATGAATACATTTACGAAGAAAGCCTGATGGAGCTCTGACTACTCCAGTATTTTAAACAACAATATATTATATCTGCACAATATTCTCCTTCTCACCACTTTCTCAAAAAACAATGGCCTCTGTTTCGCTCATCAAGTGATCCTTTGCTTCTAACTTCTCTCCTCACTACGAGCTCATCAGTCTGGAAACCCAAAGCAGCTTTTAAAACTTCTGCTTGGATAACTTTCAGATCCCAACTTTGAATCTTGTCCTGAGTCAGGAATGAACCCATATAACTCCTGATGTGATCTATAAAGAACTGCTTCTTGGTGGCCCCAGGTGTCCTTGCCATTCTAAATCCCTATGTATATTACAAGGGCCAGACAACCATACAGCCATCTTTTTTACTATAGAGTGTAGTTGAAAGCCATGCACAAAGAATATCTTCCTGCTACTACCTTTTGACTTGGGGGACTTCTGCATTTCTAAGCAATGTACCCCACTGTCTTTCCCTTATTATATCATCCATGGTTACTTACAGGATTATTCTTATCTTTATAGTCCTGTCCAAAATAATGTAAGGTATGGTTTAACATACGCTTTATCAAATGTTAACTTTCCATTATTATCATCATCATCTTTGTCATCGTTGTCATACTACTTCATCCTCCATCTTGGGGCATTTCACCTAAAAAAGTCTTTCACCCTATTGTCTCTACATCCCAGTACACTTTATGGTATGTATTGTGACATTGTCCTCTTGTTTTTCAGGTTATGCTGAGGTATATGAATCGGGTTTTAATGATCAGATGGAGCGGCTGCACAAAGTAAGCTTTTAATCCCAAAAATAACATTATGAGTGAAGACAGGATTAACATCTGCTTAAAATAAGATCATCTGATGAGGAATTAGGGCCACTCCATTGAGAAACTAACAGCACAATGGATTTTATACCTTTCAGCTGTACGGTGGTCTCATTCAGTATTTTAAACAATTTATGTTAAAAATGACATTCTAATATACTCTGATGAAGGAAATTCCACAGTCATTATTTTGTTAGATTTAAGCACAGCATTTGACACCATTGACCATTCCATTTTATTGCTAAGGCTGGAAAATTACAGTGGGCTCTCTTGCACAGTCTTTGCTTAGTTTAGTTAATATTTATCAAATCGATTTTAGTTCATACAGAAATATGTTGACAGTACTCTGTCATTAATACTGAGAAGTTACTGTGTCCTACAGGGCTCAGTACTCAGACTTTTATTATTCTCACTTTACATGCATTGGGAACTGTCATTAGAAAACATACAGTAACATTAATTGTCACCCATATGCAGACAACACCCAACTATACCTTTCTTTTACGGGAAATGATGTTTCTTCAATGGTATTTTAATTAATAATGTCAGAGAGTTAAAGGAGTTGATGAATGAGAAATGTTTGTTGCCGAAAACAAAAAAAAAGTAGAAATGTTATTTATTGGGGTGAATGATGCAACCTGCAACAATATTCTGTCACCCATTAACTCAGCTGGAATCATCATTGGCTTTACTGAATCAACACACAATTAATTAGTTAACTTTGACACTAGCAGGTCTTTTAAAACACACATTATAAAACTGTCCAAAACATTTTTTCCATGTTAAAAAGTTTGGAAAATGAATACATTTTCTAAATATGCAGGATACTGACAAATTAATTCAAGCATTTATTTAAATGATTGACTAGTGTAATTTGTTATTTCCTGAAAGTTCAAATCATTTTATGCAGGTTTTAATTAATTCAAAATGCAGCTGCAAGACTCATTACAAGCACTAGAAAGTACGATCAAATATCTCTCAAACCAGTACAATGGCTCCTAGTTAAGTTTAAGTCTGATTTATAAAACCCTCCTTTTAGCTTATACAGTAAAACCTTAAAGAGCCAAGGCCCTGTTTACCTAACTGAAATTATCATTACTTACAAACCAGAGTGCTTATTAAGATCTTAAGATGCTGGCCTGCTCATGATACCACTAATAAGATGACAGTGGAAGGGCTCAGCTCAGTTTTTAAATCAATGCTGAAGGCTCATTCATTAAGTATAGTAAACACTGGCAAGAACTACTGATTTAGATATGCATATTGAACCTTTGTTATTCATTTGTAAAAAATATAAAATAATTATATATTATATTGAAATACCTATAATATAACTGCTGTTAACTTTCCTCTGCTCTGTTTCTCTTCTCTGTATCTTGTTGTGGCATTTACTGCCGAGGGTCTACTGCCTGTTTTCCTACCCATGAAAAAATCATCTGAGATTCTGGGAACTATGGAATGGAATGCTCAGGAGTGGGTGGGCACCTAGTTGGTCTTGGTCTCTAGGACTGTGATAGTTTCTGACTTTGTTTTTGACTCTCTCTCTTATCCTGGACACTCCAGGGGTTTATTTTCTCCAGGTTTGTTTCCGATTGCAGTTCTTGTTTTCTTCTCCTCCACTATCAACTGGCCATACTTCAATAATTAATTAATGGAGATATGGTGCTGGGCTCTATTTATGTTAATCAGTTTCTAACTACTTTGTGTTTCTGTGAGTTTAAACAAAGTTGTTTATTTCTGTATACTAATTCTGTATTCTGTAAAATATATACTTCAAAAGTTATCTTTTTCTGTACTCAATGTAAATATCTATACAAAAATAAACTGAATTGAATTGAAATGCAGCAAGCTTTTATCCTACAGACCAACATAACAGTTGCATTAACTTACTTTTTCATAATTACACAATGGCAACCATTTACCATAATTTGCTGTAATAATCATGCTGTACGCAGTTGTAATTGTATGTTGTTCATGGTTGTTCTCTACCTTGTTTCACTGAACTGATTTAAATTGGTTTGTAAATGGATGGCTAGATTATGATACTCCTCTCACCAGCCAAAGGGCAGAAAATAAACTTTTACTTAACTTTCTAAACACTTTGTGATTTTCTCTACACATCCTCTATCATTTTTTGAGTCTGTGGCCTCTTTAACAGCAGACTGCCAATCTAGGTTGATACAAACTCATAACAACACAGATTAAATGCAAACACATTACATTACAGAGTTCTGAAGAGCTGCATATAGATGAGGACACATAACCTGGTAATCTTGTAATTGTTAATATTATAAAGATGATTAAAATAACTGAATGGTGATTTTAAAGACTACTATTATTTTATTTTGAATGAAAAAGTGAGGTGAAGTTCGGAAATTTCTCTTTTAAGACAATTTATTAAAAGAATGTAAACGTTTAAGCAGCTGATAATGTACTAACTATTTCATTAACTATTACAATTGCTTCAGTGTATGGTTTGCTGGTATTCTGGTCTTCAGATTTTGCGTGGTGATTTTTAAATTTGGTTCTTTAACTTTATATGATCCACACCCTGGACTGTCACTCTGCCATGGGGATGAGGTCTGTGAACCTTAAGGATGCTCAGAGCTAGGTTGTCTATAGCTTTATGCGAAATCCTAATAGGATTTCCCTTGGAGAGCAGGTTTTGGCAAGTCAGACAAAAATGGTTAGCAGTGACCCTCATGATGGAACAAACAGTTTACTCTGTCTGACAAAGAGTACTCGGAATTTGAACTTGGGGTGGTGTTCACTACCAAGCACCTGGTGGTTGAGCAACTGACATATTATAGTTGGGCTCAGCCCAGAGTTGCAATGTTGAGCCATCTTGACAGCTCATCACCTACAAAACGAAATGTCATAGAGTCAGATGCAATGTCAGTTTAGTGATAGGTATAAGTGGGAAATACATAAATAGATTAGACCATGCCAATAGGAACTTGGTTTGAGACTGGCTTTGGGAACTTGGAACATAACTACTTCTAAGCTTGAAGTAGGTGGAAAAGTACCATCTAGATATAGTTGGTTTCACCTCAATGCATAGCATGGGTTGTGGAACCAGAAAAAGTATCAGCTAGATATAGTTGGTATCACCTCAATGCATAGCATGGGTTCTGGAATTGATTGGGGGGTGGACTGTCAGCTACTATGGAGCTCCAATGTCTGAAAGGCTCCAGACTGGTGTGAGGATAGTCATATGCCCCCATCTGAGGGCTGTGCATTTGGATTTGCTTCAACGCAAGTATGAGATGCAGGGAGGAAAACTGACTGTTTGTGTATTTGGACTAAATAGCTGTTCAAAGAGCCTGCTTAACTGTAGGTGAGGTGTTTGAATAGTTTTTGCTCACTGACCCTGTAGTGTTACTAGGTGACTTTAATGTTTATGACGGGGATGATTGAGACACCTGGAGGTGCTTGATTGGGAGGAAATGCCTGCCAGAGCTGAACTAGAATGGTGATTTGTTATTGCGTTTCTTTTTTAGTAATGGATTGTACATAATAAACATCATGGTCAAACACAAATAGTCCCATAAGTGTACCTGGCACCAGTTACATGATTGACTTGCAGTTGTGTTGTCTGACTGAGGCCATGTGTTTTAAACACACAAGTGAATACAGGGGAAGAGATTTCAAACGATCACTACTTGGTGGTGAAGTGGATTTGAAGACAGGGTTATAGATCAGACAAACTGGGGAAACCCTGATCAGCAGTGAGTGTCTCTAGTCATCATCTAGCTGAGGCTTCCGTTTGTGATAAGTGCAATTCCTAACTCAGGGAAAATGTCTCCCATGTGCACAATGAAACTGGGGATATTGAGTCTGAATGGATCATGTAAAAGACCTAAACTGTGAAAGTGGCCAAAAAAGCAATGGTGTAAAGACAACTGAGGCCTCTAATAGCAGCAGCCCTTGGACCCATGGCGGATACCAGAGGTAACAGAAGCTGGGATCTCCTGACTCAGTTCAGAAATAATGGCATGCTAAAAACTCTGCTGCAAATGTAGTTGCAGAAGCAAAAGCTCGAGCATGGGAGGAGTCTGGAGAAGCCATGCAGAAATACTGTTAATGGACTCTGGAGGTTGTTCTGGAAACTGTTTGATGTCTCAGAAGGTAAGGTGTGATCTTGCCTAGCCTGTATTAGGCAGAAACGGAGAAGTGCTGACCTTTTTGGAGGGAAGTTTTTGAGCAGTGGAAGAAACAGTATTAGAAAGCAGCATTGGGCACGCTGCAAAGTGAGGGGGGTATTCCATCACCATCACTGATGACACTGTTATGGCTTGAGAACACACTCCTCAGTCTTCAAGGTAAGGTCTATGTCAGGGTGCTGGAGAGTAGACTGTATAACTGTTAAGCCTATGATACAGGAGGAACAATGTGGATTCCAACCTGGCCATGGAACAGCAGACCAGCTCTTGTCCCTGGTGCAGTTGCTGAAGGGTGCGTTGGAGTATGGTAATTCAATCTAAATGTCTCTTGAGGATTTAGAAAAAGCATATGACCATTTCTTCAGCATGGGTTGTGGGAGGTGCTGCAGGAATATGGAAGAACAGGGAAGATTTTTTGTGCTTTTCATTCCCCATATGAATAATAGATATGCCAAAATACTTGCATTTACTGTGGGTGTTAGATTCGGTAAAGACTGGATCTTATCCATACTCTTGTTTGTAGTTTTCTTGGACAGAATATGAAGTTGCATCTGAAGATTTAACGGTGTCCAGTTTAGGTTACTAGGGTAGTATCATTACTTTTTGCAGATGATGTAGTCCTTTTTGCCTCATCTGATTCTGACCGTTCGAATGCATTCAAAAATTTGATGCTGAATGTAAAGCAGCGGGGATGAGAAATAGCACCTCCAAGTCCGAGGTCATGGTTCTCTCTTGGAATTAGTTGATGGCTCTCTCCAGGTGATGAAGAGACAACTGCCTTAAGTAGAGGAGATCAGGTATTTCAAGTACTTGTTGAACCCAGTTGAGGTGGTTTTGGCATGATGTAAGCATGGCTCCTGGTCAGCTACCACTGGAGATATTCCATGCATGCCCGACTGGTTGGAGACACCACAGCCCACTGAGAACATCCGGAAGGGATTATATGTCTCAGCTGGCTTGGAAACCCCTGGAAATTGCCTGAGAAGACCTAAAATATGTATCTGGGGACAGGGAGGCCTTGACTAACCTACTACAGTTGTTTTAATGCCACCACAAAGCTCACTGGTAAAAGCTGGTTGAGGAGATGAGATGAGATGAGTTGCACTTTTTACTGAATTCTTTCTCGGGCAATATTCTGTAAAACATAACTCTGGGTCACTTACACAGTATAACTGGACCTATTAACTAATGACACCATCCAGGGTCAGATTTCCAATAAAGCAAACCTAGGCCATGGCCTAAGGCGCAGCAGTCAGGGGGGGCATATATACAGAAGAAATAACAACCAAATATTTATACATTTTTCAGTATTATTTTGAAAAAGCCATAAAAATGCTGCTTTTTAAATTTACATCCATATACATTAAATAAATTGAACGGTACATTTATGTTGCCCATCTCTAAAGCTTGCGCTGTCTTGCTCAGTCACAGGCAAAAAGCATTTGCTATTTCTCTCTCACACACTGAGAGTAAACCACGTGTTAAGGGAAAATTCCAGATTTGGCATTACAATAGTGATTCCAAGTGATTCATTACGTTCATATCGCTTGACTTCTACATATCTACTGATAGTAAATTTGATGGAAAGTTTTGTTGTAGGTGTTAATGTTATGCAGTTTCATAAGTAGTGTAGTAGTGTAGTTTTGAATTAAAAATATAATGTGGTTCAAAGATTATAAAGATTGTATTAAGTGCTCATATGTTTCAAAAATAAACTATTATAGAGAATTATGTGATTTGGCCTAGGGCGTAGAAATGTGTAAATTCGGCCCTGATACCATCTACCAAATAAGAGACCCATTTGCCAAAACTATACCCTATATTTCAGTTTTCACAAATGATTCAGATTTTTTGGACTTTTTGTGAAAAACTCTACAGACAAATTCCTTCATATATAACAGGCTGCACCATGTGCTCATTTAGAAAGCACTGGCATTCAATATTATTAACTCATGCCATCACAGCAAAAACCTAATTAACGCACAATTCCCAGGGGTCATCACTAAGAGTCAAAATTGTTCACACACCAATCAGATAGATAAAAGGTCCATGGGTCATTTTGCGTGTTTTGGAAAAATGAATCCACAAAGATCTAAAGTAGAGGGAGTGGACAAAGGAGAGGATGTTGAAGAGGAAGAATAAGAGGAAGAGCAAGGACAAGGAAACAAATAGCTTCCAATGAGATTCATTCAATTCTAGTTATCAATGTTCCTGTCTATGGAATGTCAATGAGGTTAGCAGGACAAAGAGTAGACCCGAATCTGAGGTGCTTCGTAGTAGCCTCTATAATCTGGACCTTCAGAGAGGAAAATAGGTAATTTATATACTGCTCTCTTCTGTAACTTTGGAGTGCTGTACTCTGTGGTGTTATAGCACATTCATATACTGTAGCTATTTGGTCTATTCTACCATCTGCTGTCTAAAATGCATTTTATTACTTTGTCATATCACATAAAACTACTTTGGAGTTACTGTACATTCCTGTTTTGCAAAATGGATGGTTTACAGTAATCTGTACAGTAGTCTTCTGTCTTTGCAGAACCGATAGACAACCACCAATTACAGGCAGTTGATGGCTATTTTCAGAAGGGCAAGATATGGAAATCATGAATATGTTCATAGGCAACAATATACGGTAATTCACTTCCTTAAGATAGAAAGGAGAGTCATTGAGGGTCAGGAAAAACTCCTAAGCACTGATGCAGTCAGCATCTCAACAACTGACTGCATTCTTTGACAGAACAGGTTGAGGAAAAAACAGACAAATCATGTTCCTTTCAAAAGGAACTCTTGATACAGTCAAAGACCAGTGCTTGTAATATGTGCAGATATGTTTTTCATACTGTATCAAATATTTGAATACAGTTATGTATTACAGAAGTATATACTGTAGTACAGGCTATTTGATGGCGTACTTTAATGTACTACAGCATTTTGACTTAGAGTAGTCATTTACGGTATGTACTGTAATGTGTTTCATTGCTTTAGTAAACAATCTTTGAAAATGATATCAGAGATACTCCTCATAAACTGATCTTTGTTGATGAAGCAGGTTTTAATCTTACCAAAAGGGGGGGAGGATGGGCATAATTGACCTCCAAGCCATGGACAATGAAGAGGGAATGTGACCATGTTTGCCACCATCAGCAACCAAAGAGTCATCCACAACAATGATACTTTTGGTCCATACAACACCAGGTTCTTGCTGTTTTTTTCATGATGGTCTGCTACATAAGGTATATAGACAAGACCAAATGGAGTCTGGACAACAAGAACAGACTTGCAACAATGTCATTTGGGACAATGACATTTTCAATAGGCTACTCTAGTTCATAACTGGTTCACAAGCAACCAGAGAGTCAACAACATCTTTCTACTTGCATAATCTCCCTTTATGAAACATCACTGAGGAGTTTTTCAGCATGGCAGTGGAAGGTCTTTGACCAAGACCCCTACATCCATGTTCACCTCCTCCAGGCCATTGAGAAGGCTTATTTAGATATTACGATTGATGCTTGCCAGGAACGGATAAGGCAGACAAAGGTATTTTTCTTACACTGCCTGGCTAGGGCTAATATTGCCTGTGATGTTGATGAGAATCTCTGGCCTAATGCAGGTTGGAGTCAGGTTGCTGAGGCAAAATAAATGTGAATTATTTCTTAATGTACAATCAATTTTTTTCACTAATCTACATTGGTAAATACTTGGAAATTATTTTCTGTATTCTACATTCTTTATCAGTTGCATATTTTTACAGTGCATTTATATTTTAACTGAATTTCGGCTTATTTTACTACAGTACATCGAGGAATTAAAAAATATTATACACGTGTTGTGTCTTTATATTGTGTTCATATACAATATATGCTTTGCCTAAATAACTGGTATTTCTGAGACTGATATAACATCAAGCAAAGAAGATTGATGATCCTTTTTGGTAGTGTACAGTACAAGTACAATATAACACATCCATAGCTTATTCAGTCTAAAATGTTTGCTGTTCTAATATCCTTGGTAAAGCCTTGCACATTAAAATGTTTTGAAGTGTTCTACAACTACTGATAACTGAATGTCTACTGCGACCTATACTAGAATCATTTATATATATACAGAATTTATATATCTACAGAAACAGAGGTTCCAAACCCAAAGAAAAAATTTGAATAAGCAAATAGACAAATAGATAATATAAACCTCTATGCTGGATTGGAAAATGAGTTGGCAAAACAAACCTTTAACTAAATCTGTACAGCAACAAATTTAATCAACATCTACATGCCCATTTTGTATTAATAAACCTACACCGATGAGCCACAACATTAAAACCACCTGTCTAATATTGTTTCATTCATGCCCTCTAAATAGCTCTGGCATATCAACTCATGGACTCCATAAGACCTCTGAGGCTGATCTGTAGTATCTGGCATAAAGATGTAAGCAGCAGATCCTGCAAGCTGAGAGGTTTCCAGCACATCCCACAGATGCTTGATCAGATTTAGATCCAGGGAATCTGAAGGCCAAGTCAACACCTTGAACTCTTTGTCATGTTCCTCAAATCATTCCTCAAAACAATTTCTGCAGTGTGGCAGGGTGTCTTATCCTGCTGAAAAATGCCACTGCCATCAGGGAATACCATTGTAATGAATTGGGTGAACATAGTCTGCAACAGTCTTTATTAACTAAGTGGTATGTGTCAAAGTAACATTCACTTGATTGCCAGGATCCAAGGTTTCCCAGCAGAACATTGCCGAGAGCATCACAATGTAACTGCCAGCTTGCCTTCTTCCCATAGTGCATCTTGTTGCCATCTTTCCCTGAGGTAAATGACACACACACACCCAACCATAGATTAGGCCTCTTTCTTCCAGATTAGGCCTCTTTCTTCCATTGTTCCATGGTCCAGTTCTGATGCTAATGTGCCCTTTGTAGGTGATTTTGGTTGTGGACAGGGTTCAGCATGGGCACTCAGATTGATCTGCAGCTATTCGTCCCTATATGCAGCAAGTTTTGATGCATTTTGTGTTCTCACAACCTTCTCTCATGGCCAGCATTAAGTTATTCAACTATTTCCAATAGCTTTTCTATGAAATTGGACCAAATAGACCAGCCGTTGCATCCCCATGCATCAATGACCCTTGTGCACTCATGACCCTTTTACCAGATTACCAATTGTTCTTCCTTGGACCACTTTTAGTAGGTACTAGCTAACTCATACTAGCAACACCCCACAAGACCTGCAGTTTTGGAGATGCTCTGACCCAGTCATTTGTCCATCACAATATGGCCCATGTCAAAGTTGCTCAGATCCTTATGTTTTACCCATTTTTCCTGCTTCCAACACATCTCTCCTTTCAAGAACTGGTCGTTCACTTGCTGTCTAATATATCCCACCTATTGACAGGTGCCTTTGTAATGAGATAATCAATGATTCACTACACATGTTAGCAGTTTTAATGTTGTTGCTGATCAGTGTATTCATTTAAGAGTATAGCACTGATGCTTCTGTTTGGTCCAATACATCTGTCCTTTTTACTTTTGGGGTTTTGCCATACACTTGTTTTCCTCTTTAATCCTAAAAATGTAATTGTAAGTTTCACTGGGGCCTCCAGATATGCTAGGACAACTAAGTATACTTATGTGTATGAATGTGTTCTATGATAGACTGCTGTTTAATACTGACTAGTTTCTGCCACCGAAAAAGGTGGTTCAGAAAATAGGTAGATGGCACAGAATTATTTGTTAAGTCTTCTTTATATAATTTTGATAAGAGTTATTATAGCATGATAACAAAATTAAATAGAATGGTAATCTAAAGAACAGTAACTGTCTGGACCTCAAGTCATCTGCTCATATTAACCCTTATGAAGAAGTGACCTGCCCTCTTCCAATGCAGGTCTCCAATGTCACACTACAGGAAACTGAACTGTTGCTTGAATTCAAGTTCTAGTGTGATTGCTTCTCAAAAATAGTTCATTCAATTTCAGCTGCCTAGGGATTTTTACTTATGAACACTTATCTAAAAAGCTCTAGCAATCTTTTCTAAAACCTATCATGTACTACTCTGCAAAGTCATAGAATCCCCACCCCCATCACACTATATAGTAAATTCCAAATGCTCAATTATTACAAACACATCAATTTCCCTTTACCAAGTCCCATAGATCAATTTTCTAAACTAAAACACTTCAGCTTTCTCTATAAAGGACAAATAACACCACTCTGACATAAATTCTTAGAATTCTGTCCTTAATGGTTTTTTCCTTGATTTTCTTCTCAAGCAGTATGCCTTATTAAGTGCTTAAATATCCAGTAATTCACGATATAAAAAGGGGATTAAGTATCTGATGAACAAAGTAGGATTAAAAAGGACTAATAATAATGTCTCTCACATATGTCATGAATTTAAACTCTGCAATATTGACTTTTAGTTGGTATTAGCCATTTTAATGGTCCAAGATTTAAAAAAAAATCACTAAGACAAAAAAAATATTTTGATAATAATCCCAGTTCAGATAAGCATGTCTTTATACTTCAGGGGTATTGTCTGTAACAAAGATGACAGAAAATATATGCAGTCCTATACGTGACTAAGTGGGAAACACTGCAAGCTATAACTCTGTAAATCTAGGCCATCAATTTTGAATAGCATCAAAATGAAGAAGGCATTTATTATATCTGCTACAGTATATCACATATTAAAGATGAGTGCAAGGATATGTAAAGTATATCTGCAATTATGGAAACGCAAACATTTACAACAGAGGTTAGTAGGAGGAGCAGAGCAAAGACTTTTCTTGACTTGACATGTTTCAGTTGTTTGTTAGCAAGTAGATAGTGGACTGTTTACTTCAAATAGAAAATTAAACAAATACTCACATATCACACTCATCTCTCTTAAAAATTCAATGTTCTCTAGTAGTTAGATAATTAAATAAGCATAACTATGTTGACAGCTGTACAAACATATAACATTAAATTTCTACCTATAGAACAAAATTAGAGAAGAATAATTAATTTTGCTGTTGCTCATAGATACCTTATATCTATAAGCCATAATGTCACTGTAGACTGTAAAGTGATATCTACATGAGTGTATTGGAAATGATGTCTACTTGCTTATGAGGTAGTCTAAAGACTAATCCACCAAAACTAGCTGGGTTTGACCCACACCTGGGCCAAAAGGTGGTTCTAAATCAAAGTTCAAAAAGATCTTTTTAAATGCCCTACTAGAAAAAGGAGGACAATAAGCCCTTGACTAAGAGAAGAAAGGGACAAAAGAAAAATGTTTAAAAAAATAAAACAACAAATAAATCTCAAAGAGGGAACTGCCTAAAAAATGGGCCTTCCAGTAACAAACAGTCCCAAAATGTAATCCAAACAGAGTGATTAAAAATAAGCAAGAAGGACAAAAACCCAGTAATTCAGTAAAAGTAATAAGCAAAACACAAGCAAATTCACCAACATCAAATGCATACTATATACAGCATTTAACTGTTGGTTGATAGCAGGATGGAGAGGAAGCCCGCCTCTTTTATGAACCTCCCCTAATATAATTAAGTTTGAGGAACAAATTCTGAAACATAGAAACTAAATAATAAACAAAACTGACAAAAAAATACATAATTATTTAAAAACCAGCCCAAAACCACCCTGGAATGCGTGACATATTACGTTACTGAAGCAACTGCATAAAGAGTGCCATGTGCATTCCCAATGTATCTGAGTTTTGGACAAAATTAGTGTAGTGTGCAAATCTAATATTCATTAAAAAGACATCCCAGCATGAACTCCTGACTATGTTCTGATCCCTTGATCACTTTCATTACAAATTTCATTTTCTCGTTTGTGTTAGTACACTGGAAAAAATGGCATGTAAGAATAAAATAAAAAAAATATGTACATTGGTTGCATATAATAAAATAGTTTTTATCAAAAAGAATTTAATGATGCTTAATGCACTAAATTAATATATCCTGAAACATGATATTTTTATAAAAAATGAATGAAACTAAATTGTTTAAATTAATTGTTATGTTAAATGAACATGACTCATGTCAATAAAGCATAATATTTTAAAAATAGTTTTATAAATGTTTTAAAAAATGCACCTCAACGAGTTACTTACCTATAAATTTTTTAGATTGTCAATTATACATTTGTACTTGTTCCAGTATCATTTTATAGTTCAAGTTCAAAGTTAAATAAGAAATAAATAGGTTTGCTTATACCAAAACTAGTTTTATTTGGTAAAAACAATACAAACCACAAAAATACAAAAGATTAGTATTCAAACACAGAAATGTACAACAGTTGTATAAGAACACTGCTTCTTTGGCTGTTAAAACTAAATATAAACACAAAATGCATCTTGATAGAGTGTTATATTATAAAATACATGTATATTTATGTAACTGTATATATTAAAGAATAAATGTTAAACATTAGTAAAATATAAAGTGCAAAAATTTCTGCTTGGTACCTTCTTTTAACAAAATATATATACTGTATATACATAGATTTTTTTATTAATCTTCAAATAAGCAAATTCGGCAACTGCATTACAATGTATTCGGGTGTATTATTTGTTTGTCTGTATTAATAGCATTTATTTGGGTGAGCAATGTTATGATAATACTAATGAATAGCAATGCTGAAAGTTGTTGACCCATAATGAAAGTCAGAAGTTTTGTTTTTTTTAAGTATGTAAACGTACCTGTACTAAGCAAGTAAATCTATACAACTTAATAGTACATTTACTGACTTGTGACGGTAGTTAGTGAGCATAGTTTGATAAAACAGTAAAAGAGAATACAAGAAAAAATGCAAAATGGAGTAACATTAGTCTGTGCGATTAAGTGTTTTAAATGAATATCTGAATATTTCTCATTTGTGAGGTTTTATTTTTAACTTTTATTTCACTAAGCTTTTGCTCTTAACCAAAGACAATAATTCAGACCCACAAACTGCTGCTTCTTTGAAAGTCATAGGACTTTACCGCCAAGTTATCCAACCTCCGCTGACGATGAATCTGCTTGGTGCATATTAATTTCTGGTGAGGACTACAGTAAATATAACTATTTTCTCTTCTACCTAAATGACTGAAATTAGCATATTGCACATCCTACAAGATTCAATAAATTAAACATGATCGAGTTATGTTCAAAAGTGGAACATAAACAATACATGTAATATAAAGTAAACACCATCCATCCATCCATTATCCAACCCGCTACATCCTAACTACAGGGTCACGTGGGTCTGCTGGAGCCATTCCCAGCCAACACTGGGCGCAATGCAGGAAACAAACCCCGGGCAGGGCGCCAGCCCACCGCAGATACAGTAAATACATTTTTGTAAATGTTATAACCTGCCATTTCCCTTTTTTCAATGTACAAACATTAGTCAGAAGATGAAAGATTAAGAGGCACATTCAAATAATTGCTGTAAGGTAAAGCTGAGAGAAACTTAAAAAATGCAGGGAGAAAATTTGGAAGATAATATAGAAAATTAAATAGACAATAAAATTAGCAAATTCGAGAACAAAATGAGGGTGTTTGGAGCTCGCCTTGAAAATATGAATTATATGATCCTGGCTCACATTGAGTAAGTACAACAAATAGCAGTCATCAGAGACAAAAATAAATGCTTTAAAATGGAATGTAAAAAAATCCTTCACAAGTTTGTGGTAGTCTGTGGATCTAGAACGAAAAATATTAGAATTATGGGACTATTGGAAACACTAGAATGTGGAAATTCAGTTAAATTTGTCGCAGAATTCTTCACTAAAACCAGAGTGAGATCTTCAGATCAGAGAATGACAATGTTGACATCAGATATAAGCTTTTGTTCCCAGCCAGGCTCAAAGTGATAGTGAATGTTCGCCCCATATTTAAACTCTCCTGGGGAAGCTGAAGGAGAATTTAAAAAAAAATTTAAAACATGAAATTTGACTAGAGCTGAAACATATTTTTACAGTAATAAAACTGCCAAGTCTGAATCTGTTTTGCTCACTAATGGTCCATCAGCTCAGCATTCTGATAATGCATCCATACTGCCCTCCAGATAGCCTAATACAGATGAGTTAACATAGCAATAAGTACCGTAGATACTAATGTATAAGTCAAAAAATGTATGCCTTAAAATTCATTCAAAAACACAAAGTCGACTTATCCACGGGGCAATACTAATTTCATTAAATAATTCTTTAAACTGTGAAATACCGCACTTGAATTTGACCATTAGCTTGTGCAGGTTTTGGATAACAAACATACCATTAGCTGCCAGTAGATGGCAGTAACCAGAAACATACAGTATTTCGGACCATAAGGTGCACTGGATTTTAAAGCGCAATATCAATGAATGGGTCTCGATCCCGCTGTCATAAGTATCTTCGTTTGTTACATACGAAATAAATGGATTGGTACCGGAGGTGTGCGGTCGAATCGCCGAGTAATACTCTTCACAAAACAGTTCAGGCTTTATAGCGACTGAGTCCGCATGTTCTCGGAGTCCTCGGTCCACACCGTCTGTACGAAAGGGTTACAATGGCGCTCACGTTCGCGTCCGACAATCCCATCCTCGACACTTTTCTCCCAGTTTACTAGTGGAAAATGGCGGGACATAGTTTCCTCCTGCGTGGGTGATGTCCTAAAGGGGTTGGTGCTAACTGCGGTGGCTTTGTAAAACTCTGCTTCCAGGTCAGCGTCTACCCCTGGTTTTGTCGCCATTCACAGTTTCCTAGTTATACACTCCACCGAGAGAATGCACCAATTTTCTTTCAGTTTTACAAGCTTCGTGTCACTCATTAGTGCTGGCAGGAATATTCCAGGACGAGCCCCCAGTGTTACCTTTCCTGCCTGTCTCCGGACCGTGGTTGGGGTTATGCAGGGGAGCTTCTCCTTCTTTGTGTCCAGTGGTGTGAAGCTCCAGGGCCAGAGCAACGTGCTCTGGGGTAAAACACTGTCCCTGAGTTCCCTTCTCCTAATTTACAGCAGGGAGTGACACACAAGGCTTGACTGCTCAATGGTTGACTTTATTATCTCCTTCTTTTTAAGGTGCCTGTTTTAGCTTAACAGAGACCAAAAACACAAGAGCCCCACCATGCCGTCAACAAACACTCAATCCCAAAACTCCACCCCCCAAAACCCCGACAACTCCATCCCACATCCCACATTCAGTATAATTGGGATGTCAGGCTGCTATTTTAAGCTCTGATCCCAACAAGAGTCAGACTTTGAAGGATTTGAAGAAGACACTTAGGGCCACTATATTATATGCGAGGGATTTGAATACGAATTTAATTGAAATATTCTAACTGTAAGTAAATGAATAAAAATGTTTTTGGAGTTTTAATTTTGGCTTACTAAAATTCTTCAAAGATTAAAATGTTGAAAGTCTGGGCCCAGGTATATCTATACTAATAAAAGGCAAAGCCCTCACTGACTCACTCACTCACTCACTCACTCACTCACTCACTGACTCATCACTAATTCTCCAACTTCCCGTGTAGGTAGAAGGCTAATCTAACCCTAATTCTACGCGTAATGGTCATAACTAGAAGCTATTTTTCTCCATTTACTGTAATGGAGTTGAGCTCAAAAGTCATGGGGGCGGAGTTTCATGTGACATTATCACGCCTCCCACGTAATCACGCATTACGTAGAAAACCAGGAAGAGCTACAAAAAGCGCTGAAGAAAACATGCATTATATAATTAAGAAGGCAGCGAAACAATTAGAACCATTAAAAACCATATTCAGCGGCTCACGTGAACTGACGCAGTGCGCAGACAAAAAGCAACAGTTCCAAAGAGTGCTGAACAAAAACTGAATTACACTGCTACTCTCAAATAGACAAACCACACGCCGTGGCGCAATAGTAGAGGCTTCGCCTCTAGTGCCGGCTTCCGAGGTTTGATTCCCGAGAAGGGATGCACTGAGTATGTACGCGCGCTTCCCGATACATTTTAGCCTCGCATCCCCTTGGTTTGAGACATATGAAAAAATATGCGGTTAACGCAGAAAGACAGATCACCAATTGAAGCTTTATGAATAATGAATACTTTATTCACGATCAATGATTGTTTTGGTAAAGCCATACTCAGTGTATTCATTAGATGAACGGTAAAAAAGTAAGAGCGAGGGGAGGATGACTTATTGAGGCACGCAGGCAAAACCACAATAGCAATAGGCTCGATGTACTGTAGTGCGTGTCAACTCGATCTGAATTGCGCGACCACATTTGAAAAATTATATCTTTTCAAGTTCTAATTAGTCCATATGTGTCAAATTCAAGGCCCGCAGGCCACATCCGGCCCGGCGTGTAATTATATCCGGCCCGCGAGATCATTTTATATATTATTGTTATTAATGGCCCGGGGATATGAAGCGCTGGTAACACAATAAACTATAGATCCCATAATGCAGCGCTTCAGCTGCCTTGCCGAACACTTACTGCGTTAATCAAGTCTAGCTTATGATGCTGCAAGTTATTGCGAAGCTAGCCCACACGATGCCAAAGAGAAAAGGTGATTCTGAACATAGAGCCTTTAAAAACAGATGGAAGGCTGAGTATATGTTTACTGACATTGCCGGTAAACCCGTGTGTCTCATTTGTGGAGCTAATGTGGCTGTAATTACAGAATTTAATCTAAGATGGCACTATGAGACAAAACATCAAGATAACCTGAAAGACCTGAATGCAATGCACATGATACAGAAAGTAGAAGAGTTAAAGAAGAATCTGACACTTCAGCAGACGTTTTTACCCGTGCAAAATCACAAAGTGATTTCAAGTGAAGCTACTTTTATGGGAGACACAAATGCACCAGTGCAACTTGCCCCACTTTCCCTGTTGCCAAGTAATGTTGAACCAAGTCAGCACAACGGTGTTCCCAAAATACGCACTTTGCTGATAAACTGAGCGCACTGCACACTGAGTTCGCACTGCGCTTTGGTGACTTTGAACAACAAAAAAAGAATTTTGAGTTGTTTCGCAACCCATTTGCTGTCGATGTGGAAACTGCACCTGTGCAGATTCAGATGGAGGTGATTGAGCTGCAGCCGCACAGTTTATTCACTCCATTCCCACAAAAATGCTCCAGCTCCGTCTACATGTGGCTCGAACCTTGTGCATGTTTGGTACCACATATCTGTGTGAGAAGCTCTTCTCAGTCATGAAGACTAACAAAACAGCACACAGGAGTCGCCTCACTGATGAGCACCTGCAGTCCATCCTGAGAATCTCCACAACACAGAACCTCACACCAAACATAAACAAACTTGTTGCCAAAAAAAGATGCCAGACTTCCAGCTCTGATAAAATGACATATGAGCAAAGACAACCGAATGATTTGATTTGTTATTGCTGAAAAGAACAAATTTTATTTATATTTCCAGGTGATGTTATGCACCATGTTCATATTTGAATTTGTATAATTTTGACAGGATATATTTTTATGGAGAGCAAAATATTATATCTTATTTTAAGGTTTGAGTTGATTTATTCCGGAATAATATTCTGTCGACTAAATAAAAATTCCTTCTATTTAAAATTTAAATAGAACTTGAACATATACGATAGTTGTGTGTGTGTGTGTGTATGTATATATGTAGATATGTATGTATATATATGTATATATATGTGGATGTATGTGTATATATGTATGTATATATGTGTGTGTGTATATATATATGTGTATATGTATATATGTATAGATATGTATATATATATATATGTTTATATGTGTGTGTGTGTGTATATATATTTATATATATGTATACACTTTTCTTTTTCATTGCTTCTTTAACACACTACTTCTCCTGCGAAGCTCGGGTATTTTGATATATATATATATATATATATATATATATATATGTATGTATGTGTATATATACTCAGCAAAAAAAGAAACGTCCCTTTTTCAGGACTGTGTATTTCAACAATAATGTTTTAAAAATCCAAATAACTTTACAGATCTTCATTGTAAAGGGTTTAAACAATGTTTTCCATGCATGTTCAATTAACCATAATCAATTAATTAACATGCACCTGTGGAATGGTCGTTAAGACCTTAACAGCTTACAGAAAGTAGGCATTTAAGGTCACAGTTCTAAAAACGCAGGACACTAAAGAGACTTGTCTACCGACTGTGAAAAACACCCAGAACGTGCATTAGGCATGCTGCAGGGAGGCATGAGGACTGCTGATGTGGCTAGGGCAATAAATTGCCATGTCCGCACTGTGAGACGCCTAAGACAGCGCTACAGGGAGACAGGAAGGACAGCTGATCATCCTCGCAGTGGAAGACCACGTGTAACAACACCTGCACATGATCGGTACATCCGAATATCACACCTGCGTGACAGGTGCAGGATGGCCACAACAACTGCCCGAGTCACACCAGGAACACACAATCCCTCCATCAGTGCTCAGACTGTCCGCAATGGGCTGAGAGAGGCTGGACTGAGGGCTTGTAGGCCTGTTGTAAGGCAGGTCCTTACAAGACATCACCAGCAACAACGCCACCTATGGGCACAAACCCACCTTCGCTGGACCAGACAGGAGTGGCAAAAAGTGGTCTTCACTGATGAGTCACGGTTTTGTCTCACCAGGGATGATGGACAGATTCGTGTTTATCGTTGAAGGAATGAGCGTTACACCGAGGCCTGTAACGGGATCGATTTGGATCGATGGCTAGGGCTATTACCCCCAGAAATGTCCAGAAACTTGCAGGTGCCTTGGTGGAAGAGTGGGGTAACATTTCACAGCAAGAACTGACAAATCTGGTCCAGTCCATGAGGAGGAGATGCACTGCAGTACTTCAAGCAGCTGGTGGCCACACCACATACTGACTGGTACTTTTGATTTTGAGCCTCCCTTCATTCAGGGACACATTGTGAAATATTTTTAGTTTATGTCTTATGGTGTTGACTCTTTTAGTGTTCATACAAATATTTACAAATTAAGTTTACTGAAAGTAAAAACAGTTGAAAGTCAGAGGACGTTTCTTTTTTTGCTGAGTATATATATATATATATATATATATATATATATATGTATATATATATATATATAACTGTGTATATATGTATATATTTATATATATGTCTATATTTGTATATGTGTATATGTATATATGTATGTATATGTATATATATATGATGTGTATATATATGTTTATATATGTGTGTGTCTGTGTGTGTATATATATGCCAGCAACACTCATGACAACGACAAAACAATTACATTGTCAATCATGTTACGTTAGTATTAAAATGTTTCCTTTTCTTTTTACTTCTCCGCTGCCAAGCGCGGGTATTTTGCTATATATATATATTGTGGAGGACTGCCGGCTTCCCATGCCGGTCCGCATCCCCAGGCCGCCAGGAGGAGCTCTCCCGACAGCAGGATCGTGCCCCGAGGTCCAGCAGGGCCTTATGGACTTTGTAGTGTTTATACACAGCCCTGCTGGATACCTTGGGGACCACCAGGAGTTGCTGTGGGGGGGCTTATGGGCCCTGTGATGCCGTATGACCCGGGAGTACATCACGGTCACGTGACGGGAAGGAATGTCGTGCTCCCGGGTTGAATAAAAGGACTGATCGCCCTGACCCGGAAAGAATTAGGAACTATGGACTGATGGGACAGAAACACATCCGGGTCAGGGGCTATAAAAGGACGGTGCCTCAGTCCAGACACTGAGCTGTGCTGGGAGGTGGAGGAGCAAAGTGTCTGGGCGAGGAGGAGAGTGATTATAGTGTTGTGTTGAAAAGAGTTTATTGTATATGAGTAGGGTGGAGGGTGCTTGGTGCACTGTGGGAAAAGAAAATAAAAAGCATTGGACTTTTACCTGGTGTCTGGAATTCTACCTCAGGGTTCAAGGGAGCACTAGTGCCCCCTACTGCCACAATATATATATATATATACAGTATATATAGATCTATATATAGATAGATATGACAACAACACTCATATCAATGACAAAACAATTACATTAACAATCAAGTTACGTTATTTTTTAAATTTTTCCTTTTCTTTTTCATAACTTCTTTAACACACTACTTCTCCGCTGCAAAGCGCGGGTATTCTGCTAGTTGGGTATAATTATGAAATTCAAAGAATTTGATAGGCTGTCAAGCTTTACCCTCGACTTATACGCGGGTCATAACAAATTTCATAATTTTCGGCTTAAACAATACACTCGACTTATCTGCGAGGTCGACTAATAGGCGAGTATCTACGGTAGTATCTTGTAACTCACCAGATATTCTTTGCAATGTATATATTTTCACTTGTTAGCAAATGTTTTCAATTTAAAAAAAAAAAACTTCCCAGGATGGACTGCCGAAAACTGCTTCAGTATTGAATAACTTGTACTTGCATTCTATTAATATAATTATATAATTTTATAATATCATAAAAAGCGATTCAGCTCACCATAATTTTGTCTTTTCTTACAACTTCATAGTACTAAGCTGAACAATGAAAACTCACATCTGATCAGTCATATGATTGCATTCTCAAATTACACACAAATCTATTTCTCAATGATCTCTGCAATTGGGTAAAAGTATTAAGAACTAAAGACTGTGTATGTGTGTGTTTAGGTATTTTTTTAAATAATGATAAGCAGAATTTCTGCAATTGAATGCTGAAATTCTCCTACCTTGAACACAAAGCATTTCCAGACATGACTTCTGCTGTTTTTCTTTTCTTTTTGACCGTATGATGTGGTGCTGTATTATTATCGTCACCCCTGTGAGCCATTTTTATGTAGTTTTACTCACATCTTCTCTGTCTTATTGTGCCTTCCACAGTAATTCACCTACTTGTAGTCATACATGAGTAAGAAGAAAGACCTATTTCCACAACCCAAAATAATATCATGGTCTTCATCATTGAAGGTTCCCATAGTGCTAGTTTCAGATGAACTATAAGGTAACTTGTTATATGTTTCAATAGTTCTTTGTTAAATGTGAAAATGTAATAATCATTTTGAAGAATGTTTTATAAAGTAAGAGCTAGCATCCAATTAATTCCTTTCATAATTTAAAGCACTTCTATAAAAGTATCACACACTTTCTTCTTAAAATTAAATATTCAGCTCCTCTAATCTCTCATAGTTTATAACCCAAAAATCTTGGAATAACATGATCTCATACGTGCAATATATAGTTAAGCACATAACATTAAATAAATGTTGTAAACATTCTAGTTGAAGGCTTTGAACTCCCATTAAATTAATTACTGTAACCTCGGCCAGCCTGACCATTATTTCCATATCTCATTCTATCTGATTATACTTAACAACATTCAATTTTAATTTCTTAAGCAATAGTATTTAGCACTTTCTAGCTATAGTTCAATGATCAACAAATTCAGCACCTCTTACCATTAAAGTTGACAGCACGAATATACTGTAGTAATAATCTCCCCTCAACTGGGTCCATTTTCTCACACACCCCTGTGGCACCAGGACACAAATCCAGGTGCATGTTATGCAATGCATGAGCCATGGCATAGACTGCATCAATCACAAACTGCACCTTGCCTTCCTGTTCATAGGGCGAATCTCGACTGATGCGCTCCTCCCCTAAAGATAAAATAGGAAAAATTAATAAACAGGTGCATTTCTGACTCTCAATAAATAAAATGTTACTTCCTAAGTAGGTTTTATAACAAAAAAACTACTCAATTAATGTTGAAACAGCTATCCCAAAACATGAGAGATTTCAGCAAAAGAGAAGCATTATCAAAAATGCTGGTAAAATAATTAGGATTTGCTGTGTGAGCCATGGTCCTATAAAGGTTTTATAAATTCAGGATTTCCTGAGATGCTATGAGGTGCTTCCAGCTCTATTTCCATTCCTTTTCTTTCATAGTTTATACTGCCACAGTTCTTGGCACAATTACTTGTTTTGTAATGTGTGAAGTGACAGTTTAATTACATTGACCATCAATTAGACTAATATCCAGTACAAGATGGGATTCTAACTTGCTTTTCCTACTACACATCGGAATTTTTGAGCATAGAGATGGGTTTAGAAAACAGAGGAATGGATGGGTTCATGGATTTTTTTAAATCTTAAGTTTAAGTAGGTTCTCATTTTCCAGTACAAAAGCAGCTGAATTTTCTTTTCTTTCCTTACACATTAAATATCATTCTCTTATAAGAGGAAGCATGCTGTCAAACACTTTTAACTTCTACCATGTGTAGATGAAACATAGCTTTAACTTCCCATTCTACAGACTCCTAACCATTTATTCAGACTCTTAAAAAACAATTTTAACTCTCTGTGACAGATTAGGGTTTTCTCGCACCCTTGTACCCTCAGACCACACGTCAGACACCAGGTAAAAGTCCAAATAATTATTTATCATAATAATAATGTGCACAAAGCACGCTCCTCTCCACAATACTCAATAAATAAATACACAATAATCAATAAACCAATCCTCCACTCCCAGACGCTTAGCCACCCTGCCTCCCAACTCAGCTCGCCGTCTGGGAGCTCCCACAGTCTTTTATATCTCCTGACCCGGAAGTGTTCCTAATCCCCAGTCCATTTGGCTCTCAATCACTTCCGGGTCAGGTACAAGTTCTTTTCTTCACCCCGGAAGCACGTCATTCCTCTTGTCCACGTGTGCTTCCGGGGCGTAGGGAAAATATCCATTACTCCTCCCTGCAGCATCCCCTATCGGCCCAAATGGCATCCAGCGGGCTGTACATAAAAACTCCATTGTCCATGATGCCCTGCTGGTCTTCTGGGGACCTCCATGCTGCAAGGAGGGCTCCACCTGGCGGCTTGGGGGTATTGGCCGGGATAAACGGCTGGCCATTCTCCACACTCTCATATAGAGTAAAATATCTAAACCTGCTTGTATTTTTCTACAAATATTGGCACTTGATAATGTATGATAAATTAATTATGATCTCCATCCATCCATTAATCCATTTTCTGCCACTTATCTGGGTCCAGGTTGTGGGGGCAGCAGTTTAAGCAATGATGCCCAGACATCCCTTTTCCTTGCGACCCTCCTCCTCCTTCGTTACGAGGAAACTGAAATGTTCCCAGGCCAAGCAAGAGATATAATCTTGCCAGTGTGTCCTGGGTGTGCCCCTAGGTCACCTCCTGGTTAGACTTGCCCAAAACACCTCCCAGTTAGGCATCCAGGAGGTCTCTTTATCAGATACCTGAACCTCCTCAACTGGCTCCTTTTGATGTGGAGGAGCAGTGTCTCTACTTTGAACTCTTCCCTAATGTCTATGCCCAGGAACCCTGCGAAGGAAACTTATTTCTGACACTTGTATCCACGATCTAGTTCTTTCAGTCACTACCCAAACTTCATTACCATAGGTAAGGGTATAGAGGTGGATGAACCAGCAAATCATAAGCTTTGCCTTTCGGCTCAGCTCCCTTTTCTCTACAACTAACTGGTACAATGTCTGCAGGACTGCCAGTCGATCTCCTGCTCCCTTCTTCCCTCACTTGTGAACAAGATCCCATGATACTTAAACTCCTCAGCTTGAAGCACCACCGAAAGGGTACCCCACCCTTTTCTGACTGAGAATAATCACCACAGACTTGCAGGCGCTGATTCTCTTCCACCGCTTCACACTCAGCTGCAAAACACCCCAGTGCTTGTCTAAGGTCACATCCTTGGCAGAGTAACACACCGGGAACTAGTCTGATTTACTGCCAGCAATGTGAACCAATCTTTCTCCCTAGTTGTACAGTTTTCAAATAGCCCAGAAAAGGCTGTCAAAGCAACCCACACAGGACACCCCAAGAGATATAATTGTATGACATTTCCAAGTACACAAAACACATAATGAAATGTTGGTCATACTCCCCTTAGCCTTCCAGAATCCTTGAGAGGGTAAAAAGCTGGCCCAGTACTCTGTGCGCAGTATGAAAATTCACATTGTTCCTCTTGAATCTGAGACTGTACCAACAGTCAAATCCTCCTTTCCAGAAACCTGGCATAGGCCTTCCAAGGGTGGTTGAAGAGTGTGATCCCTGAACCTTTACTTGAAGATGGGGACTGCCACCCCATCCAATGCTACTGTTCCTGACCTCCACGCAATGTTGAAGAGTTGTGTCAGCCAGGACAGCCAATCAACAGCCACAGCCTTTAAGACCTCAGGGCAAATATCATCCACCCCAGAGCCTTGCCACCAAGGAACATGTTAACCACCTCAGCTCCAGGGATGGGTGAGTCCTTCTCTGAGTCCCCTGACTCTGCTTCCTCAAATGAAGGCATGCTGGTGGGATGCAGGAGGTCCATGAAATCCTCTCTGCAAAACCTGACTTTATTCCAGAGTGAGGTCAGCAGTATACCATCCCTGATATATTACAATCTCATCTAATCAATTTCTTTCCTGTTTAAAATAACTTCATAACCTTGAAACTTCAAAGCAATAGAAGCAATAGGCTTCTTTAAATTAATTCATGAACAATATCCTGCTTAGATCTTTAAAAAATTATACTCATTCCATCCAACATCCTGTGCCCAGACACTGTGAAAAAGATCACTTAGTTTCTCAGCTTCAATACTCAGGTTTACGAACAGGTAAACTGTGCATTTGGGCTGAGATTATGTTACGTTATGTTATGTTATCCATCCATTGTCCAACCCGCTGAATCCAAACACAGGGTCACGGGGGTCTGCTGGAGCCAATCCCAGCCAACACAGGGCACATATTTTGTTTTTTTTTTTTGTAAAATTGTATTTGTTGAGTAGGATTCAGGCATACTTTTACTTTAAAAAATAATGTTTATGGGCGAGCTGGATAAGCCAGTTGTTACTCAGGCACATTTATGACCCTACTAGATTAGATAAGAACTTCTTGTAAGGGTTGCTCTGTTTTATGTAATTTGTGGTTGGAGTGTTGAAAGTTCTGCATCAATCTGGTTGCAACTGACTGCACAAACGTACTTTGCTACAACCCACATCTAAGCTGAGCTGCTTCTGCTTTGATACCTATTTGTGACATCAGAAGTGTGGATATAGTTGTAAAGGTAACATTTATGAGCCTTAGAAGCACAAGCTTTAGAAGCGATAGCACTTTTTCCTCTTCCAGGAAGACAACATTTGGTAATGAAGGTGGCTGAGATGATAAAATAGAGGCTTATTGCTGAATCATGCTAAAGGGCTCAACCACTGGCAAATACTACACATCTAGTCATCCAAAAGGTGTGCCAAGGACTGAATAAATTGATGCTTGAAGAGGCATGCTGTATCTCTGCTAGTGTTTGATTAATACTAAAAGTGAGACTATGGAACCGATACCAGCTTTTGTGCCTAAGTACTGGTACATACTAAAGCAATGGCAAAGCAGATAACCCAAAAAATCCATCAGGTCCCAGCTATTGCAACCTCCCCTCCCCCAGGCCCTTCCTGCCCATGGCACACCTGCATACACGTGTGCCTTTTGGGTCTATCCTCTGGTTTCATCAGGGTTTTTCAGAGGCTTGCCATGCTCACAGGCCAATAGATGCATAATAAAGTGCTTTTCACAGTGCTGTATCAGAGACCTCCTAGAGAATAGTCCCTCTCGACTTTATTTTAACAATTATTAGGGGCAGGGTTGGGGTCCCATTAGGAGTTTTGAACATGCTAATGTACAGATATTGCTTTGAAAAGCAGGTTTCCCCATTGGGGGGTCAGAGTGCGAGATGCCAGTGCACAACCATTAACCACTGAACCAAGTTTTATATAATGTTTGTGTACTACCATTTTAAAAATCTGGTAGCTCAGTATACTGTTTTAGTACTGGCATACTGCTCAACACTAGCCTCTCCAACAACAACTATACAGAAGGCCATGCTGTGTCTGGACCATGTTGGACCAGAGAATAAACAACATACTAAGACAGGAAGCCACCTGGTAACCTAAGCAAAAAAGATATAATGCTTATTAATTAGGTTAAATGTTTTTGTCAACACTCATATTACTATACTGTATATATATATATTATATTTTGGAAACAAAATTAGAAATCTCAATTTAATCTATGTATAAATAAGAAATGTAACTTTCTTTCTGGGGTTACAGATATAAAAGAAAGGGAGAAGTATTAAACTATAATAGCAGTTAATCCTGACAGTGACCAGGCTGAGTAAACAAACAAAGGCTATAGATGGAATTTGAGGCATGCTGTTCAGGTCTATGTAATAAAGAGTCTGAAAGGGAAAATAGGTTCATCCTAGTACCCTACCACGAGAAAACATCATCTATTAGTGACTGAATCACCATAAATATTTTAATGTAATACGATAATGGCCCACTGACTCACGAAAACCAATGAATTAGTTTGATTTTTATAAATGTATTCAATGAACGTGTCATCATTAAACTATCTTAGTTGACTCATGCTGTATCTTGATGTTTTTACTTCTTGAGTATCTGTTCTTGGGTGCATCACTAAGAATTTTACTTCAGTGGACCCCAGGTCTGAAACATTTTCCTTATTTGTAGGCATCAAGCACATTTGTTTGAAAGGCTTCTGCATCTCCATTTTTGAATATCAATGTTTTTTCAAGAGTTGTATAAATTATTATTTTATTTTTATGTATTATTTTCTGTATTTGGCTCTTTAGTATTTTGTAACACCACTTGTTCTTTGCCCTTAAAATGGAGTAATTTAGTCCAAAAATGCTTTTCCAGTTAAATTTGGTTGCCTTTATAAAACTACCACTAAAGATGCCTTTTTCATTTTGGTACACTTCTCATTTTGAACTTGGGTTTTCACATTATTTAAGACTGTTAAAAGTATTAAAGTCTTTGTGAATATAATTTGTTGCCTTACATTTGTTGTTCAAAATTTATTGATGGCTACTATGGTTACCAAGCACCTTAGAAAAACATCATGATCATTACATTTTTTTTTATTTTTTTGATTTTATTAAAATAAAATCACACAACATTCCATACAAATAAATCATTTTTTATAAACATAAGATCGAAAACAATTCAACTTCCACCCCTGAGAAAGAGAGCTAAGCCAGCAGAGTAAAACTTAAAGCTAGTAAAAGTTAGTAAGTAGATGCATTAATAATAATAATGATAAATGGAAAAGAAAACAGAAAAAAGGATTGAGAATCTGCTTCCTCAGTGCTTTAAAAGCTTATTCTAAAATGTTACTGATTAGATCCTGCCAGGTTTTGAAAAAGTTCTGCACAGATCCTCTAAGTGAGAATTACATTTTTCCAGTTTCAAATAGTATATAACATCAGTTACCCAGTGACTTAGAATAGGAGAGTTAGGATTCTTCCAGTTGAGCAAGATAAGTGCCAATAGTGTAGTAAAGGCAATGATTATTACATTTTTTGATTTCAAAAAACGTATTAGAGTAATTCCTCGCTATATCGCGCTTCGACTTTCGCAGCTTCACTCTATCGCGGATTTTAAATGTAAGCATATCTAAATATATATCATGGATGTTTTGCTGGTTCGCGGATTTCTGCGAACAATGGGTCTTTTAAATTATGGTACATGCTTCCTCAGTTTGTTTGCCCAGTTGATTTCATACAAGGGACGCTATTGGCAGATGGCTTAGAAGCTACCCAATCACAGCATGTATTACATATTAACTTAAAACTCCTCAATGATATAAGATATGCTTCCCGCACGGTCCTTGATTGTTTGCTTTTCTGTCTCTCTCACCCTCTCTGACATTCTCTGCACCTAACGGAGGGGGTGTGAGCAGAGGGGCTGTTTGCTTAGAAGATACGGACGCTCCTAAAAAAATGCCGCTTTATCTCGGTGCTTCGGCATACTTAAAAGCCCAAAAGCACGTATTGATTTTTTGATTGTTTGCTTTTCTGTCGCGCGCGCTCTCTCTCTCTGACATTCTCTGCTCCTGACATGCATTTTTTGAAGAGGAAGATGTGTTTGCATTCTTTTAATTGTGAGAAAGAACTGTCATCTCTGTTTTGTCATGGAGCACAGTTTAAACTTTTGACTAAAGGGTGTTATTTCATGTCTAGAGGGCTCTAGTAATGTTAACAGTGTGGGAGAGTTTATAAGGGCTTAAAATATATAAAAACTAGCAAAATACCCACGCTTCGCAGCGGCGAAGTACTGCATTAAAATTTTTATTAAGAAGAAAATTAAACCTTTTTAAACTGAGGGAAAATATGCCAATAATTATTATTTAAGGATCTCTTTGTATATTACATTGTGAGTTCGGCCCTCCGGTTGTAATACGACCAAGCTGTGCGCGGAGCTTACTCTTGAGCATGCAACTTACAGTTGGCCATTTGAACAGTAATCTTGTTTCAAATCTCACAGCTTGGATTGCTGCTGTCATAATCGGTTTGAATTTTAATGGTTTGTTTCAAGTACGACAGTATTTGTAGGACTTGTGTTGAAGTGACATTCGGCATCTGTCAAGCGTTGTAAGCATACAACCGGTTTCATCGATAACTTCACATCCAGCTTTTGAGAGTTTAAACATTCATAAACATCAAAGTGTCCACTACTGAAATCGTCACCTGTGAATCTAAGATGTTTAAGAGGCATTGGCGGTTGTCGAAAGGTGTAAAATATTTGGCCATTTCGGTACACTTGAAAGCGACAACCGAACAATTCAGCGGCAGCCATCAACTCACATGCAGATCCATAGGTGAAGGGCTTAAGCATTTCACTCTTATAGTGCTCCTGTGTAGTATAATTATCTCCTGTACCGTCATCAGTCCACACCTTGAACCTGTCCCAGTCATTCAATACATAAGACACAATGTTCCTCAGGATATCAAGAGTGAGCCTGATATGGCCATGCAATATGTAACAAAGAGAATGGAAAAGGTAGGTGCCATCTCCGGGCACCACTCGGTAAGTGACAGTTCTTTGATCGATGGTTATCACCTCGATAGACATGTTAATGGGGGTACGGTTGGAATGATAAAGGAAATGGGTACCTGAACAATGTAAAGTAAGTCTAAAATACCTACACAATAACTATAATCGTAATAAATGCACAATAAAACAACGGAGAAGCCGTGGATTAAATAAAAAGGCTGTAGTTATCGGCAGGGAGACGTGAATCCCGTGGCGAAGCAAGGAAGGGAATGTAGAGACTGGAGCGAGGGTCGGCCTTATATAGGCAGGCAGCCAACAACGTGGGAGGCGTTGGGATGGGGGACCCAACGCTGCCTCACACGGTGACCGAGCTGCAGGCTATGGATGTATATATGTACGTAAGTAGGATTCAGTTAGCGTTGGGAACCCGCGTACCAAATTTCTTGAAGATGGGCCCATAAGTAACAAAGACCGTTGAAAAGTTCAATGTGGCGGCCGACAGTGGCATCATACCACCGAAATAAGTACGTACATTGGTTTCGATTAGCACAGGGAAGCCGCCTACCAAATTTCGAGAAGATGGGGCCATAAATAAGAAAGTTCAACATGGCGGACGTTGTTGACCGTTATGACCGTTACGCATAGAATTTCAAAATTAAACCTGCTTAACTTTTGTAAGTAAGCTGTAAGGAATGAGCCTGCCAAATTTCAGCCTTCTACCTACACGGGTAGTTGGAGAATTAGTGACGTTGGAAAGTTCAATATGGCAGCTGACAGTGGCGTCATACCAAAGAAATAAGTACGTACATCGGTTTTGGTTAGCGCAGGGAAGCCACCTACCAAATTTCATGAAGATGGGGTCAGCTTTCTACCTACACGGGAAGATGGAGAATTAGTGACATTGGAAAGTTCAATATGGCGGCCGACAGTAGCGTCATACCATCGAAATAAGTACGTACAGCGGTTTCGGTTAGCGCAGGGAAGCCGCCTACCAAATTTCGTGAAGATGGGGCCATAAATAAGAAAGTTCAACATGGCGGACGTTGTCAACCATTATCAACCGTTATCGACCGTTATGACCGTTACGTGTAGAATTTCGAAATGAAACCTGCTTAACTTTTGTAAGTAAGCTGTAAGGAATAAGCTTGCCAAATTTCAGCCTTCTACCTACAGGAGAAGTTGGAGAATTAGTGATGAGTGAGTGAGTGAGTGAGTAAGTGAGGGCTTTGCCTTTTATTAGTATAGATAAATCAATTTTCTGAAGCACAGTTTCACTCACCTGTACATTTTTTTCGTCCGTTGTCAGTCTTACTGCCAGGGCGAGTAAGTTTGCATTTAAAATCATCTTCCCAGTACTCAGCAAACCAGATGTTTCTGCGGTTGTTTTCTAAAGAACGTGTTGTGAAATACTGATCAAACCCTTTATTACAAAGAAAGATGGAGAGTTGGTTAAGCTATCAATAAATGGCATCTGTTACTTACTACCATGTTTAGAGATGACGGGAATACTAAACTAAACCTGAAAAAAAAATAAAACCTATCTAAAACAAATGTGCATTCATTTCATAATGACAATAAAATATGCTCTACAACAAATATATATTTAAAAATACAAAACGCATTTTCACATTTGACATTTTTGAACATTTGGCCCAAGTGCTCAGTACAACCCATATTACAGTGGATCACCTTTGCTTTTCTATACTTGAATGAGCACATTTATTTTCCAGTCTTTAAGAATCCTACCTTTACATACAATCATTTTGCACAAGTCAACCATTCAGCTCTAAGACCTTCTACTGTCTTCAGTATTTTGGCACCAGATACTTTTGGGCATTTTGGGCAGACTACTTCACCTTTTTTCATCTTTTTAAGTGATCTTGTTACCTCCTCTTTTGAAACCCTACAGCTTGGTCCTTCCAATTTCTTACTATGAACATCATTATTCTTCCCTGTTTCCCATTAGCTTTAAATTTTCCTGTTACCAATGTCTGATTTTGAGAATTTACAGTATTATAAGATTTTGATTATTGCAAGTAGAGTGTCAGTTTGCCTGCTTCACAGATCCACCATTCCGTGTTCAGGTTCCACATGTGGTTACTGTCTATGTAAAGTTTATATTACATGCTTTACTTATTCCTGCATTTTTCCATATGTTCTGGATTTCCTCCCAGTTTCCCAAAACAGTACAGGTTTGGCTACTTAGAAACTTTAAATTGGCCCTGCTTATAAATGTGAAATAGTGAGCATGTGATAGTCCCATGTTATGCCCAGAAATGATTCCTGCTGGCATGGTCTATCAAGTGCTCACTAGTGCTCACATCAGTTTCTTATTTAATCCTAGTATCAGCTAGGTGCAAATTATTACATTTAAATAATCTATAAATTGTGAAATTTCTAATCAAACAATACACATTAAAAATCATTCAGTCAGTCTCAGTTTACATTAATGACTAAATCCATTTAAAATAATGGTATTTATAATTTACTCCGCACAAAAAATAAAGCAAGTTCTGTCACCTACTTGTGACAGCCCAAAAATTTCATTTGAACAGCTAGTAGTGTTTCAAGGTTACAAGAGGCTCTGACCAATCAGGTAATTCCTACCCTCAATTGATGCTCTCTTTGGAAGTATGGTAACTGCTCCTTCTGCCACATCTTCTTGGTCCAAAATGGGAGTAATCTTTGATCCCCAGCTGTCTGACCCCACAAACAAGAAGTGGCCTGTCAGGTTTGCTTTCTTTGCTGCCCCTAGGACACGTCTGTGTAGAGAGAAGATTGATGACTGGCAGAGCACCTAGAATAGAGCCTAAGACATCCTCATTTGATAGAAAATTACTTATATCTTTCTTACTTTCCTAAACATATCACCACACATTCAATATACTGGATAATAAATACGTGGAGACTCAAATTACTTACTTAATGTCATCTTCATTGGCAAACATAATGATCCCACGAGCATTAGAAGTTTCCATTAGGCGTTTGATGATCTTGTCAAACTCACCGGGCTTGGGCTCTCTTGGTATTTTGAGAGACTGAGCAATACATAAACCACCTCAAAAACACAAAAAACAAAGGTTTGTGTGTTCAAAAATCTAATGCATTGATATGGAACAACATTTCTTACTTCTCATGAGAATTATTGGCCTGCAGGGACCTAGCAGAATACATAGACAGCTGCTCAATACATAAAATATTTTTGTAGTTTATATTACAAAACAAAGATGGTAATGCTTACTATCACAGCTCTAAGTGATCTTCAGTTTAACAGTTAATCAAAGCTCATTATTATCAAATGGTGTAAAGAACTATTTTTGTATTCATCGAAATTGTCCCTTATATGATTTCAATTTTACCACAGTAACTGCCTGATAAATGTTTTCACAGACAGCAGGTAGAATGTATATTTAGGAATTATGGGTGTTATCATGGGCTGACCTTCAAATCCAAACAGACAGGAACCAATATACAAACCAAAAATGGGATTTACTAACAAAGGAAGGGGCAATTACTACAAGGAACAAGAGACTATTATAGAAGAGGGTAAAAGAATAAAACCTAAACTCCAGGTCCTTCATCCAATTAACGTTCCAGTGGGTTAACTGGTCCACATACCCACTGCAATCTGAAATCTGTTTTTCATCTTTCAGCACATAACAATTTAACCTGGGTCTGCTTTCCTTTACTCTCATCATTTGAGCCCCTGTCGTTGACTTCCTCTGAAATCGTAACTCACTGATCCACTGGCTAGAAATGGGCTTTTAAACCCATAGTCATTGTGACTTTTGGTTTACTTTGACCATCCAAAGTCCTTGTGCTATCTATGTAGGGCTTACTCTAGCTGCACAAGGTGTTCCTACAATTTCCCAACACTACAAAGTTGTAGCAAACCAGACTAGTTGTCAAAAGCAGAATCCTTGCTAGACTATAGTATACTGGCTTGAGGAAGAATAACACTATCACTATTTTTCCTGTTCAGGATCTTTATCTTTGGAAGCAATACCATCTTGAATCAGCCTTATGGATACTTGTGTTGTTTAGGAATTTTTTTTCCTAGTGGACTATACCATGCATTTTATTTGAATATAAGGGGTTGGCCTTTGTGGTGCCCCAAAGATCTGTAATCTCCCTTTGTCTCTTTATTATAAAGGGTAGCACCCATTGCTGGTTAACATACAGTAGATGTTATTACCGTCAATTCTCAACAATATTTATAAAATAGAAAAATCACAAGCTAACTTTCTTTAAAATGTATTTGCTTTGGATATCTGGCTGTCACTATTCTATACAGTGATCCCTCCTCGATCGAGGGGGTTGCGTTCCAGAACCCCCCACGAAAGGTGAAAATCCACAAAGTAAAAACCATACATTTATATTGTTGTTTTTATATTGTCATGCTTGGGTCACAGATTTGCACTGAAACACAGGAGGTTGTAGAGACAGGAACTTTAAAACACTGCAAACAAACATTTGTCTCTTTTTCAAAAGTTTAAACTGTGATCCATGACAAGACAGAGATGACAGTTCTGTCTCACAATTAAAAGAATGCAAACATATCTTCCTCTTCAAAGGAGTGCGCGTCAGGAGCAGAGAATGTTAGAGAGCGAGACAGAGAGAGAAAAGCAAACAATCAAAAATCAATAGGTGCTGTTTAGGCTTTTAAGTATGCAAAGCACCATGCGACAAAGCAGCTGCACGTAAGGGAGCAATGTGAAGGTAGTCTTTCAGCATTTTTTAGAGAAGCGTCCATATCCTCTAGGCCAGTGTGCGAACAGCACCTCTTCTCCCACCCCCTTCGTCAGGAGTAGAGAATGTCAGAGATAGAGAGAGAAAAGCAAACAATCAAAAATTAATAGGTGCTGTTCAGGCTTTTAAGTATGTGAAGCAGTGCGCGGGAAGCATATCGTATATCATTGAGAAGTTTTATTTAATACGTAATACGTGCTCTGATTGGGTAGCTTCTCAGCCATCCTCCAATAGCATCCCTTGTATGAAATCAACTGGGCAAACCAACCGAGGAAGCATGTACCGAGTGGAACCTCGGTTCATGAACGTCTCTGAACACGTACAAATCGGGTTATGACCAAAAAGTTCGCCAAACTTTTGCATCTGCTGAAGACCACACACTCAATATATGAACAAGTCAGTTTCCCTTTTGGTTTGTGCGCGCCGATGATTTCTGCATGTGTTCAGCCTCTCCTTGTGCAGCGAGCAAGAGAGAGAGAGAGAGAGAGAGACAGACACACAGACACACGCGAAAAATAGAGACACACAAACACGCGTGCAAGAGAGAGACACATGCACGAGAGACACACACACATGTGCACGCACACGAGAGAGAAAGAGAGGGCAGGCTGGCTGCATAAGGCCTAGAAGGCAGTTAAAGAATGAACCGGGCTTGTTTTTAAAGAGACAGATTTGAGCATTGTTTTAACCTCGTTGTATTTAATGAAGACTTTTTTCTATTGGATTTTAACCTCCACTTCACTTCTGTTTACAGCCATCGGTTCATAGCGTGCATTGTTGCAATGTTACTTTTCTTGGTGGTTTATTAAATTACGGATTTTTCAAATGTTCATTTTTTTCCCTGTCCTTAAAACTCACAGAAAAAGTGTTTTTAACAAGTGGTTTGTAGTGCTATAGCGTGAACTCTTGCAGTGTTGGTTTTCTCTGTTGTTCAAGGTTTTCTTAGTGTTATTCAATGTTTTTACATTTAGTTTACTATTATGCTGTGCATTCTATGGTATAATTAACTATATTTGTGCTTAAAAATCTTTAAAAAATATATATTTACATACAGTTTGAATGGTCTGGAACGGGTTAATTGTATTTACATACAATCCTATGGGAGAAATTACTTCAGGTCATGACCAAATCGGGTTACGAGTTTTGGAACGAATTATGGTCGTGACCCAAGGTTCCTCTGTACCATAAATTAAAAGACCCATTGTTCGCAGAAATCCACGAACCAGTGAAAAATCTGTGATATTTATTTAGATATGCTTACATATGGAGTGAAGCCGCGAAAGTCGAAGCGCGATATAGCGAGGGATCACTGTATTCACAACTGCTCTGCAGCTTTTTTGTTTTGGTTTCAAATTAGAAGCATCTAAATCTAAAGTTACAACCATGGTTACACTGAGTTTACTCTCACATCTGGTCATTATTAACACTGTACTGTGTACAGTGTCTTAATTTCTGTGTTTAGTTCTCCCTAACTCTTTATACGTATGGTGGCCATGCACTTTACATGTAATGCAACATATTTCTTTTGTCAAGTATAAATGGTAATCCACCTTAAGATTATAGATCTATGGGAGATTTACTTTACAGTTAATTAGAGAAAGAAAAATGTTTTGTTTTTAAAGTATGGAAATCGTAAAATTGAATAATTTGACACTAGTTAATGTAACTTTTTTTGTGCATTTGTTTGGACTTTTTAAACATAAAATGCAGATTAAAAAATAAGAAATACTCCTCTATGTGTTTTTTGTATCAGTTCATTGCAACAGACAAATATCTATGCACTTGGTGAAATGATTCCAAGTCATAGTGATAAAAGTGATAAAAATACTAAATATGAATGCATGAATTAAGATTTCACTTATGAAATAACAAACAGTGTGAATCAATTTAAAAAGGAGTATTACTATTATTAACAAACAAGAAAAAAACATTCAGCAGTTAGTCTGCTTTTTTTGGTGTAGACTAAGGTGAAATAATAAGTTAAAAGTTGTAAGTGGATGTTGTTGATTTTAGTATTCCAACAGTTCAATCTATCTATCTTCCTTCTGAATTAACTTAGTCCATAATTCTGTTGTAAGGTGCCACAGCCAAGTCAAGAAGGTAACAACCCTACTGAAGTGATCAGTCCTTTACGAACATATTCACACACACACTAATTCATTCACACAAGACCAAGTTACTGTCACCAGTTAACCTAATTTAATAAGCATGTGTCACACATGTATTATAGCTACCAGTATGGCTTCTGTTTAATCTTGCTTATGCACTCGGCAAATGGAAATACTCCACCTAGGGGTGATGCCTTACATCCAGATACTTCCACAATCAGCTTTGGCCCCCTTGACCCCAATTTGATGAAGATGTTTTGAGAATATTGTATTATTTTTAGTAAATTATTTTTCACCATACACTTATTTTGAAATAGAAAAAAAAATGAAAATTTTATTTGATTGTCTGGCTTATGGATAATGTTAGTTCAAAAATGAGAATAACAATGAAACATTTATGTCTGGCCACTGATACCAATGGTAAACACAATAACCGTAAAAATACTAAACATTAGACGCTGTAGATAAGTCAGCTCATTCAAGTAAAGAGAAATAAGAATTTGCAATACTGTTTTAAATTAAATAACATAGAGAGTTTTTGTTTCCATGACACAATGCAAGAACAGACAGATTCTTAAAAAGAATGAATGAAAATATTACTTTGCATTAGGCCTAGATAGCCTTAAAGAAATCATGAGGTCAGCCCTTTTTATAGTGATTCTCTCATCTAGATATATATGGTTATTCTGTGCATGTATATGCTTTTTATTTGCCTGCTAATGTTTTTTGTTGGTAAATCTGTGTAAGTGGTCTAAGCCTGCCTTCAGAAAAATGGGTTATGTAAGAATAGATTTAACTGATCTGAATCTGCTTAAAAAACCTAAAAAGAGTGAAAAATTAAAGGAAATCATTCAGTCCACCACACTTGTTTGGTTAGTTAATAGATAAGATGATCTTTATTATTGTCAATTTTTCCACCTTAACTATATGATGGCAGATTATAAAGCCTCCATATTGGTTAACATTTGTGTGGCTTCCTCAAGGCAAATCTGATGAAATTACATTTAATATACAAATATGAGTGCATGGTTATATAAATGCACAGCTAGTGGAGCTAAACTGTTTTCGCTGAAAACAAATTGCCAGATACCAAATTTGTATCATTAATTAGGCTTTTGAAGGCAAAATAAAGATACAGGATGACATTCAAAAATCCGGTCATAGATAATCTGGTTCCTTCAGATTTCTGGCATGGATTTCAGAGCACATTTTCAAATTTACCGCTTTGGCGCGCCACTGTTTTCTGGAGGCATTGTTTATGTTTTGATGGAGCTGTAGTCGATAATCAGTTGTGAGGTCTTGCTTGCACCTGCTAACAGGCATTCCTACTCATTCCTTCTCATTTTATCATTTATTTGCTGCTGTATAGCCCTATTATGGATTCAGCAAAGAAAAGAGGTGGCGTAAAACGTAAACATCGTGTGTTGTCGATCGCAGAGAAAGTGGAAGTGCTAAAAAAAACTTGATAGCGGCATGTCTGTGCGAACCATTTGCTTTTCATTTAGTGTTTAGTTTTCTTTCTTTAAAGGACTGTACAGGTAGTCATTTTCTGTTAAATATATACAACACACCCAGGAGGACCAGAGGAGGGCTTGTGCCTCCTCCAGACCGTGAGGGAGCGTCCGTCCTGGTTATGTTGGGGGCCTCGGGTACAGGGCTTGGAAGCCCAGCCCTGTAGGGACCCGTGGCCACCGCCAGGCGGCGCCCTGGTGCCGGAATATCCTGTGTGGTCCCCGGCCGGGCTTGCCCAGGAGGACCAGAGGAGGGCTTGTGCCTCCTCCAGACCGCGAGGGTGCGATCGCTCTGGTTGTATTGGGGGCCACGGGTAGAGGGCTTGGAAGCCCAACCCTGTAGGAACCCTGGAGCCCAGCACTTCCGCCACACCAGGAAGTGCTGGGGGGAAGAGAACAGGGGACACCCGGACGGCTTCTGGCGCGCAGCGGCACTTCCGCCACACTGTGGTGTGGCTACGACTGATTGCCGGGAAGCAGCTGGAGCCCATCCGGGTTCCCATTTAAGGGGCCGCCTCCCTCCAGTCATTAGCGGAAGTCAGGTGGAAGAGAATGGAGCTCGAGAGAGGACTGGAGGCGGCCAGGAGAAAGGCACAAAGGACTGTGAGGCCTGGACTTTGGGAGATCGGTGCCGGAGGCACTGGGAAGTGCACTGATTGAACTTGTAAATATTGTGAATAAAGGGTGTGTTGGGTGAACTAACAATGTCCGTCTCTCTGTGTCCGGGCCATGTACCACAATATATAACCATCCAAAATCCGGCATTTTCGAAAATCTTTGAACGTCAACCTGTACTTAGTATAAAAATTAAATATGCCCAACATAGTGAAAGCACATACAACACACATTTGAATGGTATGGCAGTGAATAAGATGCAGTCACCAGTTACGAAAAACTACTGCAGTTAAAACCATTACAGAGCAAAGTGCGCATGCATAAGCAATGATTCAAATCATTTGTATTAAGCCAGTTTCAAAAACACAAGAAAAATGGCTGGTTTAAAGGAGTTCTTATATATTGTATTAATCTTTAATTCAATTGGATTGATCTTGGCATAGGTAACTATAAAGTTGGTGAAAGTGTAAAAATGCAATGAGAGATTTAGAAAATCAAACAATTGAAATTTAAATTTTACTTGTCTATTAAATATTACTCTTCAGAAAATATTACTAATTAGTCTCCTCTACATACTATTGCAAACATAAATCCCACAAAAGCCAAAGTCACAAACCTGACAGAGTGACTTGCTGACAAAACTGATTTTAAAGTGTCTTCTTACAAAAACAGCTTTAAAGATTTTATATGAATGACAATATCCTGAATAATATTGGTATTCACTAATTCATGAGGCACTATTATAATAATGTTTGAATTTTTATTTTTTAATGTTGATATTTAGCATTTATTTTTCAGGTACTGAATGGAAAACTGTCAGTGACTGGATTTAGTAAGTTGATATGATCAGATTGATCAGGTGGTCCGTAATGATCATAAAATTTTCTATAAAACCTATGCTAAATCTCCCACAAGCCAATAAACTATTGGTTAGATTTGGTGGAAATTTCCCCTCCACCACTACAAAAGACAATTAGGCCCAGCATTGCACATGTGAATGAACATTTTCCAGATAAATACTAAGATTTCCATTATTTACTATTTACCTGCTTCTCGTGAGATCTGTACAAAGGCTTCGACTCCACTTTCACCATAATTGCCCTCCGAGGCCAATGTTGACACATAGTTCCAACCCATTGCCTTCACAATGTCCACCATAGCCTGAGCCTGGTAAGAATCGGGTGGCACAACACGTGAGAAGAAGTCATAGCGGTTGTTGTCACTTAGTTCAGGAGCAGTAGATGCATAGCTGATTTGAGGGATCTAAAGGAATATCAAAAAAGAACTACTCACCAAACATTGATCTTTTTTAGACATTAAAGTTCTCATCTTAGTGGAATTTGAAGAAAGTGTGAGATTATTAATAAGATATGCTAAGCTGTGTGACCTGTCCACTTGAGACAAACTGACCAGATGCAGTATGAGAAGCTGAGATCTGATAACAAGATGAGAAGTAAAGGCATGATTGACATGCAGTGCTGACAAAGATCTGATGACTATGAGAAGTACCAGTTTCTTCTGTGGCCACAAGGTGAGAAATACTGATATGCTTAGACCTCGGAGATCTTAACAGTCTAAAAAGTAACACCTTACCTGATTTTCCATTCTTCCCAAGAAGACGTGCCCAAATCTGACCTACTGTGCTCCCTGAAAAATTAACACTTATAAAACCAGACCCTGCTATGTACAGTATCTCTCTGAGATATGAGAAATATCAAGGTCAGAAATGATAAGACCTTGAATTTAACTGGCTAATTAGGTGGAAGCAGTAATTTATAATGTATTAAATTTGTGTACCATTGCTGACTATTTCTCAGTTGATTTTTTTAGTTCATACTCATATTTAAACATGCTGAGGCTTTACAGCTCCACCCCGAATATGAAAGAGCTGCTGCTAAAAGCATCTTCTGTTCTGTAAATGTTGTAGATGCTTGAAGCTGCTAAGCAATTCAGTATTGCCTCGATCATTTTTACGTGATGATTCAACAAACACTTCTATATCGTGTGTTACATTACTTTGCCTAAAGAGAAAGGTGGCAATGACCTGAAGCAACACTGTATATTACTGTATACATAATAATAATAATAATAATAATAATAATAATAATAATAATAATAATAATATGTATAATACTGTATATGTAAAATAACTGCTTGGTCCCAATCAGAAGCATCTAGTGTTCTGTCAGATTTTGACATTAGGATACACTACAACATTTCTGTCACACAGCTAGTCTTACTTTGAAATCCACTAAAAAACTGATATGTTTTGGAAATTATGTTCCATGAAATATGTAATTCTTTTTGTGAAGAGGAATAAGAAAAATTCTACCAAGGAAATAAACTAAGAAAAATGTAATAACTTACCATTACCTTGATTCTACTTTTCATTTTTAGATTACATTTTAAAATTTAATTTCCCCTAGCAAATTGTTATTTTTTATTTAAAGTTATTAAAAATTATTGAAAATACTGGTATAATGAAATGATTCATAAACAATATATTGTCATATGGTAACTCACCCCTGGGATGTAGCTACAATGCAAGGATTGAATTTTAACTTTCATTATCAGAAGGTGTTCACAAGAATTGGAAAGACAAGGAAGAGAAAGACCAAGTAACTGAAAGAGTCACTACACTGATCCCTAAATCATGCTTCTCGGACAAGAACATTTAAAGGGTCTGGCTATATTTTTAGGTAAGTACAACAGCATAACCTTTATCTATTAAAGTAAATAAGTTGTCATGAAATAAGAAGCAGCTTAACAAGCGTCAAATTCTACAGTGACTTTGACCACATGGTCTTTTCAGTGGTGCATTTAAAGATCACATGATGTTATGTTCACGTCTGCTATCATTAGGGCAGCGCTGTATGCCAGGTTTATTCTTGTATAAGACACTTTAAATAAAAGGCTGGCAAGTCTGAAGTTATTAACTATTACAGCACAAAAGCACCAGTTCACCCTGTACAGACCACCATAATAAGGGATGTCTGTTAAAATCGCTGGAACATCTGGGCTTCTTATTCATCAGCTACAGCCAATCCCAAATGCGAGCACCTCCGACAAAGAGGAACTAATTTCCGTACTACTTAATGCAGATGAGTTGAGTTTAACAGTTTTCCTAAAACGTTTATGAACAGTACTGCCTACTAGCCACTCTCTCCTCCAGACTTTGAACCATTTAAAGACTCAGGTAGAAAAAAAGCTCATAAATTGTAAATATTTACTTAATATAACAAGCTGATGTATAATTTAAAAAAAAAACAGAAATGTAAACCCTGAAGGGCTTTGGAAGATAGAAGATTGAAGATAAATAGAAAGAAGACAAAATATATGAGGTTAAATGATCAGGATTTAGAAGTTAGCCTGCATGGAGAGATATTGAAAAGACTGGATAAATTTAAATATCTAGGATCAGTGGTAGCCTGAGATGGAAAACTAGATGCAGAGATAACCCATCGAGTGCAGTGTGGATGGAACAATTGGAAGAAGGTATCAGGAGCATTATATGATCAAAGAATTAAGGCAAAGGTTAAAGGTAAGGTTTTTAAGATAGTGGATAGCAATAATGTATGGAGCTGAGACATGGACAGTAAAGGCAGCCCAGGAGAAGAAGTTAGATGTGGCAGAAATAAGAATGTTGAGATGGATATATGAAGTTACAAAATTAGGACTGAAAATGAAATGAGACAATCAGAGGTACAACAAACGTGGGAGTGATATCTAATGAAGTACAAGAAAGCAGACTGAAGAAGTGACACGTGATGAGGAGAGACAATAAATATGAGGGAAAAAGAGTAATGGGAATGGGAGTATTGAGGAAGAGAATGCAAGGAAGGGCAAAGCAGAGGTGGATGGATAAAGTAAAAGAATCTGAAGGAAAATGGTCTAACTGAGAAAGAGGTACAGTATCAAGATGTACGGAGAAGGCTGATCAAGCACATCAACACCACATACAAGTGGGAAAAGATGAGGAAAAGCAAGAAGAAGATAAGTAAACCCTGAAAAGTCTCTCATATGTAGACAACAGTGGCTTCATAATTGATAAAAACTGAAGTTAAAAAAGCTTGGGATGTAGAAGTATCAACTGTTTTCCTAGTATGGATACAAAGATTTTTTATTGATTCCAAAGGAAAATTGATGTTAAAGCAGCCAACAGATATATTAATACTAGTTAGACCAACACAAAGGCAATATAAAATACACCTACAGTAGGTTTAAACAGTCAAATAATTAAAAATTCCTAGAATTAGATTAAAATGAACACATTAAAATATTGTGTACCTAGAGTATCTTTTTTAAGTCTGATGGTAAAACAAAAGACCTCCAATAGCACACCCTTTGGAAATGTGGAAAAATTAGCCTTTAACATAAGGCATTCTGCAGATTGACCAAGGTTTCATTTAAGGGGTGTTCATTATAGCCAGTGGCTTAAAGGCCTGTCACATTATATGATGCTTACAGCAATTTTCAGTCGCAGACATCATTTATATAATCTTGGGGCAATTGCAGTGTGGTCCTGTGGTTTAACATACCTAGTGACTCAATTCAAACAACCTATAACTCACTCGACCAATAAAAACAGGTCTGATTTTTTCTTAATTCATAACTTGTGCATGTGTGACAGCTGACAACCAATGAGCACTCACGTGAAAATTCAATGCACATAATGCAGCTAGGAGGAATAAGGAACACGGGAGATTTGGACATGACACACAGAAGAGACACCCACCTGTCTGGTGCTGCATGTTTTACATATTATGACAGAATGGAAAAAAAAAACAACCAGAGATTGAGACTGAACCATCTGTACTGTAAAGCCTTCACATAGTAGAAAAACAGGTAAATTTGCGTTACTTGGGAAACTGTGGTGGAAGGTTAACACTCAGTCATCTAATTTGACATACTCTGTTATTTTTTGTTATGTAATCTGACATACTCAGTAGACAAGATCAGCAACTGCAGTTTTCAAGTTTGACATTCCCTTCAATTAGTAATGTGGTATTGACTTTGGTCAACATATTTTTCTTTACTACTGTATCCAAGTAGTCTAGGTTATCCTCTATATCACCATAAACAGGACCAGTTCAGGCATTTCCTATTCACATGATACAACATCGGCATAAAAGAGTTCTCTTGTACCCTCTTATATACACAGATCGCAAGAACATATACAGAAACATTACAGCCACACCAGAGGCCTTGAGCCTCCAAACATGATATAGCCAATCCTTTTTTTTGAGTATTATTAGGGTTTTTTGTTATGGTGCACCCGCCTGGTAAACTTATAATACCCCAACTTAGAGAGAGAATGTATGTACTAAATGGATGCGATAGGCTCACCAAGCAAATAGACAACCAAGTGGGAGGCAGGCAAAAGTGAACAGGGTAAATCTTTAAGTACATTTTTACAAACGATCTCTGAGGAGTTTAAAATTTTGAATATACACAACAACAAGTTTATTGGTCAAATGCAATGAAACCACATCGTATTTTCTTCAGTTTGATGAAGAGTCAATTTGCCAATACAAAACTAAACATTTAAGTGGATTTGAAAGGAACAGGCATGACAGCGTAATAGTATGTACAACATCATCCCTGTTGGGCATTTTACATATCAATAATATGTGACAAAAAATTTCTATCACCTAAAAAACCTCAAGCTAGTTCTGTTGTCACATACACCCCCTTGTTAAAAAGGGTAGCCAAAGGCTGCCATAACTTTACGCAATACCACATGGGCTACAGATAGTCAGTTAAGTAACAGTGCATAATGACCTATGAACACATAACTTATATCTTATCATGGAATGAATATGGCTGCTGGAGTCTCAATAGGCTTCTATTTTTGTCAGTGAGAAACAAGAAGGTACTAATGTAGTGACCCAAAGAACAAACGTCCTGGGGTACTAAAAGCATGGAATGTCCAATCAGTCCTCTTACCTTTTGATTCATGCTGAAGGAAGAACCAGGATATGAAAAAATCCCATGTCCACATGGATCCATTGCAACAAATGTCAACAATGTAGGCTGACATTTCTTGTTTCACAGGAGAAATTCAGCCATATATTGAGTGAGCTTTCTCAGTAGGAAAGTGCTTCATGCCAAGGAAAGTTATTCCAGGAACACACAAAAGGACGGATTAGCTTTGCATGATGTATCCTTGCTTGATAGTGATTTATGCTAAAATATAAGTAAAACAATAAATTACAAACCCTAATCCATTCTGTTTTTATTCCCAGTATCTTGTTATGGCACTTGCCGAAACTGTTCTATTGCCAAGCCAAGAAAAAGTCATCTGAGAGCATTGGAATCACTGAATGGAGTGGGCGGGTGGCTAGTTGGTTTACCTCTCAAGTAACTTTTGTCTTTGACTTTGTCTCTCACAATTGATTGATCTCTTCTCCAGAGATGCTGCTGACTGAATTTTTTGTCTTCCTCTCCTCCATTGTCAGCTTGCCACAGTTCAGTAATTAAAAGACATATGTTGGTTTCCATTTATGTTAATCAGTTTTAAACTACTTTCTTTTCCTATGTGTTCAAACAAATCTGTGTCTTTGTGTACTACAGTAATTCTGTATTCTGTAATTATGAAAGTTATACTTGCATTTCATCTGAGAACTTGAAAAAGTGCACTGCATCTGTACTCATTGAAGAGCACTATACAAAAATAAACCAAACTGAATTGAATTTAACATAATACTGCAGGGTCAATATTGTTACCAGTCCTCAAAGTAAGCATTTTTCGGATGAGATGGACTGAGGTATTCAAATTTGAGGACTGCCACCAGCTAATTTTCAACAACCATGGAGTTAAATTGGAATTCACATGGACCAAAATTCCTGTGGCATACCGGGTGTACTGTATAAAGTGACTGCTCAAGGTACTTATAGGTGGATACAGATATCCTGTAGTTGGCATAAGTGCTGCAGAATAACCAGAATAAATTCCAGATACAAGCACATATGGGCCAAATTAATTTTAATGCATGTAAAGTCTTACTCATATAGAAAAATATTAAGTATGAACACACATAATGCCAAAGATGTGGGAGACTTAGTGAAATTATCACTGTTATAAAATGTAGACATTTTTAATGTATTCTCTAGTATTACATTTTGTAAGTATATACTGTATTACTGCACCATTTGTCTACATTTTGACACAGAAGTGTTTCACCCAGAGATCAACTACATAATTTTGTTAAAATATCACAATGCTGTTAATTTCCCAAATGCCTTATAATTCATTCTCATGAAGAGTAATTTTCATGTAACATTTGGCAAAAGCTTATACAATATGAAGAACAAGTTCTGGATTGCTGTTGCACTTTAGAGAGACAGAACCTATTCAGTACTAGACATTATGGTGTACTGCTTTTCTGTAGTCATAACTATAATCAATAAAACTTTCACTTCATTTTTCTCTCTACATTCTCAACTACCAAACAATACACAAACAAAAGTGCTTAAAAAAGGATAATTGGATGTTGAGTTTTACAGCATGCTGTGTAGGGCACAAGTCCAGATAAGTTATACTTAAAATACATAAGACACTTGTGAGGCCACTTCTGGAATTGTTTACATTTTGCAGAACTGTACTGATACTCTCATTAAGCAATCAGATCTGATCTATACCTGCATAAATAAAATTGAACCCAAGCTGCAACTTGAATAGTGATGTTGATCAATTCCTCAATCAGAACTGACCTGCAGCTTTAAAAACTGTGCTCCAACCTTAACATTGTCAGGGATGCCAGGGGCCATGACCCGGCCTGGACGCCAGGAGGGACCGGAAGAGGGTCAGAGCCCTGCCTGGACCACGTGGGGTTTGCCTTCCGGGTTGCTTTGGGGGCCACGGGTCAACGGCATGGAAGCCCTTCCCTGTAGGGGCCCGTGGTCACCGCCAGGAGGCGCCCCAATGCCTTGGGGACTTGTTTCCCCAGCACTCCCGCCACACCAGGAAGTGCTGGGGGGAAGATTTATGACGGCGCCCGGAGAGCAGCCGGGAGGACAGCCGGCACTTCCGCCACACTTGGGCGTGGCCAGAAGATTGCCGGGAACACCTGGGGCTCATCCGGGTCCTCCATAAAAGGGTCCGTCTCCATTCATTCGAGGCTAGAGTCGGGTGGAAGAAGGACGAGGCAAGAGGAGTTGTGGAGGCGGCCCGAGAAGAAGGCATTGTGGCCAGGACTGAGTGACTGTTTTGGGGTTTGTGCACGTGACTGGGTCTTTGTGACCATTATTTGGGGGTCTGAGTGACCAATTAATTGTAAATAATTTGTATAATAAACGTGTGGTGGTTTGATAACAACATGTCCGCCTGTCTGTGCCCGGGTGCCGTTCACAACATATTTATTAGTTAGAAAAAGTACAAGTGAGCGTGAATCAGAAAAGGCATTTGTAAATTTGTGCCTAATTTAAAATAATACGCAACATATTTAAAGGTTCCCATGGTACCCTCCTGACTTTGTATTAGAATGGAAATGAAGGTAGCTTACAAGGTCCATAAATCTTAAACAAATATTTTATTTTTATTCTTTTGTTTTTATTGTATTTCAATGACAAGTATGCTACAGACATGCAAATAAGAATTTTTTTATATGTACAAATGTGACAATATATGAGAACTTTACCACTGATATACCTAAAAACCTTTAACTGAACTATTTACATATACACAAACAGCACCATAAACAGTTACTTTGAACTTGTTTTCCTGTATGACACTGACATGATGATGCACTGTTTGAACTTGAATTTTACATTTTTGCTAATGCTGTGTTTCATACTCCTCCCATTTATTTGCTGTGTAACATTTATCAAATTCTTAGGACTCTCCACTCAGATAAACAGTTTGCTTAAAATAATCACAACCCATTTTTCGCTGTTCCTCTGTGCTCTGCCCCTCCTTTCTTCCGTTACATTTTCCTTTTTTACCTGTAACTCTTCTTTTTTCCCAGACATGCACATACATTCCATCCTACCAAAATATGCCAAACTTAATTTAAAAATAACACATTCTTTCCCTCCAAGGTGGTCCTCTTACTTTTTTGTATTATTCGGGATTCAATAACAAGATATCACTGTGTGATTTTAGGTGTGATTAACTCTACATTGTGACAGATAACATGCTTCTGGTTTTTCAGTGGTTATCAGACATTCATGTTAAAGGGGTTTTTCAGACATGATGGTACAGTAAAAGAAATAGAGAAGTAATTGAAAGTTACTTACAATTAATATAAGGTTTAAAGCAATGTTTATGTTCATGAAGCATATGCCATTAGCTGTATTTCTGTTTTGTATCTCTTTTTTTTTGACACGTTATTTTTCAATCAAGAATGACACCAATGTGTCCTTACATATCTGGCTTAAACTGCAAAGCATTATCAGTTATTATTTATTTACTACATAATTTTGCCTTTGTAACATCGAGTACAGTAATATGCTTTTACAGTGATAATGACATTGCCTGCCAAATATGCAAGTGCCTTTCCTATGAAAAACAGGCCATTTCTTTCCCTCTCTGTCTCATAGGTGCTTTTAGAATTGACAAACGGGATTCAGCTTTGACTAAAACTTAGCCGCTTCAGTGTTATAGAGGAGAATACCAACAAGTTGCAGGAAGTCCTATAAGGAAATACAAGATTGATTCCTGGACTAAGGGTTATCAGCTGCAAAGAAGACTGAAGGAGACAAAGATGACAGGGTAAACATCTTTAAAAGTATGAAGGGAGTAAATAGAATGGATCTTATTTGTAACTCCTTCAATAAATTTTACACAACTATAAGAAGACCACTTTTACATAATGAGTAGTAGTCACTTAGAAAAGCTCACAAAACTGCTGAATATAGCATGATTGGGAGCACTAAATGTAGGATCAAAAATATTTACAAAGTTACAGATAATCTTGAAATGTAAACATATGTTAGGCTCAAAGGCTTGTCCTTCTTGAAACAATTTAGAAACATTATTAAAGGTTTTGCCAATTTATACACAAAATCGAATGTTTTCCACTGCTCATACGGTGTGATTTACATAATCCCACAGCACTACACACAGCATGCACTAGTAGAGGCTGGCTGTCCTCTACTAAATGATTTTGTCTTGCATTTTATTTTTACACATATACACTAAACGACTCATTGATATCTAATTCAAAAAATGGTTTTGACAACATTCATTCTGTCACATTTACTACGTAGGCCTAGTATTCAAAATTACATTTAATTTTGAATGCATTTTAGGACTCTAAAATTTTTTTAAGGGGTTTGTGTGAATTAGTGCATCCTGTAAAGAACTGGTGTCTTGTTCAGGGCTGCTTTCTGCCTTGCACCCAGTGCTTGTTGTATAGGCACTAGTTCCCCATGGCTCTAGGTTGGTAAAGAGATTGGAAAAACACCTGGGGCCTCATGCATAATGCCGCGCGTAGAATTCACACTATTACATGGCAAGTGGACAAAAGCGGAAATATGCTTACGCACAAAAAAATCCAGATGCATAAATCTGTGTGAACGCCAACTTCCACGTTCTTCAACTCCATAAATCCCAGTCAGCATGAAAAGTAACGCACATGCACGTGCCTGCTGTCCCGCTCCAACTCCTCCCAGAATTATGCCTCTTTGAATATGCAAATCATTATAAACAGCCCTTAAACTCAGCGTTCCCTGAAAAGGCAATGGCAAAAGCGGGTCTGGGTGTGGATAGAAGAATTTCAGCGAATACCAAGTGGAGGCAAGAAAAAACATTCTATTTGTTGGTTTAAACAGTGGTATAAACAACAAAAGGATGTTGATCGAGTGACATAGTGTGTTGGTGAAACTCGAAAGCTCAAGTTCACCAAGTCGCACAGTGCCCGAAATAAAAAAGAAGTTGTCACATATCAAAGTCGCTGTGAAAAGATGGGTTGTAGCCCATCGTCTGAGTGTCATATGAAAGCTTATTAGGGTACAAAGAAAAAAAAAAGGCACACAGTGGGAAAAAAAGCATGAAATGTCAACTTTAATCTCGAAATTTCCACTTTAATCACATAGTTTATTTTGTCATTAAAGCACGAACATCATAAACTTCATCTTAATATCGTTTAATTTACTAATTTCTTAAATCCCACCGAAACTAAAGTAGTACGTTAAATGCTTTGTTTTGTATTTGATCTTCTATGTGCTCTATGTTTGTGAGTCACTACGTGCTTCCGGGCTTTCTCTTCCTCCGACAGGACACAGAATCCATTACATTCATAATATTACAGCTCTCTGAATAATTAAAATACTGAGATGTATATGTGATATCATTTTCATGATGATATGAGTTAAAGCATGTTATTAAACATGGGAACATGGTGGCGCAGTGATTGTTCACACAAGATGCTTGCTGGTCCATGCGCAACCTTTGATGAAATACTTTATTGTAGCAGTACTCTCTCTTTCAAACATACTAACCCCAAATTCCTGTCCTTACTTTTCTTTCTCCAAATACCTAATCGCCACACAATCAGCTCTGTAACAGACGTTAAGCCATCTGTAAGCTTAGAACACCGATTCTTCAAAACTTTTAAGGAACATTGAAATATCTTCATAGTACGTGTTTAATTATTCCATCCATCTATCCTTGCAGTGTCACACCAGCAGCAACAAGAATACAGCGCGAGGCAGGAACAATTCGTGAACATAGCGCCAGTGCCTCGCTAGCGCTGCGGCACCGTGTCCTCACATGTTTAATCATTAACAATATAAATAATTTAAATTTAGTTAAAGTTTTATCTGTATAATATAATAAACTTATTTTGCTGCATTTCATCTAAAAAATTATATCGCCATCATATGTAAATATTCGCTTTATAAAGTGGCTCAGGTTATACAATATTATAAACTTTTTCTGAACCGCGAGGTCTGTACAGGAAAGGCTCTGAAGCGTTTGTCTTATGAAAGCACTTCAATAGACAGCATGGCTGAGGCAGCATTGTGCTTGATGTTTTATACCGATAATTCTCTTTCCAGTCTGCTGCTGTACAGCTGTGATTCCCCACTCAGTGATCTAAATACTCCAAGAGGTGTAGTGAGAGTAATATGGAAAAAGATAATCTGCTGTGGCAACCCCTAACGGGAGCAGCTGAAAGAAGAAGAAGAAGATGCAGTGAGAGTAACAACGCTAAAGCAGCTATGGTATTTAGAATAGTTTGACCATTCTGTGGACCATTATATTGTCACAGGTTAATTACAATCAGATGCATTAAACTAATAAATAATATGCGGTTAATTTCAGTGTATTTATAAAACCGCGACAGGGATGTGGATCTAAAAAAGAAAGGGTAACCACACAGGAACAGTAGCACTGCGTTGACACTGGGCGCCGCCAGTCTGCAAAACCGAGTGCAGAACTTGTGTACGCCAGGGTATGAGCTACTGTGGAAATGTGCGTGGCTTTAAGGCAAAGTTTAGGTTTTATACATTGCGATTTGAACGTGGAAACGTACTTACGCAACATTTAGTTTAGGTTTTATACATTGCGATTTGAACGTGGAAACGTACTTACGCAACATTTTTGTGCATACGCACCGTTTTTACATGAGGCGCCTGCTTACTAATACAGTATATGTGAAATGGCACATTTCTAAAAATATGACACACAAGGCAGCATTCAAAGGACCAAAATTATGGCACACAAACAAAACACTGCTGCCTCTAGGTCTGCCTAAACTTGTCTTGTAATTATGCCCACTCACATGTGGTACCTTACTCACTTATTCAGAGCACAAAAGCTCTTTTCCTTTGTGACAGATAGGGGGCGCTATCGCTTCCTTGAACCCTTGTCCACGACTCCAAACACCAGGTAAAAGTCCAAGATTTGACTTTATTAAATCGCCAGAGTGCACAAAGCACCCTCTCCTCCACTATTCTCATATAAATCACAATAATCAAACACAATAAACCAATCCTCCACTCCCGGACGCGTTGCCACCCTTCCACCCAGCTCAGCTCGCCCTGGGAGCTCACGTAGTCCTTTTATATATCCTGACCCGGAAGTGTTCCCAATCCCCAGTCCATGTGATCTTGTATCACTTCCGGGTCAGGTAAAAATTCCTCATTCCCCTTGTCCATGTGTGCTTCCGGGGTGTAGGGAAAATACCCGTTGTTCCTCGCTGCAGCGTCTCCTAGTGGCCCCCACGGCATCCAGCAGGGCTGCGTATAAAAACGGTAATGTCCATGATGCCCTGCTGGTCTTCGGGGAACCTCCATGCTGCAGGGAGTGCTCCACTTGGCGGCTTGGGGGTATTGGCCAGGATAAACGGCCAGCCATACACCTCACCTTTTTATCTGTTGTTAATCTTGCACATGACCCTGACCTCTTTCTCTTACCCACAGGTCTTCCCTCCAGGATCTCATTTCTATATACAGTATATTGATTTATTCCTCTGGGTCCAAGAGCTTTTAAGCACATCTTGGAATCGCTTTGGATACTAAGGATAGCCCTTCCTTTGCTACTGGAAAATGAATCTAGAAATTCTAGGTGATCTTTATTCCTTAAAATGTCTAGCCTATCAGATAGCTTATCAGTGGTTTCTGTTCTCAGCTGGGTAATATGATGCTATTATGTTTCTTCTTGGGTTCAGGTGATCTTCAGTGCTGTATTCTGTCCTGGTTTACTGGCAGATTTCCAAGGTGCTTATTTCATTTTAACAAAAAAGTCACACATTCCTTGTACCTTTCCTATGTTCTGGAGGAAACTTTCTATCTTTACATCCTTTTCCCCAGAAGTACATAAACTACTTTTCTGCCAGTGGCTCTCTTTTTCTGAAATTTCATCACATCTTGTAGCTTTGTATTCCAGCGATTGCACCTGGAGATGTCTTGCCAGCCAAACATCCCCGGATTATAAATATACAAACACTTACATATCTATATACTAATAAACAATTCCAAGAACAATCGATTGATTTATTGGTGGTCTTTTTTTCTGCAACTTATCTGAAGTAGAAAATCACTGTAAAGCACAATGAAACATAGACATCATGGGTAAAACTGGTGGATCAGAGGAACATTTTTAGTCAACCCTATTTGCAGATATGGGGAACTGTACAGAAATGTCATGAGGTTGTTTCTAAGTAACAGAAATATATGGCACCACTTCAGTGAAATTTTTGCAATTTCTTTTACACTTTGACACTGGTCAGTAAATTCATTTAGATATAAATAAATAAATCTTTCCTTGTATAATGCACCCAGTATGCATCTGTGGTAGATGTATGACAGGTGGAGATGTCTGGTGTGATACAGAGGCAAAGGCCCATTTCATAGATAATCACTGTGGATTAGTGAGCTTTATTTTCAAGTGAACATAAGCAGTGCAGCGATGGCCAGGGATGAGGGGCTGCTGATGGATGGGCGGTGCTAGGTTTCTCTTGTAAATTATGGCTGATTATGCAACCTCTCATGCATATGCTTCTACATACACAATAATACAAAATAAACAAATACATATACTGCTGTTCAACGCACATAGCATCAAATACATGTATACAGTGATTTACTTTATTTCTTTTTAGCTGCTCATTCACAAACAAACATTAATGCTCATACTGTTTAAAACCAGAAAAAAAACTCCAGTTAATCATAAAAACAAAAATATTCAGGCTTTGCCATAGTTCTGTATGTAGATAAAGAAATATTATTCCCATAAGGAAAACCCCAAAATAAATAATCCTAGCAAATCAATTAGCTGAATTTAAAAGGCAATGATAAGTTTAGTTGGATATGATGTGTTTACATTCTCTCTAGATGTATTGCCTTCAGAGAGAGATGCCCAGTTGTTAAATAGATATAAAATCTATTCTTAACATTAAAAGGAGTACTCATTTTATTTTAGACGTTAGAACTGCACAACTTTGAAAATAAATTGTTCAAACTCCGAAACTAATTGTGAAAAGTGGATAAAATATAAAATATGCTGTAGGTACGAGGAGTATATAAGGTTTATATTGGTCCTTTTAGCTATTTTTGATGTCTGCTGGACAGTCTTCAGAAGTATTCATGTCCAGTTTATAGAATCCACTTACCTAATGATGTGTGGTCATATGTCCATCCTTTTACTTAACTTTCTTTATCCATTTTTAGGGTCACTGAGAATTGGAGCCAAATCAAACCGTATTGATTACAATGTATGAACAAAGTGCAGGTATGGTGCCAGCCTATCTCTGGGCACAGTCACCCACACACCCATCCATATTCTATCATAGCAAGTTGTACAGTTTAAATTAGGTATACAGTATATACACATACATACACACAGTGGATTCAGAAAATATTAAAACTCCTTCACTTTCTGCATGTTTCATTGAGCAGCAGATTTCATTTTAATTATGTTTTTAATTTAATATTGCCATTTTTGCCCAATAATTTACACTCAATAATCTATACTGGAAAAATGGACATGTTTTCAGAAAGGTTTGCAAATTGACTAAAAATAAACAACTGAAATCTCTCATTCAAATAAGTATTCAGACCCCTAATTCAGTATTTTGTAGAAGCCCCTTTAGCAGCAATTACAGCTTTGAGTCTTCAGAGGTACGTCTCTACAGACTTTGCACACCTGTATTTGGGCAGCATGTCCTATTCTTTCTGACAGAAATTCTCAAGCTCTGTAGCATTGAATTCAAATTATTGGTAAACTTTCATCTTCAGGTCTCGCCACACATATTCTGTTGATTTCTTGTCTGAGACTTTTTCCTTGGACTTTATGGCTTGGCTTTTGTCCTGACATACAGCATGAATTGTGGGACCTTATATAGACAGGTCAAATGACAAATGAATTCAGTTTGCCACAGGTAGCCTCCAATCAAACATATTACTAGGATAATTAAAGCAAACTGGATACACTTGACCACAATGTGGAGTGCCATGGCAAAGAGTCTTAATACTTATATGAAGGAGAGATTTAAGTTTTTGATTTTTAATAAACATATAAACCTTTTTGAAAACATTCTTTGTTTGTTATTATACATTACTGAGTGTAGACTGATAGGCAAAAAAGGACAATTGATCTATTTAAAATGTAATTTATGACACAACAGTGCCGAAAGTGGAGGAGTATGAATACTTGCTGAATATAGTGTATACTGTATATAACAGACTGTATAATTTAAATGTATATTGTGAAAGCTAGGGGGCACCACTGAGCCCCAAATCTCCAAATATGACTAGTCCCAGGTTCAAATAAAGAGGGTGTTTAATACAAATACCTTGCATAACATATACGTTGTCTCTTCTTCTTTCTCTTTGTCTCTCCACTGCTCTGCTCTGCTACTCCTCCAAGACAAGTGTTTCCTTCCTTCCTCCCAGCTCTGACTCGCCTGGACAAGGCAGTGCGGTCTCTTTAATTGAGGATCTGGGAGTACTCCGGTGCCAGGGCTTTGCCTGTTAGAAGTACTTCTGGGCCATATGGCAGTCTCAAATAGTAGACAGTGTATCCTCCAGCAGCACCCACTAGTGGCACCCATGGACGCCAGCAGGGCTGTACTACTGGAATACAATTCCTAGCATTCCCTTTGGGTGTCTGATTGGGTACCAATAACCTTGGATGCTGCCACCCACAATCTGTTGGTTGGGGGAACAATAAGCTGGAAATACTTTTCTTCCCTGTCCTTTCATTTTAATGGTGTCCCAGCCAGGTAAGGATCCCAAACCAATTCTGCCTGGAATGCTGGTCCCAGCATGTTGTTCCATATACAGAACACAAATCAGGAAGGTGAAGTAGATTGTTTTACTGCCTCATAGATCAGTATCCTAAGTTTAAATTCAATGTCCTGTTGCATCTGTGTGGATTTCGTACATTCTCTGTGTCTGTGTGGAGTTTCATCCCACATCCTCAAAGTCATTGTGGCTAGATTAGGGCAAATGGCCATTCCATTTTTTATGTGGTATGGTGTGTGTGTATGTGAAACTAAGCTCTATGATGTGCTCTATGATATGCTCTATGATGTGTCTATGATATGACCAATGTGCTTTTAACAGTGTACAGCTGATGTTAATACTGGATATTGGCTGTAATTGTGTTTAGACAACTATTTCTTACAGATAACTACAATATGGGAATAGAGCGATTTCAAAAATGAATTATAATACGGTAAATGGCTTCAGAAAACTCAAAAAAACTAAAAAAGTAATATAGCTCATACAGAAAAACAATGACTAAAGGTTATTTCCGTAGCTGATAAAAAATGTTAATGACACATCCTTCTTTCCTCTTCCACATGGAAATAATCTTTGACCTTTTTATCCATTGCAGAAGCACGCTACCACAGCCCTTCACTAACTCCAATAGATAAAAGAGGACTGAAACGCCAATTAGGCAAGAGTAGAAAGATGGCTAACACCTAATTCATTGTACAGGCAGCAAGGTGGTTCAGAATACTTCTTGTTTCTGTCATCCTGAGTCTTTGTTATCTTTGTGTGCCTCTTTTACACACAACTGCAGGCTCCCTTGTCCATGCCTGTCTTCATCAAAGTGTGATCTCCAGGGTGTTGAAGTGTTTCACTGAAGTGACACCTTTGGGACATCCCACTGCTGGATACAGTCAGGAGTGAAAATTACCTTTGGTCCAATAAGGACTACATGAAAAATAAGTAAATCAAACCCCCAACAAGTGATAAAGAGCATGGATTCCTCCTCTCATTGTCAATTACCTCCTACAAATGATAAAAAAAAATCTCCCTGGAAATAAGCATAAGATGTGGACTTCCCAACCTTATATTAATAAAATCACAAATCTGCAATTAATTGAATAAAATATGAATACTTTAAAAAAAAAAAACAGCTATATAAAAGCTTCATTTGGCTCTTCAGAACCTCAAGTGGCTTCAGTTTTGGAGGAGGTCACTGCTTTATCAAATGAGAACAGTAAAGCTAAACTGCTGTTGAAAACTAATTTTCCAACAATGAAGACCTATTTTAGAACAATGGAATTACAGAGCATAAGGACGGACATAGACGGTTTGTGTCAGGTGTCCACTCTGACGTATGTTGCAGGCTTAGAGTTAGGTTACCAGGACAGAGAGGCATTAATTTCTTGTGTAAATTAAATCTTCCAGATTCCTGCTCATCACCAAAGGAGCAGGGCACACAGCTGGGGCACAGCGAATGACAAGGCTGTATCTCTGCATGCATTCAAATTAATTCAGATGAAATATTTCTAATCCAATAGTTTAATCACCATAATGGCTTCTTACCCCCGTGTGGAAGCCCTAGCAAAAAGCTAGCCTATGTGTTTAACTCTCCACTGCTCAGGCAAGGACAAGGTATGATTAATAATGATTGACATTTTGTTAGTAGTAAATGTGTCACAGTAACAAAAATAATGTCCACCCCATGTTTGCTACGTACCTCACCATCTCATTTACTGTTTACTTATAGCTCTGTAGTGACACAAACCACTTCATGATGGCTTTATGATTTACCATGTAAGGACGTACTAAATATAAATTTGTTCTGCGTAAGTAACTTTGCCATTTCGATTCCAGATTTTAATACTTTATGTCATAAAAACAGGTTTTTTTAATGTCCTCCTTATTATGTTCTCATTTTGTCTAAATCTGTTATTTTTAACATAAATTAGGCACATTTTTATGTAACATTCTTCAGTTATTCTACGTATATAATGCATTCTCTTTTGCTGAACAATACAATACTGATGATTCCTTTTTGTCTTCTTTCTTGTATTAGTTCAAAAATGAAGTTTGACTGTGCTGCCTAGTAACACTGATCTGTTCATCACTGATTTAGACATACACACTTCTGCCAGTTTTTCTTCCAGGTCAGAAACCGCAAGAGGTCAGAACTTTAGACTGGAAAAAGAAAAGAATTTGAAAAGAGGCCATGTTAAGAAGGCAGAATACAAAAACAGAACTGAAAAAAAATCCCAAAATCCCAAAACAACACCCAAAATCTGAAAAAAAAACGCAATAGTTCAGTCTCCTTAAATTGACTTACAACTTAACTAATACATGCGTTTATTATTTATGGAATCCTAAAATCTGGATATACTGAATAGCATGACATTATCATAAATAGTGTCAGCTTGCTGATGTCACTCAACGTGACTTCTAGCTGGCACAAGATGGCAGTGGGAGTTGTTTCTAATGCAAAAAATACACAAAATAGCAGTGCATACTAAATGCTAGTTAAAAAACTAAGTTGCTATGATCTAACAAAAATAACAAAAAACTATACTTAAATCACTTATTAATGGCAGGAACTTTACATGTTTGGTAAAAATGTAGCATCATGGCAACCAGAATTACAAATATGCAGAACAAATGCATAGAGATACATAAAATGGTGATATTCATCTCTATATACATAAAATTTATCGTCTGTCTGTCTGTTTGTATGTCCACTTTTCACGAGAGAACTACTTAACATATTTAGATCGTGTTTTTTTCTATAATTTGCTTGAACATTCCGGTTGATTTTGCGACTTCTCTGATTGTGCTAAGCATTATAGTTTATATAGATTTCATAGATTTATTTGTGCGAATCCGAGAGACAGGCTGTGGGCAGAGGGGAAGGCAGGACCTCAGGAGTAGGGATGCCAGACTTCGTTCTAGTTGCTGTACCTCTTGCCACGTGTTGGAGGGTACCTTGTCCCTGCTTAGCTGGCGATATCTATTTGTTCAGCAGACATTATCATGCAGAGATTGTTAAAGAGTAACATTTGACGTTTCTGAGAGAGAGGTCACAGCTACATGTGTTTTAGACAGCAGTACCTGCTCATTGATAGAGATATCACAGCCAAGTACTTTTTTCCCCAAACAGGGGACGCTCTCCTGTCAGAGCTGAACATAATCAAATATAGTGCCAACGTTTGACGTTGGAGTGCACCTACCTTGCGCTTGGCCAGAGATACCTTGCCAACTTTTTATATTTTTGGCGAAGAGATCACCGTTACATTCTTACCCCGATAGCAAAACCAAAAATATTGTATATCAAGAGGCCTTCGGATACGAAAGGTATCAATATAAATTCTTCACAATGCAAATGATTACATTTTTAAAATTTTTTTTTATTGATTTTTAAAGTTTGTCCTGTTTCACTACTATGCACACGGAGCTGCGACCATAGTTAAAAATAAATGCACAAAACAGACTAACGAAATAAAAGTGCAAAATGGAACGAAATTACGTCACCAAAATAACAGTAAAGATTGTAAATGAATAACAAAAGAGGGGCCATTAACGAAAAAAGTTACACTATTTACTTAAACCTAACACTAGTAGCTCCAGAGGTACCTACACTACATAGCATTCAGATGTCTTTAAAGGCTCATATTCCAGCTTCCTGCTTTATTAGAGGGACATTATAATCACATACATTGTCTTAGCTATACACTGTCTCGAAGCAGCTTAGGCACCATTTCAAAAACCAAGTTTCACTTAAAATAACAGAAATGCCCTCAAATGAATACAGACATCAGCAGCAACAGATGAGAGCAAGCAGTGGTTCTGCTCCATGTTTTCTTGTTGATCAGTGGGATAAATTTGAAGGATTTCACATTTCATTTCACCATAGTGTCCGAATTTTACTTGTGATAATTTTTGCACAAATATATTTCATATTCAAAAACAGTTGATTATTTTGATCATTATTCTAGTGATGCTAATTCTTTTCTTCTTTTTTTGTATGGGCATCACCATTTTGCGTTTTGTCATTGGTTTTGCCTATAAAAGATGGTATTCTTCTAAAACGCGATAGGCAAATGAAAGAAAGTGGACTGGAAGATGAAATACAATGCATGGGTTTGCATCAGAAAGACTATTAAGTCATTTGTCAAAACCAAAATGAAATTTCAAAAATCAAAGCCTAAAAGTCATAGAAAAATTTGAAACCAATGATTCAAAACCAAAACAAAAAGGACTTGCAAACATTTTACAGAAAGTATCCAGAAACCCGGATGTACACTTAGATTTATACACAATGGAAGCATTCATGATGATAATATAATGCAACAAAACTTCCAGTAAAGAAGGTAACATTTGAAATAGAATTATAAAAAATGTTAACTAAGCTCAAACAATAATTTAATAAAGAAACACACATTTCAAAAGTAAAGCAAAAATAATCAAGTTCACCACAAACATTTTTGAAGCCCAGGAAAAAAGTACAAAATGTCAACAAACATAATAGATAGCAGCATTACTGCGTCAATGTCCTAAATTTGGGATAATTTAAAAAGACGTCTTGTGCTTCAAAAACTATTTTTGGATAAAACAAATTCTGCTCTAATACTTGTCTAACTTTTTGCAAAAGTTATATGACATTTGGTACTATGTATATGGATTTGATACTAGGTTTTGTTGAGTATTGGGAATCCTGTTTTGACATATTACACAATGTTTTGTGCTTTTGATAAATTTATTTTTTTAATTTGCAAGAATTTTGAATTTACATTTTTTTAATTTGGAGTGCATTTTCAGTGTATGGGAAACAAGTTCAAATTTTATCTCTGCTTGAGTAAGTTTTAATTTTTTTCATTTAAATTTTAATTTTGTCACATCATCATTTTAAAATCCAGAGGATAAAATGGTTGCTACGGGATCCTGACTGTTGCTAGGGTCTGCCTTCCCGATACAAGCTGATAATTTGCAAAGAAGCAATGTGAGCTCCTTTTTCAAAGATTCAGGTTCCACCAGTAAACTAGTGCTCTTAGAAGGTCTTGTTTTCATTTGTTCTGGTGTTGACTCTGGCAATTTTACATGTGACTCTGTCTTGGCATTTTGGCTCTTGTTATATTGTAGAATTTTGGTGAACAATTCCTTGCAAATATTTCCTATCAACAATTATAAGGAAGCACTATGGATTAGAAAACAGATTAAAGTGTTTAGGCAAGTTTATTTTTGGTTTTCAATAGTCAATAAAGAATCATTTGTTACTTCCAAAAGAAACACACTTCTTCTGATTAACAGCTTTTCATATCTAAACAATGCATAAACATTAGGTAAAACTAGGCCGCTGACCCTGATGGAGTATCTGGGTTGATACTTAAAGCATGCGCTAACCACCTTGCCAGGGTCTTCACAAAGATTTTAAATCTTTCACTAGCATCAGCCGCTATTCCACCCTGCAAAAATTGTCAACCATCATCCCTGTCCCTAAAAAATAGCCACAGAGAGCTTAAATGATTATAGACCAGTTGCTCTCACGCCAGTAGTAATAAAGTGATCTGAGAGATTGGTCTTACAGCACATTAAATCCTGCCTCCCACACACTTTTGACCAGCATCAGTTTGCATACAGATCAAACAGGTCCACAGAAGATGCCATTGCTACTGTTCTACATATTTTGCTGAGCCACGCAGATCAAAGGGGGAGCTATGTAAAGCTGCTCTTTGTAGACTACAGTTCAACATTTCATATAATAATCCGTGATATATTGGTAAGTAAGCTGACAGACGTAGGCCTCCCCTCTTCCACCTGCACCTGGATAAAGGACTTTCTGCCAAACTGCCCACAAAGGGTTGAACTCGGCCATCATTTCTCTTTTTTCCTTCTGCTCAGCACAGGATCTCCACAAGGTTGTGTGTTGAGTCCACTATTTTCCTCTTTGTATACATATGATTGCACCCCTATCCATCCCACAAATACTATCATTATGAGGCTCATATCAGAAGGAGATGAGTTGGCCTACAGAGACGAGGTCCAGAGACTGACAGATTGGTGTTCAGTGAATAACTTAACACTGAACAGCACAAAAACCAAGGAACATTCTGAACTTCAGAAAGCACAGCACAAAACTGGTTCATCTCTACATCAAAGGAGACCATGTGGAAAGGGTGAAAACTTTAAAATTCCTGGGAACCCACATCTCAGAGACCCTTTACTGGTCTGAAAACACCACAGCAAATGGTCAAAAAAGCACAACAGAGACTGCACATTCTGAGAGTGCTCAGGAAAAACATCTTGGAGCAAAAGCTATTGGTGGTTTTTTATCATTGAACCATTGAACCACAGATTCACGGCAAAAGACGAGAATGGTCTTCAGAGAGTCATAAACTCAGCACAAAAAAATCACAGGCTGCTGTCTGGCCTCCCTGGAAGACATTACCTGCTCTCGATATCTCACCACACCCACAAATATCATTAAGTATCCTTTACACCCTGGTCACCACTTGTTTGAAATGTTACCCTCTGGTTGTCGTAATAAATCTTTGAAAGCACAGACCAACAGATTCAGAAACAGTTTCTTTCCAATGGCCATAAATGCATTGAACATAAATAAGTAAATTAAGTAAGGTTAAACAATTTTTGGTTAGTGCTGGGAAACAGACTTGTACATACTGCTGCTGCCCTTATGCAGCTACTCCCCAGTGAAATGACATTACTTATTGAATTACTACTGGTTTCATTTTTTAGCTCATTTCTTTTTAAGTATACTAGAGGCTCTGCCCCCTGTTCTCTTCGTTTGCCAACCTCTGGGCAAGCGCTGCATGCTTGCCACTTTGCGGATCTGCCGCTTGCGTTTGGGGAAGCAGATATACAATTTAAACAGATTGTTAATTTTATGGGAATTATTACATATGCTTAATAGAACCATTTTGCATTGCAACGAGTAATTAACCATAGTAAAAATAGTAAAATGTAATATATTGAAAGAAAATATGTACTACATTACCTTTCTTGTCACCTGTTAAAATTTTACATGTCAGAATTGTTCGACCAATTTTGAATACAACTAATCTTGTCCTATTGCATTGCCCATCACTCATACATAAATTACGGAATAACATCCTTTTTTTAACAGTAATTCGGCCAGTGGAAAACTGAACGGTGTTAACAGTTGTAGATATTCTATGGTATAATGTAATTTGATGTTTTCATTTTCCACACCATCACCACCAACTGTTTCAGCATAGTCTACGCATTTAACCAATTTGCCATGTAACTGATCAACAATTTTCATGGTAATTTGTTTGACTTCATCATTTCTTGGTGCTAGGATTGCCCTTGTACTCATTTCTTCTGTTGATAACCCTTCAGGATAAAATTCTTGAATAAGATTTGGACATAATTAGTCTTCTTCTATTGGGAACTTAAAGTGAGGAAAATGTAAAAATTTATAAAAGGTGAGAGTGCAGAAACTGTGTCTGACAAAAGCATTCACACGAATGAGAGGTTAGAGGACCGTGGGCGTGGGCCGTTAACCGGAAATGGGAAGGTTGCAGTTCTCCAAATAGCAGACACAACCTCACAGAACCATGTCCTGGCACAATAAAAAGGTTTACTCGTACAAATACCTTACAAGAATGCTTCATTAATAAACAAAATCACAATAAAATTCTTCTCCTTCTGTTTTCCTCTCTTCTTCCACTCCTCCAGGCAAGCTTTGCCCTTCTTCCATCCGACTCCAACTCACATCGATGAAGTTGAGCGGCTTCTTTTATGTTGGACCTGGTAGAACTTCCAGTGCTTGGGCAGAGCCTGATGGAAGCACTTCCGGGACAATAGGAAGTCCCATAAAGTAAAGATGATGAATCCTGCTGCAACTCCCGGTGGCAACATGGAACCCATCAAGGCTGCTCTACGGCACTACAGTTCCTTGCCTTAAGGTTGTCCGTAAAGATAGTGTTGCCCCGGGAGGGTGCCACATAGCGTATTGAGGAGCATATAACCCTGTTATGTTGTCTCCCCCTCACCTTCCACTACATTGGTCTCGTGACCAGTTATTCCTTGGTCCAACCCTGCCGTGACACCAGTGGACCCAATTCGGCACAGGCATCTTCTGTCTGTCTTCTGGCTTAGGCAGGATTATTTTTGACCTGTTTCTTGTGCCATTAACCTCCCATCTAGGTAGAAAACCTTGCCCCATTCTGGCAGGGAGGCTCTCTATACGTGCCATCCAACACACCACGCCTGAAACTTATAATTACCCTGCCATTGCTGCTTGTCGGTAGTGAAGCCACCAACCCACGCTCAAAACCATTAAAACATCATAAATAAAATAACTCAAAAAACACCCCATGGCACTACCTACCACAGTGATTTAATAGACATAGACTTAAATGTTCTCCATTTGTAGACTACCAGCCTTACAGTTAACTGAACAATTCCAAATGATGTTGCTAATTTTTTATAATTCTTCCCATCTGAGGTCTCTTTATATTGTATTACTCTGACCTGTAAGGTTAAGATCATTAAGGCAAAAATGCAAACTGGGTCTCATATTTTAAATGTATTTGTAGTAGAAAACATCTTACATCTTGTCCTGGTAATTTGGTATTGGATTGGATAACTGGATGCCCAATTATGTCACTAATTGTTTATGCTTACTTTGCTGACTGTGCTAAGAAAACTTGTGGTTCAATTACATATACAGTACATATAAGCAGATTCTTACATATCCATTTCTTTACCTGCTTCATGTATCAACTGCAAATAATAATAGATAACATTTATAGATATAAATCATTTATTTCAGAAAAATATTTAGTGCTTTAGATTAAACAAAAATTTCGGAACAATCAAGATTTACTAACTTTCAGTCACCAAGGTATTAATGTGTTTACATATCTGTTTCTAACTAGGCCTACTGTATGATTTTTTTTCATTTGTGTGTTTAAACTTTACCGCATGGTATAGTGGTTCACCGACAAAAGCGCGATAGACATATGCTCCCCGACAAAACCGTGAACGACAAATGAGCGCCGACAAACCCGCTAACTGGTTTTAAACAAATGCACGTCGACAAAGTCGCGAGAGAGGCCAAGAGAGTGGGACACCCTTGCTGCAATTCTTCCTACATATACAGGGCGTGATCTTAAGGACTATCTGCGTGCCGTTCTGATGGCATGCCGCGTCTCATAATATTGACTTCTAAAATAAACATTATTATATATGCTTTAAACTAGTAATTCATATTTAATGAAACTTTTGCGATTTTGTCAGGGCGATTTTAACGGTGCGTTTTAATCGGAGCTATTTTGTCAGCACGCATATGTCTATCGCGCAAATGTCGGGTCACAGGTATGGTTTATTTGATGTTTTATTTTAGCTTGTCACGGATGTCTGGGGACACTGCCCGGCCGGGACGCCTGGATAGTCCCCGACATGGACAGTATTACTCCTCGGCCACGAGAGGGCAGCCGCCCGAGCCTATCTGGGGGCCACAAGGAGGGACCTGGGACGTTCCTGAGAGGACGTGGCCACCGCCAGGGGGCGCCCGGACAGTAAGGGAATCCTGGATGGCAGCACTTCCGCCACACTAGGAAGTGCTGCCGGAAATACTTCCAAGTGCTTCCAGGTGCTTTCCTGACACTTCCGCCACACCAGGAAGTGACGTCAAGGGGAGCACCTGGAGCTCATCTGGGCCATGATAAAAGGGGCCGCCTCCTTCTAGCAGACGAGCCAGAGTTGGGAGGAAGGAGACGAAGCTTGTGAGGAGGAGGAAGGAGGTCGAGAGAGAGAGACAGAGAGAGAGAGAAAGAAGAAGAAGAAGAAGAAGAAGAAGAAGAAGAAGAAGAAGAAGAAGAAAGGAAAGAGAATTGGTGAAAGAAGGCATTGTGGTGCTTTGGAAAAATAAAGGAGTGTGCTTTGGACATCCTGGTGTCAGTCTGTCTGTGTTTGGGGGTACGGTTTCCACAAGCTATACATGTAAAAATGTACAACTCTCAGAGCTTGAAAACTAAACTGACTATAGACACTTCTCTATATCAAAGCACAATAAAGCCTTCTGATCTTTAAACACACATATGTGTGCAATGATAATTTTTTAAAGAAACTTGTAACTGAAAGTGTTCATTTATTATCATAATTTCAAAAGGCAACATGGCAAAAAAGATAAAATGGAAAAAAATAGGACTTGGGCATATATTGTAAATCAAACACATTTATTTGAAATACAGGGGGTCCTCGAGTTACAACAGTTCCAATCTTACAACAGTGATGTAACCCGAATTTTGGTGTAAGTCAAAACACACTCTTGCCTAAGTCACTTACCAATCTTAACACATTTGCAAAATCATAATCTAGAACATAAAAACACAAAATCTAAGCCACAGAAAAAGGAAAAGGACATAAATATACTGTACTATACACTGTACTGTAGTAACAGAAAAAATGAGTGTAAAAAAAATCCTTACCTTTATTCCTTCTCATGTCTCAATTTTTTAAAGTTTTTATGGGAGTGAGCATTGTAAACTCGAAACGTTGTATGTTGAAACGTTGTAACCTGAGGACCCCCTGTAAACTATTTTATCAGGATGACATGGTGGCACAGAGGATGCCATTATACAGATCCAGAGATACCAGATCCAATACACAGTCCAATCAGTGTCTTTGTCTTATTCACTGTTCTTTCCATGTGTGTTTTTTTTCTGAATGTTTTGTTTCTTCCAGTATCATAAAGAAGGTTGCTTTATATCTATTCATTTTTTAAGCACAAGTAAATGCGTATGTATATGTAAGTGTTTCTAGCAATAAAATGTCTGAACATTTTGTGTGGTATAAAAAGACATTTGGAGGTAGTTATTTTTCATCTTGCATTTCCAACAACATAGCTGTATATTTTCTCTATAAATAAGTAATAACTTGTGTTATGTATTTTATAAATTTAGCCACACTTACAAAAAGGCACATTCACAATATTGAAATGTTAACAATGTTTACTAATGTTAAAAAATGATTACACAAACAGATTTTTATACTAATCCATACGTAATTGATATTGTGACAAACACAGAGGTACAGCTCTCTCCTGGGATTCATGGAAATTCTTGTTTTTCTGCCATACACATAGACAAACTATAGACAATAACACCACAGGCAATTTTTCAGCATACTCATAAATTTAAATTCTCTGATTCCTTACTCTGAGGCATGCTGCCGGCAAGAATACTATTCCTATTGTGTTTAAATTTAGCCAGTTATTGCAGTCTCAGCTAAGGAAAGCTCCACTAATTCTCTGGCTGACAGCTATTCTAAACTGTTATCACATCCCTCAGTTCTACTAAATAGTTTATTGTGTGGAAAACTGCCACTAAGCCCTTCATCTGACTAGCACTTGATACGAGAAAGTCTTTGCTGGATTCATGTAAACTGTAAATTTGTTTCTCGTGGTGCCTATGAGTAAAGTATCCCTTGGTCAAGAGTCTTCTTTGATTCCTCCAACAGCTGTTTGTGTCCCAATACAGTTTTCCAAGACCTTATCACTTTATAAATGCACAAACAAGCCCTGATTTATAATTGTAAATTAAGTTTAATTTCATGTTATCTTTGTAAAAGAACAAAAAATGAGTGTATTTTTAAATAAATAAAAAAAGTATAATCCATCCATCCATTATCCAACCTGCTATAGCCTAATTACAGGGTCACGGGGGTCTGCTGGTGCCAATCCCAGCCAACACAGGGCACAAGGCAGGAAACAAACCCCAGGCAGGGCGCCAGTCCATCGCAGATAAAGCATAATTACTAAAGTAATTTAAAAGTAAAGTAAGCAATATCATGCTCTAAACTTCTGATTGCCTAATGAGCAGACACTAAGAAGACATACTCTAGTTAGTTGATTCTGTCCCGGAGGAAAAAGCAAAGTATCTTTTCCCTGTGCAGAACTGCTTTGGGCAAGAATGACTCGACACCCAAAAACCAAGTACTGCAGATTACAATGTGATAATTTGTTAAATGAGAGTAAAGTGACATCTTAATAAAAAAAACAATTTATACAATCAATATTTTGTAACATTTACTTGAGGATAACAAGCAAAGACACTGATTTTACACTCTTACCCAAGCAGAGGATGAATATGTGAACTAATAAACAATTAATGAGCTCAGTTTAAGAGACAGTGAGCCACTTACAGCTGACTGAAAAGGTTTACAAAATGACTGACTGGTAATGAAGTTAGTTTTTATGTTTGTACATAATTAAAACCCAGAGTAAAAATTATCTGTGTATTCTTGATGGATTAAAACCAATGAGTATAACTTCCCTGGTGCTGTATTTTACAAAGGTGAATCATCGTAAGGGCAGATAGAAACTGACACTATGAATGCTAGAGACAAAACAATCAGACAATTGCATTAAAGATTTTAGAAATACCACTTTGAAATTTAATTCAGAATTGAGTGATTTTAAACTTTGGTCACTAGGGATTGTGATTGTGTCAATAATATAGTTATTAGACCTAGTTTATGGAGTTAATTTAAAGGTAAGACATCATGGATTCCATTTAAACAACATGTCTATATGTCCTTTTCTGGGTCTGGAAGGAGAACAATCACTTCAACCTAACTCTACTTAAATGTATGGTTTCTAATCCCCCATGATAAAAGGTTCCTCATTCCACTACCACTAAATTCTTTAGACTAGATCTCAATACTGTTTCACTTTCATCTGCAAGTTAGTGCTATAGGCATCAGTAGCTTGTTAGTTTCACTTATATTGCACTAGTGGAAAAAGTATAGCCAGCCATTGAAACTTTACTTAAAAGGCATTGCTTTATAATGGCTACTATAAATTATACAGAATCACTTTTGCAAAATGACAGAATGAAGAAAGTTAGTGTTCCCTTTACACTTTTCTGTTTAACATGACTTGCTCTAGGGACAAAACTGTATGAATTTATTTTTAATTAATTCAAATTATATTTCATATAGCACATGCAAGCATTTTGACATAATTGCTAAGTATTAATTCTGAAGTAACTATCGTATCATTCAATATTTACATACATAAATACATTTAACACAAAGTAAAACAGCAATAATTCAAAAAGAATGAGCCAAGAGTATCTATCTGCTTATGACTCCTAACCCTGAAGAAAAGAATACAGCTGTCTGTTTATTGAACTTTATTGTCTGGCACAAAACTGAACCATAAAGTAAAACCAAGATAAATAATACACTTATACTTGAAGGGCCATCTCAGAATTAAGACAGGGTTTGTGGGATAAATGTTCCATTCTAGGTTTAAATCCAGAAATTGGGTAGTTGCAGCATTAATGCAAAAGTCAGGTCTCTTTATAGTATCACAGTTTATTTCAGATGTAAGTGATTATTACATAATTAAAGCTCAAATACTATTTGAAAAAATATGACTCTCAGAAAAATATACAGTACTAGACATTAAGCCTGTTACAATAACGGGCGCTAGAACAGTAGTGCATAAACATTAGTAAGAACAGTCTATATTAAATGGCAAAGGACCTTGACCTCATTCTGTTTCTTGTCTTAATTTTTTTTTTGTCAAAAATATTTTTGCAAGAAGCCTAAAGTGAAATAATAATAAAAATAAAATAGAAACATATATGGCAACACAGTAAGTATAATTAATATTGTCTTAGTGTAAAACTCTGTAAGACACAATATCTGAAGAAGATATTTAGGAAAAAATTTCTATTTTTTTACCTAATGAAATGCTTCTATAAAATTTCATTACAGACAACATTTCTTGTAAATAATCTGTCTGAGTTTGGCAACAGTTTGCCTTGTTCAGGACCATCTACAACCTTCACAACAACATCTGGAAAACTTCTAACACTTGATAATGCAATATATAACTGACCGTGGCTGAATGCTGGTTCTGGCAAGTAAATGCCAACTTTTTGTAAGGTTTGCTCTTCTGAGTCTTTCTCTTTTAGCTTTTTTTTCTGACGGTCATTTTCTTTTTCTTCAATCAATCTATTTGCTCATATTTTTGTTTGTCTTTCAGCCTTTCTTTTGTTGATGTTTACTTGTTAAGCTGACCGTTCTTCCAGGAGATGTTGCTTATACAGGATTTGATTATCTGTATCTTTTGTCCTGTTTGACGTGTCCTTTTTTTTGGGTGGCATGTTGCTAGTAGATACGTCCGTAATATTTTCTCTTACAGTAATACTGGCTTGTATGTGGCTGTAATATGCGTCACTGTATTGTGTGTCTTTAATTTTCTCTCGCAGTAATACTGGTTTGTATTTCCGTAAAATGCCTGTAATTTTCTCTGACAGTAATACTAGCTTTGTTGTCCGTAATATGACTTAAATTTTCTGTCACAACATTGGGCAATCAGCAGAGTGTCCCCAGCAACTGATTTAATGTGTGGTGTGTAGCTAATAATCGTACCCGTGACGTCTCCCCAGCAAGTACTGTTTAGTTCCCCAGGAAGTATTTTAATCTGTGCTGGCGTGCAGCTGATTATTGTATGTGTGGCGTCTCCCCAGCAACAGATTTTATGTGCACAGCCACAACTACCCAATCAGCACTCTCCCCAGCAATGTTGTCCTTTATTTCTTATCAAGTGTGGCCATGGCAAGGCCATTCACTGTGTGCCCAGCTTCCAGTGTGTGTGCTTTATTTACTTATCATGTGCGGCAGCGGCTAGGCCATTCACTGTGTGCCCAGCTTCCAGTGTGTGTGAGTCCACGGTGCCATGCACGTGGGCAGGGCACGGTGCGATGCTTGGCGCAGCCCGAGCATGCGCACTTCACCAGAAGACACAGGCACACGGACACTTGGACTCACACAGAGGTTTTATTAAAGAGGATATCTCCAACTAGGGCAATAATGAGTTTTGTTGAAGCTTGTTCTCTATATTCCCAAAATGTTACCCACAAACTTATACCAGATGGTGATTGCAATTGCTCTTGTAAGAAAACATAGATACATTTATCCTCCACACCAACCTCAATCCCCAAGTACCCTAATATTCAAGGCTTCTGAAAAAGCCAGAAAATATTCTTTAAATTATAACTATTTCTTTATCAACAGTATTTTGCTTTCATCTGTGAAGTCCTGTGATAATGAAGCTACTTTCATCTTGGATAATACTTCACTTATTATACACCTTGCAGTTAAAGACCAACCTCTCCAATATGGCCTTTGCCATTTAATTCTGCTTACACTCACAGCAGATGGCAACAGATGGCAATTATGTTAAAAACTTACCTTAATGAATAAACTTTTTTTAATTAAAACTAATTCCAGTGCAGATATCTTATGCACATACTCTGAGGGATTCTTTTAATGCAAATCGAATATGCCAAATTATACTTCATTATATACTATATATTTCAATTCTCATATAGAAGGAAGTGAAATATTGGGAGACTTTACCTCAAAAACAATGAGAAATACTTACAAACAGACCCCTCTTGTCTACGAACAACTCTGAACAGCTGTTACTTACATAATTTAAACTATGAACTCTGAGAAAAGACATCTACAAACTTTGCACACTAAATATGCAAGCAATGTGTTTCTAACCTTATTACTAAAATGAATAAACTTAATTGATTAAAAGCTATAAAGAAAATTAAACAAAGGAATTATCATACAAAGCTATCCTGAATAATCACACTTCTAATAAATAGCTTTCTTAACAATCATTGCATTTTAATAGTTAAAACATTTTACAGTTGCTTGGGATCCACCACTAATATTCTCCAAAATCACTGGAACTATACAATCTATAGAAGCTGGAAAAACAGCAAGCTCAGGTGACTACCCATCCAAACTTTCAAAACTCATAATAATATTATCACCATTAATATTACTACTATTATTGTTAGTCCTGAGGAATTATTTATTAACAAAATACAATGACAAGACAGCAGTGTGTCGCTTGATACACTAATGCGCCATTACTTAATGTGTATGTCTCTGCCATGTGAAAGGAAATTGAAATACCAGAGGAAAACCTACCCACTTAAAATTGGAAAATGGAAAATGGAACTGAATGAAAGTTCCCAGATCTGTGGATTACCCATGTATACTACTAATTTAACATCCAAGTTGAATGTAATCTGTGATTTAAATACTGCAATTAAGCAGTTAGTGACAATCATCCATCCATCCATTTTCTAACCCGCTGAATCCGAATACAGGGTAGTGACAATCAATGAATGATTAATACTATGTTTATGATTTTTTTTATTCAGACCTTTATGAAGACCCCACAGCATCTAGCCTTTAATGAAGGCTTCACCTACTATACATAAGCAGTTGCATATACACATTTACTCCAAATTTAGGGCATTGTTTAGAATTTAAAATCATACCAACCCTTTAAAATCAGATGTAAAACAAATTCTGTCTGATTTTTATACTATATTTCATGGTCTTTAGTACTGTAATAAACATGGTAGTCAAAAAAAAGATGGTTCTGAATGTTATACTGCAAGGTCAAGCCTGTTTTGTGTCATTAGCACCAGCTCAAGTACATATGGAACTGTATATTTAGTGGCCATAGCCTAGGTAAAGAGGCTAGGATAAGAAATACCATGAAGTTATGTTAACTCTTGCCAGCTGTCAGTAAAGGTAATAATTTCTGCAGGCATTAAAATAAGCAGTAGATAAGCTCCAAGAGATCTCACAGCAGCAACAAATTTATTACCTAACAAGTCCCTGAGCATCAAGGTATTGAACTTCACTATACTTTCAGATTTCACATAATATGGAAAGGAACATAATGCTGAAAACAAGACTTGGCAACCATAGCAACCTGTTGACTTTTAGAAGATTAAATAATAGGTGCAATAATCAAAAATAGCAGGCATACAGATCTTACCATGATAAATGACAAGCATTTAATTTATGCCTACAATAGATGACCTTGGTGCAGCTTTAGTTGTTTAAGATGAGGAACAGGAACTTAGTAGGCTACAGCAAAAGCCTAAATGATCAAAAGTTGTAAACAGTGTGCAGGAATAGTGTGATATATAAGGACTTTAAAGGAGCACTTTATGCTCTTATTTTAAGTTGAATGTTTAAAAAACTTGGCTTTAAAGATTCTCATTCACTATTGAATATTCAATTCTAAATTTTATTTATTTGAGTGAAGACCCTTGTATTCTGCTAGTGTAATGAATTAAAGAGTAATAATGGGTTACGGATATAATGCACTGTATCATAAAAGGTCTTTCAAATGGATGAATGAATTAGGAAGAGAATTTTGGAAGAATACAGTATTTCCAAGCATTACAATGAGACCAACAACTTTGCAAGCCATAAATATGGACTAAGTTAAAGATTTTGGGAATAAATGTTTCATATCTTAATTTTTATCTTTATGTTGGTGTTCACAAGAGGATGGATACATATGAAATTAAACTTTTAAAATTTAAGTAAAGCTGCTTTTATACCATGTTAGGAAAGCTGTACAAATACTGTGCACTGTAGACTTTACTCTGTGTAGTTTTTAATCACCCACTAAAAACAGAAAAATGTTAGTAAAATAGTACATCTTCATACCTGCATTGCACATGTGTAGCATATTTTACACTGGAGCAAATGTCAGTTCCACAATTTCCAGAATCACATCTGTGTTATACACACAGTCTCTACAATTCAGAGTGACAGGAACCTGGACCCTTTAATGGACACATGGTGTGCAAGACATAAACAAATCTTACACTAGAAGTGTGGTCCAAAGTGAAAAATAATCAATACACACAAATCTGTTGGTACCCTTACAGCTAATTGAAAAAATGCTGTATGTCTTGTGAAATGTGATTCAATGAAAAACAATTGTCTCATGTATACCTGCATGTCTTTGATAGGTTATTGAATAAAGCAAAGCAAGTGTGAAAAGTATTGGCTATTCTATAAATATATTCTAAAGTGGCCAGGACATATTTGCTGGTACCCCTAGAAAATATCATAAATAACTGAGTTACAGTGATTTTTCAAACTAGCCGTTTTCCTTGATTAGTGTAATGTACCCAATTGTGCAGTCATTTAGCTTCTTTTAATGGAGAAAATCAGTCACTGTGCTTTTTCGCATTATTGTGTACCCCACACTGAACATGGACCAGAGAAAACAAAGAAAAAAGTGTGTCTGAGGAGATCAGAAAAAATGATAGATATGCATGTTAAAGACAACGGCTATAAGACGAACTCCAAGTAGTTTGATGATCTTGTGACAACAGTTGTAAATATTATTAAGAAGTTTAAGGTCCAAGAGACTATGTTACTTTGAGTTACAAGCTGAATCAGGGTCAGGGTTTGATTGCACCATTTGATGCTTTTTGAATGACAGTGGGCTCAATGGAAGAAGACCCAGGAGAACTCGACTGCTGAAAAAAAAACACACAAAAAAACCCATACAGGAATTAGCTAAAAATGCATATTGACAAGCCTCAATGCTTCTGTGAGAATGTCGAATGGACAGATGAGCAAAACTGGAGCTTCTTAGCAAGTCAAATTAGCACCATATCCACAGGTGACAAAAATGAAGCTTTCAAAGAAAAGAACACCATACCTACTGTGAAACATGGAGGAGGCTTGGTTATGTTTTGGGGCTGCTTTACTGCATCTGGCAGAAGGTGCTTTGAGTCTGTGCAGGGAACAACGAAATCACAAGACTATCAATACATTCTAGAGTGAAACATACTGCTCAGTATAGAAAACTCTGTCTCAGTCACCAGGCATGAATCCTCCAACAGAATAATGACCCAAAACACACAGCTGAAAGCACACATGAATGGCTAAGACCAAAACATTCAACTATTCTTAAGTGGCTTTCTATGAGCCCTTATTTGAATCCTACTGAGCACATATGGAAAGAACTGAAACATGCAATCTGGAAAAGACACACTTCAAATCTGACACAGCTGAAGCAGTTTGCTCAGGACGAATGTGCCAAACTGTTTTATTGAGAGCTACAGGAATCACTTGTTTGCAGTGACTACAACAAAATATTTGGTTAAGGGTCCCATCATTTTTTATTTATGCCATTTGTGTTATTATTTGAAATATCCTGTTGAACCATAACTCTAATCCAAAGTGTAATGTTTGTTAAAAACAGAATAAACAGTGATGGAGATTACTTTTGTCAGTTTCACATCATTTTCAAAGACAATTGTGGGTTCTTCTTTGTTTGTGGAGGGGAACCAAAAAAAATGTGTCCATGTCTGATTAAATATACAAGGGTGGTCCAGATCTAATTATGCAGATCCAGATCATCTGGATGACTTTTATTTATGCGGGGACGATTCCAGTTCGGCGCAAAGACAATTCTTCATGTCGTCAGTTCGCACATTTCTCGATGGTCCGTGATTTTTCGGGTGATTTTCTATGTAATAAACTTAATAAGTTATAGCGTAATGAAAATTGCATAATTAGATCTGGACGACCGTATACTGTGCCCTCAAAACTATTTTTACATTTACTTTATCAAATTCTAAACTTATAACATATTAAGAGTAAGAAGTACTACTCCTGCTCTATAAAACAGTGTACAGTACATCATGCAAAATTAAAGACATTAGCTAAAATAAAATACATCTAAATTGTGAGATTTCAAAAATACATAATTGTAAAAATAAGGTTATATTTGCTTAGATTCAGTGTTATTAGCTTACCAACTCACATACTCAAGTTAGGGATGTCATTCTAAAGATGCACATATACTGGAGAAGGGTACAAGACAATCTCCAAGGCATTGAATATATACCATGGAGTTTACTTCAGTCCATCATATGGAAGAGGTAAACTATGAAACTGTTGTCATACTGCCTAGGTCAGGTTGCCCCTCTACACTTAGTCATCAAAAGAGTGGTACCTGGTGGAAAGATAAATTAATAATGATAAAATGTATTATTATTATTATTATTATTATTATTATTATTATACCATAAACAGGGCCTTTATGGAAGAGTGGCAAAGAAGATGCCCTGGCTGAAAAAAAGTTCTTGCACATAAAGAATGTACAAAGCATCACTTGGAATATATAGCAAAAATGTCTTTTGGCTTGGATGAGACTAATATGAAACTTTCTGCTTTGAACACTAAACTGCATGTGTAGCATAAACATTATACAATGTACATTGGTCACAAAGTGTTGGAGGGTTTAGATCAACAGCAATATAACTGAATCATGGTTTACCTTATTTATTACATACAATGCTGACTTTTACAGGCTGAACATTTACTTGGGACATACAGTGAATTTAATGTTTTAAGCATTGTACAGAAAAAATGCAGATGAATAGAAATAATATCATGTACTATGTACAATGTCTCAGTGTTTGAAGCGGAACTAAATTACTTGTGATACACTGTTTAGACTGTGTCATGCTCCTTCTAGCTTTTTATTATTACTTTCAAAACAAAAACAAGTTCATTGAACAGCTGGGTAACTGGTTGGAGTACCACACTACACTAACTTTTGAGTGTGGTGGTAGGGGTGGTAGGGATGAATTTTGCCGATAGTGGCCCACTAAAAAGGACTGCAATTTCCACCTCCTGTATGTTCTTCCCATAAGGGGCCTCCTTTACCGAGCTGAGCAAGCATTTAAACTTATCTAGGCATGCTACCACTCTTAACTTGTGTTGTACCCAGAGCTTGAAATGAGCTGGTATGTTGTTTCGGCTATTTGGAGTGTAGTGGCACATTACTGTCTGACTTCCAAGGGCATGCCCCAGTTTTCAGTAATATTGTACAGCATGTATTTCACCACCAAGGGACCATCATTTCCCAACCCTTTTTAAAGGAACAACCCCCCTTCAAATTTACTGAATCACAAGTAGTACAAGAATCTCATAGAGTAAGGAGTACTGCATTTCTGCTTTGATCTTCACTGAACTTTTGTCGTTCCGCTTTGCTTCTGATAGAGGCCTTCATTTACATAAAGAGGCAGCCTAACCTAAGCCTGTGCAATTGCTTCCCTTGCTTTGCAGCGCTCAGCAGAAAATTTGACGCAGTCTCTAAAAATAGCCCACTTGTAAAGCATTACTACTAATAAATATGGACAAATAAAATAACACGTCGGCTGATTTTCTTTTTATCTGTAACGTCACCAAATCTCAGTCTAATTTTTAAGATTTTGGGGTATTTAATTTTTCTCTTGTGGCAGGTTATCCCTAATTATTGATCTATCAAAATTTCTTTTCTTAGCAGATACCTACTGGGCTAGATGTACCATACTGTCAAATTTCTAGTTATTAACTAAATGGGAAACACTGTTTTTGTTGATGAATGACTGAATCAGTCAGTAATTTTTACATTATATAGTACTTACTCACTCACTCACTCACTCACTTATCAACAAAAGCATTATTTCCTGGATGATGATCTGTGGGAGATGTTCTACCAGGATATCAAATAGAGAGATGCTATAGCTGGAAGTCTATATATGCAGACATCTGTTGGTCATGCCTTCAAAGGATTAGAAGAGTAAAAAATAAATACTAAGTGACTACTTTTTGTGAGTAATAACTTAAAAAACCATCATATGTGTAATTTTTTAATGTTTTAAGTCTAAAAGTTTATTTTAAATTATACTAAGCTTTTTCTACCTAAAATAGCATTTTTTTTTTCATTTTAAGCAATTTTGCTGCCAGATTTTGATTCAGCAACCAAAAAGCTATAAAAAAAAAACCTAAAATTTTGGAGAGGGGCAAAACAAAAATTGAAGTCAAAAGTATGGTCATGTTAATGAACATAGTGCGATCCTGGGGAATTCTGGGGCACTATGTCATGTCAACCATTAATGCCACTGCCAGAAAATGTCAGCTCCCACAAGTAAAACAAAATGGCATTTTAGCATAAAGTTAAAAGAAACTCCATAAAAGAAGTATAGATTGTCCCAAATACTTCATGGAGGCATAAGAACAACTAAATAAAAAAAACGATCATGACAGTGTTGTTTTTTGCTTGATGCAAACAGACAGAACAGAAATTAATCTAATATTTATCAAAGATAGATGTAGTACTGCTTGCACTGTCATTCAGACAAATCATTTACAAATGGCAGAGCTAACACTACCTGTTCTAAACTCTTCCTGTTCGCATCCTTACTATTTTTTGTTCATGCTCACTACCACCACTACCAGGCAACAAGAATTAAGCTGAGGCAATACTGGATTTAACATACTGATTTTTTCATAAATATTGAATTAAATCAAAATTTTGCTTTATTGTCCAGCACCCAATCAAAGCTTTCAAAATCCTAAGTTGTTACATTCATTTACATGAAAAATGTATGAGAATAAATACTTTCTCAAGGCATGGTTAGATTATCTTATTCACTTTGCTTCTCTGCTTTTGGCTAATGTGCTAGAAACAGAAGAGAGGCCACTATAAACTTGGTTAAAACTCTGGGAATATCAGAGACTTCCCTCTTCTCTTTATATGAAAGTACCAAAAGCACATTGGCTAGGACATATTCAGGAGGCATAACTAAAAATACAATACAATACAATTTATTTTTGTATAGCCCAAAATCACACAAGAAGTGCCACAATGGGCTTTAATAGGCCCTGCCTCTTGACAGCCCCCCCAGCCTTGACTCTCTAAGAAGACAAGGAAAAACTCCCAAAAAAAACCCTTGTAGGGAAAAAACGGAAGAAACCTTGGGAAAGGCAGTTCAAAAAGAGACCCCTTTCCAGGTAGGTTGGGTGTGCAGTGGGTGTCAAAAAGAAGGGGGTCAATACAATAGAATACACAGATCAGAAAAAATCCTCAATACAGTATAAAAATAAAAATTCTACAAGTACGGACCAGAATTTAACAGTAGATGATATCACATAATATGATTTGGATTTGTTTAGAGTTCTTGAGACCTCAGCCATCAAGCTGCCTCCCCTCATTTCGCCATTCCATGCTGAAACATTGCTTGGCCAGCCAATCCAATGAAAGGACCCCTCTACCCCACGATTCCTGCGATCCTCCATCAGAGATGACTTTACCTTAGGCAGGCAAAACAACTTGGTAGGTGGGCCGTGGCACCAAGTGCCACATTTGAGTACAGAGAAGAGAAACAGAATAGGTGAGGGTTAGTAACAAATTATAACTACTGTATCATGCTACTTATGTTTTAGTGCTAATGACTAACAAAACAGATGCAGTCTGTACAGTTAATCAGCAGCTCTAGTCAGGACTGAACTAAACTAAACTGAAGTAGTGAGTCTTCAGCCTGGATTTAAAAGCTGAAACTGAGGGGGCATCTCTTATAGTAGCAGGGAGACCATTCAACAGTTTAGGGGCCCTCGACCTCCCACTGTTATTTTATTAATTCTTGGAATCATCTTGAGATCTTAATGTGCACTCTGGTTTGTAAGTCATGATAAGTTCAGACAAGTCAGCCAGACCTTGGCCATTTAATGCTTTATATGTTAAAAGGAGGATTTTGAAATCTGCCCTAAACTTAACCGTGAGCCAGTGTAAGGATTTAAGAACTGGAGCTATATGTTCATACTTTCTTGTTCTTGTAATAATTCTTGCAGCTGCATTTTGGATTAACTGGAGGCTGTATAAAGAACAGTTTGAACATCCAGTGAACACCGCACTGCAGTAGTCAATCCTACTAGAACTAAATGTATGAATTAATTTCTCAGAATCCTGTTTATTTAGAAAGCGCCTTAATTTCCCAACATTTTTAAGATGGAAGAAACATGATTTGGACAACTTTGTAATATGCACTTTAAATGACATGCTAGAGTCAAAGATAACTCCTAGATTGCGGGCTGATTCAGTAAAATTAATGGTGATTTTAACTGAGTTAAATGATGACAAAATATTGTTGTGATCAGCATCATTCCCCCCAACAAATCTCTATTTTATCTGTGTTTAAAGACAAGTAGTTCTCATCCATCCACTCCTTTAATTCACTAACACAACTAAATAAAGACAACATCGAAGAAACTTTATTTGATATAAAAGAAAGGTGTAACTGGGTGTCATCTGCATACAAGTGAAAATTAACGTTATGTTTCTTAATGATCGATCCCGGTGGAAGCATGTAAAGTGAAAACAGTAAAGGTCCCAGCACTGAGCCCTGCGGGACACCATATCTCACTTATGTGTATAATGATGGAGTACTGTCAGCACATTTCTGTACATATTAGAATCGATTTGATAAATAAGAACTAAACCAAGAGAGCACAGTGCCTGTAAGCCCAACATCATTTTCTAGCATGTGCAGTAAAACAGAATGGTCAGTGGTGTCAAATGCTGCACTTAAGTCTAACAACATAATTACAGTGGAGTTTCCTTCATCAAAGGATATCAGAATGTCGTTTACAACCCGTGTCAGTGCCATTTCTGTACTATGACCAGTGTGGAAACCAGACTGGAATTTCTCAAATAAATTGTAATGTGTAAGGTGTGACTGAAGCTGATTGGTGACCACTTTTTCTAGCATTTTAGAGAGAAAGGGTAAATCTGAAATAGGCCTATAATTATTTAGTATGTGTGGGTTAAGTTCTGACTTTTTAAGTAATGGTTTAATGACTGACACTTTTAGTGCATCAGGTACTGTGCCATGCAATAATGAACTATTGATAATGTTTAGAACGGGCACTGCAAGAATATCCATTGCACTTTTTACTAGTTTTGTTGGCACTGGATCTAGGGAACAAGTAGTGGGTTTCATTTTAGAAATTAAAGTTAAGACTTCCTGCTTAGTTGCAGGATTAAAATTGCTAAAGTGCTGAATGCAATGTGAGGCAGGGTCTGCTAAGCTAGTATGTGGTTTGTACTGTGATGCTGTGATCTGGGATCTTATATTTTTAATTTACTCATTGAAGAAGATCATAAAGTCTGTACTGCTAATATTTGTTGGTATTTTGCACTGTAGATCTGAATTCCCATTTTTTAATTTAGCAATTGTTCTAAACAGTACCCGATGATTTTTATTAATTCTATCTATTATTGTAGAATAGAAATCAAATGTTGGTCAAAGTTAGTTTGTTAATATTTCCACAAGATAAACAAAGCTTGCCTAAAGGGCTGCTCCAGGCATCACAACATGTAAAAATCCCATGTAATAGGACTTGGGTATAAAGGTATGATTAGTTTAGACAAGTGGATCTTTCACAGAAACAAAGAAGCTGGACCAGAAAACCAAAGGAATACCACACAGACTATGAAAAAAGTATGCAAATTACAGACAAATGATGACGGGGTGGTTAACACTGCAGTATCACAAGTCCAAAAAACTGTATTGAAATTACTATTTTAATTTTTTGCTAGAAATAATTTATAATAATTTTAAACACCAAGATTTTAAGAAACAGTTACAATGAAATGAATATCACTGCGGAAACCACTGTTTCTATCTGATCTCCAAACAGCAGTACTCAATCTTCTTGTACCAGATCCCAAGTTTGTTCTTGGTTTGTACTAATTTTAGGTATTTGATCCCAGAATTGGGCACGTGGCTCAGTGTACATGCTTGAAACTCTATGTGTGAAGCAGTCCACACTCTTTAGCACAATACATCAAGAAAAAAATGGATGATATTTTCAGAATTTTTGAAAAGAGAGACAGCCACTGATATATATATCACATGTAATGCTAAGCACGCCCACTGGAACATATTTTTTGTTGACCGGACTTTTGCAAATTGAGAAAATATACTAATAAAAAGTTAGTATAGTAAAGGAAAGAACAATTATTGTGGTGACTGCCTATCTAGGCATCTTCATTGTTTTACATTAATATAGTTATGTAAGCAAATGGAAAAACACAACAGTTTGGGTTTAAGATTTGGAAAGAAGGTAGGCCAGCAACAAGTGTTGCATAATCTGTGAAAAGGGCCAGATGCCAATGCTGACAAGTCTATCGCAACTTCTGCTCTAGGAGGTGTGAGCAGAGGGCCTCTGATAAATCAGCTTGCTTTCAGGCCAGAAGCATTGAAGCTGTCCCACACCATCCTGACCATGCTGATTATTAGAGATTTTTGTTCTCTTATGACCTTTGTGCTCTTTGGATGGTATCTCAAGATTTGAGGGCATCATGATGTCACCACTGCTGAGACCTTCCTCTGGCTATATATTTAGATAGGGAAGAGATTTCAACAGTGGTGCATTGTATATGGAAAGAGTCAGGGTGAATATTGCTTTTTGTTTTGATTTTCTATTTTTCTACATATTTTCTGCTATGATTTCTGAATTTTGATTATGGATTGTATTTTGGAATTTGTTTTCTGTGGATTGCCATTTGGGCGACTCTTTTTTCACTCTTTTGTGTATTTTGCTAGTTTATTTTCTATTTTTGAATAAAAATTCTTATACATAAAAAGTATTTGGTTTGGATTGTATCTTCAAGCCAAAAGTTTTCTGCATTTCTTTTCCCTTGTGTCATTAACTAGGAGTCCTAAAGCACACAAATCCCAATAAGTTCTAAAAGCCCATCCAAAATGCCCACTAGAAGCGAATATCACTGCCCAACTCCCACTAGTAATAAGAGCAAACACCAAATCTTTGTGTTTATTTTCACAAAATGCTCTTCAATAACACTGAAGCTCCGCTGGGCAAAACAAGCAAAGGAATTGCCCAAAAACACTAAGGCAATAAATTGCAAACAAATCCCAAAATGGTAATCTAGAAATGTAGTCAAACATAAATCATGAAGGTTAAAATTCCAATAGCACAAGCACAGTACAAAACACAATTAAGATCCTGCAGATTCATCATTCTGAGTATTGACATACCAAAAGTATAAATCTGAATGTAGTTTAATGTTTAAAAAATTAGTTTTTCCCGGATGCCACCATTTTGTGGCATTGTTCCCATAATGCAAAGACCTTTTCTTAGGCAAGGTTTCGGAGGTGGTGACCCGTGACTCACTTGACATGGTATAAAGGTTAGCACAATTTACTTACTGGTATCAGAGATTTTAGATAAACGTAACCTTAACATTTAGCATGTGAATCATATTGGTTAGCATTTGCTGGTATTAGAACTTTTATTTCGTCTTTAGACATTGATTTAGGACTTTGTTTGGATTTGTTGTCTGGGCGTTTTGACTTTTAATTTTGATCCTTGCCTGTTTCCTTTTCACAACATTTCATCTTCTTATCCCTTCTCATTTTGATTTTCCTTCAACATCCCAAAGATGATTAATTTAACTGATGATGCCAAACTGTTGATGCACTGGTCCTGTAATTTACTGGCCCCATCCAGATGGCTTCTGCCTTATGCTGTTGAAAAAGGCATCAGCACCCAATGGCCATATACTTTTTTAGATTATGAGAATGTTTTGCAAAATGTTCTGTAATTAGCAAGTCTGAACTGAAATGAAAGGGCCTATGCAACATAAGCTTCACTGTAAACATTGTATAACTCCACAGCACATAACTTTGGAAATGTGTTTGCCTTCAATGAAATTGCGTCTCTATCCTTCTAAATCCAATTTAATATAACAGAGAATATATGCTCACAAATTTTGCCTATGCCTTTATTCATAATGTAAATTCAAAAATCAATCATACTCCTACCACCATCTAACTAAAATTAATTCCTGTTGCAATAAGAATAGCATAACTGTCAGTTTTACAATGTCAGTATACATTTTGTTTTCAGGTATTAATATACAGTACTTGTATGTATGCAATTTTAATTTTTGTTCTTATAAATGTTCAAGTTTATATTCTCTGACTGGAGAAACAACTCATATTTTATCTAAGTAAATATTTAACTAAAAAAAGAAAACATGCCCACATAAGATATACAGTATGCCTAATCAGATACATGATCTAGCTCTACTAATTCTAAAATATGTGGTATGACGGGTGGGAAAAATATTAAATCTTTGCTTGTGGCATTCAGCAGTCATTACACATCTACCGTACTTAGTTCACTAATTATATTATTTAGGACATGAGACCTTCAAGATAAAGAAGATTTAGCAGATTATGACATGTTTGTCTTTGCGTTAAAATTTTAGCTCCCTATAGCTACAATAAAGAAATATTTTACAAATTACAATAAGAAACTTCAAACGTTTAAAAACAATTTGTATCTGTCTAGATTACAACCTATAATGGATTGGCATATTGGCCATAATTGTTGACTTCTGCCTAAAACTGCTAGATAGCATTGCCATCTTTTGAAATTGCAAAAGAGAAAACTAAGGTTGCAACAACTAATCAATGTCACATTTATACTGAAAATATTCACTAACAAACTTTGTAATCAATTAGCTATCTTATTGCACCACTTCACTGATCAAAAGTAATGTTAATTAAAATTGGAGATACAGCACAGGCAGAAGATGTAGTAACAGTGGAGGGTTGAAGACCAAAGAATTCAAAAGTGTGCAGTGATTTCAGCTTCACATCTGGAAAGAAATCTGTCTCACCCAAGATCTGTAAAAACAGTTTCACTCAGTGCAGAACCACAAGCATGATTGTGGAGCACCTGAAAAGAAAACAAAAACAGTAATAGTGATCCCTCTCTCACTTACACTTGGGGAAAGTCCAGTAGCACTCTCAAGGTCACTTTCTTCTGTTTTTTCTGGAAGCTCATCTGACAATGCAGAATCTGAGTCATTAACAATATGCAATAGGTCTTTTGGAAATTATTTATTTTAAGTACAGCAATAAAGAAAAATAACATTTGCAATCTTTGCTTTCAGTTCATCCTGCAATCTTTGCTTCCATATAGAGGATATACAACCAACCAATACACTTTAGAGTACTGAACCTTTGTTGCCACTTAATGGTTTCAGCTTTCTATGCTTTGAAGTCAGTTTATAGTGTAAAACTTGACTTTAAAGATAGCAAGAAGACTTTTTGCTGTGTACATTAAAGGAACAATCCAGCCAAGAATTATATTTTTATATGTTACTTACTACATGTACTTTGTAGTGGTGCCCATGGAAAAAAATTAATGTCATGTTTTCATGCAGAATGGAGAGAAAAAAGTGACGAAATTATGACATAATAGAAGCTAATAGGGACCAATGCTGTACAATGTCAAATGATATGATAAATGTAAAAAAAAAAAAGTAAAAGTAAAGTAAAAAATAAATCTCCTGTTTCTTGTGTTGCATAATCCACAGGTCAGTTATCCAGTTTTATGCTCTGAACATGCAAAATGCATATTTTTTTGCTAAAATATTGATAAATAGTTACTTATGGAATAATCTGCACACATCTTAATCATAAAATTTAATGGGAGTCATTTTTTGAATTGAAGACCCACCTCTGCCCTCTGCCAGTCATTGGGCAAGAGTATTGTCTTAAATTCAAAAAGTGACTGATGAGATTTTAGTTTTGTGTTTATGATGTAAGCACATTATTTCAGAAGTAACTATTTAATAATATTTTAGCAAAAAAGCATGTGTTTTGCATGTTTTGAACATATGACTGGACAACTGACATATGGATTATGTGACACAAGTAACATAAGAGTGAATAATATTGGCTTCTATTATACCATTAATTTCTTTATTCTGTATTTTGCATTAAAATGTGAGATTTAAAAGTTTTTCTCAACCACCACTACAAGGTACACAGGGTAAGTATCATATAAAAAAAATACTTTTTGAATATTCCTTTAATGCCAAACATAACTTTAAAGCATAATTGTACTTGTGAAGGAAATAGCATAACGAAGAAACGCTTTCCACACACATATGTATAATAGTAATCAGCTACTATATTGCAACAGTTTTGGCATAATTCATAAAATCCATCCATTATCCAACCCACTATATTCTAATTACAGGGTCATGGGGGTCTGCTGGAGCCAATCCCAGCCAACACAGGGCGCAAGGCAGGAAACAAACCCCAGGCAGGGCGCCAGCCCACCACAGGGCACGCACATACACACCAAGCATACACTACGGACAATTTAGAATCGCCAATGCACCTAACCTGCATGTCATTGGACTGTGGGAGGAAACCAGAGTACCCAAAGGAAACCCATGCAGACACGGGGAGAACATGCAAACTCCACACAGGGAGGACCCAGGAAGCAAACCCGGGTCTCCTAACTGCGAAGCAGCAGCGCCACCCACTGCGCCACCAAATTCATAAAATGTTTTATAGAATTATTTTGAAACGCATTATAATATGGATTCTCAAATCCATCCATTTTCGGAAACCACTAATTCCAGTTTATAGTCAGGTATGATGAGGATAATAAGTATAAAAAAAGTGCTTTTCTTTGTGTTAACAGTGTATTAGTCAATATTTATTGTAAAGCATATAAAAAAAGAATACACAAAAGGTTTCACTCTTGTCTCATAACAAGACAGAATTTTTATGAGTTAGGGTTTTTTCAAATTAGCCCTTTTCATAACTTCAGAGTGTCACAGCTTTTTAAAAGAAATCACTCAATGTTAATCCAAAATTAAAAGGATCCTTACACACAGCTGAGTATATGCAAATAATCAAAATAAAAGGGATCCTTGAAACAGATGAATACATGCAATTTACAAAGATTCAGTAAATGTAAAAATTTCAACTACGTAATTTAAAAATGTGTAGCACACAGAGCTGGAATGTAAAAAAGCTTCAAGATATAATTGCTCCTTTTTTAAATGGAATTAATACATTTTTTAATAGTAATTACATGTACTTCTATCAACCTAGATATATGAGAGAAAGATCTTGAATGATTTTGTATTGGAAAGCTGTTTACTAAAGTTTATATCTCAGGACAGACTAGCTATTGTTAGATTTTTGTTTTAGTCCTGAACCTCTAGAGATGAGAAACAGACACTGAAATAAGTCACTAATACAGTACTGTACCCTTGTCTTCTATGAAGGCTGGTAGAAGCACTGATGAGGCCAGACCGTATACTTCTAAGGGGCAGATGCTGAACTCTATGGGTCATCAAACAAAAACACATCCAGATGGGACTCTGATTTGTCAAAATATGCAATGAGTGGAAATATTGACTCTGAAAGAAAATTTTAAATTCTATACTGTACATTACATGTAATGGTGTTTAAAATAAAAATATATATATTTTTGAAAAGCATTAGTTCTCAACTTGTATTCCTCTGATGTTCACCAGGGAACAAAGAAATACATAAAGTCTATGATATTAACTCCATTGTATTTTTGCTTCAGTCTTTACAGTGATTGTTTCTGAACTTACAATTATGAAAGAAGACATCTTTGCTGCTAGTTCTATTACATTGCCTGCATTTTTAAATTAATACAACATTAAGAAACCATTTTAAAAGCAATATTCATGTTTTAATAAACAAAGTATATTTTTACTAGTACCTGAATTTCATAATCATAACATAAAATGAGGTGGCATTTTTTTACAATAAATAATAACCAGTAATTATACTAATACAGATGTTATCACTGATGACAAAAGCTGATCACTTTGCTTAATTATAACGTTATAAATTATGCAGACAATAATTTGTATTTCTGAAAATTAAAAGTAATTTTTAAAATACAAAATTAATCACTGCAGAATTTATTTGTATAACTTAATTACAAAACGTACTTACTTATCTTTAGTACTGGAGTATTTCGAACAGCAATTGCCACAGAAAATGCAAATGCATTTTCTCTCCACATGCAACAATCAGGTCAGCAGAAAAGGCAAAAGAATCAAGTGGGTTAGTGGCTACATTTAGGTTGGCTGAGGGAAAACTGGTGGCCAGCCATGACACCAGTGCAGTGGTGTGACAGTAACGGCATGCATAAAGTCGACCTACCATATATGTTGTGAGACAAAACACTAAATTTCTTTATGGTAGTGCGGCGTGTCACCTTCTTTTTACTTTTTCTTGTTTGATCATTACAAGCAGCTTGTTTCCATTGGCTCAAAGCTAGTAACTGTGGTACACTGTAGATGCATTTTAATAGTCAGTATGAATGTAATCTGGCTCGATTATATTTGGATGCAATCTAACCAATATATGTTATAGGGGGTCTTAAGAAAACTGGCAGTCATTATGTGCCAAATGTAATATATTTCAGATAGTGATGAGGCAGTTCATTTTAAAAAGACAAGCTTGACACCCCTGCTACAGCTTGGCTTTAAATGTGATTTGAGTGTTTTGCTGCACTTCTCTAATTATCTTCAGTTATCTTACAGCCCTCCTGGACATTTGCTGTAGCTCCCTTATAGAGAACCACTGCAGTAATCGGAATTTAAGTTATGCTCAGGAATGAACATAAATTAATTGAGTTAAGGGCTGCACAAAATGCATTTGATTTCTGAAACACAAGTTGTTAATGTCTTTTGCTATCATTTCACTTAGTTACAGTGTATTTATATAAGATATAGCATTTGTAGTAATTGTCTGTACAGTGTCTTTATAGAACAAGTTTAAACTGGTTAAGAAAGCAGTCTGCTGAGAGTGAGCATATACATTAAGTAAAAAGCGTAAAAGGACATTGAGGCATGTTAGGACCTGAGATTGTAGGAATGTATGTTTTCACTGATATGACCTGCTGTTTAGTCTTTATGGTCTTATAAGCGATCTACAACAACCTTTCCCTCTCATCTCTTAATGCAAAATTGCACAGCTGCTTCTGACTGGTGTAAGAAGCGTTGCTTCCGTGTGTGTTGATTATGACTTGGTTTTGGAAGCACGGTATCTAAGCGTGAAGCAAACTTCAAAATTCTATATGTAATGTTAGAAGCTTTGGTTTAGTTAGATGTACTCCTTTTTAGAAGACAAGAAGTTATGACCTCCAAAGTGGCTTTTCCAGAGACTTTGATCTTCAGCCAGGGTGAAAGAATAGGGGAAGAAATAGGTAGGATCTATGAGTCTCAGTAATAAAAGGCCTGTAAAAAAATTAGAAAATGAACAGACCAGTAAATAGAAGGGGTATATCAAACAGAGACTTTCCGTAATTACAAGAAAACTCCTCTATGGAACTGATACACATATTGAGTGAGTTGCTGATCTTAGTCTACTTTCAGAGCAAGAAGACAATCTAAGTTATACTGTGTGAATTCCACACTCTTTCTGATTTCGTTTATGTTGCTAGGTATTTGACAACATTATTTAAAGATTAAAATGTATTAAGCCAGTCTTCCTGTTTGTACATTTTACTCTATTTTATCACTGGTGGCTGGGAACAGCTAGGTCAATAGTAGGTAAGGGAAATAGAATGCTTCTGAGAAATAAGTTACAACAACAATCATGCCTGAGAGATGTCTGAGAACTAGTGACAAAGGCTAGTAGACTGTAGTCTCGGATGAAAGTGCATTGCAGCTGTGAAGTGTATATCCCTAAAGGTTGGCAAGTTTAAGATAGGCAATCAGGAGTAGTAACAAAGGTGTAATATATAACTGTGGGTCTCCATTTAATAAAAGTGGATTTATGGTTTAATGAGGGGTGTCTCAAAAATCATTTCCCTTGATAAAACCCCTCAAATTTCATTAAAAATACAAACAAGGAAATATTAGTTATTAATCATTCATTTTGTGGTATATGGCCAGCCATTCATCCCGGCCAATATCCCCAGGCCACCAGATGAAGCCCTCCCTGCAGCTTGGAGGTGCCCCGAATGCCAACAGGGAATCATGGACATTGGAGTGTTTATTCACAGCCCTGCCGGATACCATGGGGGCCGGCAGAGGACGCTGCAGGAAGGATCAAGGACTATTTTCCCTACAGCCCAGAAGTACGTCCCAGTCTCGTGAACAAAAGAAATGACACACTTCCAGGTTGAAGAAAAAAGAAGTTTTCATCTGACCCGGAAGTGTTGCCAGTCACATGGACAGTGAGAAGAGAAACACTTCCGGGTCAAGTACTATAAAAGACTATGAGAAAAACCAGAGCGTTGAGCTGAGTTTGGAGGAAGGGAACAATGCGTCTGGGAGTGGAGGATTGATTATTGTATTGTATTATTGTTATAGTTTATGAGTATTGTGGAGTCGAGGGTGCTTTGTGCACTGTATTGTCTAAATAAATTCACAGTTTGGACTTTTATCTGGTGTCTGGCGTCTGATCTGAGGGATCAAGGGGACAACAGCGCCCCCTATCTGTCACAATTTACAGTAAAAAAAAATAAGAAAAAGTCTCAGAGCTAAATCAGCATGTAACAGTGTCATGTTAACATATATCCACACTTTGAAAAGCAAAATGTAAGTACAAGAGATTGCAAAATCTGAATCAACCCTGATAGTGTAAGTCCATCAAAAGGTACACTCACTCATACCATGCCAACTTAGCTGCCAAATTATTTAACCTGCATGTCTTTGGGGTGTGGAAAGGAAACTGGAGTACCTGCAGTTAAATCCATTCAAATAAGAGGAAAACATGCACACTCCATAAAGACAGTAAACAGGATTGGAATAATCAATTCCAAGGCTCAGTAGCAATAAGGCAGCAGCACCAATTACTGCACCATCATGCCACACTATGCTAAATCAGATTTTGTTTTTTTATCTTTTTGCCTCTGCACCTTACTGTGTGAGTGAAAAAATGTACTTTTTAAGTTGCTGTAATAGACTGTACTAAAAGGCTTAATTCTTTTACACATTTAATTTCCATTGTATTGTATCCTTTACCAGACACTGTTTCCTAATGAGATTGTGTGTGTAAATTCTGTTGCCAAATTATTGTGAAGAGTTTATATATATAAAGGCAGCACCTAAAAAAACCTTGCATTTCTAATAATCAGAAAATGTTACATGTTCTAAAATATGACTCCTTAACTACATTAAGCTGAGAGATGTGCCTTTGCCACAAAGAGGCAGAGAAAGAGAGAGAGCAAGCGAGAGACGGAATGGTAAAAGTCCATTTATAACGGCTTCAAAAGAGCCTAAAGTAAGACAGAGAACCTACTGAATCTTTCCAGACTCACTGTATGTTTGCTGCCGCATAAGAAGATTTGCCTGGCCAAAAGCAGCTGGACTACATCTGTGCAGCCGAGGATTAATCTGTGCTATCTCATGGCTCTCTTACCACTGGGGTTTATAGCACTTAAAATTGCTCCTTGTCTGATATATTGACATTATCAGGGTCACATATAGTATAGTTAAATGGTCATGTCTTCAGTTATAAAAAGCATCTGAATTCATCTTTGCCGCACATGCACCACAAATCAAGTGTTTCTGCCCAGTTGCCTCTCACATTTTTACCTTTTTTTCTTGCCTTTTATTCCTCATCAATTAATATCTATATATATATAAATATATTGTTTGGTTGACACTCCCTAAGTTTGGCCATATTAGTTTATGCCTACCAAATGTCCACATCCTTTTGCCTATTCCTCTTGGGTTTTCTGGGTGTTGATCTTATGTGTTTGTGACTTAAGTAACTGGCATTCATGTGTCGCTTACTATAACTTCTTTCTAACCACTGTACTTAATTTATTCAGTATGTGATTCCACTTTGTATAGTTTATAATCATGAGCAGCAATGCCTGCAAGGCAGGAGACATCCGTGGATGGGATACCAAAACATTCCAGAGCACATCCAAGGTACTTATCACTTTTCTTTGTACAGGGTGGTCCAGACCTAATTATGCAGATCTAGATCATCTGGATGACTTTGATTTATGTGGGGACAATTCCAGTTTGGCGCAAAGACGACTCTTCATGTCGTCAGTTTGCACACTTCTCGAAGGTCCAGGATTTTTCGGGTGATTTTCTATGTAATAAATTTAATAAGTTATAGTGTAATGAAAATTGCATAATTAGATCTGGACCACCCTATATCTATGCCTCCCTTGTCTAACGGTAAATATATACTTTTATATCTATTCATTTTGATAAAACATGGTGTGCTGTATATTATTCTGCACTGATATGACAAGCACCTTACTACATTTATGTTATACAGAATGTTTTTTAAACAGAGATACATGGGTTTATCTTGTACTTTTATCATGGTCTTGCTATATCTGTTTCTGCTTCTCAGCTAATCTGTTGGCTTATCTTTATCTCTCTAATAACTGCTCAGCAATACTTAACTCCATCTTACTTTCCACTTCTGACAGCATGATTAACTGATGTGTTGATCTGCTAGAATAAGAAAGACTTTTCAGTTTTCTAAACGCGTATATGCTAGCGTCTATTACATATTTTATAAAAAATTAGAGTGCAAAATATACAAAGTAATATTTTACTTTTTCAGAATAGTGAAAGTGATTTAGTCTTGTCAATAGCAGAAGCAAATGACAAATTAAGAGGTGTGTCCATTCGATTTCCCTTTTTTTATTTAAAAAATTGTCAAAACATAGGCAATAAGCTATATATTGATCCAATGAAAAGATAACATGTCAGAGGTACTTATAGTGCTTCAGACTTAGGTATAAATATATTATTAAATAGTATTTATTATTAATTTCTAATAATTCACACAGTACTATGGGAACATGTATATGACAAGTAATTGGTATCAGTAGTCAAAGCATAATTCAAAAGCAGTCTTCTTTTTTTAAAAAAAAGCACCCTTCAGCAATGGTCCAATTCACAACAATACCAATTTGGGAGATCAGGATAGTCAAGTGTATGCACATTAATGTTTATGGTTATTGTCCATTGACTGAGATTGCAACTAACAACATTAAATTAGGTTAGTGTGACCCACTAGGCCTGTACAATGCCTAGATGTACATAATACATCACATATGTCTATATTTGACATCACTATTAGGTGTACTAACACAGTTATTACAGCTATGCATATAAATAAATTACCACTTACTAGTGTGTCCTATTAGTTCATTCTGTGTTGTTGCTTCAGTCCAGCACAAAACTCAACTCTGCTGGGATTTATAATTATTTATTTTAAAATTGTTAATTAGAATTTGATTGATTTTTTTTTAATTTGCACAGTTAGAATGGGCGATCGGTTTACTGCCGAATCAAAACTACAACAGCAGAAACACAAAACGGATGTTTAAAGTGATTTCAAAATTTGATCTCCCTCTGCTACTGATAGTATCAGGTGGACCAAAAGATATTTCTTGTACACCCCCCTTCATCTGTTCACTTAACATCTGCTACTGATACACAGTAGACAAAATGTAATTCACAAGCAATTAAAAAAAGAAATGATATTTTTCTCATTTTTACTCTTTGGGTCCCAACTCCTTGTTTAGGAAGAAAATATGCATTTATAACATTTTATCAGTAAGTGGCAAGACTAATAAACCTATTATAATTTATAATACATCACCTCAAAAGTGGTGTGATTAGCAACCATTAGATATACTATCTATAAGGATCAGCCATAACAGAGGAGGAAGGCAAAAAAGAAAGGAGGCTGCAGAAATATTACCATTATTGTCAACCTTATTTTAACATTTCCTTTTAGACTGAGCAGTACTGAAAGGTATGTTAATATAAACATGAGGTATGATAGAAAACATTACCTATGTTAGTCAAACAGTTGCTACTGAGTAAAGGCAATGGCACTTACCGCAAAGAGCCTTAATACATTCGCCACCATGATAGACACAGAGCTGGCTGATGCCCCAATGACTCCCACCACTCTTTCAGGTTTCCTTATTAGTGGTGGCTCACCATTCGAGCAGCGAATATCTGATGTGTCCTTCTGTATAAGGGCCTGGACAAAGGTAAGAGACTGTTCCAATGCATATGTGTCCCGAGAGCAGGTATCTAGAATTCGTGCACCAAGTGTGATATTGGGGAGCAACTCCGGGTCACTGTTGATTTGGTCCAAAGCATAAAGCATGGCCTCCATGCGGTGAATCCCTTTCTCTTTTTTAATTTCTCCACATGGTACACCAGCTGGTCCCCTAGCATGAATGGGGAAGAGGCCTCCAAGTGTAATATCTCCTTCTATTTTGATAGAATGTGGTTGAGTCCCCTGGTGGCCAAGAACTTCAAGACAAAAACATGCCCCAATAAACCAAAAAAGGCAAAGTTGTAAGGAGGGAACCCCCCCTTCCTTCAATGTTCTCAATTGTTTTCGTGGTTTGTAAGGTGCTGACATTATCAACTGCATCTGCATACACTTGAAGTTGTTTAGAATACATGTGAAAAGGGGACTGTTATTCAGTGCAAATCCTCCTATTGTGTGAACCTACAAAACAGAATTAAAGTAATTATGTTAAGACATTATGCTGTTTTAGATTGCATGAATATTGAAACAGATATGGGCACACCTACAAAGTTTAGTTTATCCTAAGCAAGCCAAGGGTCTTTGATGTTGAAATGATCCATAAAAGTGATATGGCACCCTATATACCGCACTGTAACATTAGCTTTGTACCATTCTGTACTTAAATTAAAAATATGAACATTAAAAACTTAACAGCTCACTCTCTCTCACACACACACACAGCCATAAACAAAATCCAAAGGAATGTTAGTAAAGTTATACATAAGGCTCATCAATTCATTCACCCTGTGTAGTTCCCGACTTGTAGCATCAGGAAAAACATGAATCCATCACAGGGTACTACACTGAAGCAAACCCACCCTTACACTCAACACTGGGCCAAAACTGAGTAACCAATTAACCTTCCATGCACATGTTAGGGATGTTGGTAGAAAGAAAAAAACACATTACGGTGAAATAATTTTTTGTATTTGTATATACGTACCACTGTTTCCAGCTGTCTATATCTAGTTAAAGTATTAATGTTATAAGAAATATGATTATTATATTTACACCCTTCAAAAACAAAGACTGGAATTCTTCATGAGAATTCTTGATGCCTGGACTTATTTATACATGTTTACTATTTTAAAATTGAGGTTAATGAGTGGTGAAACATAGATATTTACAGTATTTTTCTTCCTACAAATAAAAATACTGTAGTTGTATATCACTTTTGGCTAATCTTTAATTTAATAAACCCTCTAGTTTCTGATTTGTTTTCAATTTCAGGTTCAGGGCAGCATTAAGTGGAAGCTAGGAAAAATCCATAAATAGAAGGCACACTTAAAACAACAACACAGACACACAAACACAGTCACCTACACTAAGACAACACAGTATCTCCAATTAAATTAACATGCATATTTTTGGAATATGGGAAGAAATCAAACTACCCAGGGGAAACCCATGTGGACAGGTAAATGTGAAAAAACTAAATAGATGGTGACCGGGATGGGATTCGAACCCTGTTCCCTGGAGCTGTGATGCAGTAGCTGCCATAAATAAAAACATATTATTAATTTTCTCTAGGAGTCATTTAGTATGCCAAATTCATTTTGCCCCAAGCTTTCAATTTATGTGAAGTGTTTTCCTGTTCTAACATGGCTTTATAGCTCATAGGAATAACAAATTACAGCACTGTGATGCAGATCATTTTTTCCACCATTTCCCAAAGTGCAAAAAAAAAAAAGAAATGACAATCATAAAACATTACTACACACTTAACAGCATAATTTCACAAAAATGAATAATGTAATTCATATTGATGAAGTTTGTTATAAAGTCTGGATATTTTAAATGAATTTCAGGAGTAACCCCAGATTTGTTAACTAAGATCCATCCATCCATTTATTTTCTAAATCTAATTATCCAGACCAGGGGTGTGGGAAACTGGAGCCTATCCCATTAAGCATTAAACACAAGACCGGAACAATTCCAGGATAGGGCACCAGCCCAGAGCAAGGAGAACACACATGCAAACATACTGTTGTCGATTTAGCATCATCAAGCCAACTACCTTCATATTTTTGGACTGGGAGCAATCATGATCACTCGGAGGAAACATACACAGACACAACATATTTATCTAAATTTTCCAGCTAAGTTTGTAATTTAAATTTGTTAAGTAAAACTGTGGTTTACACTACAACAGATTTCCAAATAGTACATTCTCTTCACATTAAAATTTACTATACTTTTTCTGATTTATGTTTGGTGGCATTTCCTCCCTTAACATGAGGCCCACTGAGTGATGGCCTATGCAGAAATCATAAGCAAAACTGACAAACTGACATCCAGAGCTGGTTCCTTATTTGGGTTCAGTGCTACTGAGACAGATATTGGCTGTCCATGATTCTAGACTGGATAAGCAAGTTAAAAAATAGATTGATGGATATATGTAGTATATATTTCAGGAACATTCCCATAGCCTGGAATTTTTTATTTTTCTCTCCACTCTTGATAATTTGAATGATGATTTCATTGCACCCCTCAAAATTTCATTCTGTGTTCTGCTACAGATTTTCATATTAAAATCACTGTCTAAGAAAAAAATCTCAACACTAGAAACATTTTGCAAACCGTTCATCGAGATGCCATCGTCATGTGCAGCAACGAGGCACATTTCCATTTGAATGATTGCATAAATAAGCAAAACTTTCGCTATTGGGCTAAAACCAACCCTCGTGAACTTCATCAGAGACCCCTGCACACTGAGCATGTTACAGTTTGGTGTGCCGTTACAGAATTTGTCATTGTAGACCCTTACTTTTTTGAGAAGGGGGGAGCAGCGGCCACTATCACTTCAGAACGTTATATTGAAATGCTAGAGATCTTTATGCGGCCCGAACTGGAAAAAATGGATGTGGTGGATGCCTGGTTTCAACAGGATGGAGCAACAGCTCATACAGCACGGAAAGTCATGCAAGTTTTTTGTGGAAGATGTTTCAGGGGAAGCTGATATCCCTACATGCCAATGTCGGGTAGCCTTCACATTCGCCTGATCTTGATCCTTGCAATTTCTTCTTGTGGGAATTTCTCAAGTTGAAGGTATACACACACCAACCTCAAAACGCTGAAAAAAGCAAGCCAGCTATTCGCCACGAAATCGCCGCTGTTCCCCTTGAAATGGTCGCACGAGTCATGCAAGCGCTCAGAAATCGTCTCATAGAGTCTATAGGTTAATGATGGCCACCACCTTGAAGACATAATTTTTAAAAAAAGTCTATTTTGTATATTCTTTCTTATGTCATAATGAAATGTATTTTATCTTGTAGCATTTTTGCAGAATAAACATTTGAAATGTGGTACTTCTTTTTGGCTCACCCTCTGTATTCTATCATATCCATGAACTTGAAGGTTATATGTATTAAGCTCAGGCTACAACACTAAGTAGCTCATAGCTGACAAATATTCTGCCCAGAAGGCAAGAGAGTTGGAAGATGATTAGGAGATGAAGGTTTAGTCAAAAGACGAAACAAAGGTCAGAACTAGGAGATCAAAATAATAGATACCAAAGCCAAATTCATGAGTCAAAATCAAAGTCAAAAAAGGAAGATTTTTTCTGTAACTTATTATCATTTCAGCATGGTGGGGTACCATAAGACAATAATCTCTATTAATACGACACGCAAAGTAAAATACTCAAGATGAATATGGCAAACACAAGGAGACTATGGCAGTTAAGATGTATAAATATACACAATTAATTAAATTATTTTTATTAAATTAAAAAGACAAAATAATATGTAAGATTTTATGTTTTTTAAAATCATTTATGTTTACCGGGCAATGATAAACAAGCAGAGACACATTAGAACATTAGAAAAAAATGAGAACAGGCCATTCAGCCTGACGAAGTTCACCAATCCTAACCACCTGATTGCTCCAAATTAGCATTACAGTGAGTTTTGAAAGTACCTCAAGTCCAACTCTAGTCTCTAGCTACTTAGTAATTTGCTTTACGTGTCTATGGTTTTCTGTGTGAAGAAAAACTTTACAACATTTCAAATTACCCTTAATAAATTTCCAACTGTGTCCCAGTTGAACTCATTTTAAAGTTACAGCTTGGATTCACTGTACTAATTCCTTTCATCATTTTAAAAACTTCAGTCATGCAACCTCTTAATCTTTATTTTCTTAAACTGAACATGTTCAGCTCCTTTAATCTTTCCTCAAAGCTCATATGGTACATCTCAGTCCCAGAATCAGCCTAGTTGCTTTTCTCTGGACTTTTTAGCGCTACTATTTTTTTTTTAAACCTTTAACATATTCTCTACACATCATGCTATATATTGTAACATTCTGTAAGCCTTCTTAATGACTTCTGTACACTGGATATACTGTAGATAGTATTGATTCCTCTATGACTCATCTGTCCTTCTTTTAAGGGGTTCTTTCAGGTTTCAGACCTACCACAGTGTACTCAAATCTAACATTTTTACTTCCTATGTGTAATACACACACCTGCCCAATCCTGTATGCTGTCCAAGTCTCTCTGTAATGATTTGAGTGATTCTAGATTATCTGTCATTCCACCTAGTTTGGGATCAGCAGCAGACTCAACCATCTTATAATTTATATTTCTATCCTGATCATTTATATATATTAAAAATAGCAGCAGGCCAGCACTGACCCCTAAGGGACATCGCTTTTAATATCATCTAATTCTGATAAGGTCCCTTGCTCCATAACCTTTTACCTCCTGTGTTTTGGCTTTAGCTTTAGTTTTATCTGCACAATATGCCCTGGATTCCCACTTCTCTTAGTCTGATGTCCAACCAGTAATGGTATCTTATCAAATGTCTTCTGAAAACCAAGATAAATATCATACGTGCCTCTCTGATCATATACTATTGCTGCATCCTCACAGAATTCCAGCATATTAGTGAAAGACGACCTAACCCCATCTGAACCTATGTTTATTGTTCACTAACACCCGTGTTCTTGTCATGTGATCCTCAATCTTTTCCTTAACAATTCTTACTAGTAATTTACTGTACCCATAATGTACCCTTTTTATATAATGGGATACTATTTGCTTTTTCACAGTCCTTAGAAATTTCCACAGTGCACAGTGACTTTTGAAAAATGTGTGTCAAGTGTTTATACATGCACTCACTGATCTCCTGAAGCATTCTTGGATAAATGTTATCTGGTTGTGGTGATCTATATATGTAAAAGTCAACGTGTGTATGTATGTACAGTATGTATGTTCCACCATCACTTCCGAATGGCTGGAGCGATTTTCATGAAACTTGGTACACGTTTCTCATTGGTCGACTAAAAATATTGTAAGGTGAAATCAACCCTAACCCACCCCCTTCTGGGTAGGGTGGGGAGTGATCTTGCACTCATGTATGCATGTTATAATTCAGTTGACACTCTGAACGACCACCAGAGGGCATAATGTAGGTGACTGCCAGCATTCTTTTTGTTTTAGCCCCACCACCGTACCCCTCTTGCTTTTGAAATTAAATAGAGTTCTACGAGTGCAAGTGTGTGTGTCTGTCCGGCCCGGAAGTGAGACGTAGAGTTTAGCCAAGCGAGGCCAGCACACCGGCAAAAGGAAACCTCCTAAGAAAGACAGTCGCTTAGCTGCTAATGCACAAACGATGCAAGCATGTTGGCAACACGAATCCTCTTAGCAAAGAGATGCCCAGAGTAGTTCTGACGATTTCAATACTTTCTAGGATCCCGTGCTACAGTTAGTATATAGCAGGCGACTGCCAGCATTCTTTATGTTTGAGCTCCACCACCGCACCCCTGTTGCTTTCAAATTAAATAGAATTGGCCTGTTCCAAGCGTCAACTGGATGATAACATACATACAAGACCACAAAACAAGCACATTAGTGAGTATTTATTGTTTGTTAATTTTTTTTATTTTTAAAGTTGTGTTTTTTTTAATTATGTTTTTCTCAAACAATTAAAAAAAACACTTTATTTTCCTCCCAGGCAACGCTGGGTATTTCAGCTAGTTTGCTATATTTCAGCCTATTTAATCTAGGCAGGACTTCTGTTATAATTTGCAAATAACTAATTACTCTTTAATATTTTCTGTTACTGCTGGAAAACTGGGCAGGTTCTGATTAGCAAAGTTTCTAGCTTGAAGGTAAAGGAAGAATTGTGAGAAGTGAGAAGTTAAATTTGAAGCATAATTGTTCATAGGATGTGAAGACATTACCTATGTACAAGTCTCTGAGTGTTTTAATCCTTGACATTGTCCAAACATTAAATACTGTGTATGTTTGAGAGAGTGGAATAAGGTGGTTGTCATGTACATGTGATAAAAGCTTCTGTTTTAAAGTGCTTTCTACATTGGTTCCATATTCAGAGAGAATGAAGGAAAATTGAATAGTGTATTGATGATAATTTGTATTTACTGGGACACAGAGCAAGGAATATGAAGAAGTACTGCAAGATCTATTTCTATTGTACACCAGACTTATGTATATTCATCAATCTGTGTCGATGTCCAGGTCTTTATAGCTTGTATATTATTCTGTAATAAAATTGAACCTTAGGTAGTGCCATGCCCTGCTCTACTTTAGGTTGATATAGAGTCACCCTTGGATGTGTGGATGTTTCAAATTCCAAATAAATGAGGTTTTGATTGAATCTAATGTTTTAAAAAAATAGGAAAAAGGAAAAGAAGCTTGGGAAGGATGGCCATCTGATCAATGTTGATTCTCTCAGTCAAAGTAAGAAGGAGGGTACACCATCTGTTCACGTCTTGTTTAAAATTTTCCACGCAAACAGTAAAATTTTGCTGAAAAAGCGCTTTATATTTACTTGTTGTATTTACCCCTAGATATTTAAACTGATCTGTTAAAATACATGGGAAGGTGTCCAATCCAATATGGCGTACTAGAGAATTTACTGGAAAAAACACACTTTTATTAAAATTATTTTGAGTCCAGATATCTTTTAAAAATCTGCTAATGCTTTTAGGACTGCGGGCATGGAATTTTGTGAATCACATATATATAGTACCCTATCATCTGCATATAGTAATATTTTCTGTTCAAGTCCTTCTCTGAAAATCCCCTTTATCTCTGATGTATTTTGAAAGTATACAGCCAAAGGTTCAAAGGAGATAAGGGGCATTCTTGTCAAGTACCATGTTCTAGTTTGAAGTAGTCTGAAACAATGTTAAGACAAAGTGAGGCTTCTGAACTAGTATAAAGTAGTTTGATCCATGCACATATGTTTGGGCCGAACCCAAATTTGTGCAATGTGGTTAATATGTAGTTCCATTCAATCATATCAAATGAATTTTCTGCATGTAAAGATAATAATATCTCTGAGGTGAATATATTATATTAGACAAACGTCAAAGGTTAAAAGTTTAGTGTCTGCCATTAATAAATCTGGTTTGGTCTTGGATATTACAGAAGGAAGCACTTTCTAGATCCTTCTAGGTAGGACTTTTGAGAGTATCTTAAAATCATTATTCAGAAGTGAGATTGGTCTGTATAATGAACATTGTAGTAAGTGCTTATTTTTCTTAGGAAAGATGGTAATTGTGTGCTCTCGTAAGCACTGTAGTTATTAGTCTTATGCACCTTAGACAGCTGTTTTTCTTTTGTCACTGTTCTTTTTTTATCTCCTTAATGACCCATTTAATCTCTTGCAGCTTCCAAATTTTGGGGTGAATTTGTCTTTCAAAATACGTAAAATATTTTTAAACCTGTTTCACTGCTCTGTTCCTACACTTAACGGCTTATTTCAGTTTTTCCCTTTTTTGATTTTATCTCACCTGCTCAAAACTAAAGATAAACTTAATAGTTATAGTTTTTGCATACAGACAATGGGTCTGTACATTTATTTCACAAATTAAGCCCTAAAAAAGCATAATGTTAAATATTTTTTTTTGTTTTACAAATAGCCCATAATAAAGTGAAACTTGCAAAAGCCCTTTTGCCCACAGAAACCAATCAAAGAAAAAGATCAGCTGGGAGAGAAAACCATGTACCTGGCAACATTGATTAAGGTGGACATCAACAAGTCAAACAAGAAAATGCTGGTAACAAACATTAAAGTGAAAAAAAAACATTTCTAGTATACATAAGATGTAAAATCCATAACAACAGCTCTACCTACAATGTAAAAATATAAAATATCAAAAAATAAAATATGCAGGTTGTTGAAGTTACGGGAAATGTCAGAATTCAGTGAAATGTGATTGCTGCTTCTAATGTTCTAAATTATTAAATAATATGCTGCATGCTATTTAGGGACGTAAATCATGTTTGCTGAAGAAATTATTTAAAATGGATAAAGTGCTCCAGGGCAACATGGTGGTGCGATACTTAACACTGTCCAAAATGACTCAGATACTGTCTTGTATTCATCTTCTAATTCACCCAGTTTTCTGGCACATTTAAAAGATGTGAATGTTAGATTAATTGAAATTCAAAATGACCTCCATGTAAAGTGCGTGCATAATCCATGAGGAACTGAATCTAGGGTTGGTAACTGTCTTATATTCTGTAATCCTGAAATGGATAAAAGGTTAGAAAATGCATGGTAAAATGTCACTTTCTGTGAGGAATGTGAAATCTTAACACATAAATTATAAAGCACCTTTCACAATGTATATCGCTAGATCATCTGTTTAATTAAACTTTTTTTAAAGTTGCCCTCAGCTCAATCAAGTTCACTACTGCTGATAAGAGTTTGTGCATTCTTAAGTTAATAATTAATTCCTACTTAAGATTGCTTAAGTGAATCAAGCCATAGTGCACATTATCTGAACCATTTTCATCATTTACCACTAAAATGCATTATCCTCTCAACAGGTGAAAATTAAAGCAGAAATGTCACAAGTTCAAAATAAATATGATGGCAAACAAGGCCTATTTTTTAAGATATTGAGGTGAATTTACCAAGTAAAATGTTTCACAAATCTAAAAAGCATAATAATGCAACAATGTATAGTGTTCTAACTGTATAGCGAAAAATGTACTTTTATGTGACTGATGCTTAGTAAATGGCCTTGTGACTGGAACAAAGTACACAAATCAAAGCCTGTCACTACAGTACATAAAATGGTTATGCAAAATGATGCAGACTACACACCAGAACAACAGTCATTGTGGAAGCAAAAATAACAGCACTCATTAACAAAATATTGCATATTAAAAGATAACTCACTGCTGTCTCTAAGCTCCTGTGCTCAGATCATTATCTAGTCACAGTATGTCATTGAGATTCACCCCAAATATGGGAGGCTTTTTGCTCTTGGTACCCAAAGATATGCAAGATGCCGGATGACTCTAAATTTGCCTTTTTGTGGTTAGGTACAAACGTGTGTCCTGCAATGAGTTGGAAGCTTGTCCAAGGCTGAACCCTGCTTTGTGCTTGACACTTTTGGGATAGCCAATTAAAGTAGGAAAAGACACAGTGTCTTAAATTAAACATGAATGAAATACTGTTTTTCACATAACAGTACAAATGTACAATAGAACCTGTTGCAATCTTATTCAACCTAACCCAATTTGTAAAGTGGAGAATATTTCCACCATCTTTAGTATATGAGAAGTAAGGGCAGTTTCTCAAAGATGAATAAAACACCCCTTGGTGGCCCTTTTTCTAAACTGCAACTTAAACAGGGATTGTTGTATGTTAAAAATAGGCATCACAAAGAAGGATATTGTTTACAAGATCTAGCATGCATCAGTAAGCAACCAGAAAATCTATCTTGATGACATGCATTCTGTTAAATGACACGTGCCAATCAGGTCCTTTATCAAAGGTAAATTTTTATTCTAATGGAAGACAAGCACAAAAAATGATCTAATTCAAGGTAGTCCTTTGTCTGAATTGCACAGTGAACTGCAGATGGTAAATATTGTTTTTTATGCACAAAACAGGTCAACTGGAATTTGACAAGTAAGAGGCAGTCTTCTGGGAAGGGCTTTCGCATTGTGCTACTGTATGTTCAGAAACATGTGACAAAAACAGTAGCCTGCACTACTGTTCATTGCTGATGAATTAATAAAGAAGATTGTTACCAAAATGCTTGAGAGATTTTATTTTCCCTAAAGTATTAAAAACATTGTAAATTCTTCTAGAATGTGGATAATTCTTGAGCTGTTGTTGTGTTTTTTTCCTGCATGCCAACAAAAAACCCACACTTCAGGTCTAATGAGGTGCTGCCTGAACTAAAAAGGCTAACCTGTGATCAGTTAACAAAAAGCATGGAAAGTCTATGGAAAAATGTTAGTAGTCTAGACTACAAAAATAAAATGTTACATTATTTGACTTAAACTTACAATTTAAGTTTTTGCCATTAACTCACTGCATGCCCCTAAACAACTCAATTAATAAGAAAGAATGCTTAATAATGTCTCTAAAGTTATTAAAAGCTACAATATAAAATTCACTATAAAAACTACTATAAAACTAATATTTATCGGTGTTAGAGGTTAGTTGCTGAAAGATTTCCATAAAAGGTTAAATCCTAAGTTCAGAGGGAAATCTAATGAATGCAGTACAATGTAGTATTTCCTTTAACAGATACATCTAATTCAATTTTATGAACATCAAATGGATGCTCACTGTTGCAAATATGAAACCCCATGTCAAATTTTAGGAAGCATGGATTAACTCTAAATTGTATGAGCAACATCCATCAAAAGAAGAGCTGCTCAGTAAGCAGCAAGCACATCAACCTCTGAGCAAACAAATGCTAAACGTACAGAAATAAAGAGTATGAAAACTATGAATGCTCAAGTCAAGTGTATTCACTGCACGTTATCGTGCTGTGCACCGTTACTGGTTTTAGTGTAATATGCCAAATCTGTTTTCAAAGGACATGATAAACTGCTTCAATTAAAAGTTTATTGCTGGTTTTGCTTTACATTTATTTCAACTATAATGTCATATTATAATTAGGAAAATGTAAGTCAGTCTATTTCAGTGATGATTTTCTGCTTCAAACCATCTCTTTCCATTAATTTGTGTTATACCAACTATTCTTGAGTCTTGAGAGGAGAAAGTAACAATTCAAACCCCATTTAAATATCAATGCTCAGTATTTGTGGCAGCACAGTGGCAGCTCTGTTGTCTGACAATAAAAAACTGGTGTTTGATTCCTGGGTGTTCCCTGTGTGGTGTAGTTTCTATGTTCTCTCTTTGCTTGCATGGGTTTTCTGAGTGTTCTGGTTTTCTACTACAGTCCAGTGACATTTAGGTTAGGTGGATTGGCAATTCTGAATTGGCCCATGAGTGTGTATTCACTCCGCAAAGGCCTGGTGCCCTGTCCAGGTGTTGTTCCTGCATTGTGTCCAGTAATTTTTGTGATACGCTTCCAGCTGCCCCACAACCTTGCCCTGCATAAGTGAGTTGAGAAGATGGGTTGATAGATAGATAGAAATATTATATACACACTTTTTGTTATGTTACAATATTTATTCTCTTAGAAACTAACCCTGAATCTACTAGTGCAAATGAGAAGAGAGAACAAATGCTGGTATTGTTCTGTGCTGCCTTATTTATGTTACAGGATGTGATGCAGCCAGAGGGGGTACAGTCTACTGTGTTCCTCTATAAGTTTGTCAGCACAGACAGAGAAACTAGAGCTGTCCTCAGACATCTAGGAAAGTACTGGAGTTGGCCAGTGTTTTTGAGAACAGCTGAAGTGTGTGCCCACCCAAGCTAGTTAGTTATAGTCATACCAAAAAATTTAAGGCTGATCACCCTATCAACAGTATCATCTGTGATGCACATCAATGTGTACGATTTTGCGACAATTAAGAGACAGATCGTCATTGTCCTGGCAAATACTGTAGCATCATTGTTGGTAACTATACCTACGATTGTGGTGTCATAAGCAAGTTTGGCCACACAGTCAGTGGTGAACAAGTTTTCAAAAAACACTGACCTCTACTAGGAGAATCACTCAACGCGTCGGCTCCCATCGGCGCTATAATTCGAGTACTACTGTCTACACACTGAACTAGGCAATTCTTGCCATTGGCGTTGAAACGCGAAGATTAAATCAACCCAACGTACAACATCAAATAATAGTTTTTTATCAATCTGTCATACCTCGGATGCTAACATAAAGTTTTCCATCACTTTCAGTAAGCAGTTTGCCCTTACCTTCTTGTCTCCCTTACTGTGCTTTCGTCTTTCGTGAGCGCTGCAAATTTGGGAATGTTTTAGAACCCGCGTCACGCAAGTTTCGCGCGTAAAAAGCGCATAGTCTTCCAGGGAATGGCCAATGTCGTGGGAAAAATACTTATGCATGTGAGTGTAAGTAACCAATGGTTGAATGCATTTCTGAATACATTAATAAAGCGTAAATGACCGTTTTTAATTTTGTCGTGAAAAGCAAACTCGCTCTAAAACTGTCAATACTATAAGTAAACGTAACGTTTCTAGCATTGCTGTCAGAAAGGAAAGGTAGCAAATCAAATACAGTTGCCAAACGTGCAAAAGGAGTTTTCCCAAATCAGACAACTGTGTCGCTAGGTAATTCTAGTACATTATTTGGCTAACACTTTCAGGGCTCAAACCTTCGCGATGTTCATTAATATTTATATGCACAGTCACAAAAAACGTGCAGACGCATCTCCCTCATCTGATGCCTGCCCATCTGCAGTCCTTAGCAGTCGGGGAGAGTGAGAACTACAGATAGTCTCCATGTGTAAAGCAGTTGTTGCTTATGGCAAAAGGCAGGTATATTTAGGGGAACACACACTTTGAAATTAACAAAGTTTCATCTTAACCATTCAAGAAATAATCGCAAGAAAAGTCTATTTTCCGGATATGTTTCCTGGTAAACGGATGTCCGTCTCCAGGGGGATCGGTTGAGTGCCTAGTTTTGAAATCCGTTCACTATCACAGTTGCTGTTCTTTTGGAGCTCTTGCCTTTCTGTAACGTATGTAGTTTAGATATATGGGAATACAGTAATAACTTGCATTCACTTCTTTGCCTTAAATCTGTATCCAAGATGACTTAAAACATTTATGATACAATTGGTTACAATTATCTTGGTTTCCAGCAGGAGCACAGACAGGTCAAGTGACTTGCTCATAGTCACACAGTGCCATGAGGGGATTTGAACACACAACCTCAGGTAGATTTGTCCTTTTTTATCTTGGAGAAGTATTGTGTCTACCCTTGTGCAGTTTTGATTAATAGGTTCTTCTGTTTTGTTTTGCGATTTAACATACTCTGTCTTAAACATTGCAGTGTGACATGGAAGCGTTTTGCAGTTGTAGTTAAATAGGTTGACTATTCAAGATGTTATGGGAACAACAAGGCGATTTTCTGGGTTGGGAACATCAACAATTTTAAAATCAGGCCAATACTTCCAGGTTATGTTTAGCAGACCTTAAGGAATGGATAATTAGGTGTATTTGGCACAAAGTGCACTGAATAGCTGCAGCTGCACTGACCAAGTCAACTCTCAAGCATCTTGAATTTTGTCTGAGTTCTAGTTTTTCCTTTAGCCTTTGGACTTCCATGCCACACATCCTTTGCATTACTTTGAAATTTGTTCTCCATTGTTTGTAAACATACTTTTAAATCGCTCAGATTGTATGAATAATGATTCATTTTTGTAAGTCATCTTGGTTAAATAAGTGATGTAAATAAAGAATGATGGAATAATTATAATTGTTATACAATAGTTTACAGCAGCAAACTATTAGTTCATTAGTTCAGAACATTAGTTCAGTTCCTAATTTTCTTGTTAAAAAGAAAAATCCTCTATTGCTAATTCTGAATATTTAAGCCATATTTTTTATGGAGGGATATATTTCTGTAGGTGCATTTATTCCTGATTTTACTACTCTGTCAGCATTTATCATGCCGAAGTATTGTAAAAATTTGTTTCTGAATTGTGAAAACTAGTTCCTGTGACTGGAGGATAAAATTTACTTCCTATTTATAGTGCAAATGCAGTTGATTTGGTGAAGTAAGAAGACTCCATTTATTGAGTGTATTGAGAAGACTGCAGATCAAAGATTCTTCTTGTTAATCTCATGTTCTCTTTTGAAGCAGTGCTTGTTTGTAATACAAGTCAGTCTGAGTTATGACATGTTCCATTGCAGAGTTTTTTCATGGTTTGAGATGTATGAAGTAGTTTTTGTTCATCAGGTGTGTTGTATTTTAAAGCCAGTGCTTTGAAATGTTTATGTGATATTGACAGGCTGATTCTGTTTTTTTTTTGCCTGTCATACTGCTTGGTGCTCTACCATTCAACCCTGTTTCCAACAAGTTGTTTGTTTCTGACCAAACCTACTACAGTAAGTGCAGTTTAGTAAGCCTACCTGCCCCTTTCAGAGGTAGGTAGGTAGTTTGGGAGCATGCACCGATAGTACTTTGCTGCACACACTAAATGCCGAACCACCTGGATTGGGACCTAAGTGCAGCGGGAGACTCCTCAGCACCACACTGCGACAGTGTAAGATTTTTTACAGTGGCTGGAATGCCAGACCTGTCACCAACCCCCAAGTTTTCCCTGTAAGTTGGAGGACCTGCTCACAGGGCTGGATGCAGATTAACGTCATACCCAGGACGAAGCAATTGAGGCAGTTATCTAATTGTTTTTTGAACCTATTTTGTAGACTTCATGTGTAATTAAATAAATTTCCATGACTTTCACTCTTTAATGAGTAATTTAGTTTTCTGTACCTTCTGGGTAAAACTGTTGACACAGTACTTTGAGTGCACATATACTTACAGTATTTTTGATTAGTCATGCCATTCATGTAGAGGCAGTCCTATTCATTCTTTTATTGATGTAAAAAATCACAGATGTTTGACATGTAAACCCTCTAATTTCTTCAAGCAGGCATTTTGTAAAGCATGAGCAATTGTTTATGCAGAAGCCTGATCCTATGCACAGTATATCAATAATATTAAAAGAAAGAATGCGAATAGACATTTATTGTGGAGTGAGGTTAAATGCTGCTTTTTCTCTGGTATAGTTAAAAATAATCTGTTGTTTTTATGTATAACATGAAATATCCAGTATTGCAACTGGTACGAATGATATCACCTTTTAAAGTGTTTAAATAGTGGACAAAAGCTTGTGCACTGCTGCTTCATGTAAATTCTAATCTTGTGTAACTGGCTTTAATATTGTAAAAAAAGACAGCACACATTTTAATATTTTTTATTTTTCCATCTACTTGGTATTTACTCTTTTTTTAGTTACTGTAAATTTATTTCATGTCTAAAAGAAACATTCCTGGCTGTCTTGAGGAAATTCACATTTTTTCCACAATGCAACTTTTCCTCCTCAAAACCTCATCTTTAAAAGTGTTAGCTTAATCCCTCTTCCAAATGGAACAATTCTTGCTTAGCTTAAAATATGCATTCTGTGAATTGTGTTTAGCTACAAGAATATTGTCATTTTTATGTTTTTTAAAAGACAGTTTTTGAAGTTTATAAATGTTCTGATTTAATGCAAAAATATGCTCTATCTTGCACTCCCACTAGGACTTAAACAAGCAGTTCCTTTAGGTTTTGTTATTACTGTAACTATCCATCCATCCATTATCCAACCCACTATATCCTAACTACAGACTCACGGGGGTATTACTGTATCTAGAAACTAAAATACAACAGATTTAATTATTAAAGTTATCTTAAAATAGAAGACTGTAGTTTATTAGAGACTAGTTATATTAGCTGGCTTTGCCTGGAAAATTTTGTAAGACAATGGATCTCAGTGGTAGTGTCGTTGGTTAATTGGTTGTATCAGAAGTACTGTGCTACTAAGTAATTTTCTGTATCCACTATTTGTAGATTTTGTTTAAAGGGCTTTTGGCTGACAGTGTGGTGAAGTGGTTAAAGATTTCAACTTTGGACTTTAAACCCTGGGATTATGGGTTCATATCCTGCTGCTGACACTATGTGACCATAAACAAGTCACTTTACCTGCATCTGGTCCAATTGGAAAAACAGAAAAATTGTATCTTAAATATTGTAAGTTGCTTTGAAAAAAAGCTGCTTACTCTTGAATGTGCTATACACAACTGTCTATGAGCAGGATATCAATTCCTGCTTTTCCTAATGACTTGGCTTTTGTTGATGGTCATTGCCAAAGACAATTTTAGAGTAAATATATTCTTTTGAACTGAAATTGATACCCAGTAGGAATAATGTGAAATTTGAGTATATATTATTATTATTATTATTATTATTATTATTATTATTATTATTATTATTATTATTATTATTATTAGATGCTTATGATTTTCATCTGTTTACATTGTCTATTCAGGTATTTGTTTTCAAGTTTTTCATAAGTTGTTTTTGGCCCCCCTTTGAAGTCTGCAGATGCAAATGTATATATAAAGAATTTTGGAGAGCATTGGGGTGTGGCATTCTGTTTAAATATGCAGAAGTGCATGTAAATATAAGTGATTTATGGGGTCAGGGGTGGGAGGTCCCTTTTCAAGGTCAGCAGATGCAAATTTATATTACAGGGGAGTAGTTTATGATGATGTCTATCTAGGCTTGTCTTGGACTAGAGGATGCCTCCTGTTCTCTCTCCCTCCCTTTTTGCTTTAGGTGGTACGATTCCTGCCCTCTCAGCCACAGTGCCTGGCACTGTTACTGCACCTTTATAGTTTTCATGCTAACTATTGAACTTTGCATTTTCTTTGCACTTCACAATAATACTGTCTGTGTCCTTTTTATAATTCACTTTACACACCAAATTTGATCACGTGTCATTTTTTTCCTGTCCAGGGCATCATCCTTTCTTCAGGCAGCCATCCAACCTATCGGTTAGTGGTACTATTAACTTGGCCCATCAATCACTTCTGCTGTGTCCTTCACTTACATAAAACCTTGTTTCAGTGCAGTGTGACTGAGAGAAATGTTTTAGAGAAATTTTAGAGGAATTTTTTTTTTCTAAATGCCCCATAATGCTTTGCCAGGCCAGTGTGTCCTCGCATGCTTAATGCAAGATTGTTTTCTACGTGGCCATTGCTGGGTGCCAAGAATATGAGGAAATCTCTACCAACATTAATTTGTTTTTTTTTATTGATTTTATTGCACTCCATACAAAGCAATCAAGTATTTACAAAAAGAAAAATAGAGTCAAGAACAGATCGATCCCCACCCTTGAGAGAGAGCAAGCCAAACGGCATAAAATTTAAGGCTTTAAACATACCTAAATTAATAAATTCTCTGTGCTTTATGAACTTATTTTAAAATATTACTGATTAGATCCTGCCATGTTTTGAAAAAGTCTGTACGATCCTCTAACTGAGTATTTGATTTTTCCAATTTCAAATAGTATAACACATCGGTTTCCCACTGACTTAAGAGGAGAATTTGGGTTCTTCCAGTTTATCAGAATAAGTCTGCGTGCCAAAAGTGTAGTGAATGCAATCACAATTTGTTTGTCTTTCTCCACTTTAAGCCCTCTGGAAGAACCCCAAACACAGCTGTTAATGGGTTAGGAGGGATTGTGAGTCCAAGGCTGTCTGAAGGTAATTAAAATTTTTGTCCAGAATAATGTTAATTTGTTGCAGGCCCAGAACATGTGACCTAGTGAGGCTGGGTCTTGGTTGGATCATGCCCTGGAAACATTTTGGAGAGTTTTAGTCGAGATAGATGTGCTCGATATATAATTTTGAGTTGTATAATTGTATGCTTTGCACATATGGAGCTTGAGTGAATTCTCTGCATTGCTACTTTCCACTCCTTTTCTGATATATTAATTGAGAGATCTTTTCCCAGTGTCCTCTTGGATCTTTGAAAGGAGGGATTGTAAAATGATTTTATATATTGTAGAGATGGAGTCTAAGTCCTTGAGATTGAGCAATATTTTTTCCAGCATGGATGAGGGTGGAAGATGAGGAAAATCTGGAAGGTTCTGTTTAACAAAGTTCCTGATTTGAAGATAGTGAAAGAAATGTGTAGCTGGAATGTTAAATTTGGAATGTAATTGTTCATAGGATGCAAAGACGTTGTCTATATAAAGATCTCTAAGCAAGTTAATTCCAAATTTTTTCCAGATATTAAAAACTGCATATGTTTGTGAAGGTTGAAAGAGGTGGTTCTCTTGCAGAGGTGCCACAGATAGAAGCTTCTCCGTCTTAAAATGCTTTCTACATTGTTTCCAGATTCTAAGTGAGTGGAGCACAATTGGGTTATTAGTGTATTGCCGATAGCGTGTGTTTATTGGAGCACAGAGCAAGGAATACAAAGAAGTACTGCAGGATTTTACTTCTATTGCGGTCCAAGCCTGTGTATGTTCTTCAATTTGTGTCCAGGTTCATATCGCCTGTATATTTGCTGCCCAGTAATAAAACTGGAAGTTAGGTAGAGCCATGCCGCCTTCTGCCTTTTGTCTTTGTAGGGTCGCTCTTTTGATGCGTGGATGTTTTGAATTCCAAATAAATGAGGTTATTGTTGAATCTAATTGCTTAAAGAATGATTTATTAATGTATATTGGGATGTTTTGAAATAAAAAGGAGCTTAGGAAGAATATTCATCTTAACAGTGTTAATTCTTCCAGCTAGTGTGAGATGAAGGGTTGACCATCTATGCAAGTCTTGTTTAATTTTTTCCATGCAGACGAAAATTTTGTTGATAAAGAGCTTTATGTTTACTTGTGATGTTTACCCGAGGTATTTAAACTGTTCTGCAATGATAAAAGGTAGGGTGTCTAATCTAATATTATATGCTTGAGAATTCACTGGAAAGAGTACACTTTTATTCAGATTAATTCTGAGACCAGAGATCTTTTGAAATTCTGTGAGTGCTGCTAAGACTGCAGGCACAGAATTTTCTGGGTCCGATATATACAGTACCATGTCATCTGCATATAATGAGATTTTCTGTTCCAGTCCTTCTCTGCTAATCCCCTTTATCTGATCAGTATTTCGACAATGTATTGCCAGTGGTTCAATGGCAATGCAAACAGCAGCGGTGACAAGGGCATCCTTGTCTAGTGCCACGTTCTAGTTTAAAGTAGTCTGAGCAAATGTTGTTGATGCAAACTGAAGCTTCTGGGTTAGTATACAGTAATTTAATCCATGCACAAATGTTGGGCCAAACCCAAACTTCTCCAATGTAGTAAAAGGTATTTCCATTCAATCATGTCGAATGCTTTTCTGCATCCAATGATAATAATATTTCTGGGGTGTTTGATTTAGTTGGTGAGTATATTACATTAAACAGGCGTCAAGATTTGAAGATAAGTGCGGCCCCTAATAAATCCAGTTTGGTCTTGTGATATTACGAGGGAGCACTTTCTCCATCCTTCTAGCTATGATTTTAGAGAGTATTTTAACGTCGTTATTCAGAAGTGAAATTGGTCTGTATGATGCACATTGTAATAAGTCCTTATTTTGTTTTGGAAAGACAGTGATTAGTGCTTGGCGAAGGTTTGTGGAAGAGATTGGTTATCTCTGGCTTCTGTAAATGTTGCTAATAGGAGGGGAGCTAGCTGAGCGGAGAATTTCTTGTAAAATTCTGCAGGGTAGCCATCAGGGCCTGCTGCTTTCCACCTTGGAGTGACTTTATAGCATCTAGTAATTCTGATAATGCCAGAGGTTTATCAAGTTCCTCCACACTAAAAGCGTCTTTGTGGTATCTGTAATGTATCCAGAAATGCATTAGATTGTGTATTGTCTTCTTTAAACTCAGTAGTATATAGGGATTTATAGTAGTCTCTGAAAGTGTGCATTATATTTTTGTGTTCGATGATTTTATCTCCGTTCGTGTTAGTGATTACGAGATTGCGTTGCGCACTTCTTGCTTGTGAATTTGTTGAGCTAAAAGCTTATTAGCTTTCTCTCCATGTTCATAATAATGATGTCTGGATTTGTAAATTAGTTGTTCAGTTTCTTTAGTTGTCAAGAGGTTTAATTCTGAATGTAGAGCCTGCCTCCTCCTATGTAGAGTCTCGCTTGGTAGTCTGGCATGTTCTTCATCTATTTTAGTAATTTCGCTTTTATCTCTGCTACTTTCTTGGCTTCGGATTTATTTCTGTGGGAAAGATATGAGATAATCTGTCCTCTTAAGAAGGCCTTAAGAGTTTCCCAGAGTATTCCTGCAGAGATCTCGGGGATGTATTTGTCTCTAGAAAGAATTTGATTTGTTTGGATATAAATTCAGTACAATTCTCGTCAGCTAATAGAAGCGGGTTGAGGCGCCATCTGCGGGGTGAGTGTATGGGGCTTAGTAATTTTAACTCCAAGATCATAGGTGCATGGTCAGAAATAACAATAGCATCGTATTTACAAGATTTAATCTTAGGCAAGAAGTTATTGTCTATAAAGAAGTAATCAATCCTTGAGTAGCAATGATGTACTGGTGAGTAGAAAGAATATGTTCTTGAATTTGGGTTTAAAAACCTCCAGGGATCTGATAAGTTGTGATCAGTTATAAACTTTGTAATTATCTTTGCGGTGTTAGATGCGTTCCCCTGTGGAGGAAGTCCTATCTAAAAGTGGATTTAGAACACAATTAAAGTCCCCAGCCATTATAACTTTATGAGTGTTCAGATTGGGAATGGATGCAAATAAATTTTGTATAAATTCCTTATCATCAACATTAGGTGCATAAACATTTATCAAAATCATTTTACAGTTAGATAAGTCTCCCATGACCATTACATATCTCCCTTCAGGATCCAATACTACATCTGATGCTACAAATGGTACTGTTCTATGTATGAGAATTCCCACCCTCTAGTTTTCTTTGTAAAACTAGAATGGAACATTTGGCCAGTCCAGTCTTTTGCAGCCGGAACTGATCCTTGCTTAGTAAGTGGGTTTCCTGTAAAAATACTATTTTAGCATTTAGACCTGTTAGGTGAGAAAGTACTTTCTTTCTCTTTAATTCGTGATTCAGGCCTTTAACATTCCAGCTTACGAGTTAACTGTCCCATCATGGAGACACTGATTCTGAGTTTTTGATGTCATTTTATAGTCTTAACTGGAAGTGAGACAGCTTTGGTCTTAATTTCCTATTTCCCCTAGAGTTGTTGCCATGCAGCTTATTATTACGTTGGTAGTTATAATTATTAAGATTAATAGGATAGATTAGGTATAGATCAAGCCTGCTCTCTTTCTCTCTCTTCCTTAACCCCCCACTCTCCCTTTTGCCTCCCCAAGTGAGGCTAAAACCCACTTCACGCAGTCCCAGTCCTCTGACATACCCAGAGACAGAGCACGTCCAAAGCAAAACAAGCCCCAATGCAGCGGCTTTAGGGTTAAAAGATAGAGATATCTGTTACCAATATAGTCTTTAAAAAAGAAAAAAAAAAGAATTTTGCACTTAAAATATATATATAGTCTTCAGCAATTTTAGTGCATTAAGATGATACACCCAGATAATAAACCCGGTGATGGTGTTAAAGATGTGTCCAAAATAAGCATAACAAGTCTTAATGCAGTAATAGCAATAACAATAAACCAAGGGTATGATATTGAACAGTCTCATTTAGGGTAGAGATGAAGTATTTAGAAAAAATAAAAAAAAAAAGGAAAGAAAAAGTAATTAAGCACAATAAAACATAAACAGATAGCGCCTTAGTAATACTAAGTAATAATGAGAATATATGAGAATATATGCTGATAAAAAACCCGTATTTTAAAAAGAATAGATCAGACAGTAGATTATTAATCCTTGCTTTATCATTTACCACCATGACTCACTATTATGTATCAGAATAGTCCCAGGATCAGCTTTCTTAATTCTTTTTCTGCTTCTTCCTTGCTAGCGAAGACATAGAAATGACCTGCCATTCCACTTTCAGTTTTGCGGATACAAGAGGCTGTATTTGACGCTGGCTTGCCGTAACCACTGTTTGATGTTGTAGAAGGCTGCGCGTTTAGTAGCTGTTGCTGGAGAGAAGTCAGGAAGAATACAAATGTGGTTATTTTCAAATGTAATATCTTCCTTGTTTCTGAGGAGTGCCATCACCTCTAGCTTAAATGATAATCGTTCAAAACGAACTATAAAAGACCTTGGTCTGGGTCTAACTGCGTTTGATCCGCGTACGTGGTAAGCTGCTGCTATCTCAAATTCTGCTTTAAAGTCGTCCCCGATTATTTTAGAAAAAAGTTCAGCAGCGAATTTCACCAGGTTTGAACTTTCTCGATTCTCAGGCAGACCTTCAATTCTGACATTATACCTTCTACTTCCATCTTCCAAAGCAGCCAGTCTGTTTCCGAGTTTTTTGCATTCGGAGCTGACATTTTCTGCTTTTTCTTCAGCACTGGTAGCTAAATTTTCGGCTAATTCAATCCTAGTCGTGAATGTCTCCTTGAGATCCTCCAATTGATCAGTAAGTGTTTCAATTTTACCCAGCACCTGTCGCATTTCCACTTGCATTTCTTGTCGCAGCCTTTCATTTTGCCTGTTGCAGCATCAGCCATTGCATTTTGTTTGCTTGCTGCCATTCCTGTTTCAATTCCAGCAACTCTTGTTTCAGCCTCTTATGTGCCTTTGCCCTTGCTTTCTCATTTGCCTTCTCGGTTTTCTTTATATCTTGTACGATCTCGCGAGCATCACCTCCAGTTTAGACATTTTAATTGCGCTTTCTTGTACCATAGGTGAAGCGTCAGGCTCTGCTGTAGCCGGTGCCCCCGCTATTCCCGGCTCGCGTGGAGTAATTGAGATTGCGGACTGTAAGGCCCTTTCCAGTTTCAGGTGTTCTCCGATCAGCGAGCTATCGAGATCTGCACTCTCGATCATACATTCGCTCCCCCTTTCACTCTCAGCCAGCGACGATGTAGCGGACCTTGGTTCCGAAGAGTCTGTACTTTCGCCCAGCTGTTCCAGGTCTCTCTCTGAAAGGCCGTATCTTGAGCTAGGGCTTGCTGATCTTGGCTTGGGTGCAGCTTTAGTTTTCTTTTCTTTCGGACCCCCTTTCTTGCTGGCCATGTTTATATATGCTTACATATATACTGTAGCAGTCTCCTTAGGTTGAATAAATGCAGGATATCTCAGGATAATAAGCAAATAATATGAAAAATAACACCGCTGCTAGCGGAGCTCCACTTCAGACGTCCATCTCTCGCATCGGACGAGACCAACCCCTTGTTTTCTACGTGGCCATTGCTGGGTGCCAAGAATACGAGGAAATCTCTACCAACATTAATTTGACCAAAAGGTGTTTAAACTCCCCATTCCAGCTGTATGGTTGCTGTATTTGGTTTGGCAGGGAATTTAAAAAATGTAAAAATGGGTCCTGAAAATATAGAGGTTAAGAAACACAGCCGGGTATGTATTTAGAAAAAAAAAAATACTTAGCTGACCATAATGAGAATATTGCCAGTATTATCTCCTGACATATGACACTGATCCCTGTACTCTGGTAGCACAGCACCACATGGCTAATTATATATCCAAATTAGCCACATACCCAGCTACTATCTCAAAAAAAAAAACTTAAAAGAGCCTTCCCCCTCCCCCTTGCTTCATCAGGAAACAGGGGACACACTGTGAAATGATAAAAACATAATTTGTATTACTATATACAAGGTGTTTCTTTCTTCTTGATGAAAGTACCTGCACAGATACATCGGAAACAAAACAAATGTTCTACCTGCACTCTACCAAGCCAATCCCACACCTCTGCTTTGTGGCACAGCCAATGTGTACTCCAAACGTGCGCACAATGATCTAAAATGTATTTACTTTTTGCTAGTTTTTGCATGTATTTTGTTTGTGGTATATTTCTTCTGTTTGGGTTTTTTGTTATTTGAGGCACTTTGACGCAGTGGTTAGCACTGCTGCATTACATCTCAGGTCACATACAGTATTTAGCCATTATGATCAGTCCAGCATAGTTACCAGACTTTACCCGTCCCTTTGGGATTCTTACAAGACCATTGCACCATTATAATCCACTCAAAACCATGTATATATACAGTGGTGTGAAAAACTATTTGCCCCCTTCCTAATTTCTTATTCTTTTGCATGTTTGTCACACAAAATGTTTCTGATCATCAAACACATTTAACCATTAGTCAAATATAACACAAGTAAACACAAAATGCAGTTTTTAAATGATGGTTTTTATTATTTAGGGAGAAAAAAATCCAAACCTACATGGCCCTGTGTGAAAAGGTAATTGCCCCCTGAACCTAATAACTGGTTGGGCCACCCTTAGTAGCAATAACTGCAATCAAGCGTTTGCGATAACTTGCAATGAGTCTTTTACAGCGCTCTGGAGGAATTTTGGCCTATACTCATCTTTGCAGAATTGTTGTAATTAAGCTTTATTTGAGGGTTTTCTAACATGAACTGCCTTTTTAAGGTCATGCCATAGCATCTCAATTGGATTCAGGTCAGGACTTTGACTAGGCCACTCCAAAGTCTTCATTTTGTTTTTCTTCAGCCATTCAGAGGTGGATTTGCTGGTGTGTCTTAGGTCATTGTCCTGTTGCAGCAGCCAAGATTGCTTCAGCTTGAGTTGACGAACAGATGGCCGGACATTCTCCTTCAGGATTTTTTGGTAGACAGTAGAATTCATGGTTCCATCTATCACAGCAAGCCTTCCAGGTCCTGAAGCAGCAAAACAACCCCAGACCATCACACTGCCACCACCATATTTTACTGTTGGTATGATGTTCTTTTTCTGAAATGCTGTGTTCCTTTTACGCCAGATGTAACGGGACATTTGCCTTCCAAAAAGTTCAACTTTTGTCTCATCAGTCCACAAGGTATTTTCCCAAAAGTCTTGGCAATCATTGAGATGTTTCTTAGCAAAAGAGACGAGCCCTAATGTTTTTTTTGCTTAACAGTGGTTTGCGTCTTGGAAATCTGCCAATGCAGGCCGTTTTTGCCCAGTCTCTTTCTTATGGTGGAGTCGTGAACACTGACCTTAATTGAGGCAAGTGAGGCCTGCAGTTCTTTAGACGTTGTCCTGGGGTCTTTTGTGACCTCTCAGATGAGTCGTCTCTGCGCTCTTGGGGTAATTTTGGTCGGCCGGCCACTCCTGGAAAGGTTCACCACTGTTCCATGTTTTTGCCATTTGTGGATAATGGCTCTCACTGTGGTTCGCTGGAGTCCCAAAGCTTCAGAAATGGCTTTATAACCTTTGCCAGACTGATAGATCTCAATTACTTCTGTTCTCATTTGTTCCTGAATTTCTTTGGATCTTGGCATGATGTCTAGCTTTTGAGGTACTTTTGGTCTACTTCTGTGGGTCAGGCAGCTCCTATTTAAGTGATTTCTTGATTGAAACAGGTGTGGCAGTAATCAGGCCTGGGGGTGGCTACGGAAATTGAACTCAGGTGTGATACACCACAGTTAGGTTATTTTTTAACAAGGGGGCAATTACTTTTTCACACAGGGCCATTTAGGGTTGAATTTTTTTCTCCCTAAATAATAAAAACCATCATTTAAAAGCTGCATTTTGTGTTTACTTGTGTTATATTTGACTAATGGTTAAATGTGTTTGATGATCAGAAACATTTTGTGTGACAAACATCCAAAAGAATAAGAAATCAGGAAGGGGGCAAATAGTTTTTCACGCCACTGTAGTTGAATTGCAATAGTAAACATATGGAAATTGTCACCATTTTTACTTTTCCTGTTTGAATTACATTTATTTTAAAAAGTTATAACAAATAACATTCATTCCTTTCATACCCAATTTAAAATTTCTGATGGCATTCAATTGTTTCAAGAAAATTTATTTTAATTTAGTAATTGTCACTTTTCAAAAAATATAGAAACTACAGATTGTGGAATACAGTATATTGTTTTCCTCGAGCAGCATGTTTTTTGCTAAAATGTATTTATTCATAAATACTCAGCAAACAAAATGCAAGTCAGTTTTAGTAAAAAAAAGTCTAATTAATTTACTTTGTATTTTAAATTGCTTAAAATATTTAAAATGATGTCTACAATGAGAAGTATTTGGTATTTACAAATAATATTTCAAAATACTATAAATAATCTTTAGTACTAAACAGACACAAGATTAATGTAAACATTTCTGCCTGAGCTATGAACAAGGGAGGGTCAAACTTTATAACTCAGTTTTCTAGCAGGACTAATGGAAAACCTGCATAACATAAACAGAATTTTCTGGAGTATATTATGGATCTATGGATTTAAATTTTAAATACAAATGTAATTTTATGAATGTTCTTATTAAAAACATTTCTTTAAAGTTCCTCTTCATGTGGATTATTTGTTTTCAAGTTTATTATTTTCTCATAAAACTTATTTTGTTAAGGTAAATTATCCATATATTCTCCTACTTGCATATTGTGTCTACCTGTGTAATACTCTTACATTTTTATAGAACAGTGAAATTCGTTCTTGCATGCCCACCCAACACTGAACACATTGTCACTCTCTGGAGCCAAGGTAAACTATTATGTGTCAAATTATATAATGGCATTTTATTTAATAGAAAACCCACATCTGCTTAAATAGATATTAAAGTATATAATATTACCATGTTTAAGAAATTAACAAACATACAAGTACAGGTAGTGTTATGAGTGAGCCCTGAGTGTTATTGTTGTTTTTGTTAATTTTGAATTATTATTTTTTGTAATTTTATGCAATTTCTGTTATGTAGATTTATGATTTAACATTTATGCACTGTCTTTTTAAATGTGCCTTCATTTCATATATTTTGTGGGTGGTGCTTTAGGAGGTGGTGCTATCCTGGCATCACAGTTGCTGGGTCCTCACTTCGCCTTTATCTGAAGTCTAGATCTGGCCATCATCAAAAGTATCAAAAGTTTTGTGATCATTTTGATTTGTTTCTTGAATTTCGCTCTTGGATTGTGTATTGGGACTTGTTTGTATTCAGATTGCCTTTTATACAACTTCTGTTCACTCATTTGAGTATTTCTGATATATTTTCTTTTTGTGAATAAATTATTTCATTCATAAAGATTCTGCAGTTGAATTGTCTCCTCAAGCTGGAGTTTTTATGTTTTTGTTCCTCTTGAGAGTTATTTTTACCTTCTACAATCCTTAAGGTATATTTTCAACTCTAACAGCCAATGCCCCTAATATTGGCCTAGCCAGGCTGAAGCCTCAAGGTTGTTGCCAGGGCAACCTGCATTGGGGTGGACCTCTTCTAGGGAGGTTAGGAGAAGTCCTGGCCTGCTTTTAGTTCCACTTTTTGGAGACCTCAATCTTACATACAAGCTTTTGTCATATTTTTGACTCTGTATCACAAAAGGTAAACAAAAACTCATCCATTAACAGTTTCCAAAAACATAAGAATTTAAGAAAAGAAAATGACGCTGTTAAGTATATTAATATTAATAAATAAAATAATATAAAAAGTATGCTATCTAATTTGCACAAATGTAAGTTCAAAGTCGTATCGCTATATTTACTGCCTAAAATTCTATTTAAATTATAGACTATCATATTTTATTCCAGCATTATTTAGATTTTGCATAATATGGCTGAGAATACAAAATCAGGGATTTATAAATGTGCATGATTTGATTCTATAAGTAGTCAGGACAAGGGGAGAGTGGGGGATTCAACCATAGGGATAATGATGCCCATTGGTAGAGGTCAAAATCCAGAAGGGAGATTCCTCGGCAAATCCCAGCTCAAATCAAAATGGAGTGTTTGATTGCAGGTCTTTTACTGCTCCATTAAAAAGGAACTGATGGCTGATCTGACCTGGAACCAAAAGGAGAAAGGCGGGTGAAGAAGGCGCATGAGTCTGAAAGGAGAGAGAGAGGTTATTCCAGCAGTGCATTGACTGTTTGACCATACAATGTCAGCAATGGAAGGAGTAATGGTGATTCATAAATATCTGAAAGAGTTAGCAGCTAGAATGAAGGAAGAAAAACAAAGAAGTTGACAGGCATAATTACAGTGAGCAGCACAGATTTACTCCAGTTGATTTTATACTCCAATAAGGATTTGCATACAAAACAATGTTAATATGTAAGGAGTGTCAGAAGGAGTATTTCCTAGAAAAAAGGAATGTCATCAGCATATAAAGATACCTTATGGACTGTGTTATGAGCCAGAATAGGCATAAAAGTGTTTAATACACGCAGGGTGATGGCTAGATGCTTGAGTGAGATAATAAAAGATGGTGGAGGTAATGGACAGCCCTGCCTAGCACCCCTGAACACAGGAAAGGATTATGACAGATCTGAGTTTGTTAAAACAACAAGCTGTAGGACAAACATATAATGATTTAATCATGTTGGTAAATAAGGTACTAAACCTCATTTCAGTTGTGATATTCCTGTCGAAGTCCTTTCCTTCATGACTCTCCTGTCAAAGTCCTTTTCTTCATCATGTGAGAAGTGTGCTGCTGGGACTGAAAGCGAAGAAGCCGCATTTAAAATGTGGAAAGGCCAGCACATGCAGTCAGATGCGTTACAAGATGCCACAAAGCCTGTCTGGATGGAGTAAATCAGTTTTGGAAGCACAGATTTGAGACGGACAGCCAAAACTTTAGCTAATAGCTTAGTGTCTGAGTTCATAATTGACAATGGACTGTAACTGGAACAAATTGTGAGATCTTTGCCCTGCTTGAGGAGGAGAAATATAATAGAAGAATTTATATTAGAGTGTAAATTAGATGAGAAGAAAGACATCTGGACAAGGGGCTTTATTTTTTGCAAGTAAGTGTATATTAAGGGTCATTGTACATCTGGTGCCCTCTTGGAAAGAAGGTCTGAAATTTCACCGGAATAATCAAGGAAAACGGAGAGGTTAAGTTGTCAAGCCTTCTTGATCACCTGAGACATGGCCTTGCATGTTTGTGCTCTCTGGGTTGAATAATCAACATAGAAGTATATCTTCTTATCTTCATAGGTTACATTCTGAATTTTACATGCCTCCTTCAGAATGATAGCTCTGTCAGGATGGACAAGTTTGACTATAATTGGACATGGGCGTGTAGTGTTTCCGTCCCTTGAAAATATCCCATGTGTTCACATCACATTAGGCCTAAAATTTTTGATAGACAGGAAATCAAACATATTCCTCTTCTTGGAATTTTCCAGGACTCCAGTAATTCTAATCTCTTCTAGCTCTGTCTTCTTGTTCAGAGAGTTTGTCCCAGAGCGCTAACGTTTCCGTACAGAGAGAGTGAATCTTGGCGTCATGCTACTCAACTTGAGTACAAACCTGCATAAAGATGGGCTAGACTTTCTGTTGTGAATTTTTGATTTCAACAATGTCTGCAAGAAAATCAGAGAAAGTTCTTTGTATCACCGGACAGTACCAAATCAATAGTGGTAATGATGAGTCACTGCACTTTTTTTTTTTCTATTTGCCAATACTGCTATAACACCTCTTATTTCAGTTGCAGCCCCTTTTCTCTAAACAACAATAGCATCGTTATCATCTGCACAGAGGAGAAACATGGCTTCTTACCTCTTCATCATGTGTATTGAGACCTGAGGCTATAGCTGCTTTTTGAGCTGTGTCCCATTCTTTGATGTATATTCAATGTTATACTATTATATTGTAAGGGGATGGTTGTGAAAAGGAGATAAAGAGTCTTCTCAACAAAAGATGTGATGGTTTTTTTCATGCAAGTATATTAGCTGATGCAGTACCCTTTGAAACACAGAGACAAAAAAGTGACTTGAATTTACAGAAGTACTTTCCTTTCAAGTGAGTCCATAACACAAAGACAGATTTGGTAAGTGGAAAATCTGTCAACTGAAAATTATCCTTGGAGTCATAAAAGCTCAATGCACTCATTACAGAATAAGTGGTGAAAAAAAATTTGGGCAGAGTGGTGGCTCTGAGGCTAAGGATCTGCACTGGTATCCTGAAGATTGCTTGTTTGAATCCCCGTCACTGCCATAAGAAATCCTACTCTGCTGGCCCTTGAGCAAGGCCCTTAACCTTCAAATGCTCCAGGGGCGCTGTACAATGGCTGACCCTGCGCTCTGACCCCAAGGGGTATGCAAAAACTAACAAATTCCTAATATGAGAAATTGTATAAGGCGAAACAAAAAAATAGCAAAGATTGGGTTAATACAGTAGGTCTTCTGTGAACATCTCACATCATGAACAAATGAGTACCTGGAAACTGCACATAACACAAATGAAGCAGCATGCTGTGCATTTACTAATAATCCCCAATAAAAGTAATCCAAATAATTACAGTATATAGCTAAAAATAACTGTGCATCTTGGTATTTTCAGGTTACAGTTTGCTTAGCATGTCCTAATTTTTTAAGCCGTATAATTTGAAAGAAATGCATCTTAGGCTGATTAGAAAACTACAGTTATCTCTGTGTGAGAGTGTGTGTGTGTTGCGGATTGTGCCATGTGACTGACTGGTGTCCCACAAGAAGATTAGTTTCTGTCTTGTGTTTGATGCTGCTAGGATAGTCTCTTCTGTAACTGAGGCTAAACTGTATATTTTTTATTTATACTGTGAAGCTTAACCATGATAAAAAATATATCTACTCATGTACAGTATTTATTTTGTATGTGTAAAAGTATGGACAAAAGATTGTGAGCATGCAGTCACAAACAGAACAATGTTTTCAAATTCCAATGTCTTTTGTAAACCTGATTTTTATGTCTTAATGAATAATGAACCAATGATTGTTAACCCAGACCAAGATCCATGTTCTGCTTCAAATAATCAGCAAGTACACTTGACTTCCATGCAATGTTTTAGAGAAAAGGAAGCATTTCCAAAACTGTGTACCAACACAGCATAGCTGCTAAGAAGTTTGTGTTTCTTGCAATTGTAATTTAAGTGCATGTCTCTTCAGAACAGTGAAAATGAGGCAATAGCAATAAAAAGATTCACACACACATAAAAACAGCATATATAGGGTTTTCTTTGCCCTAGGATTATAATATTGAAAATGCCTTCCTTCATGCCCACTACTGCCACAAAAATGTCTTGATGACTCATCATTCCCCTTTTGACACTTTGTGAATTGCCTTCATCTATTTCCTTTCTCCTTCTCTTTCCTTAGACATCTTCCTTAGTGTTGCTGCCTTTTGGGTGTTTTGCTGTGACTAGTCCAATTCGTCACTGATCTGTTACAGGTATGTGAGTTGAAGGGCAGAAAAGAGGGTTTTTTAGTGTGGCATACTGCCATCACAAAATCTGTCCTGCCTCATGTAACAGTGTATATATGAGCATATACCAACACTTTTCTTAAACTATATGTGAAAGTTTTCTGCAATAAGTAAAAAGGCAAAATTGCATAATAGTTATAGAATATCATAAGGTTTTTTGAACAAGACTCGTTGAAAAAAGCACAAGAATAAATTTACTTTTAAATGTTTTTTTAATAAAGAAGATTGTTTAGACAACAGTAGTGAAAATGTATGTTAAGTGTGAGTTTTTGCAGAAACACACTGATATGTGTTTTGAAGCATCTTTGACATTGTATTATGCCCGGGTACTTCTGTATTTAGTTTTGTGCAGATGGCACACTTTTTCCAGAATTACAGTTTTGAGTGGAGACTGATAATAGTATGGCAAGTCAAAGTCTGTTTTCAAGTCGTTTGTTTGGTTTAGTGTTTCTTTCTTTTGTTTGGATTATTTAGTTGTTTTGGTAATACATTTGAGCATCCATGTTTCACCCAGGTTAATGTGTAGAATGACAGAGTCTTTCAGGGTGAATGATCAGACATTTGCTTCCATGAGTGAGGGTTGTGGTTATAGTTTGACTTACTTGTACTCAGCACTCAGCAGAAAGTGGTTCCAGACCATTAGTAAATTCCTGTCTGACTCTTTTGACAGCCTTCAAGCAAGTGGTGGTTTTACCATTTTGGTTTTATTACGCAATACTTTCAGATATTTAAAAAGTACTAGAGGGCTCTGCCCCCTGCTCACTTCGCTCGCCCACCCCCGGGTTTGATTTACTGGATATGCAATTGAAAGAGAATGTTATATTCATGGGAATTGTTACATTTGCATTATTTTCACTTTTTCCACCTTATTTTAGAAGCTTAATCTATATTTTTCCTCAAATCACTAAGTTCCACAAAATATTAAAAGTCTATTCTCAAGGGAATGGGTATATATGGTAGTGGTCCGGGTACTAAAATTAGCAGCAAAATATATGCCCAGTATACTCCCGCTGGGGTCTGTGGAAAGCTGCTGTGTGCACGACCTACTGGGCCTGGATGTGGCACAGCGAGACATTTGCAGTGCGCTTGCCATTTGTTCTCTGCTGTGCACGCGCCGATTAGCATATGTGTAGTGTTAAAGACAAGCGCCTTTGGCGCTTCCTGTTGATTGGCTCGCGGAGTACCCTGGCCTTTTTTCCTGCTGATTTGTGCGCGCAGACCCCAGCACCAGTGCATCCGTTCACGCTGTCAGTGGTGAGCTAATGAAAGAAGACAGACAGCCAGACAGCGGTAGGTGTTCAGGAGCTTGAAATAAGCCAGCGGTGTAAATCTTCAAAACTCCGTCGGTTTGTTTAAAGTCAATGAAAGTAGTGCATTCAATCAGAAATTTCCGCGCTAGGATAATTATCTCACGTCTTTCAAAAAATATTTTTAAAAATCTATTGATAATAGTAGGAGATATTTTGACGTTGGTGTTTATAATCAAAGATAGTGAATAAAACTCAAATAATATGCGCTGGAAACTTTTAATAATTTTCTTGTGTGCTGAGGAGCCAAAATGCAACGCATTATTTTTATCATTCGCATATGCATTAGAAAGAGAACATTTTTACCAGAGATATGCATTTTAAATATGCAATTTTGTAAACAAAGTGAAATATAATAAGCTAAAATGCAATTTTGATTATATTACATGTGTTTAGAGACACGTTTAATTGCAACTGCTGTCAAACTCAATTAATTCATTGTAATGAATAAATCATCCAAAATAACGTTTACGTGTCGCGGGCTGATGGAGCGGCAGCAGCAATAAGCGCTTGGAAGAAATCAACCCTGGGGTCGGTGCGTCAGTAAGTCGTTCGCACATTTACTCCCATACGCATCATCCAGTAAAACAATTTCCATTGAATCAACCTGACTTACATCCTTTTAGCATGTGAAAACCGGGATACCAACAAAACCTCCCATTCGCACACGTTTAAACACCCATAAAGGTTCCAATAATGGAAGAATCGCTGTCTTTTAAAGAAGCACTGCAACTAGCTGACAATGGGTAAAGCTCTTAACTAAACTGATTGATACATTTTCAGATTTTGAGACTGTTATTTTTGCCTTGGATGACAAATTCTCGGTTCACGGTAGCTCTACCACCTCACAAATCCAGCCAGTATTTTGGTGCGAATCCCGAGCTGCAAAATTGTCTGTGTGGAGTTTGTGCCAGCATGTCTCACCATATTTTGCATTGTTTTTACCTCCTACATCTCCATAACTTGCGTTAGGTTAATTGGCTCTCAGCTGTAGCAGTGTGCGTGAGTGGGCACCGCGATGAGCCGGCTCCCTGCCCTGTATTATTTTCTTTCTTGAGTATAGAGCTGTAGGGCATTGGCGGTGCCCCATCCACGACCTTGAGCTGGATTAAGAGGATTTGAGATTGTTATATGTGTTACGGGGAAAGTCTCCCGGCTCCATTTGTCAAACGATTTAGGGTTCGTTGCGGGGAATTGAATCGCCATCCATCTTGACAGTTTTATTGTTACTATCAGCTCCTCATATTTTGTGTTCATACTTTCAGCGTTGATTATATATTATAGTGATTATTTTTCATGTTGTATACATTACTGTAATCTTGTTGCTCTGTAAAGTGATGTATGATGTCTCATGTTATAATGTCGGTATAAATAAAGATCTGTATCGGGAGAAAATTGATGGACTGATAATCTGTGAGTTTTGAAGTACAGATTTTGCTGCATGGAGTTATCTGAACAGAGTGAAACAATGTAAATCAATACAAAGTGTTTCAAATTAATATGTATTTCAAATTTGTAGAAAACAGTGAGAAATTGTTCTGTATAAGTAATATGAATGGAAAAGTACCTACATTCATTTAATTAAGAAAGTCAACAGATTAAAAATGTTCAAATATTAACGCTGATGTTCGATTTAACACAAACACAATTTAATTCAATAAAAAAAATATTGCATACATTACAACTAAAATGAATACATCAGTATAATAAATATCAAAAGATATATGCTCAGTGAATGTAGTTTTTTCGTGAGTCTCAAAGCAATTCAATAGAATTATGTACGCGCATAAACACATGAAAGGAACGGAAGATACTGAAGTAGTGCGGACATTGAGCTAACATCGCGTTGGTTAACTCTAGTACTTCATAGCCAGTGCACAGGTTTATATGCCATCCTGGTCAGTATATGTATGGAATTTGCATCTTCTTCCCATTTCTGATTTTTTTTTCCTCCAGACAATCCGGTTTTCCTTCCTGCACCTGCCAATGACCTGCGTTGCGCAGTTAAGACCTGGTTAACTGTCCCGGTATAAATGAACGTGGATTTGTTATTGAGGTCAGCATGTGATGGACTTGCACCTCACCTCGTTTTCATTTTGTCCATGCTTTGTGTACGATGGGGTATCATCCACCGCCGCTTCCTTAGAATATGGACGGATGAAGTGGTATTGGGTGGAGAGACTACCAAAACTAAACAGCTTAAGTAAACAGCTAAATTATTGTTCTTTATAGGTTATAAGTAAATGCGGCTCATTGTGTTATCGTCCTGTTCAAACTGTACTTATCATATACCTTACATTTTTTTCAAAATATCCTAATTAGGTTGAGGATTTTGATACTGCTGACATAATGATAGCGATCTTGGCGTCTTTGGTGCAAACTGGACTATCGGAAGACAGTGCTCAGGGTCTGAGGTTTGTACTTCATCTCTGAAAGAATTTTGACAAATTTAAGTTTTTGACATGCCGCGGGATCATCTGCCCAGTGTCATATAGAAAACGGAATGTACTTCCTTGTATAAGGGACTTTGTGGGTTCTGCACACAGAAAAACTCAAAATCACTACCGTTCGCAAGTTAATTCAATTAAATGAAAGATGCTATGGCGAAAGTGAGAGATATACCAGATGCTGATTTAGATAAAGTAGTTGTCAACTACTGGCGGCATTGCGAATCACCGCTGTATTTAACACAAGAACAGCCTCCTGCCGACAGCTGGGGATTTGTGAGAGATCGGGTGTGAAGAGGCACAGGACACTTGTCGGCTGCTAGTCGTTGAGATTTATTTTCTCTCAAATAGTGATTTGGCTGTTGACAGTATTTCACATAAAACTGTTAGATCGGTTCCGTGCTGAGTGTTTTCGTAGTGAAACTACAGGTGGTCTATATAGCTCATATTTTATTTAAAAAAGACAAACTGCAAAACGATTCAGTTGGCCACTGAGAGTCAAATAGAAAACCAGATCATTAAAAGCGAAGTTTATGGATTATAAAAGAAAAAGGTACACACATGAACGAATATGCCCGAGCTGTTAGACGGCATTGACAACAAATAAAAGTAACCTTGTAGTATAAAATGCACATACAAGATAAATGTAAATCGTAAAGAAACAAAGTTAAATGTAGAGTTACTGCTCCCCATAGTAGAGCAGAAAGCGCTATATGAAAGAGGGACCGCAAATATAATATTTAGTTCCTGCGCAAAAAAACATTAGTAAATTGTGGTAAAGTAAAAAAGAATTTCCACATTAGGACAAGCTCTACCTTACTATTATGAATTTAGAAATTGGGAATTGAATGATGTATGAAAAAATAACTGCATATTCTAAGAGTGATCTTTACGTTAAAAAAAAAGTCCCTGGAATAGCTAAATCATTTCTGTTACTTTAAACAACTATTAAATATAGACTCACAACTGTGATTGTAAATTGTAAACACAAGGCAATTTTTAAACGTTTGCTCTTTTTTTTAGCAGATGTAAAGTAAAATCAGCTATTTTTGTGTTGCTGCCCTTTCGTGCGACTTTAAATGATCGGTATAGATATTTAAAACTGTAACAATCCTTCAGTTTATAGATAGATGCCTATAGTTGTCCTATAGTTGTCTGATAGGCAGACTAATAAACACTTATAGTTGTTGCAAGCCTTTTATAGTTACACACATATCAATGGATAGGTAAGTGCGTGCACCAATATTTTAAAGTAATTATTTTGAGTACAATTTTTATGAATGATGCATTGTCTTCTAAGATACTTTCATCACATCAACTTACCTGAAACCGCTATCCGTGCACTGCGATAACTCAATCTGCGTAGCCACATGATCACTATAGACGGTCTTCCTAATGTAAAGCTTGTCCATTCTGCAGTGACACACTTCGTAATCCACAGGAAGAAAAATAAAGCACAATAAAGTAATTAATTATGTGCATGTTGAATACTGTGTCAGTTTAACTATACGTGAGCACAAACGTGAAAGCGCGAGACTTTTTGTTCTGCCATGCACTAAAATATATCAGTTTCTGTTTTTGTAAAAACACGCAGTAACTTGAGCGTCAGAGGTTTAGAGGAATCATGTTAAAAATCATATTAAAATGCCGCTGTAGTCCGGCGAGGTGCAGACAGAAAATCGTATGTCAAATCCCTTAAAAGCTCTCCCGGTCTCTCTCACTCACTCTCTTCCCCTAGCTTTCCCTCTCTCTCTCTTTTTCTCTCTCTCACTTTTGCTCTCTCTCTCTGACACACACATACACATGCACAAATTCATGCCAGTGGTAGGGGGTGACGCTTAAAAAGCAAATTTTATCTATGGTTTACTGTGAATGAAAAAACACAGTACGCACATAAATATTAGCGCGCTCACACAAAACCTAACAATTACCAACACACCAAAAAATGAATTGTATAATATATATGGTTATTTCTTTGTGTGAATACGCAGCATGTAACGTCTCTTGTTGTAGACTTCATATACGGTACATACCAACACGCTATATCCTAACACAGGGTCACGGGGGTCTGCTGGAGCCAATCCCAGCCAACACAGGGCGCAAGGCAGGAATAAACCCCGGGCAGGGCACACACATACACACACACACATACGCGCGCACACATACACCATGGACAATTTAGTATCGCCAATGCACCTAACCTGCATGTTGGACTGTGGGAGGAAACCGGAGCACCTGGAGGAAACCCACGCAGACACGGGGAGAACATGCAAGCTCCACGCAGGGAGGACCCGGGAAGCGAACCCTAACTGCGGGGCAGCAGCGCTACCACCGTGTCACCGTGCCACCCCAGTATATACCATTTGATTGTTAATGTTATGACATTTATGTTAACAAAGGTGTGAGCGCAACGTCTAGAAAATTAAACTGAGAAGATTTATTAAAACTCAAGTACCTGCAAAATTTGGCATGAGATTCTTCACTGCCAGTGAACAGGTACATTTTTATCCATGTTAATAGTGGTGTGCACAGGTGCCACCCGTGAGTCATATGTAAATGTTCTGGCAAACAGAATGTGAATACTCTGAAAAGAGGTGTGATTTTGATGGTTAAAATTTGGCTTAGGGCCTCAGTTATTTTACTAGTATCCAGGTATTCTGTTCATGTAATACAGACTTAGTGTCTCTTTATTGGTAGTTTTAGATGACCCAGGGACAGATAGATAGATGATCTTAAATGAGTGCATATATTCCAGAGGGTGGACCATTGTCTAGTCAAAGAGTGGTTCCTGCCTAGGCTGGGAAGCTTAAAAAACTGTTGTGTCACAGCATGATGCATTTAATGAATATCAGTTGTACCAGGCTGGTGTAAACAACCTCTCGCGGGTAGACTGGACCACTTCATGCAGGTATATGATATATAAACAAATCAAGCCCTGTGATTTTTTATCATTACTCTTAAGTGTATATTATATATAATGAAATATTATAACTTCATGTGTTATTGCTAAAACTATTTGCAGCGATTTTTGAAAACATAATTCAAAAAATGTTTATAAAAAAATAGAAAGCTATAAAACTATATAACTGCAAACTTCTCCCAAATTAATTTAACATACTGTACATACTGTATATATATATAGTGAATAAATAGTGCTCCAGCTTCTGTAGACTGCAACAAGCCTCTTCATGCTAATGCACATGACTATTATCACTTGTGACATCTATGGTAATAGGTATCTGCCAGTCAGTTCCTGTGTGGCCAATGAACAGTGATAACTTTGGTGCAGTTAGTTTTAAATTGATCGACTTCACAGGATATGCATTTGTGATGAATAAGTGGAATGCTCAAGATAATCTGGTCATTACACAAAGACATTTTATTCTTAAAATAATTTATAGACTTATATTTGGTGCAGTTTGATATATGTTTGTAAATTAAAGGCTGTTATACATATATATGCTATTAAGATATAGATATAGATGGAACAAGCAATAAACCACTAAGATATTTCCACTAATAGTAACAGAAAGGTTGAATCAAACTGATTGCCTCACATTGCCACAGAATCTTAAAAATACTTCTTTAGCTCAGTTGACTAAGTGGGGGATTTTGTATGTGCTTTGACTTGAGCCGGACATCAGTCAAGAAGGGTCTGGCTGCAGACCATGCACTCTCGGCCACTGACATCAGATTCACGATCAGCCACAACAGGAAGTACAACTGGGGAGTTGTTTCCTGACTGCTAAGTTGGTACGTTTGCTAGTTATAGTCTTACCATTTATGAACGATATGGAATATTCTTAATCATGTTAACATGTGCATATTCACATTGTTTGGCTGGCCTGTGTTGGTTTCACTCAGTTGCACATCCTTTTGCATCAGTCAGGGCATTGAATTTCTTTGACTGAAAAAAAGGCACCGTTACTTCTGTAATAATGATGGAATTTCATGAATAATATTTTATTAGTGAAACATTTTGCGAAGATCTTTAGTCAGTTTATCAATTTTTCCCACCTGCCATTTTTGTTACAGGATTGTGGGAAACCAATGTATCTTGGCACAAGTGGTTACAAGGCAAGAAACAATCTGGGATAGGATATCAAAATACTGCATACTCACAACATATGTACATTTGACATGGTAATAGAGTACACAAACAGTAATTTTTCCAAAGTTGAAAATTCCAGGAACAAATGCTCAGTACAGTACTGGAACCCGGGCTCCTGAAAGACTAACCCTGCCATGATAAACAGATTAATTATAGAATTCAAACTGAATTTTGTGATAATTTTTGCATGGCCATGGCTATTCCTGTTGTTGGTCACATGATATAGGTGGCAGGGTCACATGCTTTATTGCTTCATTTTGACACCCCGACATTGGAACATTAGATGGTTTTTGACACTAGCTTAGTGAAACTATCTTAGTAGCACTACTGAAGAGATTGTACATTCTCTAAGCTTCAGCTCTGTGTACATTGCAGGTCATGAGTCATATTGTATTATTACTTCCTGCCTGTGTAAGATGGCAATTCACTAAATAATACATCCAAAAATCCAAATTTATTTAAAGAAAGCAAGGAGGTTCAATACGCGTCAAGCTCACTAGTCTTTGTCTTTCAGCCATTTTAACTTTGTTGTTTAATACTTGATATGACTGAGCTAAAGTTATACATTTTTGTGTCTTATATACATTTGTTCTAGAGGTTCAAAACATTTGTATGGAGGTTTTCACTCACAGTTAATTCAAATTTGGTATTAAGTCTATGTATTTGTTTTGTTCTGTTTTGTATTTTACCACATTACCAATTTGTTTTGTCACAACGCAAAGGCATGTTGCTAGGGAAGTGATCTTAGAAGTCTGTCATTACTAATGCAACAGTTTTCAAGATGAATATGTGTTCTTTGTAGGATCAAAGATGGTGTGTAGAAACTTTTCAAAGACATTGTCATGTTTTCTTTTAAAAGTTCCCTCATTTTTGACTTCTCATTTGTTTATTCCTGACCTGGAAATTTCTCTTGCAATGTGGTTATGACGACTGTTCTGTTGCCTTTTTTCTTTGACTAATGTTAATCTCCCAGGCTTTCCTCTGTAGCATACATGGCCTGACATTGTTTCATTTCTTGGCATAACAAAATGGACCTTTTAAATTATGAGCAAACCCAAGATAAAATGAGTGTTTAAGGAGCTTAGACAAACCCCTAAAAATGTAGGAGAGATTAAAGCACAATAGTTTCTAAACAGGCAAGAGACTTAACAGCTTCTATCCAACTGATGGTGACTGAACCTAACCTTCTTCAGGGACTAATATGGTGGTAAGGACAAGCTCAACCACAAGCCAACCATCAAATCTCTCATCTCCCTTGTTATTCTAAAGATCAAGAGAAGTGCATTAGATTTTTATATCAGTTTCACTTAGTTTTCAACCTATATCATCAGACCTATGTCTCAGATAAAGCAAAAGTAACATATATCATAATAACACTATTAAATGGTTAACCCTTTAAATGATCTTTCTCGTTATGACACAAACCGCCCCATTTGCTACTCACTAGAACTTTTCATCAAAGATATTTGAAAACAAAAATTACTTTCCAGTTACAGGACTGAAGTAGCAGTAAAAAGATTACTATTACTAATCCATGCACAACATATAAAATAAAAAAATATGTTTTAGGAATGGCAAGAAGATGTAAAGGGGAAATTCAAAAGAATAGAATGGAACAGGGCTGGGTTACTAATCTCTCAAAGTAAACAAAGTAAAAAAGTAAAAATATAAAACAGAATGACTAGTCAGAAATAAAAAGATCTTAACCTAAAAAATCTAATAAGAAAATAAATTGCTTAAGAAGCTAATCGCGTTTTGTTCTGCAGTCATAAACATGTGGCCTAACAATTAGTGGCATCACGAACCATGGATGCACAAAATGGTGCCTGTGATAATGTTACTGATACAGCAAAATTACTTAATTCTTTCCAGAGATGAGTAATAGTAATAGTGATCACACATATTGATTTCTCTGTCTTTATACTGTAAATATGTAACAGCAAAGACACCAATCAGAACCCTAATAAATGAACAAATTCACTATTAACCTGGATAACTGCTACACTATGATAGTCTGAATCCTCATTAACAATTAAAATCTAAAATGAGACTGTAGATTTCTTTATAATGGCAGCATAACCTTGACAATGCAAAAATTCTAGTCAAATCTCCTGCTGTTCTGCAAGTTATTTATATACGATATCCTGTAGAGCAGAAGTCAACTTGGGTGGCTGTCTCACTTCAAAGTATAATGTCTCATCACCCTGTTATTTCACTGTTTATTTGCACAGGAAATATAAATATGCAACACAGAGGCAGACAAAAACAATGTAATACATTTAATACTATTTCATTACATATATTATTTATAATATACTGTTATACAGGTCTTATATATATCTTTATGAATCAATTAGTCTCACTGCACAGATGTACAGTAGATAGTTGAACAGTGACATATTAATTGTATTCATTCAAGGAGTGAATTTGCATTGCTCCTCCTCTTGAGAGCACAACACCACTTTTGCCTATAGTCACCATTCCAGCAAATCCAGTAAAAGATATGGTGGGAAGGTGGAGGAGTGTCAACTAAAGTACAGCACCTTGTCATCATTTTTACAATAGGCAACCACCACCCTAGGTACCTAATGGATGTATTTATCTTCATCACAATTTCGAAAAAACTAATTAATGAAAACATTCCTGCGTTTTGGGACTGATCTCAGCCTTTGTGTTTTCATTTCTGAATTTGTTCATCACCACAGTGATGTTTGAGACTACACTAACACTAGTTTGAGAAGCTGCCACTAGCAATGCTGCCTTTGACAAGGGCATGTCTACTTCCATTTTCACCTTCCTAACATGAATTGTTGAATAATTTGGGAGACTTCTTTGAAGTCATTCTTAAAAGTCATTCTTCATCTTCTCACTGTACCCCTTCCACAAACAGGCCTTTGCTACAACTGCTACTTTCTTGGCATATTTCTACATTAGCATGGAAGGCCCTTATTCATTTTCTTGTTGGCTTACATTACTATTATTTTACCCAATAACGATCTCTTGTGTGGGGCAGGTTATTTGCCCAGCACGGCACTATGTCATCAGCTACCTTGGTATGGAAACTCTTGAAGTTCACTGTCAGTCATTTCTTATGTGAAGGTAAACTCTTGCAAACAGGACTAAAGAGTCAATAGGTGGTATCCTTTCAAGCACTGAAGCCACTATGACTAAAAAGACTGAATGCTATATGTAGTTCATTTGTGTATATTCTCAGGCTGTCAAAATTTCCCATATTGCAACTTGAAGTTACATTGAGGTGAGTCAATATCCATTAGTAAAACTCTGAATACAGAATCTACCTGGGATTATGCATGGGACTTCAAATGTGTGGCATTTTTAGAGGAAAGGGGAGACCACTTCCATTAGAGAAGGCTGGATCCAAAACCAAAGCTATATTTAGAGATAATTTCTCAACTTACCACACAAATGTTGGCTTCTCCCTTTCTAATGATGGTCCAATACCACTATCAAGGTACTGTATGTCTGAATCCATCCTGCATATGCCATGCCCTTCTGCATCACTTCCTACGCATTTCCATCTGTAGACCAGGACTTCAGAATCTTTAACTCCTCACAATAATAATTGGAGATACAAATATATTGTACTAGGTGAGAGACCTGAATGCCTAGGTATATTAAAAGGGAAAGAAGGGCAGATTTGCACCAAAAGATTTAACAGCCAGATAAGGCCATTATTTTAAGTAATTAAGAATGTATTTTTTTTCAGGATTTATACTTATATCCGTAAATTTCTTGATATCCGTATACAGCAGGTATGGTTGTCCATTAACTTACATAAAAGCTTAATGCACATAGAGTTAACAATAATCTGCTGGTGATTAATGGTGGTGACCCCTTTTATAACACAAGGCAAGTCTAAAATTGTGGCACCCACAAGAAACAAAATGGCTTTGGAATAAGGCATTAAAATAAACAAATATCTTTAAAACACATTTGAGATACATTTTGAAATAGCAGATTGAGATTCAATGTCAAACCCTGCAATAAAAAAAAATCTTAAAAGAGAATAATAAACCAAGAAAATCAAGGGTTAAACAAAGCTTTTCATGATGACAGTCACCCTGACAGTACACCTTGGTCTGTTGTACAAACAGTAGGCATTCAGAGAATTGTTATCATGCAACACAAATGTATTCAAAGAGACCAGAAATCGCATGGTTAATGAAGTGCATTTTCTGTGCCACATTTTTCCATCAGATCAGTGCGTGTATAATCTGAGAATTTAATCAGCTGCACTCTCTGTGATTAAGAGGTGATCTCACCAGGTGAAAACCAAAATGGGGTGACTGCCTCTCCACTGTATCGACCTTGTGATGTTAGTCTCCCTTAGTGCTAATATGACTGATGCATTTTCAGTTATACAATCTGATGAATTGCATCACTCAAAATTGGCGTTCTGTTATTAGACAACAGTCAATTCGTTTAACACAGATACTAATCAAATTAGTTGTTATTATCATCATTGTTATAGGAATCTTTTTTCTAAACTAAATAAAATCAATACAAAATGGCTTAATTTTTATATCTAATTAGTTTGTATGTTCAGGTTTTTATTATTTTGCTTTATTGAAGTGTGTATGGTAGGAAAACTGGAACAAAATCTGTGTGGACATGGGAAGACTCCACACAAACTTCAACTAGAGTAAAATTTGAACAAAATATTCTAGGAATGTGAGAGAGCAGTACAAATCACTACATTCCCTTCTGAATTCAAACTTATTTTCAATTAAACACTTTCTGTCAAGTTATTTTTTGTCTCTGCATGCATTCAGGGATAACCATAAGCCTCTTCTCACTGATTTCCGACATAAATCACAACCGAATTTCAAGATCCCCCAAACAGGTTGTGGCAGTCTAGGGTGACAGCAAGCGCCTTACTACTTGAACTCGGATCCATTGATCAACATGAAACAAGATGAGCCGTGGAACTTAATAAGAGACAGGTGCAAATGTGCAAAGTTATTTTCAAAAACAAAAACTAAACGGGTTAAAAATCCCATAGCGCATTGCAAAATCTTTATAAAGAAATAATCCATCACTAAAAACAGGTGCTTATGTGGAGGATAAAAAGACTATTAAATCAACAGTAAACGTTCTTTAATAAAACCAAGGCTAGAAGAAAACTGTGGTCTGTATAAACAAAACAAGGTTGGAGATCTGCTCATTCACCTAGCCACCTAGGCTCAATTCTCCTCATGACCATGAATGCTTGCCTGGATCAGTGCTTCTGCATCCCCATAGTTGCCTTCATTAGTGCTCCAGCAATTTCAAACTCACGAGACGCCTGCTCACTTTTCCCCGCAGCCAACAGGAGCTGGCCTCATTCAGTGATCCAGCACCCCACGATTGCTTCCATTAACACTCTAGCGATCTAAATCAAATGAGCTCCTGGCCATCAGCTATTACCTCCTTTTGCACTCTAGCACTCAATCACTTTCTGTCCTTACATGCCATCCAGGTATGCACTATTCAGACAATCACTCAGTAGAGCATTTTTTATTGAACCAGCACCATCAACCTCTATAAATTCATCAGCTCCTTTTTTGTTTCTTTCTTGCCATTTTCTTTTTCTGTCTTTTTATGTCCTTTCTCTCCTGCACAGGCTCCTCTTTACACCGCTAGTAATGCAGGTGCGGTGGTTACCAACCCCCACATGAATGCATCAGCCAATCATCCCATTAAACTCCAGAGCCACTTTGCCACACTACCAGGGAATCTGTTTTTGGATTTTGAACTACTTTTATTTATTTTTGCAAAGTTTATATTTTTTTCATTTTATCCATCTTTTGTTTATGTGACATACTAAAATGTATCATGCAACCACAATAGGTACTCAGTTGATATCAGTGGAAGTCTACTGTAAATTCAACATCAGGGTGATGTTTCATTATCCCTTGGTTGAATAATCAATAAACAAAAAAAAAAAACTCTTGACATAGTTAGCTTCTTTTACAAGTAGGCCAAGCATCTAGGTCTCATTTTTGGTTTCAATCTCTTTTCATTCTTTTTAGGGTACTCCTTGTGCCTATTTTTGTTCTTTTGAGCATTTTTGCCTTCTTATTTATTCTATTAAATCCTTTATATTGGCCCTTTTGTTCACAAGCTGAGTGTTTATGAGCATCCTCCTCCTTGTGGAGCTTTTGCTTTAATTTGAGAGATTTCATGTTATTTTGCCAGTTACTCATGTTTGAGGCTTGCTAAGCCAGAAGCTTATCACTGGCATGTGTGTGGCTAGCTGAATTTCAGATGCACCTTCCTGGGCAGGAGCTCCAAAAAGCTTTTTATCTTTAAAAAAAACAAAAAAAAAACTGAAGCATATTTTTTATTATGTGGTAGGGACTGCATGGCTACTGTTTACAATTTAAGAAAATGTTTTGCAGTGACACAGCTAACACTACTCTCAAACTGAAACAGGCAAGTGGCATACTTGATAGGGGTATTCAATAACTCTTCTTACACAACAAGACAACTGTTGCAAGGCATTAAATGTAGGCAGACCCAAAGAAAAATAAACATATTATTAGATAACACTTTCAAAGTCATTCAGTTTTCTTCAGTGTGGTGGGAAATTGGAGGCTGTCCCAGCAGAACTGGACATGAGGCAGGAAACAACCCTTTAAATGGCGCCAGTACATTTCAGGGCCCATACATGCACACATTCATACTAATTGGTTATTTGCAATTAACAGTTTCAGGTAAACAATTAACTAAACAAGCATATTTTTGGGAATATGGGATGAAAACTAGAGTATCCATAAGGAAACTCATGCAGACACAGGAGGAATGTGCAGACTTCACACAGAAAATGGTCAGGTAATAGATTTGAACTTAAGATGCTATTTCCCAGTTTCAATGTATGATAAGCTTTTGTGAAGGCTAGGGGGTGCCACAGAGCTCCAAACCCCAAGCATGAACACACAAACACAGTCCTGGGTTGAAGTAGAAGGGGTTTTATTATACCAAACAATTGTATAACAATTAAACACTGTGTTTCTTCTTGTTTCTCTCATCCTCTCTCTTTACTGCACTGCTACTGTTGAAGTCAAATGTTGCCCATCTCCACTCCCAGCTCTGATTTGCCTGGACAAGGCAATGTGGTAGCTTTTATTGAGGACATGAGAGTACTTCTGGTGTTGTGACATAGCCATTTGGAAGCACTTCCAGGTTAAGGGAGATCTTCCCCCAGTAGCACCCTCTATCATCCACCAAGCACCCCTACAGAGCTGCTCTTTTGGACCCCAAGTCCCATGCAGCCCTGCGGGTGTCCAAACTGGAACTCTATATGAGGGACACTACCACCTATTAAAGTGGTGGATGAAATGCTTCCTGCTGTCTTCTTCTGACAATTCCTGTCCTTCTTGTCAAGTGCCATGTCCTTCGGGCATCCCACCCAGGACAAGGATTATAAGGCATCCTGACTGGGTATTCCCCCGATTTAGTCCATTCTTCCATTATGGCATCCCAGTCAGGTAAGGAATTCACCTCTGTCCTGGGTGGGACATCCAACCATCCTCTAGGGCATTTACACATTTAACACATACTTTCCATCTTGTGTGCACAAAGATGTTGACACACAACCAGATAAATAACTATTTTAAGAAAAAGTTTTTATTCAAAAGACATGTTCCAGTAATCATTAAAAGTTCTAATATTATTTTCTACAAGAGCTTCAGAAGTGCCTTCCTGAAGGGTCAACACACCCCATAGTCCTTTTGTAAACTACTAATTGTGTCTTTCAAGCTCCATTCACCAGTTAGACTTTCCCAGAGTCCATAGTGAGAGCTCCATCTTTGCATTAATTGAAGGATGGAATTACTACTTACTATCCTGATGGGAAGTAACTGTGATCCTCTGTTCTGGTTTCCTATGTTACTCACTGTCCCAGGATCATGTGACCAGAGGGGTTGGGCCATCTTCCCAGGCTAAAGCCCTCACTGGACAGTCTTTTGGCTTTGCATTCCAGTGCCCTTCATGTGTGTGCCCTGTGCACCTAAGGAAAAAGGAGAACATGCTTTGAAGCCTCACGAGTTTCATGTTCTTTTCCCTGGGCTTTCCTTGAGCTCTCAGTCCAAACATTACAAATAGGAGTATGGGCAGTAGGAGCAATCCGTGACAATGCAATGCATATTAAGCCCAATCTTTGCCATTAAACTCACTTAGCAATTTGAACTTCTCTCATGTGGACGCAGAGACAACTCATGAGGAAAACAAAGAAAAAGACTGAATGTTACCTTATAAAGAACCCCAGAAAGATAAGGTACCAATTCACCCTACAAGTGCACTTTCCCTATATAGTATTAGGCCTCCCACAAACCAGATGTGAAGCAATAAAACCTGAGCATAGGACCTTCTACATTTGGAAAGGTCTGAGACCCTCAAACCTAGTTACTTGGGCATCAGTTTTTTTAAAGAGGTAACAGATTCAGATTTAGTTTACTAAGAATTTTATGTGATCTAGACACAGCTATTACTGAGCTAGAACTCTCCAGAATTGTGGCTTAAGGTGATTTGGTCCAGAATGATAAACAATGCTAATCCTATTTAAGGAGTAATACTGAAATTGCAATGCACTGACAAAAATTACTAAGATCCAGTCACTGACAAGTAGGTCTACTAACGAAAAGAAGAGCAGACACTGTAGCATCTACATGCTGACAGTTTTCTGGAACTCATGATCATATCTGAACATTTTTGTGCAAATCCCTCTCTTAACTATATGATACATTCAGTGGCCATTCCACTAATTTGAAGCACACCTGACTGTAGAGTTGTGTCATCTCTTATATTATAAAAATGCTGTATGTCTCGCATGACTAATTGTGATGTTATCAGCTTTGTCTGTTGACAGTAAAGTGCAGATTTATTGGCATTAGAATTACTTACGCCTATTCCTCCAATAAGACTGGCCAGGGAGACTGTCCTAGTGCAAGGCCAAAACCAGCACGTCTGTCACTGGGCATTTTCCTTAATACACTCATACCCACTAATTCATGGCCAACTGACATGACATGCCTGCCATTAGGGCTGTGGGAGGAAACCCGTACACTGGATATGGGGAGAATGTCAGGTGTTTACAGCTCCAAAGACTGGGGTTAGAATCCTAACACATTTGTTCTGTATATGGAATCCCAACAGAGCTGTTGTGTATGTGTGGTTTTAATGTTCTCATTGTGTCATTAAAACTGTAGAAGGTAGGCTGTCTCCTGCAGTACTGTGGGATGGGGACTGATTGCTAGAGGCTAACCCTGAAGTGAAAAAAGAAAAATTATACTGCAAAACACTAAGGGCCTTGTATAATGGCATACATAAAATTCACACTAAAACATGGTATACGGACAAAACTGGAAATGTGCATAAGCACAAAATTATCCAGATGCATAAAATTGTGCCTATGCCAAGTTCCACGCACTTCCCCTTTATAAAACCCAGTGAACATGAAATTTAACGCACATTCACATTCCTACAGCCACACCCCAACTCCCCCCAGAATTTTGCATAATTGAAAATGCAAATTGGTATAAATATCCCCTTCTATGCAGTGCCTTGTTAAAAGACAATAGCAAAAGCATGTGGAAAAAAGAAGAATTTCAGTGAATGCAAAGCAGAGGCAAGGAAAAACATACTATTTGTTTGCTTAAGCAGTGATATATGCACAAAAGGAAGTTATGGAGTGGTACAGCATGGCGGAGACACTTGAAACTTCAAGTTCAGAAAGTCTTACAGTGCCGAAATAAAAAAGGAAGTGGTCAGATATCAAAGTTACTGTGAAAAGGCAAGTTGCAGCCCACCGTCTGTTTATTCTGTTTCAGATAATATTACAAAAGCTGTCCCCCATGCTGAGGAGGCGATGATGGTGCTGCTCTGCCCAACACATCTTTGGGCACTGGCTTCACACACACCCCTGTCTTGGAAACCACTGGGCGACCATCTGTCTGTGTGTGGTGAAGGAAGCTGTTCTGGAGTCACAAAATGCAATAGTGGATACTGTAAGAAATGTGGCCAATGAACTAAGGAATATAAGGGCTGTACAATGTGATATGGATCACAAATTAAATTAATTGGTTAAAAAAATGATACATCTGATTACCTGTTTTTACATTCTACCAATTAAATTCAAATGAAGTTGTAAGACTGTCTGATTTTGCTGATCATTTGGTGGGTCAGGGTTAGGTTCATCATACCGCATCTGTTCACATATGGGCAAGCTACGATTTTGTGCCACATTATGCAGCACGCTACATGCTTACACAATGCGACACACTTTCTCCAAATTAGAAATCCGCACATTAAAAGAGTGAAAATGCATTCTTTTTACATAAGCAAATTTATTCTCTGAATGCACCTTTATAGTGTAGCATTGTTGCCACAATGGATAGATTCTGTGCTCTTTACATGGCTCTTTGAGGTGAGTTACTATACTTAAAAGGACTGCTTGCATTTTGCCACACTAGTTGGAAAAAGCACCTGTGACTGTGCAGAGCTGCAGTTTTTATAGGTTCTCCGGCTATAAATGATGAAATGGCAGCTCACTCTTTTGGTGATTCATCCCTGGCTGGTGTAACTTGTCCAGCACTGTTGCAGTAGCAATGGGCATGCAGTTGACCACTCCGATTACATCTGGAAAACCAGACTTTGCTGCAAATTGCACTTTGATGTTTCCCAGTACAACCACAGTGTAAGGAAATCTTATATATCTGGAAAACAAGGGATAATACCATCCCATACAGCTGGCATGACGCAACTCAGTGATGATTGTGAAATATCCAATTGGTCAGCAAGTTCACATTGAAAAGCTCCTGAGCAAAAAACCAAGGCTGGACAGTAAGTGCATAGGAGCAGGTAGAGCACAATTCATCGGTCTGCCTTTATAAAGCTGGCATCAGTTCAGCGCATAGCTCCAAGAGAATAGATATTTGCAATCAAAATGGACATAGAAGTCAGTCATCATCATCTCTAAATACACGCTCTCTTCTAATTTTTCCATTTGCAATGTCTTCTAACAATGCTAAAGCAGCTATGGTAGTTGGAATAGTTTGTCCATTCCGTGCACCATTATATTGTTATAGAATGATTACAAGTAAGTGAATTAGATTTGTAAATGATATGCAATTAATTTTGGTACATTTCGATAAATCCTGCATCATTGATACAAATCTGAAAAAAGGGAGACCACACATAAACAGTAGCACTGCTTTGACTCTGGGTACCGCCAGTTTGCAAAACCAAGCAGAAACTTGACTTTCCGAGGAAACAGGTGTATGTAACATTTTTGTGCATATGAACCATTTATACAAGGCCCCAAAGGAGGAGTTAGAGCAGTAGAAGTGGTTGTAGTAGTACTAGTATTGACATAGTATTGATACAGAACACAGTGAGAATTTAATTTTCTTGTGTGATCCACATGCAACACATTGCCACTCTGTGTTACAATTATAAACAAGTATGAAGGTGTGGAAATGTGATAAATGCATACATAAGATATTTGTGAATTGGTGACTGTCTGTTCTGTGAATACATTATTTTATTTGGCCTGTTTTTAAATTAAATGTTCTTAAGTATCCATTGGTTTTAATAATTTTCATGTGATATACAGTAAGTAGATATTACGTGTGCTGTAGATCAAAAACTTGATTTGGAAAATTTTGTATGATGGATTGTCAGATATTTTCTGCATAAAGTGGGAAAGGAAATCCAAACTTTTCTTTCATTCTAGTGGTTGTTATTAAAGCTTTGTTAGACAAGGCATGTATGAATTGAGCATAGTAAATATGTTGAAAATAATAAACAAATCTTGGTGGTGGCACTGCCTCTTCTTGTATTCTCTGAATCACTTTTCTTGTTCTTTGATCTTTCAGTCTTCACCAATTCCCTAATCGATCTACACTCCAAAAGAGGTAACAAAAGGAAGACAACTTTTGAACATTAGAGGAAAAAATATCATTTACCTTGACATTTAAAGCAGATTTCACCTTTTCACAAGCCGAGCACATCATTACATCACGAGTCTCTGGTACAACAGAACTCAGGATCATATTGGAGTTTGTTTTATATTTCTGAATTCTTGGCTCTTGGCTGAGTTTCCAGGAGTCTTGGTCAGGAAAAAAAGGCCTAAAAGTTTGATAGTGCTATTGATTCCAACAAGATAGCATTAATGTATGAAACAATTTGAGTAAGAAGACCGCCAGAGAGCTGCAGGGTGTGTTATCTGCTGTTTCTATTATTTTATTCAAATGCTTTTACATTTACTAGTCCAATTAATGATACAATATGCTATGCATCTTTCTATTTTCTTCTGTCAGCAAACAAAGCTATCTGGCAAGTTCTTTGTTACATAGATCTTGTACTTGAGAGTCAGCTGTACCTTGTATTTTAATTTTTTCACACAACATGTACATCAGTTTGTCCCCACCTTGAAAAATAATACTTATACTGTATATTGTCTGCATTTATATGCATATATTAAAGCAAGCTAAACCTGTAATGAATTTTGGTAAAAATCACATATATGTCTGCATTTAATAATAATAATAATACATTTTATTTGAAGCATAATTAACAGTTACATACTAATTATTGATTACATTTGCTGCTCTGTACTCTGTACAAATAAAGCCTTATCTTTTATCTGGATACTGTCATGAGGCTGTGTGATCTGGAGAGCATGGCAATGTTACCTTTTTGGTGGCCTTTTTATGGGCTACCCTGATGATTATACTGTACGTGTGACTATATAAGAACATTATGGTTAATAAATGAGATCAACTACCAAGTGCAAACTAAGATAGGTGGTAGATTCTAAGTAAGTGTTTAAATATCCTGAAGCAATTGTATAATTTTATTGTGATGGCAATAGTAAAGTTAATTGAATTATGGTTCTGTCTTCAAGAATAACATACAGCAAGCATTTTAGCTACAATGTTTCTTAAGCCATAGATGGCTCCCACCATGGTTCTCTTAGCGGCTGTCATGTCTGCTAGGAGCAATCCATCTGTAAAACTGAAAAGATTTAAATAATGAAGAATGCAATGGGAGGTATCATATCTGATAGTGTTGAAGTGTTGCTTAATGTTTGAATTCTAGACAACCTCAAATAAATTCCATCCATTATCCAACCCGCCATATCCTAACTACAGAGTCACAGGGGTCTGCTGGAGCCAATCCCAGCCACCACAGGGTGCAAGGCAGGAAACAAACCCTGGGCAGGGCGCCAGCCCACCGCAGACCTCAAATAAATTTCAGAGTAAAATGGTCGACACTGATTAACAATACTACCATGTCTAAGGCTGATTCCTTCATTGTGCCAGATGCTGTCCAGATAGCCTCTAGCTTTTTGCGATCCTAAGTGGGTTCAGGAAATGAATGGATGATTGCACAATATTACTCTGGTTTTGCCTTATACATACTCTATTATGAAATAAGTTAATGAAATGGAATAATATTTTAATAAAGCATAAAAGGGCAAATAAGAAAGCAGGGAACATATTTAATAATCAAGTGGCAGAGGTTTTATGGAACTTAGAGTAGGGAGCTAAGATGTAGAAAGAGTTGAATACATCAAGAGCTTAACCTGAATAAAAACTGGGAAACACTTAAGATCGTTTGACAAGTTCTAAGACAGTTTACTAAATTCAAAATCATTCACCAAAAATGAATATTTACCAGAAAAGTCTGTACATAAAGAGTTCACACAATGCGCTTGTTGCTTTATTTAAAAGAAAAGTTTGTGTTTCCAGTGTCACGCACGTGTGAATAGGGGGCCGCGGACGGACCTAAAACAGTATCGTGAGTTCGTATGCCAGAAGGGTGTGACGGGGTACTAACTTTCCTCTCTTTGTTTCCGCAGAAAGAAAGACGCATCGCCGCCATGAAGCGGTCTGAATCAGCATCCATGCACCACTACTTCTGCCCTTCCTCCGTCAGTCCCTGATGATGTCACCAATCCCACTATCCACCTCGGCTCCTACCCAGCATGCACCTCTACTTCCGGTCCCGCCTCATAAATGCTCCCACTCTGCCATCTTTGGGCGGTCAACTGTATAGCATGAATGTGTAATAACTTTGAACTGTTCAATTTATTTCTGCAAAACTGTTTTACAGTATACGGGGCCGGAAACCCCAAACCTTTATAGTTGTTTTTGTCTTTCTTTTTACAGTGGCATAGTTGGCAGGATAAGAAGCGTCCGAAAATGTCAGAAGGACAGGACCTTAATAGTGTGCTGCAAGGAATGGCTGCCCAGAGACGGTAAGACTGGACTTATCCCGACCTCCACCTCCTCCGATCGTTCCACTTATCGAACTGGATGACATCGAGTCCTATCTGGGAATCTTTGAAAGGACGGCCACACGGAACCAGTGGCAGCGGACCGAGTGGGCACCTCCCACTCTAAACTACTGGCACACTGGCAAGGACCCTACGAGGTTAAGGAAAGAAAAGGACTCGTTGACTATTTGGTAAAACAGCCGAATCGTCGGCTGAGCGAGAGGATATACCATGTGAATCTTTTAAAACCTTGGAGAGAAAGGGAGGAGCCTCCCGACACCGGTAGGACCCTCTCCCTTTTCGCTTGCACACCAGCCCTTAACCTCGGATCTGACCTAACGCCCCTTCAACGACTGGAACTAACACAAACGATTCTGTCTGTCCCCGAAGTGGTGAGCGAGCCACCAGGCCATACTGCGCTGATTGAACACAACATCATCACAGAGCCTGGAGTGGTAGTCAGGGAGAGACCCTACAGCCTCCCAGAAGCTAAACACGCTGAGGTAGACTCGAAGTCCAACAGATGTTGGACATGGACATCATAGAGGAAAGCCACAGTCCCTGGTCTAGTACTATCGTCCTCGTTTCTAAGCCAGATGGCTCTTGGAGATTCTGTAACGATTTTCAACGTCTTAACCAGGTCTCCAAATTCGATGCCTACCTGATGCCCAGGGTAGATGACCTCATTGAAAGATTGGGTACGGCTCGATATTTGACTACCCTTGACATGACTAAAGGGTACTGGCAAATTCCCCTCACGGCATCCGCCAAAGAGAAAACTGCCTTTAGTACCCCTAGTGGGCATTGGCAATATAAGGTCATTCCATTTGGGCTGCACGGGGCACCAGCGACCTTCCAACGTCTGGTAGACAGAGTGCTAAAGCCCCACCAGTCCTATTGTGCCGCCTACCTGGATGACGTTGTCATCTATTCCGGCACCTGGGAGGAACATATATTGCAGGTATTTGCTGTCCTCGCGACGCTAGCGAAAGCCGGCCTCCGCATCAACCCCCGCAAATGCTTTTTCGGCTTAAAGGAGGCCAAATATTTAGGCTACCTAGTAGGATGGGGACAGGTAAAGCCGCAATGCTCCAAAGTGAAAGACATCCTGGAATGGCCCCGTCCGAATACCAAGAGACAGGTACAGGCTTTCTTGGGGCTAGCGGGATACTACCGCCGGTTCATGCCCCGCTTCTCTGAAAGAGCAGCAAACTTGACTAATTTAACAAAGAAAGGGGCTCCTTTGTATGTGATATGGAACGACCAAGCGGAACGAGCATTCACTGACCTAAAAAAGGCCCTGACCTCAGCACCAATATTGAAAACCCCCGATTTTTCTCTGCCCTTTATTCTCCAGACCGATGGTTCAGACACAGGCCTGGGCGCCGTGTTGTGCCAAAACTTCGATGGTGTCGAACACCCCGTAATGTACCTGAGCCGGAAATTGCTGGACCAGGAGACCAGGTATGCGGCAGTGGAGAGGGAAGCCTTGGCCATTAAGTGGGCGGTGACCCATCTAAGGTATTACCTGTTGGGTCGGGAGTTCACTCTGGTGACTGACCACACTGCCCACCAATGGATGTCGCTGCATAAAGAGTCGAATCCCCGAGTTACCAGGTGGTTTTTGGACCTGCAGCCATACAAGTTCACCGTCACTTATCGTCGGGGCAACCTTCAGGCCAATGCTGATGCCCTCTCCCGGGTTCACGACCTCTCGGTTCGGTCTGCCCGACCCGATGGGTCTGGGCTGAGGGGGGAGTCGTGTCACGCACGTGTGAATAGGGGGCCGCGGACGGACCTAAAACGGTATCGTGAGTTCATATGCCAGAAGGGTGTGATGGGGTACTAACTTTCCTCTCTTTGTTTTCGCAGAAAGAAAGACGCACCGCCGCCATGAAGCAATCTGAATCAGCATCCACACACCACTACTTCCGCCCTTCCTCTGTCAGTCCCTGATGACGTCACCAATCCCACTATCCACCTCGGCTCCTACCCAGCATGCACCTCTACTTCTGGTCCCGCTTCATAAATGCTCCCACTCCGCCATCTTTGGGCGGTCAACTGTATAGCACAAATGTGTACTAACTTTGACTGTGCAATTTATTTCTGCAAAACTGTTTTACAGTATACGGGGCCGGAAACCCCAAACCTTTATAGTTGTTTTTGTCTTTCTTTTTACACCAGTGACAACCAAAAAACAGACACTGTTGGTCCCTTTAAAAAAATAAAATGGCAATAAAATTATCTTACTGAAGTAATGTTCAAATAATAAATTAAAAAAAAAAAACAATGTTGTTTGAGCAGTCGTCACAGGTTAAGATTCTTAAACACTTAACACCAGAAATACATGAAAAGCAATAAACAGTATAATCAACTTTATGCTCATTGTCCATTTTCTTCACTCTTTTGTTTTTTTACTTACATTTCGGGGCACGAAAAGGGCATTGGAAAAAAACAAAGCTAGCCAAAAAAAAAGGAGAGTTATGACAAATCCTGCAAGGAACTTGAAAGAATTTACCAGATGAGAACTTGAACAAAATACACAACAATGTACCTTGGCCAATGAATTAAATAATGCCACCTCAAGCAAGACCTATTTTTTTGTTTATCACCCTCCTATGTGTCCTTACTAGGCTTGAGTCAATACATTTACTCTACATACAATATGTATTACAATACAGGGTTCATAATAATATACTGTACACTGACAATACAATACATTTTTGGAACAATAAATATTCCTATTTTTGAGAAAAATTAAAAAGACTAGCTTAAAGTCAATAGAACACACAACATATGCACTAAAAAGAATACAAATATGTAAGTTCTTCATCACTTCTCCTTAACCCAAATATATATAAATATTGCGTTTTGTAAAGTTGAAAGTGAATATGAAACAAAACCTGGCTGTTTCACTGAACCTACACACTTCTCTAACCATCGTGGCAGTTTCAAACTCCGTCCTGCAAGTTTTTTTAATTAAATATGTACATTGTAAACATAGAAGACATTTAACAGACTTTCAACCTGTCGACATTCTAGTGATTAATAAGAATTTGCAAAATGACAAACAATATGTTGTCACACACATGTGCGTAAGAGGCAGTCAAGGAGCTTAGAAGAACAAATTGGACCAAATAAGGGGTTGGCAAAGTATACTAATGACTTTTCTCCTCTCTTTACAGAACCACAAAACCTGCCTAATCTGTCCTCCAGTTCCTCCACAGATAGTACTTCCAGTCAAAACCCAAATGCTGACATAACTTTCTGCTACAGCGCCTCTTCCTTTCTCCCAGCTATAAAAATGTCCAACTTTCCAGACTCAGCAGTCCTATTTTAGACTCAGTGTTTTGAGAGTACTCAGCATAATCGCAGTTTGCTTCACAGAAATATTTATAATATATGGACTGGGACCCCAAACCTTCTCTTATTTTGTCTGATTTGTTACAATGTAGACAGTATATTATATGACAGATCTGGGTAATAAATGCAAATATAAGTTATTTGCATGTGGCTTTAATTTTCTGCATGTGCCATTTTGATGCTTGAATGTTTGCAGTGCAAATTGCTGTTTTGAGATATTTGAAACTTAAAATGAAAATGTCTTGTAATTTTTAAAGACAGTATATAAATTAGGCACTTAATATGTATGTTATTGTTACGGTTCATACTTAACTTTCATTTTTATAATAGTATTATTTTGTAATGTTAAAAAGCATACTATTATATGAAAATGTTGCCCTGACCAAAGTGCCACATAAGGCAAATGCATCGTCACCACACCCCACCTGACAGCCCAGTAGTGTACTTGTTGTGCCAGTTACAGAAAACACAAAATATTTCAAGGTGGATATCTACCATCCATCTGCTTTTTCAAACTGGGTACTCACCTTCTTTCCTAAACTGACCACCCCAGTTTTCCCACTAGCACAATTTTTTTGAAGCCGAGATACATGTAGAGATACAAGTTTACTTCAGAAACAAAGTAAACAGAGTTCTTACTCCAGAAGACAAAGAAACAAGCTCTAAAGCAAAAGATTAACTTTCCAGAGTAGAAAATATAATTTTTCTAACTATAGGCCTTAATCTTGTTTCAATTCAAAAAGTAATTACAAAATTCGTTACCTAGATAATCCCATTAAATAATGAGAGCCACAGCAGTAAGATGAAAACAGAGTTGAATCAAAGGAACAACAATACCCAGAATATCAAATACTAAACTTTCCACAAACTCTAGTCGGCTGATTGAATCCAAATTTATCCAAGGTCGCCACTGTATCACAATTTACAAACTCGTATCAAGAGGGTGGTCCCTACCAACCAGGCAAGTTCCCATTGCATTGCCAGCTTGCAGCAGCTTATAATGTAAGGATAAATCAAACGTTTTCAAGCAAAGAAATAAAATTCAAACTAATAAATGAAAGTTTTAGATTCTAAAGAGAAGCCACACACATATTGGCTTTAAAAACATGACAAATTATTGTTACTTTTTATTGTGCAAATATTTCCATACATCCATTATCCAACCCGCTATATTCAATCTACAGGGTCACTGTTGCTGGAGCCAATCCCAGCCAACACAGAGCGCAAGGCAGGAAACAAACCCCAGGCAGGGCACCAGCCCAGCACAGTGTGCAAATATTTACTGTATTTATTTTTAATATAATATGCTTTTATTATGAGTGAAAAATAACTTATTTCCAGATAACTATCCTAGAAATAATTTTCTTGGGTGGTCAAAGGCTTTCACACAGATCTGTATACAACAAAACCAGTAATATACAGTATATTTGTACGTGTACAAATGACTACTTTGCTTGAAGACAACCCTTAGGACATGTAAACTTTGTTCCCCTACATTAAATAAATCTCTTTCTTTAACTTTTCAATGCACAAAGAATAACAATGGCAAAACAGACTTGTGGTAGCTTGTATACAACACACAATGTTCCATCATTTTCTAACCTGCCAGTCTCTGCTCATCTCTAGCCCTTGCTATCTTTAGTCTCATATCTGCATGCATGTTCCCTCAAGAAGCCTCTGTTCTGCTTCAGCATGTCTACTAAATTTTCCTCCTGTCTCCAGATGTACTAAAATGCATGCTGATTCTCATTTCTTTCTTCCAAACTTAAAATATGCTTTCCCAGCTGCATCCTTGGCTACTGATATCCAGCCCTTTCAAAGACACATTTTTTTTGCACAATCTTTGAAGCTGCTTAAAGCTTTTAGTGTCCATGCTTTACTCTGATTTTTTTTGCCTCAATAATATCAGTGGTGGAAGAAACTAATTTTTATTTGCTAAACAGGAGCAAGACAGAACTGTTTCAAATAGGATGGCATAATTTAAGAAGTTCATCTCCATCCCTTTGAATATTCGATACTATTAGACTATCCCATCATTGTCTGTAAAATACTTCATATTTGACAGTAACCTAAAGTCAGATTCCCACATCTCCACTACCGACTTCATTTTTTCCATTCTTTAATTTGTTTTACAACATCAGAATACATTCACCTTGCCATGTCCAATGCTGCAGTATTTTGTCATTTCTTCATCACCTTTTTTGGTATTGCATTCAACTTTTCACACTAACCTCTGTCAAATAAACAGACAAATGCCACAAAAAAGGTTTGGGGCAGCCACCCGTATACAGATGCGAGTCCAAAACAGAACTGACTGGATGAAACAAAATGGAATTTTTGTGGTTAGGCAGAGGAAGTGAGGTCAGCAGAGTCATAACTGGAAGTCAGGACATCGGGCCGGAAGGGGAAGTGTGGTCATCGGGCACGAGACCGGAAGTGACATCATCTGGAGCAATTCTGCAGAGGAAAGAGAGAAAGGGTTAGTGCATGTGGGTGACACCTCAGAATATCAGCAGGTTACAACAATTCAAAATAAAGTCTCTTAGGCAAAACACTGTGATTCTGTTACACCTTACCAGACTTTGTGACACGTTTCCTGTCAAATGCAGAAATATCTAAAATTCCACTGTTTGCAGTGTTTTCAGCATATCAACCTGTGAGACCACTAAGAAATTCTAACAAAGGTCTTTTTATTGGATTTTCTTTGATTTATAATTTAAAATTAGGACTTTATGAGTATGTGTGAGTGCGTGTCCTGTGATAGACTGGGACCCCTCATGGGCTTATTTGAGCCCTTTCCCAGATATTGCCAGGAATTTCTCAGCCTGTCTACAACACTGTAATGGGCCAAGCAGGTTCAGAATATATATTCATGGACAAAGAAGAATCTTTATATTCTGCACAATTACAATTAGTATTTTGACACAAAAATATATTGCAAAAAAGAAAAAAGATCTATGATTAAATGTGCTGATGAAATATATTGGTAATTTAAAATTTAATCTCTCTCTTTTTTTAAAGAAAGAATTTATTGTACAGCGATATACTCCATGATAGTTCATACATCCAATTGAAAGGCTAATGTTTACTGGGGGCAATAGAAAGGGAAGATTTTCTTAAAATCAACAGTCATATATTAAAATTGTGAAGCTACTTATTCCCACAACCGCATGAAGATGGAGCCTACCCCAGCTACATTAGATACAAGCAATTCTATCTTGGACAGTATGCCAGTGCATTGAATCACACAATCTAAAATCATAAGTTAATATGTGTATTTGGGATGCAGCAGGAAGTTGAATTACTCATAAGAAAATCTGTAGACATGGAGGAAACAGTGGAAACTACACAAAGTGTAATCATGTGTGTAATATTCTCTGCTACAAAGGTAGACTGCTTTTAAGAGTAAAGATGGTTCATATAATACATGTATTACAATGGAAATGTTTGTTCCTTTGGTCTAATTTGCTGCTCACTGATAGTGCTGATCTTTCCAACAAGAAAAGTTATAGTAAGTACTAATACATCTTTACTGTATATACATGTATTACTCTCTTAAGAAAACACACACTCAAGGGCTGATTAAGAGATTGTGAACTGGGACCCGGACACAGGCAGACGGACAACATAGTTCCACCACACACCGTTTATTTACAATAATATTTACATTAATTGTGCTCACGTGCACCCCCAGTGCCTCCAGCACCGTTCCCCCAAATGTCCAGGCCTCACTGTCCTTATGCCTTTCTTTTGGCCGCCTCCCGTCCTCTCTCCAGTTCTGTCCTCTTCCACCCGACATCCACTGCTGACTGGAGGGAGACGGCCCTTATATGGGAACCCGGATGGGCTCCAGCTGCTTCCCGGCAATCAGTCATAGCCACACCCCAGTGTGGCGGAAGTGCGATTCGCACCGGAAGCCGTCCGGGTGTCCCCTGTCGTCTTCCCCCCAGCATTTCCTGGTGTGGCGGAAGTGCTGGGCTCCAGGGATATCCAGGCACCGGGGCGCCGCCTGGCGGTGGCCACGGGTCCCTACAGGGCTGGGCTTCCAAGCCCATTACCCGAGGCCCCCTACATAACCAGGATGGATGCCCCCTCACGGTCTGGAGGAAGCACAAGCCCTCCTCCGGTCCTCCTGGGCGTCCCGGCCGGGGACCACAAGATGAATGAATGCCAGTACCCACATTAATTATTGACTGAAGGGTAAGTTGTCAGCATTCAAGAAATAATTTTATATTTTGTGTTTTATTTTTGTTTATTTTATTATTTTTATCTGTAATATTAGTCCTCCATTGTATGCACCGGTTGCTGTGACACTGCATAGTATGTAATACCATGGCAGAGAGCTATACAGCTATTCAACTTGGAGGTACATGGTAAAGAACATTTACATTCTGACGGGTTTCAGTCTTATGGTGTAGGAGTTTCACTTCTGTCAAGTATGAACACAGCTGGGACTGGCTAATATTTAACTCCAATGAGTTGTGTAACAGGCCCTTAAGCTCTTTATTTTTTATTTAATTTACTAATTTTTCATATAAATTGGGCAAGTTTAAATCTTTTATTTCACCTTTAAGGATTATTGAGTCTTAATAACTAAGTCAGCTACACAGTTGAAGGGTTGAGAAGGCACCATTGTTGGGCTGTGCTTAAGGAATCAGCTAGTTTTAATCTCGACCTGACTATTGGCATGACTAGTCCAAAGAAGGGATGATTTTTCTGGGGTCAAAATAGACAGCATTGAGACCTCTGTCCAATAACTGCCTCTATTTATGTTTCCTTTACAGAGCCATTCATAGGTTTCAGTGTGCTATAGAAGACTAGAACAATTTTGAAGAAAATATGCCATTTCGCACAACAAACTTGCTGCCACCTGCTAAAACCAGTTTCTGCCTGTACTACCATACCATACCATTTTCTATGCCCGCTTAATCCTGAGCAGGGTTGTGGGGGGCTGGAGCCAGTCCCATCAAGTTTAGGTGCTCTAGGCAGGAACAGTCCCATGGTCAGGGCTCCAGTAGATTGCATGGTGAACACACTCATACAAGCACACACTATGACCAGTTTAGTGTTGCCAGTCCACCTAACCTGTATGTCTCTGGACTGTGGGAGAAAACCAGAGCACCCTTAAAAAACCCATGCAGACACTGGGAGAACATGTAAACTCCATGAAAGGAGAATGCGAGATGTGAACTCTGGTCTCCTTGTCATATTAACTCTTAGTCAGAATATATAGACCCTTAGTCAGCTGTTTTGTAGTTCCCATCTACACCTGTGATAGACTGTGTTTGTAAATTCATGAGATTGGAATTCATATACATGACATGTATGTCAGTTCCCCATGCAGTGGTAGAAGGTACAACTCCTGGGAGTTCCCACATATTTAGGAGATAGAAGCATTTTGGTGAATGTCACCATGTTATTGGTAGCTGATCATACAAGCATTGTTTTATTTATATATTGTATGTCATTTTATGAAGGACAATGGGATAATATTTCACTTAGCCAGCTCAAGGTCTTGTTGTTCTGTTAAAGCACTGCCCTAATTATTCTACTGCTGCCAAAAATATGTTTATTGACACCCAGAGCCAGATAAGAAATACCTGCCTAGTTCCATGCGTTTTTTCATGTGTCTTTTATTACAAACAAAAACTCTAAAGAATTTATTTAAATTGTAAATATAGTAGTCATGTATTTTGCATACATATCAGAGATTGGTGTTTAAAGACACATTTGCATAGGTGTAGGTGTTCATTTTTCTTTCTTCTTGTTTATACTCATGTTTGAATTTTATTTTTTCTTAGCATTGTTTTAATATATTATATATTATTGTATACAGTACCCTTTGTAATGTTTGGGACAAAGACACATTCTTACTTGATTTGCCCCTCTGCTCCATAGTTTGATATTATAAATGAAACAATTCAGACATGATTAAAGTGCACATTGCAGACTTGAATTTCAGAATGTTTACGTACATTTTGGTCACACCATGTAGAAACAACAACACTTTTTCTACATGGTCTCCCCATTTCATGGTTCCGTAATGTTAGTGATATAGCAATGGTAGGTATATAGTTGATATTCACATAAAAGCAGAACTTTATTTTGGATCAAAGGTTTCAAGTTATGACAAACACTTTCATAAGTCTTTGCGTTTGTCCAGCAAAATGTTTAGAATATTTTGCATATTCTATTTTGCACTTCCCTATTTCTGCAATTCAAAACAAAGGTGTGTATTTAATTTTTGTAATTGTCTGCATTTTATATTGGACTCCATTGTTCTCTGTAACAAAAATTACTGTACATTCCAGTTGCTGTGAGGGGAATCAGTTGTTTGAGCATCTGTTTGCTGTAGAACTGTTCAGAGTAAAGTGCCTTCTACAAAGCATAAATTGAGCACTATTGTAAACTTTCTGCCTTGGCATGTGGACACATTAATGATGAAGTATTGGACTCTTCCAGTGAGAACAAAAACAATGAGAAAATCAGTGCCATGGAGGGAAAAAATAAAGTGCAATGGCGGTGGTGCCTCATGGTTTCTTGCAAGTGAGGACACCATTTGATATTTCACTACACACAATTGTAAAGTCATTGAAACCACTGTGGATTTAATTCATTTTTAAATATGGCTGTTCCTTTTAAGAAGATATTAAAGAATTAATTTTCTTTTGTTATAATTTAATATCTCCCTTAAAGTCCCAGACATATGACAACACAAGTGTAAACTGCAATTTTGAAGTTATTTATTTTACTTATTTCTATTTGTAACAACATATCTAGAAATTCATTTCAGAGTCTGGGGCTAAGAACATATCAAGATACTGCAAGTACCTGTCATAACTGCTTTCCAAATCAACTTACTCTGGAATATGCTGTTGTGGTCCCCGGCCGGGACGCCCAGGAGGACCAGAGGAGGGCTTGTGCCTCCTCCAGACCGCAAGGGGGCGATCGCCCTGGTTGTATTGGGGGCCACGGGTAGAGGGCTTGAGGAACCCTGGAGCCCAGCCTGAGCCCAGCCTGAGGAACCGGGAGCCCAGCACTTCCGCCACACCAGGAAGTGCTGGGGGGAAGACGACAGGGGACACCCGGACGGCTTCCGGATGCGCAGCCGGCACTTCTGCCACACTGGGGTGTGGCCAGGACTGATTGCCGGGAAGCAGCTGGAGCCCATCCGGGTTCCCATTTAAGGGGCCGCCTCCCTCCAGTCAGCAGTGGATGTCGGATGGAAGAGGACAGAGCTGGAGAGAGGACGGGAGGCGGTCAAAGAGAGAGGCACAGTGATTGAGAGGCCTGGACTTTGGGGAATCGGTGCAAGAGGCACTGGGGTGTGAGTGCACGTAATTATTATATATAATAATTGTAAATAAATAGTGTGTGGTGGAACTATGTTGTCCGTCTGCCTGTGTCTGGGTCCCAGTCCACACTGTATACAATTGCCTATTTGTAGAACATTCTTCTTGTTTTTCCTAATGGCTGACCTTGGCTTTTGTTGATGGTAATTGGAAAACACAATTTTATATAATACTGAATTATTTTGAATTCAAACAGATTATTGGGAGAAATAATGGGACTTTGTGAGTCAGTTATTGTCCAACCTGCTATATCCTAACACAGGGTCACAGAGGTCTGCTGGAGCCAATCCCAGACAACACAGGGCGCAAGGAAGGAACAAATCCCGGGACACGGTGCCAGCCCATTGCAGGACACACACACCCAGCATAATTTAGGATCGCCAATGCACCTAACCTGCATGTCTTTGGACTATGGGAGGAAACCGATGCACCCGGAGGAAACCCACACAGACACAGGGAGAACATACAAACTCTATGCAGGTAGGACCCCGGGAAGCGAACTGCAAGGCAGCGCTACCACTGCACCACCATGCCGCCCTATGAGATTTTGTGTATAAAAGTAATTTGACTTTGCAGAACATCCTGTAAAAATGCTAGTTTCAATCAGATTTGAATGTAATGCTGTAATCTTGTATGGGTACAAACTTTTGAAGGGTCTATATCAAAAGCAATATATACTGAATAATGGCTTATTTAACTTACAACACTGACATTTACAGGCTGCACATTTACGTGACCCATGCAAGGAATTGAACATTACAAGCATTATACAGAAAAGAATAGGTGAATAGAAATATTATTGCAACTATGTACAGTGTCCCCCTCTTTGATGTTCTGTCCAGGGAGTGCCCCTTTTTCTGAGTTTTGCAAGTGTTTAAAGTGATGAAGACATGCTGTCACCCTTGGCTGATGTTGTACATAGGGCTTGAAGTGGATTGGTGAACCACACTGGCACCCTGTTTCTGCTAATCAAACTAAAGCATAGTGGCACATTGCGATCTGACTTCCAAGGAGACGCCCCAGTTTTCTACAGTTTTGTATGTATTTTACCACCAAGAGAGAAATTCCCTCACACCCCCCCCTCACCCCCACCTTTGCTGTCCATTCCTCAAGGTATGTGTATATTGTCGCACTCAATAATATTGGGACAATAAATAACCCCTGGATCAAATTTCTAGGTATTTTGGGGAGTGCTGTATGCTTTCGTACTTCCGCATCATATGCTCTGTGTCTTAATTTGCATAAATGGCTAAGCCCCATTTCTCTGCACAATTCATTCTCAGCATTCAGCCAAAAAAAAGGACATGGCACCTTACTGTAGCCTACACAGCACAGTATTTATTATCATCAAGTGAAAAAACACAAGTTGGCTAATTTTCTTTTTTCTATACTTTGACCAGATTTCATTGAAGTCCGTTAAAGCATTTTTTAGATTTTTGAATATTTCATTTTTCTATGGGGGGGGGGTACCCTAAATATTGATGTACAGAAATGTCCTAATGGATATTTATTGCCCCAATAAACTAAGTGAACTTTCCATTTTATATACAGTATATAGATTAAAGATTGATCTCTGAATTTTATGTGCACAATAGATATATATTTTATTTTATAAATGTCATAATTCTTGATAATTTATACCAAAGCAAACTAGCAGTCTATTGCAGACATTAGGTAAATGCATGTAGACATGATTTAGCATTTTAGAACTAGGGATGGTGCAGTGGTAGCACTTCTGCATGCAATAAGGAGACCACAGTTTTAAACACCAGGTTCTCCTCAGTTTCCTCCATGTGCTCCAGTTTTCTCCCACACTCCAAAAACATTTTGGTTATGTGGATTGGCAAGGCTAAATTTGCCCCTGATGTGTGTGAATGTGTGTGTTTAGCCCTGTGACTGGCTGGCATCCTGTCTAGGATCTGTAAAAGTATTAGAGAAATGACTTACACTTTTAAAAATAATGGTTCTAAAATGGCATTTTCAATGGGTTGTGCGGTTCCTTCATAAAGACCATCGCTTGACCAAGAACCATTCCATTCTGGAAGTTCTTTACATAAGAAATTGGTTCCTTGGGCTTTGAAAAAGTTCCTAATACGTGGAATAAATGAAAATGTTCAATGTATAATAGCCTACCCAGCAAGATGCTGACAGATGAAGAAAATACTTACCCTGTGATATTCAAGAGTTATTGATATGCTGTGCCCACTATATTAATAAAATTTGCCAAACCAAACTCAAGTGCTCCTTTAAGCAATATTTTAGTGTTTCAGACTAGCAAATGTATTTAGTAGTATTAGTAGTAGTTTTGTGTAAAATTCTTATTTGCATGTTCAACCAACATGCAACACATATCTGTTCTCTGGTACAATAATGAACAAGAATTAACATACAGTAATACCTCACCCTATGTCAGTAATTGTTTCCAAAATGCATGACTTAAGTTGAAAAAGGTCTTTACATGAAAAAGCTCTGACAAATTATTTAAACCCCGTATAAACACCTAATAAGCATTTCCCTTAAATGTGTAAACTGTATTAATATTAAATTAATGAAAAAACAAAAACAAATTTTTACTAAAAAATTTTACACGAGTGATGTCTGTGTTGCATGCTGGTGATGATGTGGAAATGCTACTGTCTGGCATCTTTTTCTAGTAAAGACCAGCCTCATCTACATTGAATATGTGTTCTGCAACAAATCCATTTTCTATAATGAACTTCACTAATGTAGCAGGGATTTCAGATGCTGCTGTTACGTCAGCTGACGCACTTTCACCTTGGATCCTGATGCCTTGGAGACCCTGTCTCTGTATAAACCTCAAAGACCATCCTGCACTTGCTTTGAACTCTATGTCGTTCTCATAGGGACACCTTTTCTTGAGGTCTGCAAACAAAGACAACACTTTCTCCTGAATCAACATCTGGGTTATGGGAATATGCAGATGAGTCTGCTGTTCAATCCAAAGGGAGAGAAGTTTCTCCATTTCTTCATAAATCTTGCCTCTTCTTTTGTTGATGACATTGTTCTTCATCCCTGGAGAGTCATCCTTAACATGTTCTAAAGTCCGTTCCCTGTCATGCACGATTGCCAATACCGTCATCCGAGTACCCATTTCTTGTTTTACCATGCTAACCTTATCTTCTAATGATATAACATGATGCTTAAGGCTGGCACTAGCACTAGGAACATTCTTCATTGCCATGGAGGCAAATATTAAAGGCACAAATGCAACACAAATGAGACACTGCAAGTGTAATGCAAATAACACAGTATGAATAGCACAACACAAGTTTCTGAACAACAATGCCAACCATCAACGCTTCCATATGACGGAACTTGGAGTTATCTGCACCAAACACCAGGTAAATAAGTCAATATTTTTTAATTTATAAGCTTCTATTTGATTTTATACATTACCGTTTATTATTTTACATATTTTAACATCGGCTGACTGGCATAAGGCTGTGTAAACTGACTTAAGATGATTTGTATTTTTTTCCATATATTTTTAACAACAAACCTATTTAAAGTCAAATTCGAACTATCACAAATTGACATATGATGTATTACCGTACAGTTAACTAGTAGAAAACCTATTACCTGAAACATTGTTGAAAAAAACCTGAGAAAAACACGAGCAACCTTTAATCATTAAAGAGTGTCTCCTTGTTTGACAATATTTATGAAAGCATTGTCAATGCAATGGTCAAGATATATTGTTGTTTCAAACCAGAGTCGCATTGCTCAATGCTGTGGTATTGCGTAAGCCAATATCTCTCTATATATAAAATCCAATGTTTGTATGTCCGCTTTTCACAATAGAACTAACTAACAGATTTAGATCAGGTTTTTTTCTATAATTTGCTTGAATGTTCAAGTTGATTTTGCGACTTTTGTTATTGCGCTGAGTATCACAGTTCGCTTGCAGGAGCGATTTATTCACGCTAATCCAAAATAGAGGCTGCGGACTGAGGGGAGGGGGGAGCGTGATGTTAGGAGTGGGGAGCCAGGTGGGGCACTCCTCATTCACGCGCCAGCCTCCATTTTACCTCTTGCGACATGTTGCCGCGTACCTTGCCTCCTCTTACCTAGTGATACCTGTTTGTTTATTGATTTTTAAAGTTGTAATCAGAATATAAGTTTAATATGTTACTGTGCTCTGTTCAAATATTTTAAATCAACTTTTCCTTTCTAATCACATGTACAGCTAACACAAAGCCAGATTTAGCACATAGGAGTTGTTAGGCAAGCTTTTTAAGACAAGACAAGTTAAGGGCAAACTGTGAAATGGGCATTGTACTATTTCTGTGTGTCAGAGTCAGCATGACATTGGATCTTCTTTTCCTTGTTTGGAATGGCATGATTTACCTAATTGGGGACTTGTACATGAAGAAATAGTATAAAGCCTTGGAACAATGCCCGACACACCTTGGAAGCCGACACATAGATGGGAGATACTGTGATCTGATTGTGAAATTACTTCCAACGCAGCAACGAAAATGGCAGACTGTATACATCGGGCTCCCACTTCGGTGATGGTCTTGTCATGGCTTCCTCGTCTGTTATATTGCGTAAACCGTCATTAAAGAAACCTAAGTTATTTTTCCTATGTGATTTTTTACCGCCGTGTCACTAGGGGTTGGGGGGTAACGCCTATTAATATCATATCTATATAGTTTCAGGTTATGTAATATGCCGTAATTACAAAAGAACTTATTCCAACAAGGGAGCTAGCGCCCCCTGCTGGATACAAAAGTTTGTCCTGTTTCACCACTACACAGGTGGAGCCGCAGAGGACGGCTAATTGTATATATATAAAAAAAAATAGTTTTAAGTCATCAACTAAAAAATGTGTTTTGTGAAGTTGAAAGCGTGTGACTGTGTGTTTTTGGAAAGAAAAATGATTACTTTTTATAGTGTGGTGTTTGTAAAATATCCATCATTCCCTCCGAAAGTATACCTCACAATACACTGAAGAACACAGTAAACAGCATGAAGTGTTACTTGGTTTTCTTGAACCCAGGTTAATGTTCAAGTGTATTGTCACATGTATAGATAATTGCAGAAAAACTTAAAGAAGATACCACATTTAAATTAATTCCTGCTCCATGGTGTCAATGGCTGTCTTTGATTCAGTCCAACTATTGAAATCCATGCTGAAGATGGGGCCCACTTTATCCATTATGGTCTCAGTCTAGTATACTTCAAGCCTAGATGCCTTTTTATTGTATTATGATGAACAATAGTAATTATGTTACTGCTAATTTTATTAATTATCAATGACTTACATACCCACCAATATACCCATTTACTGATCTTGCACATTACAGAGTTATGGGGGCCGATACCTGTTCTTACAACATTTGGCACAAAGCAGAAATGGACCATGGGCAGAGCACCTGTCGTTCACTGGGTTCATTCATACAGTCATAAAAACTCAGTCCTATACATCTTTGGAACGTGAGACAGAAACAGAGAGAATGTGCAAACTCGGCATGGACAATGGCCAAATTGGGGATCAAGCCAGGTTTTCTGTAACTTTGAAACAGCAGCATCTAATAAAGATATGATGTAGTCTACATTTGTTCAGCTGAGGCATAGCCTTTGTTCTCCCCAGTGAGTATTATTAGTAATAAGAAGAATACAATTATTATATTAAGTTGTAAGACTGCTATTTTGTATTGTCACAATCTGCAGTTCTGTAAAATACATTTTTTTTTTTACCTTTAATGACCGCTGTATAGTGAAATGCTTTGTGATGAATGGTACCTTATAAAATGGAGGCTGATCGAGTGAGCGATTGCTGTGTCTTGTTAAACTCTAGCCCTAATTCAACATTTCAGACATGCCTTGATTGATTTATTTTTGTCTTTTTAAGCTGTTTCAGTTGAAATGAAAGAACCCACTGTTGAAAATCACTCCTTTTCAAAGACTTTTCTTTTAATCTGCTGTCTGTGTTGTTATTTAATATTAGGGAAAATGACTGGACTAATTTTGCTTTCATTTCCAGAAAAGAAATAAACAGAAAAAAAATTCCACTTCATTTCCCTCAGCCGCTTCACTTGTTTATTTGCACTCCTGGGGAAATCTGCAAAAAGATTTAATAAAAACAACACAGTTTATGAAATTGCCTGATTTTAAACATGTGTGCTGTACATGAAGGTGTAAGATAATGCTAACATAATATAGCAATAAAGCGATTCAGATGATTATAAGTTTGTCTTTGTTTTCACAGTTCATTATTTTCCTAATGGCTCAGGTTTTTGTGGGTTAATAGCAATCGACTAAGCAGCTGTGAACACCTCAATGTGAAATATCTCAAACCTACATGAGGCTTGTTAAAGCAAAGCTTCTGGCTCTGGGGCCATTCACAATAATAAATAAATATATAAATAACTGTAGGGAAAAATCTATGTACTGTATGAAAAAAGTTGCTCTCTAGGGAAGCTTCTATTTTAATTATTTAAATCTGCTACACTTGGGATCAATTAGATGAGGCAGACTCGTGTGGACATGCATTCGGACTCCAAGGCATTTCTGTTAACAGCACATTTGGAAAACTGCCATGCAGCTGTAGCACAGTATAGTGCGGTGTCAGGAAGGACCTCTTTCTTTTTGTAATGGTTGCTCTATAGACGTGTAGCCATTGTGGATGGATTAGCTGTTGACAGCAAAATGACTTGCCACGGCTCAGGCCTTCTTTGCTAATATATTTTGCAACTAAGAAAAGGTAAATCATTTTGTCAACTTGATCTGTTTCCCTAGAAGTTGCATCTTGAATTTCAAAGAACTTTAAGTTACTTTTAAGTCTTATGATGTAATGGCTGTCCCATCTCTCTCACAGATTATCTGACTGCTGTCTTGTGTTTTTAGGTCTTCTTTCAAAGGTATGCTACTCAGTTTATTCTTTTGTCTCAGTGGGCAGAGTTTCCTTATATTTACATTAATTCTACAGTGAGCTGATGGTCACACTCATAACGTCACATAAACTTTGCAGTCTCCTGTCCAGATTTTTACACAACTACCCAACAGGGCCAGATCAGGCCTGCAGTTTAACTCTTTGAGGGCTGAATATTATTTTCCAAAACAACGCAGTTTTTTTGAAAAGCGCACAAAGCAACGGTTTCACACATGAATCAACATAAAACATCTGTTGCTTCATGCGGTGGCCGCCAGTTCGGTGTCACTTGTGACTTGAGCCGCTCACAGGTAGCAGGTTGGCTGCCAGGCTGTCTTGACGTGGCGTGGTTTTTAGCAGCGGCGGTCGCACTACCACACAGACTGGTTTTAGCCCTTGTCATTGTAAGTGGCGCTCCTTCCAGGCGAACGTTGCCGTAGGTGCATCAGCTACCTGTTCAGCACCACAATCAGCTGGAGATCGATCAGCTGATGCCGGTACCTCACATTCGCTTTTGATGACTGGTAACAACATTGGAGTCCGACAAGTCAGAGTCTGATTCAGTGATAATACGCAAAACATCGGCACTTTTGTTTACTCATTTGCTTCGGTCACTCGTCGGATGTTTATTGTAGTTTAGTCCTCACTACTCACACAAGCGCAGGGAATCTCGGTCAAGCCGACACGGCTAACGTTCCTTCTACCAGAGTGGAACAAAAACATAACAGCGAGGTTTGTCACCGTTTTACATTTAATTACCGCCATCAGCCCCTCCTGTTGGCAAAAGTCGACATCCGCACTGAAAGAGTTAAGCTAGTAAAGGATGGTGTGTGAAGACTCTTTTCTGCTTGGTGGCTTTGACAGGATGATAGTAAAGCAGACTCAGACAAGTAAAGAATGAGGATACCAGCAGCATCAAATCATCTAGATTACGGATAATATGGAATTATTTATCTAGTAGAATGCAGAGATTCTGCTGGATATTCTTGTGGCCTTGGAATTTATAAAGCAGGGTGTCAAACTCTGGAGGGCCACTGTGACTACTACTCTTCAATCCTGCCATGTTCTTACATACTAACCACTTACTTCTCCTAATGGAACAACCTTTGTTTGACTTAATTTTAGTTGACTTGTTTTTTCAGTCTCTCTCACATCTCTTTTTTATTTTAACCAGCAGCTAAACAATAATGAGATACAAAGTGAACCAACAGATGATCAGCTGTATAATGTGGGTTAAAATGTTGTTGTTGGAAATATAATCATGGATAGAGTGATAGAGTAGTATTTTAATCTAAGCAACATGCAATCAAATGGAGGATGTCCAAATCAGACCATCAAATAGCAGTAATATGTAAAATAAAGAGATGACAAAGAGAAGCATTAAAGCGTCTTAAACATCATATTATTTAATAGAAGGAATTATTAAGTGTATGATTGAGAAATACATGGCAATAACAGGAGTTTTACTGAACAGTCAGCATGTGTTCAGAAGAGGAAGGTTGTGTTTTACGAACATGGTAGAATTGTGGTAGTAACAAAAGACTACAATCAAAGTAGTGCACATGATATTATTTAACTTGACTTTCAGAAAGCTTTTGATAAGGTGCCATATGAGAGGTTGGGCATCGATCTAAAAGAAGTGGGAGTTCATGGTGTAGTGTGTAGACGGGAGCAGAATTGGCTCAAACACAGGAAGCAGAGGGTTAGGAACGTTATCAGGGTGATTTTAAGAGTGGTGTTCCACATGGGTCAGTGCAATGGCTACTGTCATTTTTAATATATATAAGTGATTTGGACAGGAATATAAGTAACAAGCTGTTTTAGTTTGCAGATATGTGGACTGGCAGATAATCTGGAATCGTTGAATCATTACAGAGGGACTTGGGTAGCAAACAGGCTTGGGGAGATTTATGACAGATGAAGTTTAATGTCAGTAAATGTAAAGTATTATACTTAGGAAATAAAAATCTTAGGTTTGAATACACAATGGGAGGTCTGGCAATGGAAAGTACACCTTATGAGAAGGAGAAGGAGTCATAGCGGACTGCTGGAGAGTGTTCAGAAGCCATTAAGAGAATGTTAGGGTATATAGCACGATATGTAGAGTACAAGTACAGGGAAGTTTTATAACGCACTGGTGAAGTCTCATCTGGAGTACTATGTGCAGTTTTGGTTTCCAAGTTACAAAAAGACATAGCAGTATTAGAAAAAGTAAAGAGAGAAGTGACCAGGCTGATTCCAGGACAACACGAGATGAGTTATGAAGTAAGATTTAAAGAGCTGAGCCTTTTCAGTCAGTCATTTTCTAACCTGCCTAGTTCTGAACAGGGTCATGGGGGTGCCAGAGCCTATCTCAGACAGCTTAGGGTGCAAGGCAGGAACAAACACTGGGCAGGGAGCCAGTCCATCACACCCACAAACAAGGGCCAATTTAGTATCACCAGTCCTCTTAACTTGCTTGTCTTTCGAATGTGGGAGGAAAATATAGCACCCAGAGAGAACATCCAAACTACGCACAGGGAGGACTCAGGACACGAACCCTGGTCTTCTTACTGCAAAGCAGCAGCAGCCTTACCACTGTGCTGCCCTGAGCCAGTTCAGTTTCAGTTTTCAGTAAGTAAGAGGAGATTAACAGGAGAGATGATTTAAGTATTTAATATTATGGAAGGAATTAGTACAGTAGATCAAGACTGTTACCTTAAAATGAATTCACAAGAGACACAATCAAATTTCACACAAACATTAGGAAGTTTTTCTTCACACAGAGAACCATAGACACATGGAATGCATTTCCAATTAGTGTGGTAGAAAGTAGGACTTTAGGGACCTTCAAAACTAGACTTGATATTATTTTGTATATAGGACACGCGAACTTGGGCTGAATGGAATGTTCTCGTTTAGATTGTTCTAATGTTCTAATATACAAATATCACCAGTTACTTCTCCAAGGGATGCTTTTTTGCTCTTTGTTCATTTGGAACATTAAGTAATACTTCAGTTGAAATTTTGGGCATGAACTGGAGTCAGAATCTCAGTCCAAATGCTACAAGAGTGTGAGTGATGGTGGCCACATCTAACTGTGCATTAAATATCTCGACATCTTTTAAAACCCCCTTCGCTTATTTTCGTAGGTTTCTTCCTGCAATGTGTGTGAGATGTTCTTTTTGTAACTGGAAACTTTTTAAATGGAAGTCCAGCACATGCTAATATTCATAAAGCAGTGTTCTGAATTCTAAATATTGTGTTATTTCCACTAAACAAGATGGATCCCAGCATGTGAAGCTGTCAGACTTTCTTATCAACCTACGGCTTATCCAGTCTAGTCCAGTCTCTGTTTCTATAGTTTGCTCCATTTTAGGAGATGAATGGATGGATGACTGAGGCTAAGAAGGACAGATCAAGAACTTATGTTTCCTTAGAATATCTAAAAAGCTCAGTTTAGGAGATGTAGCCCAGGTGTGAGAGAACATCTCTTCCACATGGCTGAGGAAAGGGAACCATAATGTCTGCATAGACTCAAGGCAAATAATCAAATACTATAATACAATACAATACAATACAGTTTATTTTTGTATAGCCCAAAATCACACAGGAAGTGCCGCAATGGGCTTTAACAGGCCCTGCCTTTTGACAGCCCCCCAGCCTTGACTCTCTGAGAAGACAAGGAAAAACTCCCAATAAAAACCTTGTAGGGAAAAATGGAAGAAACCTCAGGAAAGGCAGTTCAAAGAGAGACCCCTTTCCAGGTAGGTTGGGCGTGCAGTGGGTGTCAAAAGTAGGGGGTCAATGCAATACAATATACACAACAAAACAATTCCTTAAGACAGCATAATAATAAAAATTTTAGAAGTACAGTTTAACAGTAGATGAGGCACATCCACACAGATGAGGGCCACTGATGCTGCAGGCAGTTTTCTTCAAAGAGGTAGTAGTCTTGCACAGCCTAAGATCCATCTGTGCTGCAAAACTAGAAAGTCATACACCAGTTCAAAGCAATAATAAGTCTAAGAGAGCAAGCATTTATTAAAATGAATATGGCATCATCAAAACTGCCATGTCACAGATCCAGTACCCTGGGTTTGTACCCTTCATCCACAAGTTGTGTCTGAGGAGTCTGCGCGTTCTCTGTTTGTTGGTGTGGGGTTTTCTCTCATATCCCCAAAAAACATGCAGGTGAGAATATTTGGCAATTTTAAATAGGCCTCTGTGGGAGTGTAGATACGTGTGTGAGTGGGCTCATTCCACCCCACTCCTGTCCGTAACTGGGTTAAGTGGTGTTCAGATTGGTTTGTATGTTAACATCCTTAAACCTGCTTAATCTGATCTCTGTGGGGATGTGGAAGAAAACTACAACACAGACTGATCGTGGAATTTCAGGATAGATAACAATGTGGGATTTTAACCCAAAGCACTAGATTTGTGAGGCAACAATTCAACCGCCGTGCTGCCTTTATTATAATTTATAGCTGTTTTTTTTTATCTAGCATTCAATTTAAAATCAACAAGATTAACTTTGAAAAGAGATACAGAGTCTGTCTTTTTTCACCAAAATGCTGTTTTTAAATGTGCTGAGTAGAAAATCTTTTTCACCATTTGCAGCTTTTTATTCTCCCAGAGTAGCCTACTTAGTCAGAATGTCCTTCTCTGTAAATATCATCATTACTCCTAAATGTGCACTTCTGCGTAAGATGCTTGACTGGAGAACACAAGATGGTAGGTTTAACCCTACTGCTGATTTACTGAGTTTTGAGAGAGCCACAGACTAGTCTGGGTTAAAAGACTACACAAATGAACTTGTGAAGAAATATATTTCCTGTAAATTCCTTTAAAATCGCATTAACCCTGAAATGGATGAGATAGAGAGAGAGAGGGAGATTGGGAGCATGCACTGATACAGCATGTTGCTGCACCCACCACACAACGAACCACCTCAAGATGCCAAATTAGGACCCGAGTGCGGCTGTGCAATGGGTGACATCTGAGAAGTCTGCATATGGTAAAATAAACAAAGATGTTAATGGTGCCAATTTGGGGTCAAATTAAAATCTGGTCTCAGTATGGCTTATGGAGAACACCATCCATTCCTCCTTCTTACTATCAAATGATTAGTTGGATCAGATTCTCTGATTTCTGTTAAATCACAAGTGAATTCACTGAAGAGTTCCCATTTTTTCTACTATCCACTGCTCCTTTGAAATGAAGTGTTGCTAAAATGGAACACCTTTTCTCTTAATGCAAATAATTAAAACAGCCAAGCACCTTTTTAGTGTTAGATATATCTGTCTACTTTTATTATGTCACAATCTTATGACAAGTGTGTTTTGAGGTTTGTTAGGTCAGGAAAACAGTAGTTCTGAAGTAAAGAAATTATGGACACTAATCATGGAGCTAGAGAGTGGCAGTGCGTTGCATGTTGATTAGCACATGCAAGTAAGGATTTCTGTACACGTGGCAATAGTCACCCTATAACCCCATGTACGTAATAAGGTAGTCCTAAGCTCAAGCACACTCCTTTCTCTCCTCCTCTGCATCCTTCTCCACTCTGCAAGGTGAGTCCTTGCTGCTTCTCCACTTTCAATTCCTGGCTCACCTTGAAGAGCCTGCTGAAACTCATTCATAGCTAGACCCAGGAGCGCCTCTGGTGCCGTGCCTATATAACTGACAGGCACTTCTGGGTCATTAGGAAGCCTGTTTTGTCCTGGTAGACTCTACTTTCCCCTTTTGTATTATTAATATGTAGCCTTTGTCAGAATGCCTCAAATCTCACAGACTTACCACTGTTTATAAGGTATTGTACCATATAACTTCTCCCCACCTTCCCTTCAACATTTATAACCTCAGGCAATTAGGTGTAGTAAAAGACAAGCAGGAGTTAAGTTACAATTTAAATAATGTATTATTGATCATATTAATAAATAATAACAATATGCAAAGTACATTTGAATATTGGTAACATGATAAATGCTGATGTGTAGTTTCAGACAGCACACAGACTTGTTAGTTACTATAAATGTCTCTAGTTAAGGCATCATTTATGGTCAGCTTTCTTCAGAACAGGCTGCATGCCTGTTTCAATATGGCTGCCGAGCTGTGCTCTTCATTGTGTTGTCCATTTCAGTTCATGATGTGAGATGCTCCTTTATCAGTAGGTAAGAGAGAGAGAGGGGTAAAGCAGGCAAATTGATATATTTTCTGTCCAGCCTCTACAGCCAATAGGGCGTCATGGTACCTAAAGGCTTCTAATACAAACCAATTCCAAACAGCCATACTCCAGATCAATGGGGCAGAGAATACATTCACACCTGCCCCCAAAACCATGTGTTAAAGTGGAGCTCGCCAGCTGGGCAGTCTGGCTTTCCTGTCGGGGTTGACTGAGAGAATCCTGCAGAGAAACATTTGCCAAACTTGTTTGAGGCACTTGTCGTAAAATTCATTATCCTGACTTAGTCCTAGGGGGTAAACATGAATTCTTCTCACTAATGAAATAATAATATTACATTGCCTTGCCTAAGTTATAAATACATACAAAATATTTATCAACTTGTGTGCAAAATTTTACATCATAACAAAGACCATACAAGTCTTGCAGACTATGGGAGTTCCAGCCAGTGGCTCTTTTTTCCAATCTGGCAGAATTTTCTTTTGAAATTACAAGTCCCAGTCAACTCTGTTGGAGTCTGAATCCTAGCACCATTACTCTGAAGAAGCCTGTTGGTCTGGAGGGCCTGAAACTGCTTTATCCAAGTTCTCCAACCTTCCTTTATTATGGAATCCAGTCCAGGGAGGGTCCCAATACATCTCTCAGATGGGATTTTAATAATTCCATCCTATGAGTGTTTGTGACCACATACTGAATGGTATATCCACTACACCCTTAGCTCCTCGGTGGTTAGAGAGGCAGTATGGCCTAATGTGTTGGACTGTGAAGCACAAGTGGGCCACTTCAGTCCACACAACACTGTATTCTCACTATGGGTTTTAAATTTTTAATTCAGTTTCCTACATGTAAAATGTATTGCCTGTGTAGTTTTAACAAAAAATGACAGTGATGTGCACTGAGTTCAAGTAAAAAACTAACATGTTAATTAAATATACGTAACAGGTGTTTTTTATTATATAATAAAATGCTGTCATTTATATTTTGCAGGTCTCATCTGCTAATGACTACTTTGTGCACTGCAGTTTCTTTTAAGCCTTGTGTCCATATGGATGATGGAGAGCCTCGACAGGGAAGCAGTGCAAGCAGCGGAAAGCCCAGCTTTGGAAAATCAATGCAAGTTCCTTTGAAGCCCCTTTTTTAGAGGAGCTTCAGATTTAATAGATTTTTTTTTTTGTAGTTTACCTGTTTATAAATGCATCAGTATCCTCTCCGCATCCCAGAGCTAGGTTATTTTTGACCTGTTGTAATTTGAGCCTTTGTTCTCTATTTTATTCATTTTTTATAGTACTTCAAAGATTGTGTTCTTTTGTTATATTATTGAATAGCAACATCTTTTGAAGAGTGAAGGATGTGTGGACTGCAGAATCTGTATTCCAACCATTTTTCTTTATGGGGTAAAACATTTAAGAATGTTTTGGATCACAGATAATCTGGGGCCTCATACATAATGTTAAAACATGGCACATGGACAAAAGCGGAAATGTTCGTACGCACCAAAAAATCCAGAAGCATAAATCTGTGCATTCGCACTACCATGTTCTTCTGCTCCATAAATCCCGGTCAGCGTGAAAAGTAACGCACGTGCACGCGCCTGCTGCCACTCCCCAAACTCCTCCCAGAATTACGCCTCTTTGAATGTGTAAATCAATATAAATAGCCCTTAAACTCAGCATTCTGTGAAAAGGCAATGGCAAAAGTACGGGGGGAAATAGAAGAATTTTAGCAAATACCAAGTAGAGACAAGGAAAAACGTACTATTTGTTGGTTTAAACAGTGATATAAACAACAAAAGGAAGTTGATTGAGTGACATAGAGTGTCGGAGAAACTTGAAAGCTCAAGTTCACAAAGTCGCACAGTGCCTGAAATAAAAAAGAAGTTGTCAGATATCAAAGTAACCGTGAAAAGGCGAGTCATAGCCCACTGTCTGAGTCTCATATGAAAGTGTTTCAGTATATATGATAAAGCCACATCAAGGATGTGGATCTAAAAAAGAAAGGGAAACCACACAGGAACAGTGTCACTGCTTTGATGCTGGGTGCCGCCAGTTTGCTAAACCGAGCGGAGAACTTGCGTACGCCAAGGATTTATCCATCCATCCATCCATTATCCAACCTGCTATATCCTATCCACAGGGTCACGGGGGTCTGCTGGAGCCAATCCCAGCCAACACAGGTCACAAAGCAGGAAAAAAACCCCAGGCAGGGCACCAGCCCACCGCAGGCCAAGGATTTAGCTTGCACTGAAAATGTGCTTGGCTTTACGTCAAATTTATACATCGTGATTTGAATGTGGAAATGGGAGTACGCAACATTTTTGTGCATACGCACACGTTTATACCCCTGGATTTTAGAATAATACATTGAAAAGGCAATTTTAGAGGCATATTTCACCCCCATTGGGCCTTTAATAGATTGCACATTTTCCCATGTCTGCATGGATCTTTCTCTCACAGCTCAATGACATGCATCTTAAGTTAACTGGCAACTTTAAATTGACCCAGTATGCATGAGTACATTTGTTTAGGTAAGTGTGGCCTGCAAAGGCCTGGTTAGACCTTAGTGCTGTCTGGGAAAAACTTTGGTTCACTGTGACCCTAGTCTCGCTAAAGCCACACGTGTAATACAGTATATATGTCTGGAGACATCTATGAGTGAATTTTGCTTAAAAGTAAGTGGGAACTACTTGATTACTCACTAAATGTCCAAACCAATCCAATGCCTCAAGAAGGTGGCACTCAAAGTAAGTGCAGCGATTTTGAACAGCAAAGATCAGAGGTGCTCCCATTAACATGGTCCAACAGGTAGAAAGCTTCTGTTTACAATGAACCGTCTATAGTCAATAAGTCTCCTAAAAAACCCTATTGGGCATATAAATGTGTGTTGGGTGTGCAGAGGGCACATTGAATGTTTTAAAAATAAAAGTAACCAGACACAAAGGAAAATCCTTTCTGTAGCATCAGATTACACATTAGAATTTGACAGCATCAATGGACAAATGGTAATGTGAATGATATGTTGTTGCAGGTGCCGTGTGTGCTCTCTGTTGTTCCAGCATTATTAATGCGCATAGTTTAGAATTTGATGTAAGCTTGAAAGAATTAACATCTATTCTTGTGAAAATATTGTGTGTCAGATGCCATCCAAAGGACTGCCATTAAGAGAGTTAATAACAATGAGCTACAGGAGATGCAGATTTCAGCACCCAAAATATCTGAATCAACAAATCTGCCTAACAACACCACAGATGAAGCTGCACAACATCCACCTTCTGACTGCACATTTAAATGAATAACTAAAGAAATTTTATATTATGGTCAAATTGAAAATGCAAACATGCCATGACAAAATAGCTACAGTGTTTTAACACGTTATATATCACGTATCTAAACTCTATTTGCTATGTTATGTCATATAGTAATGCAATAGTTAAAGCAGACAGAAGTGTGGAGCACAGTAGGCTGCAGTGGTCTACATGTTTATGTCTCTCTGTCTCCTCTGTTGTAGCATTCATTACAAATTCCAAATTAATTATTAAGCTTCCATTACCTTGTGCTACTGAGCTCCTAAATAGATACCAGAAATTTTAGCTTTTTATCTTCTCTCAGTGCCAGCGGCCTCATGTATAAACGGTGCGTATACAGGAAAAACTTTGTATAAGCCTGTTTCCATGCACACTTCAAGATGTATAAAAACTAAACTTTGCATAAAGCCATGCAGACTTTCACGGAAGCCTCATACAAAGTGTACACACTTTTCTGCTCAGTTTTGTAAACTGGCAGCACCCAGCATCAAAGCAGTGCCACTGTTTCTGTGACATTTTCCTTCTTTTTCATATTCACATCCATGACATGGAATTTATTAAATACACCGAAATTAATTGCATATCGTTTACAAATTTAATTCACTTGATTGTAATCATTCTATTAGAATATAATGGTGCACGGAATGGGCAAACTATTACAACTAGCATACCTGCTTTATGTTAGAAGACATTGCAAATGGAAGAATTAGAAGTGAGTGTGCATTTATAGATGATGATGACTGGCTTCTAAGTCAATTTCAGTTTCCAAGAGCTATCCTTTTAGAGCTGTGTGCTGAACTGGTGCCGGCTTTACAAAGGCAGACTTTAAGGAATTGTGTTCTACATTCTCCTTTGTAAGTTCTTTCCACTCTTGCGTTGTTAGCCACAGCAGCTTTTCAACGTGAACTTGCTGACCAATTGGGTATTTCACAATTATCACTGAGTCATGCCAGGGCAGCTTTATGGGATGGTATTATCTGCTTGTCATCCAGATATATAAGATATACACTGTGGTTGAACTGGAAAACATCAAAACGCAATTTGCAGTAACATCTGGTTTTCCAAATGAAACCAGAGAAGTCAACTGCATGTACATTGCTATTATAATGGTGCTGGACAAGGTATATTAGCCAGGGATGAATCACCATAAGAATGCAGGAGAGCCTGTAATAAAGGCAGCTTTGCACAGTCGCAGGTGCTTTTTCCAACTAGGGCAGCAAAAGGCAAGCAGTCCTTTTAAGGATAGTGAGTCATCTCAAAGAGCCACATATAACATGTCAGTATCTTTTCTCTCATTTTTGGAGACTTTCGAATTTTCCTACTTCCATTATCTCTAACCTGCTCTGCATTTGTATCACAGGACTTGCGTCTGAAGGTTGTAAGTATGACGTGACTTGTCCGTCACATGGCAAGTGAAAGTGTCTCTGTCTCTCTTCAAAATATCACGTCTCTTCCCCAGGAAAAAGTCTCGCCTCATCGCAAGTTTTTTTTTTTATGGTAAAGAGAAATAGAAAGCATTTCTGCTCTACTAATATGCTGCTCTATAATCCACAGATAGTGTGTCGCATTGTGCAAGTATGTAGCATGCTGCATAATATGGCATACACTCGAGGCTTGCCAATACCTGAAGAGATGCTATATGGTGAACGTGACCCTGACCCACCAAATGATCAGCCAAATCGCACGGCATTATAACTTCATTTGAATGTAATTAGCAGAATGTAAAAACAGGTAATCAGATGCCGCCTTTTTTAACCAGTTCATTTCATTTGTAGTCAGTATTACATAGTACAGCCTTAAATTCCTTAGTTCATTGGCCACATCTCTTTCAGCATCCACTCTTGCATTTTTTTAAATCCAACACAGTGTCCATCAGGACACAAGCAGATGTTCACCCAGTGGTTTGCGAAGCAGAGGTTTGTGTGCAGCCAGTGCCCAAATATGTTGCATCCTCAGCATGGGAGTCAGCTTTTGTAATATTGTCCGACACAGAATAAACAGACAGTGGGCTGTGTTTTCAAAGTGACTTTGATATCTACCCACTTTTTTATTTCGGGCACTGTGTGACTTTATGAACTTGAACTTTTGAATGTCTCCGCCACGAAACTCCAATAGTTTCCTTTTGTTGCTTATACCACTGCTTAAGCCAACAAATAATAAGTTTTTCTTTGCCTGCACTTTGCATTCATTAAAATTCTTTTTTTCCATGTGCTTTTACCATTGTCTTTTAACAATACACTGAACAGAAGGGGTTATTTATATTGCTTTGCATATTCAAAAATGAGAAATTCTGGGAGGAGTTGGGGTGTGGATGTAGAGGCGTGCTCATACGTTAAATTTCATGTTCATTAGAATTTATAAAGAGGAAGTGCATGGAACTTGGCGTATGCACAGTTTTATGCATCTGGATTTTTTGTGCATATGCACATATTCAGTTTTGTCCATACACCATGTTTTAGTTTGAATTCTACGCCCGGCGTTATAATGAGGCCCCAGGTCTTTTGTTCAGTATCTTTTGCTCTAATTTTGAAACCCCAGCAGTCATTTAAAATGCACAGAATGGATGAATTGGGTTGGATGTTTTAGGAAGAAGCCCTGCGGGTGTAGCTTTTGCAGTACAGCATTTTGTCGCTATTACTACAAACTTTTTATCAGGTTTTCCCCAGACGTGTATTTTCATTTGAGAATCACCTTCGGCCCTGCATGACTACTGTCATCATGAACCGAATGAGAAGGTTTGAAAATCAATTAATGGGTCTTTTACTTAAAAGAATTGACATGCTGACATGTTATATGTTGCTCAGACATGCAAATAGGAATTTCAATGTAGTTTGTTCATGCAAAAGTAACCTTGAATTTCATTGCTCATTCTTCTATGTTTTTCCATGAAAATCTGGTTAAGCTAATAGGTTTATTGGGTCACTGTTGTCATGACTATATGTGCTAATCATAGAGCCCAACCTACCACTCTCTATGGCTCTATGATTAGTTAATACGACAGCCTTACCTTAAAGAACTGCCTTACCTTCTTTAACTGTAATCAGCTAGATGGTTGATTTTCATCAATAGAAGTGAACTGCACCTATAATAAGACTATAAAATGACATCAAAAACTCAGAATCTGTGTCTCCATGATGGGACAGTTAACTTCATAAGCTGGAATGTTAAAAGCATGAATCACAAATTAAAGAGAAAGAAAGTACTTTCTCACCAAATAGTATTTTTACTGGAGACCCACTTACTAAGCAAGGATCAGTTTCGGCTGCAAAAAGACTGGACTGGCCAAATGTTCCATTCTAGTTTTACAAAGAAAACTAGAGGGTGGGAATTCTCATACATACAACAGTACCATTTGTAGCATCAGATGTAGTATTGGATCCTGAAGGGAGATATGTAATGGTCATGGGAGACTTATCTAACTGTAAAATGGTTTTGATAAATGTTTATGCACCTAATGTTGATGATAAGGAATTTATACAAAATTTATTTGCATCCATTTCCCAATCTGAACTCTCATAAAGTTATAATGGCGGGGGACCTCAATTGTGTTCTAAATCCACTTTTAGATAGGACTTCCTCCACAGGGGGAACGGCATCTAATACATCAAAGATAATTACAAAGTTTATAACTGATCACAACTTATCAGATCCCTGGAGGTTTTTAAACCCAAATTCAAGAACATATTCTTTCTACTCACCAGTACATCATTGCTACTCAAGGATTGATTACTTCTTTATAGACAATAACTTCTTGCCTAAGATTAAATCTTGTAAATACGATGCTATTGTTATTTCTGACCATGCACCTATGATCTTGGAGCTAAAATTACTAAGCCCCGTACACTCACCCCACAGATGGCCTCAACCCTTCTATTAGCTGACGAGAATTGTACTGAATTTATATCCAAACAAATCAAATTCTTTCTAGAGACAAATACATCCCCTGAGATCTCTGCAGGAATACTCTGGGAAACTCTTAAGGCCTTCTTAAGAGGACAGATTATCTCATATCTTTCCCACAGAAATAAATCCGAAGAAAGTAGCAGAGATAAAAAGCGAAATTACTAAAATAGATTAAGAACACGCCAGACTACCAAGCGAGATTCTACATAGGAGAGGCAGGCTCTACATTCAGAATTAAACCTCTTGACAACTAAAGAAACTGAACAACTAATTTACAAATCCAGACATCATTATTATGAACATGGAGAGAAAGCTAATAAGCTTTTAGCTCAACAAATTCACAAGCAAGAAGTGCGCAACGCAATCTCGGTAATCACTAACACGAACGGAGATAAAATCGAACACAAAAATATAATGCACACTTTCAGAGACTACTATAAATCCCTATATACTACTGAGTTTAAAGAAGACAATATACAATCTAATGCATTTCTGGATACATTACAGATACCACAAATAGACGCTTTAGTGTGGAGGAACTTGATAAACCTCTGGCATTATCAGAATTACTAGATGCTATAAAGTCACTCCAAGGTGGAAAAGCAGCAGGCCCTGATGGCTACCCTGCAGAAATTCTCCGCTCAGCTAGCTCCCTCCTATTAGCAACATTTACAGAAGCCAGAGATAACCAATCTCTTCCACAAACCTTTGCCAAGCACTAATCACTGTCTTTCCAAAACAAAATAAGGACTTATTACAATGTGCATCATACAGACCAATTTCACTTCTGAATAACGACGTTAAAATACTCTCTAAAATCATAGCTAGAAGGATGGAGAAAGTGCTCCCCTCGTTAATATCACAAGACCAAACTGGATTTATTAGGGGCCGACACTTATCTTCAAATCTTCGACGCCTGTTTAATGTAATATACTCACCAACTAAATCAAACACCCCAGAAATATTATTATCATTGGATGCAGAAAAAGCATTCGACATGATTGAATGGAAATACCTTTTACTATTTTGGAGAAGTTTGGGTTTGGCCCAACATTTGTGCATGGATTAAATTACTGTATACTAACCCAGAAGCTTCAGTTTGCATCAATAACATTTGCTCAGACTACTTTAAACTAGAACGTGGCACTAGACAAGGATGCCCTTGTCACCACTGCTGTTTGCATTGCCATTGAACCACTGGCAATACATTGTCGAAATACTGATCAGATAAAGGGGATTAGCAGAGAAGGACTGGAACAGAAAATCTCATTATATGCAGATGACATGGTACTGTATATATCGGACCCAGAAAATTCTGTGCCTGCAGTCTTAGCAGCACTCACAGAATTTCAAAAGATCTCTGGTCTCAGAATTAATCTGAATAAAAGTGTACTCTTTCCAGTGAATTCTCAAGCATATAATATTAGATTAGACACCCTACCTTTTATCATTGCAGAACAGTTTAAATACCTCGGGGTAAACATCACAAGTAAACATAAAGCTCTTTATCAACAAAATTTCGTCTGCATGGAAAAAATTAAACAAGACTTGCATAGATGGTCAACCCTTCATCTCACACTAGCTGGAAGAATTACCACTGTTAAGATGAATATTCTTCCTAAGCTCCTTTTTATTTCAAAACATCCCAATATACATTAATAAATCATTCTTTAAGCAATTAGATTCAACAATAACCTCATTTATTTGGAATTCAAAACATCCACGCATCAAAAGAGCGACCCTACAAAGACAAAAGGCAGAAGGCGGCATGGCTCTACCTAACTTCCAGTTTTATTACTGGGCAGCAAATATACAGGCGATAAGAACCTGGACACAAATAGAAGAACATACACAGGCTTGGACCGCAATAGAAGTAAAATCCTGCAGTACTTCTTTGTATTCCTTGCTGTGCTCCAATAAACACACGCTATCGGCAATACACTAATAACCCAATTGTGCTCCACTCACTTAGAATCTGGAACCAATGTAGAAAGCATTTTAAGACGGAGAAGCTTCTATCTGTGGCACCCTGCAAGAGAACCACCTCTTTCAACCTTCACAAACATATGCAGTTTTAATATCTGGAAAAATTTGGAATTAACTTGCTTAGAGATCTTTATATAGACAACGTCTTTGCATCCTATGAACACTTACATTCCAAATTTAACATTCCAGCTACACATTTCTTTCACTATCTTCAAATCAGGAACTTTGTTAAACAGAACCTTCCAGATTTTCCTCATCTTGCACCCTCATCCATGCTGGAAAAAATATTGCTCAATCTCAAGGACTTAGACTCCATCTCTACAATATATAAAATCATTTTACAATCCCTTCCTTTCAAAGATCCAAGAGGACACTGGGAAAAGATCTCTCAATTAATATATCAGAAAAGGAGTGGAAAGTAGCAATGCAGAGAATTCACTCAAGCTCCATATGCGCAAAGCATACAATTATACAACTCAAAATTATATATCGAGCACATCTGTCTCGACTAAAACTCTCAAAATGTTTCCAGGGCATGATCCAACCTGTGAATGCTGCAACCAAGTCCCAGCCTCAACAGGTCACATGTTCTGGGCCTGCACCAAATTAACATTATTCTGGACAAAAATTTTAATTACCTTCAGACAGCCTTGGACTCACAATCCCTCCTAACCCATTAACAGCTGTTTTTGGGGTTCTTCCAGAGGGGCTTAAAGTGGAGAAAGACAAACAAATTGTGATTGCATTCACTACACTTTTGGCACGCAGACTTATTCTGATAAACTGGAAGAACCCAAACTCTCCTCTTTTAAGTCAGTTTGAAACTGATGTGTTATATTATTTGAAGTTGGAAAAATTCAAATACTCAGTTAGAGGATCTGTACAGACTTTTTCAAAACATGGCAGGATCTAATCAGTAATATTTTAAAATAAGTTCATAAAGCACAGAGAATTTATTAATTTAGGTATCTTTACAAGCCTTAAATTTTACACGTTTGGCTTGCTCTCTCTCTCAGGGTGGGGATCGATCTGTTCTTAACTAATTTTTCTTTTTGTAAAAACTTGATTGCTTTGTATGGATTGTAATAAAATTAATAAAAATTAAAAAAAAAAAAAAGTGAACTGCACCAAGCTAACCTCTTCATGATGCTCCCTGTAATTCTAAACTTTGAATGCTAGAGTTTTGAGTACACAGCCCTCCAGACCATTGAATTAAATGTAAGAAGAATCTTAAGCACAAGGTAAGTTTCATGTGAGTTAAAAAAAGTTCAGAGTCCTTTCATTAATGTCTTAATGTTTAATCAAGTATTTTGCCAGTTTTTTGCCCATGCCTGCAATTAGTACAAGCAGGTCTTAGCTCTGCTCATCTATAATGGAACTCCTTTTGTTATAGTGTATTGTGACAGGGAGACAAAAGTGTCAAAACAAAGTTCTTTATTAAAAATGGCTGTTTATAATAGAAAATAAACACAGGAGTGTAATAATCAATGTTAGACACAAAGTAACAGAAGACCAAATAGAAAACATTTGTGCCTGAATTCACAGAGTTGAGTTTCTGTCTGTTAACTCATTCATTTGCCCACTAACCAAACTAGCCAGACAAGCACCAAACCATTCTACCCATTACTATTTATATTTTTTGTCTCTCCCCTCATGCTATTTCCAGCTAGAAACTTTGCATAACTCACCTCCAGAATCTAAGGTCAAATGCGCAATTATATCCCAGTCTGGGGTCTGCCTCCAGGCCAGTCTTCATGACCACTTCCAGAGTCAGGAACATTCAGAGAAACTCCTGTATTTTTTTTAGATGAGCTGCCTCAGGCCGCTTGCTCATTCATTGATGTGAGTGACTACAGAACTGGATTGCTTGTGCACTTTTCCTTGTTATTCCATACATCCATCAATTTCCTGCTTCTTCTAAGGGTCCAGATAGCAGGGGCAGCAGTCTAAGGAATGATGCCCAGATATCTGTTTTCCCCACCAGCTCCCGCAACTTCTCTGCGATGATATCATGGTTTTCCCAGGCCAGCAGATATATATTCTCTCTAGCGTGTCCTGGGTCTGCTCCGAGGTCTGCTCCCAGTTATTGTTAAATTGTTATTATTTATATATTTTGTATTTCTCCCACTTATGCTCTTTCTACGCCTGTTCTGTGTTATACAAACCTTTTATTTAGATAAAGATTTTTATTTTAGTCATTTTGTTCTCTGTGAGTCTGGCGTACAGATGTGTCCCTGTCACAGTATGTAAATATGTAAATAATAGAAAATCATCCAGTGGATAAAATAACAAGACCTGCAGGGAATTAACCACACAATAAGAGGACAGGACCTCAGAATAAAGAAAAATTGCATAGAGCAAATATCCCATCCACAAATACGAGCAAACAAAACAAATTCTGCAAAGTGTTAAAAGGTCAAAAATGGAAAAGGCCACAAGGAAGCTCAAAAGCAGCAATCCAAAATTAGGAGACCACATACTGAGGATGTACTGGAGACACATGAAAATCCATCCATCCATTATCCAGCCCGCTAGATCCTAACTACAGGGTCACGGGGCACTACTGGAGCCAATCCCAGTCAACAAACCCCGGGCAGGGCGTCAACCCACCGCAGGGCACACACACTAGGGACAATTTAGCATCGCCAATGCACCTAACCTGCATGTCTTTGGACTGTGGGAGGAAACCGGAATACCCGGAGGAAACCCACACAGACACGGGGAGAACATGCAAACTCCACGCAGGGAGGACGTGAACCCTGGTCTCCTTACTACAAGGCAGCAGCGCTACCCACTGCGCCACCGTGCCGCTCACACATGAAAATATTGAACAAAATGTATTTCTTCTTTTTTCTCATTATTGTTTCTTTTCATGAATTTGAATGATTATTTTGCTTTATGCATCATTTCATAAGTGTAAATTGACCAACTTGATTTATTTCCTGTCTCTTTTTCTCAAAGTGTGTCAGCCATCCCCAGAGTAGTCTCGGCCTGTGGCCTCCTACTTTGGATTCCTACCTTTGTGGACCATATGGTATACATGTATATACAGTATAAAATGGCATGGCTTGTCATCGAAGGTCGGTCCCTGCCTTATACTCAATGATAGTGAGATAGGATCCACCTCTCCATGACTGTGGGTTTAATAAGGGGGTTCAGTAAGTGGATGGATAGGATAGATACGGAGGCAGGTAAGGTTGACGTGGAAGTATCACACTCCTTCTGTACAATATGCCAGCTGCCTCCATGTAAAAATACTTTGAAGTTAGATATATTAGTTTTGATAAATCTGTTTAATGTTAGGCTCCTCACCTAACCTAAGGATGAAGCTTACAGGTTTGGTTGGGTATGTGTAAGTGCACAAATGGGTTCTATAACGTTCACATTTTGCTTCTGCTTTGTGCACAGTAGCTCTGAGACAGACTGTTTAGAAGCTTAACACATTAGAAAATGGATGGGTGGATGGATGAATGAATAGATGGACTGATTACAGCCCACACAGACAGGAATTGGGTATCTCACGTGACTCTCACTGCAGAACAGCTTTGTAAACATTTGCATGAATAGATGTCATGATGATCGAATGATCAGTTCTATTTATTATTTCACTTCAATTTTTTTTCGGAGAAAGAAATCTGATATTAAACAGGAAAGTGGATGGATTAATGGATGAACACAAAGTGCACATGAAAATTGTAAATAGACTGAGCTATCTCCTGAATCAAGGCACTTGTAGGATGAACTCTAGTGGTGCACAGCTGTCTCAGGACGCCTGAATATGGAGTGAGGTATCAAAAGCAGAGAAACATGTCAGTTTTATTTTAATATCATAATTCCTAAAAGTGCATTGTTTCCCCTATTGTCACCATGTGAATTAAGTCAATAAAACTATACATCACATCATAAAGGGTAGGTGTGATATAATCCTGTGTTTTAACACTTTGAAAATCAGAAACTGCAGATGAATAAAGCCTCTCTTACCGAGTCTTCTGCCACCCAGCGTTGGCTTACTATAAGTTGAATCTGTTAATAGATTTTGCACTCAAAAATAGCTTCCCAGAGCTTAAACCAACTTCCCTTAATTATTTATAGCATTTAAATAAATCATTGCAGCGTGTCTGATGTGAGTTCTTTAAATGGTAATATGGTGAATTGAATTAATTATGTCCATCTTGTAAAGTCATGAAAGAGCAACTCCCAGGTGTCTTCAGCATGCGTTTTCGACTGTTGCCATCTTCTAATTAATTTTATGGTATGGAGATTTTTTTCGCTTGTTTATATTGCCATCTGCTGGATGTTTTACTGAGTCTCTTCTCCAGAAGTTTAGTCTTCTTTGATTTATCCTTTGACTTGTGGTGGGGGCTGCTTAGAAGACCTAGAAACAAAATTAAACTGAAGAAGGCCAAATACATATAAAAAAAGGGAATTATTATAAGAAAATATAATAAAAATAATGGTGCAGGGTTTAGGAGGCAAGGGTACAGCACTGATAGGGGCACTCATAGTCACAGCCTAACTAAACAAAAGTCAACCCCTGTCTGCAAGGTTGGAAAGCTGGCTGTGTTTTTATGTATTTCTATTGCTCACCACTTTTACCCTTCTTTATTTTGTCGGTCCTCTCCTCTTGCTGCCAACTGTACCCCTGCAACTCAACTCCAAGTACAACTAGTATATGATCAGGGGTCCTTGTAAGTTCCTGCCTTTAACTACTTCCATAGTAAGGAATGGGCTAAGAAACTCTGGGGGTCTTCCTGACAGAACTTCCACACACATCCCAGCTTTGCAGTAAATGGCTAAGCAACTCAGACACTTAAACAAACTATTGGCCAAACAGGGAGACATATAGTAAAAAAAGTCACCTTTGTGCCACGTAATGGCATGGGGGCACTTGAGACATGCTTTTCATTGTCCCATAGTGTCCTGGACTTAAACTACTGCTCCAGAGGCTACCTGCTGTGGCGCACCATGCACAATATGGGGTCCTGCTGTCACTGGTACTGGCAGTATTGCCAGAGTACCTACAGCCTGATTCATTCCCTGCAGAAGAACATTCCCACTGCAATTAAACTTTTGACTGAGATCCCCTCCCCCATTAGAAATTGTCTGCTTACTTGATTATTGGGGCACTGAGTCATGTATTCTTATATATATATATTGTCACACACGTGCGAGTAGGAGGCAGCTACAAGGCTTAAGTAACAGTAATACCACATCCAGCCAGGGGGCAGTGGGGTGCACTGACTGTCTTTCTCAGTTCCCTGCAGACCTTCCTTGAGAAATCCTGCCAGGTTCTGGCATATCAGAAGATATCACTTCCGGTTCTGGGGCCTTCAAGGACATCACTTCCAGTTCCAGCCCCTTTGATAGCGTCACTTCCAATATGGGCCTTTAAAGGTGCCATCTTAACATCGATTATTCAGTTCAATCTTATTCTACTCTAAAAGCCTTTTGCAGCCAGGGAGATTATACAATTATACGATGTCTGGCATCAGTTATTATCACTATATATATATACTAATAAAAGGCAAAGCCCTCACTGACTGACTGACTGACTGACTCACTCACTCACTCACTGACTCATCACTAATTTTCCAACTTCCCGTGTAGGTAGAAGACTGAAATTTGGCAGGCTTATTCCTTACAGCTTACTTACAAAAGTTAAGCAGGTTTCATTTCGAAATTCTACGTGTAACGGTCATAACGGGCAACAACGTCCGTCATGTTGAACTTTCTTATTTATGGCCCCATCTTCACGAAATTTGATAGGTGGCTTCCCTGCACTAACCAAAACCAATGTACATACTTATTTCGGTACCATATTGAACTTTCCAACGTCACTAATTCTCCAACTTCCTGTGTAGGTAGAAGGCTGAAATTTGTTACTTATTTCGGTGGTATGATGCCACTTTCGGCCGCCATATTGAACTTTTCAACAGTCTTTGTTACTTATGGCCCATCTTCAAGAAATTTGATACGTGGGTTCCCAAAGCTAACTGAATCCTACTTACGTACATATATACATCCATACCCTGCAGCTCGGTCACCGTGTGAGGCGGCGTTGGGTCCCCCATCCAAACGCCTCCTATGTTGTTGGCTGCCTGTCTATATAAGGCCGTCCATCGTTCCAGTCTCTACATTCCCTTCCTTGCTTCGCCACAGGATTCACGTCTCCCTGCTGATAACTACAGCCTTTTTATGTAATCCACGGCTTCTCCTCTGTTTTATTGTTCATTTATTACGATTATAGTTATTGTGTAGGTATTTTAGACTTACTTTACATTGTTCAGGTACCCATTTCCTTTATCATTCCAACCGTACCCGCATTAACATGTCTATCGAGGTGATCACCATTGATCAAAGAACTGTCACTTACCGAGTGGTTTCCATGCCCGGAGATGGCACCTACCTTTTCCATTGTCTTTGTTACATATTGCACGGCCATATCAGGCTCACTCTTGATATCCGGAGCAACATTGTGTCTTATGTATTGAATGACTGGGACAGGTTCAAGGTGTGGACTGATGACGGTACAGGAGATAATTATATTACACAGGAGCACTATAAGAGTGAAATGTTTAAGTCCTTCACCTATGCATCTGCATGTGAGTTGATGGCTGCCGCTGAATTGTTCGGTTGTCACTTTCAAGTGTACCGAAATGGCCAAATATTTTACACCTTTCGACAACGCCAAAGCCTCTTAAACATCTTAGATTCACAGGTAACGATTTCAGTAGTGGACACTTTGATGTTTATGAATGTTTAAAATCTCAAAAGCTGGATGTGAAGTTATCAATGAAACCGGTTGTATACTTACAACGCTTGACAGATGCCGAATGTCACTTCAACACAAGTCCTGGAAATATTGTCGTAATTGAAACAAACCATGAAACTCAAACCGATTATGACAGCAGCAATCCAAGCTGTGAGATTTGAAACAAGATTACTGTTCACATGGCCAACTGTACATTGCATGCTCAAGAGTAAGCTCAGCACACAGCTTGGTCATACTACAACCGGAGGGCCGAACTGACAATGTGGTATACAAAGAGATCCTTAACTAATAATTATTGGTATATTTTCCCTCAGTTTAAAAAGGTTTAATTTTCTTCTTAATAAAACTTTTAATGCAGTACTTCGCCTCTGCAAAGCGCATGTATTTTGCTATATATATATATAGGTATAGATATAGATATAATGTGTGTGTATGTGTATATATATATATATATAGATATATATATATGTGTGTGTATGTGTATAGATATATATATATATAGATAGATAGATATATAGATATACAGATAGATAGATAGATAGATAGATAGATAGATAGATAGATAGATAGATAGATAGATAGAGATATATATATATAATGTGTGTGTGTGTATGTATGTACAGTATGTATGTGTATATATATATATATATAGAGAGAGAGATAGATATACAGTAGATATATATATGACAGCAACACTCATAACAGTGACAAAACAATTACATTGACGATCATGTTACGTTATTTTCAAGGTGTTTTCTTTTCTTTTTCATTACTTCTTTAACACACTACTTCTCTGCTGCGAAGCGCGGGTATTTTGCTAGTATATATATATATATTGTCACACACGTGCGAGTTGGAGGCAGTCAAAGAGCCTAAAGGTGAGTGAAATCTCGCGAGACAAGGGACTATCACATGGTACTTACCTGAATCTCTTTCTACCTGTAGAAAACTGGAAGGAAAATAAACCTCTCCATTTCCGGCTCCAAAATGGCTGCGATGACGTCACTTCCGGTTCCACTCTAATGACGTCACTTCCAGTTCCACGATCCATTACTTCTGTCTACACCTGATGACAGTGGTTCCATCTTCCCGCCTCTAATTTTCACTTCCGGCCAACCATTTCCTCTCCCATCATACATTCTGCTATAAAAATGCCATCTTGTCTACAGTCAAACATTCAATTCTGTACTGAAAAGTCATTTTGAATTGCTTCATTTATTTCAATTGTCTGACAATCCCCAAACCTTTTTTCTAGTGGAAGACTCTTTATTTGTCACTATATATTGTGAGCTGGAGGGCTGATCGCACCCCAAGAAGATACGGATGCCCCTGGGAAAACCACAAAGCCCGAAACACAGACTACCCTCGCATTGCTCCTTAACCTTGCACTATAACGCGCGATACAAGCCTCGCGTGGTACTCCGCCGACTTAAAAAGCCGTGCGCAGCACCTGTCAGATTCGGTATTGATTTCTTTTGCTTTCTCTCTCTCTCAGACTGCCTCTGCTCCTGACGCGTTTACATTCGAAGAAGAAGAAACTCATGAAAGACGAAACAGCCATCTTTGTCAAGGAGCAAGTTTGAAGTGTCAAATGTTTGTTTGCAGTGCATGAATAAAATTCCTTCTTTTTTTTCACGATCCCGAGTATCTCTGTGCAAATCTGTGACCCAAGTGTGACAAGTATATATATACAGTAATCCCTCACTATATCGCGCTTCGACTTTCGCGGCTTTACTCTATTGCGGATTTTATATGTAAGCATATCTAAATATATAACGCAGATTTTTCGCTGCTTCACGGGTTCTGCAGACAATGGGTCTTTTTACTTCTGGTACATACTTCCTCAGTTAGTTTGCCCAGTTGATTTCATACAAGGGACGCTATTGGCGGATGGCTGAGAAGCTACCCAATCGGAGCACGCAGTTAAGTTCCTGTGTGCTGATTGGCTCAGTGATGGAATTCGATTCCCCTGCGTTAACCAGGAAGTCTTGTCTCGCTCATTCAGCATCAACGTGTTTCGCTGTGTAAAGAGTTAACTTTTGTGCTCTTTTGTGTTTATCTTTGTGCGTAGTCAAGCCCTTCGTTATGGCTCCAAAACAATCTGTACTTGCTACTACTTCAGGCACCATGCCCAAGCGCCAACGGAATATGCTAAGGATTGCCGAAAAGATAAAGGTTTTGGATGTTTTGGATATGTTGAAGGAAGGGAACAGCTACACCGCTGTAGGACGCCATTACAGCATCAACGAGTCCACGATTCTTTTTATTTAAAAAGGAGGTAAAGAATATAAGATCTATGGCCGCAGTGTCCTCTAACCAGGTGTTATAATAAGTTTGTTATAATATTGAGAGTTGTGTCACTGTATCTGTTTTAGATCTTTTTATATGTATTTTTCATTCTTTTTCTATGTAACATGCCATGCAGAGCTGAGCCAGATGTAGCATAGAGTGTCAGCGTTCAGAATTGCTGGGCCAAGCAAAGCATAAAGACAGAAAGGGACAGCTGGAAGGCTGTGTTGTAAGCACTAAAAAGGACTAAGTGTTATTTGAACTGACTGTTTGATGTTCAGCACGAAATTGTCTGTCTTGTTTGGAAATGTAATGGGAGCTTGGTCGTGTAGAAAACAATATAAAAGAAGCTGGAGCCTTGCCAACTTTGAGAAACTGTGTGGACGAAAGAGATTGGTCCAAAATCCACCTCCATTGTGACAAAAAAGAGCAGTTTCTACACGATCGGGTCCCCAAAAAGAGAAATCCTCTGTGAAATGAAACTGGCCTGTTTCTCCTGTCTATACAGCAACGTAAGCCGCATTAAACAAGCTAAGTATATTCTGTCTTTTCTGTGACTTTGTTGCCACCTATCACTGAAAAGAGGGATATCGCTGTTATTATTTAAATATAGGTTTATTAAAACGCCGCAATATAAAAGAACATATTTCCAAGGAGCTAACAATCCCATCGGAAACACCAGGGTGCAAAATGAGTTGTAAGTGGTTGTAATAAGACAGTAGTCTGGATGGAATCTGCTTTAGGGATTTGGATTGAAGACTGCCAGAAAAAGAACAACAGCAGTGCTTCACAATCGCCTGAAGTGGCTCCTTCAAAAGGGCTGTAACGCTCTCCTTTGTTGTGCAGTAAAATTAAACTCATTGTTATCGGACAAGCCATCGTGTCATTGTTGGTGAGTAACCATGATTAATTTTCTACTTATAGTACTTAGTACATGTATGTACGTTTAGTGTCACTGTACACACATTTACTGTATACTATTTTTCTTGCATTGTATTTATTTATGTATTTATTGCTGGTGGCCTGTCTATCATAATGGCTGTAACATGTGATATCGGAGACGCTCGATATCTTCAAAATAATATTTAGGTTTTACTGTATATAAACAGTGTGTTTACATACATAATTTCAACGAATCTTACCTAATATCTAAGAGAATACAAAGGGTTTATGCTGTATAACTGTTCGGGAAATGTTTAAAAGAGTGTGGGAGAGTTTATAAGGGATTAAAATATATAAAAATAACCATATGAACATATGGTTTTACTTTGCGGATTTTCACCTTTCGCGGGGGGTTCTGGAACGCAACCCCGCGATAAAGGAGGGATCACTGTGTATATATATATATATATTCTTATATTTCTTATATTGGCTGCAGCACAGAAACGTGATGGAATTCTTGATTTATGGAATTCTAGGACAAAGCTATTGAAATGTGTAACAACAATAGCTATTTATCAATAATAAGACTGGCATAATCCAGTTCAGGGTTGTGCAGGCCAGAAACCAATTCTAGAAGCACCAGGCATGCAAAGGGAGCCAGCCTTGGGGTGCCATCCATTGCAGGGCACACCCACACTCACACGTGGCGCTAATTTAGTGTCACCAGTGAATGTGATATGCATATTTTTGGGATTTTGGAGGAAAACAGGAATAGCTGAAGAATAAATGGACAACAACTTACAAGAATATGTAGAATTTGCAGACAGTTAGAGAGGCTCTGGAGTGTAAAAGTTACATAAATAAATAAAACAAGTCCATAGATACATAGTGGACTTGAACAGATAGCTCTCCATATACATATGGCTGCTGTCCTGGCTGTTGCGATAAAGCTATCAAGTCCTGTGGGTTTAACACAGGCTGACATGGTCATGTAGCAGCTCCAAAGTTCAGGATTCATTTTGTCACCTGGTCACAGTCCATGTCCGTCCTCATCCTAAAAACAACATATTAAGTTACTTGATGACTGTAAGTTGACTTAGGGTATACAGGCAATTCCAGCCTTGTACCCGGTGCTGCTAGGATGTGGTCTAACTCTCTGTGACATAATAAAAGGAAACGGGGGTTTGGTAATAGTTAGATGGAGAATTAAGCTCTTTTATTTTTTAAAAAGCCATACTTAATCTGACACTTTCCCACTAACTACAAGTTGTTATGGTATTGTATGATCTTTGACCTGGAAACTAAAAGATGTTTGCAATTACAAGTGTGTAGAAAGACGTCTTACTTCATGGATAACTATAAATAATGGCACCTCAGCATCACAACTTGAAGACATCTTCCTCATCAGAAGCCACTGAATTTATATTAATCATAGGGTACTCAATGAACTGGTGCCCTGGCTGTGGCTGTTTTCTGTGATGGGCCAGCCCCACCCAACACAACCCTGAATTTGATCAAGCAGGTCTGACAATGTGATGAATTCAAGGCTGAAGGTGCCTCCAAAGGAAAGCAGGCATCCCAGTAAATGCAGATCAATACCACGCAATCATGAATAGAAAAATGGGATGACCTGATTTTGCTTCAGGTTAAAATGGAAAGTAATTTACCCTTTAATGGTTCCCTTGGGCCACTAGGCAGGGCCCTAGGCTCGTGACCCTGTATCTGTAGAGGACTATGTCTCACCCTGCCAACAACCCAATAATCTTCCATGCCAAAATGAGTCTAGAGATGAATGTACATTGGATGAAGGCTTGGTGATGAGGAGGAAGGAGGCCATGGTTAGTGAGAGAAACAGGAAGTGGTCACTCATTAAAGGAACACACCAAGCCTTCAGAAAATGTTCAGAACCCCTCATGTTTTTAATATTTTGCTATGTTGCTGCCTTGTGCAAAAACCATTTAAATTCATTTTTCCTCACATCAAGTAACACTCAATACCCCAGAATGCAAAGACAAAACAAGATTTTAGAATTGTTTACAAATTTATTAAAAACAAAAAAAATGAAATATCCCATTGACACAAGTATTCATACCAATCACTACTTTACTGAAACACATTTGGCAGCATTACGCCCAGAAGTCTTCTTGAGTTTAATTTGAAAAGCTTTGCACAATTGGATCTGGTGATTTTTTTTTGCCATCCTTCAGTGCAGATCCTCTCATGTCCTGTCAGGTTGGTTGGAGAACCGTTGGTGGGCGGCTATTTTCAGACCCCTCCTAAGATGTTTGATTGGATTTAAGTCTGGGCTCTGGCTGGGCAACTGAAGGACTTTCCTAAAGTTGTCCCTAAGTCACTGCTGTGTTGTCTGCTTTTTGCTTTGGGTCATTGTTTTGTTCAAAGGTGAACCTTCTGTCCAGAATGCTCTGGAGGAAGGTTTCTTTAACGATATCTCTGTATTTTGCTCCATTCAAGCTTTCCTTCAACCCTGACTAGTTTCCCAATCCCTGCCGCTTGAAAAGAACCACACAGAAGGGTCGGTTCTCGCTTTACGCCCAGCGCTACTACATTTAAAACTGGCTGCATGCACAAGTGAACTGGATAAATGGGTTACAGAATGAATGGTTGAAATATTTTAACTCTGAATCTCAATTCTGTTTACTGATGATATATGTATGGGAGACTGCATGAGAAAGGAAAGGATATAAAAAAGAAAACAAAGGAAAATTAATACAAAACTGAAACCAATTTTATTTAGTCATGTTTCAATGTTCTCAGTTTTACAGTGATGTGTGCACTAGTCTAACGTTTTGTTTGTACGATCCTTTTATTTCTATTGATTGTTGAGATTTAATTTATTGTCAAAATTCAATTAAGATGACGATTATTATTATGTGTGAATTACTTATTTTGCTTTTTATATTGTTTGGTGGTTCAATTTATTACACTATTATGATACTACAGGTATTTTATATTTAAAACTAGAATATAGCTTGTTGTTTTTGAAGTTAAAAAAATCAGTGATTTAAAGATTCGAATCAATTCACTGAACTGAACGAAATAAATCGAATCACTAAAAAGAATCGTTTTGCACATAACTACTGACGACACGCCGCACATCTCTGTTTACAGGCGTCTTGCCATTTAGCATTATGTCGTCATACCCTCTCATGACTATGGCAAGCCGTTTTAACATTTAATCTGAGCTGTAGGAGGAGCAATCGTCTGATATTTTCTAGAAAACCAATCTGTTTCGAGAGGCATTTGGAGATATCCAATCAGCTGCGAGACCAAGTCTACAAGTACAAGCTTCTCCACTCGTGCGCAGCACGTGTTGTAGTCAAAGTGCGCATGTTTCTCCAAGAGGTGGGATTAACGTGAGCACAGAAACGCATGCGCATTTCCTTAAACATGTCTGCGCCCATACTCGCACGGGGGTGAGCAAGTTCGGTGGCGACTCGTGGCATCTTCAAACTAACCGTACAGGTGAGAGGGGCGTGTGGTTGTTTTGAGACGAGAGGTTTGATAGGAGAAACGACTGCCATCTGGGAATGTTTTATCCCGTAAAGCCCATGGATGTTGTTATACCGGAGACTGCGCAGAATCTGGGAACTGCGAGATACTGTAATTATGCTTGTACCTTTTAGAATGTGGAGTAGTAAACATTGAAATACCGAACAGTACCTATATATATATGTAAGCATTAAAGGAAGTTTTAAAGAAATAAGATTTGCAGCCATATTAACATTAAAGGTGTTTCTTAAGAAATCAGATTTCTAGCTATTCGTACAACTACTTTGCGAGGTTTTCGGATTTGCTGCTTATTTCTAAGCGGTGTGGCATTGTGGCGAGGGAGCTGGACTGGAAACTTCAGTTTCCAAAACGCGCTGATCTTAGTAGATTCACTCACCCGTGATTCTGTACTTGTAAGGCGCAGTGGCAAAGCCTACAGCTATTAAAAAATGTAGTTAAAAATATAGAAGTTAACGCATTGTTACAGAGGCACGGCTAAGTTGCAGTTCCGTGACGAAGGAGATTATGAACTGGACAAAACTAAAAGACGAAATCCTCCTGGCGTGTGTCTGAGTGATTTTTAAGGAAATGTCATCTGCCTACTAGTCTCTTTAAATCTTTATAACTGGACAAAAAAAAATACAATTTACTGAGTTCATACCACACAGCCGTTTCCCGATCTAAATCCTGGTAAAAATAGCAGCTGGTTATGCTGAATACCCACTGAGTACCTGGCAAAATACCCACCAAACCATTTCATCATGGGTGGAGTAGGTGCCCGTGTGTAAGCACAGGGCACAAATTCATCACCTCGTGTGTTAGTGGCATCACTGAATGTTAAGGGTTCCTACTGTATGTATTCAGTAGCTTTATAGGCCATAAATATTAAGGTAATTATTGAGTCCCCACCTGCTTGTCCGTGTCCTTGTGCTGTTTGCCTGCTTGCTGTGTGCTCCAGTTCCCGTCCACAACCTAAAGAGTGATATACAGGGTCAGTATTGTCACATCTACAGAGAAGAGTGAAATTCAACATGCAGCACATAACCCACCCTCTTTAGTGAGTGTATAACAACTAGATGTGCAGTACAGTTGCTAGCCCTAAAATATGCTGGGATGTGAATGTTCAGCTCTTTTCTGCTGCCCATCTCTTGGATAATCTTACAAACTATTTGTGTCTTCCAGGTCAGTCCAGTTGACACTCTGGCTGTCTATGCCAACTGGCCACTTAAAGCTGAGGAGCTAACCATGTTGCGTGGTGTCACTAATTGCAGCACTGGGTTAAAATGGTGTTTAAAGACAGAATCACTTTCTAGCACCAAAGTGCAAAAACAGTTCAACTACATAAACGTTTACTGTGTGGGTAGCATCTTGGACCAAAAACTAGAACTGAATTCTGTATACAGTTTCAAATTGTAGTTGGACTTTACTGTTGTTGTTTCTATCTTGGAACAAGTCACTTTTGGAAATTGTTGTAAGGTACCTTTCAATGACAAGGACTGCACATGTGATTGGGTTCTTTTTTTTCTTTTCCAAGATTAATTTACAAGTTAGTATTTTTAACCGTCTTTCTTAGAAAATTTGGATCCATGCTTTCTGTAAGGATATTTATTCATTTGTATAATAGTAAATTCATTCCAAAGTAAATTTGAGACTTTTGATGCATTAATAAATAGGATAACAGATATTCTATTGGCTTAAGTTATTTAAACACAGACTCTTTTCTTTTCAGGATGTCTGATATAGAGACAGCGACCTGCAACGAGTTAGAAAAGTCTGAAAGTGAAATCCAGGATGAGGGCTTGTTGTCAGAGAAAGAAGAGGAGAAGAATTTGACAAAGAAAAAGATTGTACCAGGAATCATTTATCTCGGCCACATCCCACCAAGACTGAGACCTAAACATGTGCGAAACATGCTGGGGGTTTATGGAGAAATAGGGAGGATATTTTTACAACCTGAAGGTACAGAGTTTAAACTCGGAATATAATTTTATAGTTAATATAAAGTCATATTGTAGCGTACAGTGGAAGCAAAGGTGGATAACTTTACGTCAGCCAGTAGAGGCGAGTTCCACATGGCATCTATGGAAATCTTCTGTATGTAGTGTATTTTTGCCTGTTGTATTAACCATTAGAGTATATGAATATCTGAGTAAATTATCCGTAAGCGTGACATATCATAAGGTTCTGCCCTCAACCAACCCTGAATTAGAAGAAGCAGGTTTGAGAATGCTAAGCTACAACACTTAGTGTCTTATAGAAATATTCAGATCCTTGACCAATTTTGTAAATTATTGAATGACAAATCCTACACATACATTTTTGTTCGCTTTATTATTTTTTGTATTTTTAATCACATCACTTAAGCTCTAAAATTAATGTGAAATTGTTTTATGTTAGAAAACATATAAGACAAACAAGGAAGCATGCTGTTTGTATAAGTATTCAGTCTCTGTCGTGCAGAAGTCTCAAGTCTGAATAGATGAAAACCAATTTCTCCAAAATCCATCCTTACCAGTGATCATTAAAACCGTGCCACATTTATGGGTGAAAACTCCACTCTTAAGGCATCATTATTCAGGTTGTGAATTGTGGAAATAGAAGTTTAAAGAGCATTCCAAAGAAGATGGATATAAAATGGTACAAAAGCATAAATTAGGATTGCGTTGGTTTGGACATGTGCAGAGGAGAGATGCTGGGTATACTGAGAGAAGGATACTAAGGATAGAGCTGCCGAGGAAAAGAGGAAGGCCTAAGCGAAAGTTTATGGATGTGGTGAGAGAGGACATGCAGGTGATGGGGGTAACAGAACAAGATGCAGAAGACAAAGATATGGAAGAAGATGATCCGCTGTGGCAACCCCTAGCGGGAGCAGCCGAAAGATGAAGAATGAAAAGTGTGCAAAACATATCCAAGTGTTTGGGTACCCTGGCTGGCACTGTTCTTTCAGTTACTGGGTTGTGGAGGCTATGTCAAATAGATATCCTACATAACTGTCTGTGCACCCGTTAAGAGCCACAGATTTCAGTAACTGTCACAATTGGTAAAGGTGCACCAGTCAGGCATATCACAAGCTCTGCACAGCACTGCTGCCAAGGGGAGTGGGGCATTAAAGCAGCCATAAAAGAAACATGGGAAAGCCCAAGTGGAGTTTGCTTGAAAGCTGTGATGTGGGACAAGGTTCTGTGTCACATGGGACCAAGATAGAGCTTTTTCGCCAAATTTCAAAGACATATATGTGGTGCAAAATTAACTGTGTGAATGCTTAAGAAAAATGTAAAATCTACAATTAAAGTAAGAAGCCTAAAGAAAACTTTAATAAAAGGGATCCGTGCTCTTGGCACTTGATTAGTGAGGCTTTTCTCAGCCTATATGGTGGCACTTCAGCAGAACCTCTGTATCCTTCTGGGGACTGCCCGCTTATGGGGTCCTGGGCAGAAGAGTTGGAGCATTCTTCAGGACTTATGGATGGTGCTAGCCACTGTCCTTGGACACCTCTGGAGTGAGATGATGTGGTTTGTGCCAGTGCCCCCTTTTGTTCAAAGGTGGTACTGCTTACCGTCTCAGCCTGGAAGATGGTTTCCAAGCACACATGTGTGAGAAATGCTTTTCATTCCACCATCCATTGGAGAGTGAAAGAAGAAAGGATAGTGGAGTATTTGGACAAAAGCATTGAGGGAACCTGTTTGAATCTGCTTAAAAAGAAACTTGGGTGCAAGTTCATCTGATTTCAGACAGAAGACTAGAGTATCCTTGGAGTGGCTCAAAGACAAAATAGGTGGATGTCCTACAATGGCCCACTCGATAAGGATCGATAATTTGCAGCAGTGTTTGAAATTGCATTGTACAAGTGTGGTCAGACTAACTTGAATAGTATGGAATAAATATGTCTGAAAAACTGGGCCAAAAGTACTGTGCAACAACAGCGTGTAAGACATGGTTGCCAAAATGGAATTAAAGTCATTATTGCTGCAGTAAGTGGCTCCATAAAATATTAAATGGGATGGTATACTTATACAATCAGTATATTTAATTTTCTTTGTAAGATTACTTTCTAACATAAGGCAATGTTAAAATAAGAAAACTAACTTGAAAAATTAGAATGGAAAGCAAACTTGCAGTGTTGAATGTGCTTTTCAGTAAAAGAAGGGAATTGGTCAAGGGTACAGATACTTCTGCACAGCAGTGTGTCATGACATTCACACTGACACCCCTTATTCATGGTGCAGGTAGTGTCCAGAATGACCAAGGTGCATTTCACAGATCACTTCTGTAGCAATAGGACATCCTCATAAGAAACCTGTTTTTGTTCATCACAACTTTAGTGTTTAAACATTTTCTGTCTTTCCTTATTTAATTTCAATTATTTTAGATTATGCAATCAGGAAAAAGAAGACGAGTGCAGGTTCCAGGGGGAAGACATTCACCGAGGGATGGGTAGAATTTAAGGACAAGAGGGTGGCCAAGCTTGTGGCTGCCACTCTCAACAGGGCACCCATGGGGGCACGCAAGAGGAGCCGGTTTCATGATGACCTTTGGTGTATTAAGGTACGGCACTTGCTGCTTTTATTAATAAGTGATACTGTACAGAGTCCTGTCCAACAATCCAGTAATAATGAGACATTTGTATCAATTTAGTATTTATGTTCTGAACTATTAAAGAGCTCAAGAAGGTTGAGCATTACTCAACCACTACATGCTGTGAGTAAGACGTGGTGGTTGTTCTTTAAGCAAAGTGTTTTGTCTTTTTCTTGTCCAGTCACTCCTTTCGAAAAAGAGATTTTTGATGTACTTTTTCATGTCATTAGTTATGGTAAAAATTACCAGTATGAAAGCTTTGTTAAAGTTACAGCGACTTAAGAGTTCAGTTAAACAATGTAAATGAATATATTTTTAATAATATAACACAAGTATTTAATTATTTTCATTCTTCTTTTAAAAATTGATTGGATTAACCCATCATGTGGGTCTTTGTATGAAATACTACTACTAAGTCATTTAACGTTTATCGTTCTAATGCCAAAGTTAATGATGTTTCACAGTTTACCACCCACCAATTGTGATCACCCCCTCGGTTTGTTGTCTTCATTAGGGCTGAGCCGATGGTTGATTATATCATCCATCGCAGATTGGCTGGACTTATTGTCGATGTAAATCATCGTTGATTGGCTTCAAACATCTGCAGAAATTTCCTCAAAGCAGCAAACTGCAGCTGTCACTTTTTTTTTAATTTTTATTATTTTTAAAGCCCACGTACCTCTTTAAGAAAGCAGTCAGACATTTCAATTTGCAGCAGGAGGTGCGCAAGATTCCTGTGTGCTGCAGTCTGATCAATACGTCATGCACAAAGTTTGAATAAGAAGAACGCGGGCATGTGCCACTGCGGTGCTCACAGACTCTGAGTGCCCATGGTTCTCTGTGGCCACACAAACTGAAATTAATTTGCGGCTTTGGCAGATTTGCCCCTTTTAATGGGTCGCCTGAAGCTGGTCGTTTGCACGATGGAATGCCCACTGATACTGTGCATGACTGATCCCCAGCCTAATGCAACTTGGCAGCAGTGTTGCAATATTTTTCATTCACCAACCATTTCCCTAACTCGCTTATTCTGGGTAGTGTGGCAGGGCAGCTGTAGCCAGTCCTTGGGATGTTATATTTTACTTAACCTATGCAGTGAGATTTGGGCATAGGAAAAGGTGAGTGGCTGTCTGTTGGTGGTGGTGCTCGTTTTGTCTTATGGGCAGTGCTTGAAGTGGTGCTTGATGCTTCTTGGGGATCCCCGTGCCTTTTGATATCCTATACAAATATACACTTGTATCCTCCTCCCTCATGAAAGCTCACAAAAACCAGAATTTGTCGGATTAGCACAGGCAACCCCTCGACTCCCATGTCTTATGATCTGATAAGTCACACCTTGCTGTTTTTTTAGTAGTGTACAGCTTTAGAAGCTTTTTGAAATATAACTTAAAATTAGATTTCTAAAATCAGCAAGGCTGTAATTGGCCCATGTGAAGGTAACCATCTCTTTTTAATTTCTTTTGCAGTATCTGCACAGGTTCAAATGGTTTCACCTCAGTGAACGCTTAGCTTATGAGAAGGCTGTACGTCAGCAGCGTATGAGAGCAGAAATTGCACAGGCCAAGCGAGAAACCAATTTTTACTTGCAAAATGTCGAGAAAAGCAAGAACATTGAAAAGCTTAGAGAAAAGAGGAAAAAGACTGGGCAGGAGTTTGAAGAGAAAAGCTGGAACTTCACACAGAGACAAACAGAGGAGGAGATCCAGAAGGCTAAACAGACAGCCAAGCTGGGCAAGAGTCAGAAGCAGCAGATGAAGAAGGCCATGGCCAAGGTCCAGGAGTTTGAGAAGAAGTCACATTCAAATGTGTCCTTGCTTGCCAAGATCTTCAATCCAAGCAGCAGTAAGCAGGATTAGAAGTGTGCAATTTATTCATATGCAGAGACTGTTAGAAAATAAACCAAATGTATGTATGCATCTACACAGAGAAGGCGGTGAACATACCAGTAAATTATATTAGCAAGAAGGTTTTCTGTAATGTGTAACATTAAAAATCTGGAAAGCCTACAACACAGGCCTTAGTTGGGGGGAAACAAAGTCTGTTATTCTTCAAGGTGGTTTTTTTTTTTTATTTTTTAAATCTACAAACTTCAGTCAGCGAGGGTCTCGAGGTAATGTGATACACACAATCCAATGACAGGACGTAAAACAACTGGAGTCTTTACTTAATAGTCAGGCAATTGGTGAGTTAGCAATATCAGTGTGCTTGAACCCAATACGTGGAGGATGAATTGGTTATTTACAAATGTGATAAGGATGAAGCACTTTACCTGTAGATTATCATATGTATGGTAAAGATTTAAATGGCCTAGAAACTAACCTAGAACTTGAGAGGCCCAGGTTTAACATGTATCTTTTTACCAAGTATATACTGAATAATTCCTGCATTAGATAGAAACTTGTTTTAAAGCTTTAGTTTCTGAATTCTTTCAGTTTGTCTTGTAACTGCAGTGTTAGCCAGTCAGTGACTTTATTCTTAGTAATGTTAAGAGCCATCAGTCCTACGTCAGACCTAATTAATCATCACTTTGGCTATGCAGCATAGCCTGACAAATGCCACATCTGAAGAAATTTGTTGTGACCCTGCCACACAAATGTAGGGGAGTTGTAGTTCTGAAATGGTTCAAATGGACAATAGGCCCTAAACCGGCTGAGAAATGGCTGCTTGACAGTAGCCTCACTAACCAAGAAAGTGCTCATCACAAAGCCATTTGCCATGTGTTTTGGTGTGCTTTTATGTCGGAGCTGCCCCTGTCCAGCCATGTTGGCAGTCTGAACTACAAAAGAGTGGCTGGTTGGTGAAAGATGACATCCAGTTAATGACGAGCTGTCACTCCTCAGTATGTCATAGATGTGACTCACTGTGGTGGAGGGAGTGTGACATCGAGAAGGTGCGTGACATGGCTGGTCAGTATGTTCTGCACTCAACTGGCATTGTGTGAGTAGTTTTCCAGGGGGTTTGCCAACACACCCTCTTCACTTCCTTCAGCCTCCCACAATTTCTGTTCACATGTTCACTTGTGCAGTAACATAGAAGAAATTGGGCAGCCACAGCTGTTTGGGCTTGTATCTTTAGAATTAATGAAGAATTGTATAGATCATTTTTTATGTTTAATACAAATTTTTATATTTGTTTGTTCTCAATGTGTAATAGAACTAATATCAATACAAACTTATAAGGCCTTAATGGAGGAAATAGTTTTTTCTTTTTTTTTATGGATTTAGTCATGAACTGCAAGAGCTAGCTTCTTATTCTGGAACTGGTTGCAGTGAAAACCTGGAGCCATTCCAGCCCCCAGAAGTGGAGTTTGAACAGATGTTGTAGTACCCCAAAACACACTCCTCAGCACACCAGACAATCTAACATACTGTATTTTCTTTTTCTGACAGCATTGTGTTTTATGATCAGGGGAAGCTCACTTTGTCCTGTTAACTGGCAGTAGGTTACATGCAGTTTAAGGGTTGGGGTCTACATGCGCCAAAGCAACACACATTAGCAGCAGCGGTTGGCTACTAGTTAGGAAAATGGCTACAATGAAACCCTGCAGCCACAGTGGCCCACCGGGAATGGACTTTGAGACCCCTGACTTATACATGCAGCCTGCTGCTCTGGTGGGGTATTTCGGCTCATTCAGTACTTACAGCAGAACTCTATTCCTTAGAAATCAAGGGGGCACATTCACCGTGACTCCAGGGGTCAACTCTAACAAACCTCCTGAAGTAACCACCAGCTGTGTACTAAGTTGGGGACTAGTTAGTGTGGAACATTCTGGAAATCACCTACAGTATGAGCTCATTGCGGTATTGTTATAAAGTACATCAACTGATGACCATTACGGGTTTTATTTTTAACGCAATAGGAAATTACACACAGTTCAAAGACATGCAGGTTAGATGCATTGGCGATCCTAAATTGTCCCCTGTGTGTGCTTGGTGTGTGTGTGTGTCCTGCGGTGGGCTGGCGCCTTGCACCCTGTGTTGGCTGGGATTGGCTCCAGCAGACGCCCCGTGACCCTGTAGTTAGGATATAGCAGGTTGGATGATGGATGGATGGAAAAATTTTGTTATTCTGGTCATTGAAGTGTTTATTTTATTAAAGTTGCACATTTCTTGAGCAAGCAATGCTTTCTGTTTAACTTTTATAACTGTCATTTTCTCTTCAAGCAACATTCTTTCTATTGTCCTGAGCCAGAAGGGACTTTCTTCAATAGAGTTTCTATTCTATCATACTGATAATCACTCAAAGACTGTGATGTTGAACTACTAAAACTGTTTACAGTAATCCCTCGCTATATCGCGCTTCGACTTTCGCAGCTTCACTCCATCTCGGATTTTAAATGTAAGCATATCTAAATATATATCACGGATTTTTCGCTGGTTCACAGATTTCTGCGGACAATGGGTCTTTTAATTTAAAGTACATGCTTCCTCAGTTTGTTTGCCCAGTTGATTTCATACAAGGGACGCTATTGGTGGATGGCTGAGAAGCTACCCAATCAGAGCACGTATTACATATTAACTAAAACTCCTCAATGATATAAGATGTGCTTCCCGCGCTGTGCTTGTTTGCTTCTCTCTATCTTTCTCACTCTCTCTGCTTGATGGAGGGGGTGTGAGCAGAGGGGCTGTTTGCTTAGAGGATACGGACGCTCCTCTACAAAATGCCACTTTATCGCGGTGCTTCGGCATACTTAAAAGCATGTATTGATTTTTTGATTGTTTGCTTTTATCTCGCGCTCTCACTGAAATTCTCTGCTCCTGACGCGCGCACTCCTTTGAAGAAAAGATATGTTTGCATTCTTTTAATTGTGAGAAAGAACTGTCATCTCTGTCTTGTCATGGAGCACAGTTTAAACTTTTGACTAAAGGGTGTTATTTCATGTCTAGAAGGCTCTAATAATGTTAACAGTGTGGGAGAGTTTATAAGGACTTAAAATATCTAAAAATAACTACACAAACATGGTTTCTACTTTCTATTTTCACCTATCGTGGGGGGTTCTGGAACGCAACCCCCGCGATCGAGGAGGGATTACTGTATATTAGTTTGTACAGTATAATCCATTCATTGCTAACAGTCAAAAAAGTTTAAAATGTGGTTCATTCTCTCACAGGACAGTATCAAACATCTAATTCAAATACTGAAGTGTAACAAGTGATCAAAGGGACGAGGGAATATTCCTCTGAACATCAAGTTTTGTTAATGCTTTTTTGACTTGAAAAGAGTACAGTTTGTGGCCATTGCATCCCTGCATAAAGCAAAGGTGACAAATGGGACAGCTATCTGTCACAGCCTTTTTCCACTAAATCCCTGGTCTTGTTGGTCCTACTGATTGCGCACACATTCCCATTTACTTTTCAGAACCAAAGGACAGATCCTGCTTACATCATATGGTGCGTAACCATAACGTGGGATTTCTCAGTGGTAGCGTGATGGGCTACCATTACATATGATGTTAACATCTGAAATCAGATTTTGAGGAAAGATTGCATTATGGAGGTCTCTCAAGTAACTGTGCTTTTCCTTTATTCTGGCATCTCCTGATGCTCGTTACAGTCCCTCAGCATTAAAAGAGCTGTGAGATAACGAAAGTCATAAAAAACAAGAGGCCGAACTGAACAAGCTTTTGGGATTTTTAAAACATCATTTTCCTTGGCTGTCATTTGGTTTGGCACTACTCCACGCAGAGCTTTTGAGGTTGTGTGGGATGACCTGCCTCTTCCATCTCCAAGGGACTCTGGCTGTTCTGCCTCTTACTGGACCACAGCCAAAGGATAAAGGATTGATGGCGTTCTGAAACATTATCAGAAATTACCACTTTTATGATGTTAAAAGAGAGGTTTTATTCTTTCCCTAACCCATTTCCTCTTTAACCCTGCTTTATCCTATTAGCTAAACGTATGGAGAGCCATCACAGTAAAATACAGAATGAATCTCTTCTGCTGTCTCCCAGATTGTCCATTAAAAACTCACACTATGTGTAGTCGTTGACCTACTTCAGTTCTCTCTTCTCCACTCCCTAGGATATCTTAACATGCTGAGCTAATAAAAAATTGAAGTAAGGACGAAACATCTTTTAATAAACATGCATTCATAAACTTTCATATTAATCTTTTAATACTGTTAAAACATTATTTTGGCTAAATATTACTATCATTTCCAACTGTTGGATGCATATCTCAAGTACCCAATGCTGATATTACTTCTAGTACATTCGGGAGGCTTCTAAAGCGACTGAACTTTTTCCAGCCTGGTGAGCATTAAGAACTTTAATTTCCTGAGCTCCTCAGAAAACTCCAGTGATGGAGGCCTGTCACACTTCCACAAACCTGTGTGATGAAGATAAAGAGTTTGATAGTGAAGACCCACATTTATGTTCTTTAACTAGGACAGGGCCTCCCACACTCCCCTGATTGTTATCCCATTGATTAAAACACCCGACTTGAACTTCTCCTTCAAATTGAACGTTCAGGAGTATTAGTTTCCTACTTTTTCACACACAAAAATGTAACACTGGATTATTTTCCTCAATAAATGAAATTAAAAAGTATAATGTTTTTGTGTCTTTTTGTTTGTGTATTTATTTTTTGTAATCAAGTTTTAGGACTTCTATAAAACATATGGTCACGCTTCAGGCCACATTTACATAGAAGCGGAGACAATTCTAATGGGTTCACAAGTATCTACTGTACCCAGCATTCCATTTTTCTTAAGTTAACGTGTTGGCAGCTTTTCAGCAGTTGCTCTCCATGACTCCAGATTTAGGGATGTGCACTCTGAGCTGAGCACTGGCTTCATCTTACCCCACAAGTACATTGAAGATGCAACAACACCGCAGATCAGGTACTTAATTTAAGTCATTTGCTCACCTCCAAAGTGACGCAGCTTCACCCCGATGCCAGTGTGGGATGATGTTGACCACTGTTGTTGATAATCCCTGCATACCTCAACAGTATCTTCAGAGTGAGGACACCAAAGTGTTAGTGAAGACCTTGTAGGTGGTGTCTAGGCAGGTAGTCTTGACTAGAATCAGGGGGCAGCTAAAGCTTTGCTGTGTAATTACTTTGGGTTAAACACACTCAACTAGCTTAAGGGCAAACCTTTTTGATACACTGGGGTCCTTGGTTTATTCCAGGTGTACGGAGACACCAGGAAGTGCTCTGCTTTCACATCACAAATTGAAAGATATAAAACCATCCATCCATCCATCCTCTTCTGCTTATCTGAGGTTGGGTCGCGATGGATAAAGATATAAAACATGAAATGAAAAGTAAAAACAACTCAGTGAAATATTACAATCTCTAATTTAAAAAGGTCCACCAACAATATCAGAATATCCAAGTTTGCAAGGTAAGCCACCAAGTACAATGGGTATAAAAATGAATCCCCCCCCCCTTCAAAATATTCATATTTTGTTGCTTTGCAGCCGGAAATGAAAACACAACACAAAAAAATGTCACCATATCAATGCCTTTACTCCAGTGTGATTACAAGATGAAAGCCTACTTAAAATTACAAGTATAAATCAAACTACAGCAGGAAGTGTCTTTAGCAGTGGTGTTCTTGGCATGAAAGTTCTGGTGTGACCATGTGGGCCTGAAAGATGGAGATGTTGGAAGGGATGAAGCCACCCTGAGAAGCCTTGCAGAGGTTGTGTGTGCAAGTGTAAGTGAACGGATCAACCACTTAAAGGACAGAACTTAGGAGATCCACTCCTGTGCTTAAACCTACTGGCCTTGGTGCGAAGCCGCAAATGATCTCAGGAAGGATCCCGGCTTGGATCAGCTCAACTTATGGAGTCAGGGAAAATGAGTTCAGATGACATTGCCTCTGACCCCAAGACAGCATTGTGTTGGCAGCTGACACAGCAGAAAAAAAAATCATTGGACTTGTGTGGAAGAGCTGTGGAGGGTCAGGGAGGGAGGGAGACTGCATTTCATATGCTTGGTGGGAGTGGGTGTTTTGGGTTCCTTTGTATGTTATGTCCATTTATTCATTATATTTTGTCACTTTGTTTTTATTTACTAAAAGGTTGATCAGAAAAAATGCATTAAGCTACCAGAACCAGGCCAGCTAAAATGCCATTAATTTATGCAAATGAATGGCATAGAAAAACAGTAAGTGAAGATCTATCAACATCCTGTCATACAGTAAAACCACCCAATGACAGAATTCAAAGGTACAGTTGGGTCCATAAGTATTTGGATGGTGACACAATTTTCAGAATTTTGGCTGTATACACCACCACCACAATGGATTTGAAGTAAAGCAACCAAGATATGACTGAAGTGCAGATGTTCTGCTTTGATTTAAGGGGTTTACCAAAAATATCATACAAGCTGTTTAGGAATGACAGACATTTTCTGCATAGTCCTCCATTTCCAGGGGCTCAAAAGTTTTTGTACATTTGACCGACAAGCTGTTCCAAAGCCCCTCATTACGTCATCAATTAGCAAGCAGATAAAAGGTCCAGAATTGATTCCAAGTGTTGAATTTGCATTCGGAAGCTGTCACTGTGAACTCTCAATATAAGATAAAGGGCTGTCCATTCAAGAAAAAACAAGGCCTTTAGAGCAGTGCTTCCCAACGTCTGTCCTGGGGACCCCCTGTGGCTGCAGGTTTTTTGTTCCAACCAGATTCCTAATCAGTGACAACACCTAAGCACTGATCTCATTTATTTAGCTGGTATTATTTTTTATTTTATCCTACATTCAGAAAAGCACAGCAGCATTATTTGTACATTTATAAGACATTTAGAAATATTTCTGCTTTTGCTATTGATTTAAATGCTTAACTCTCTTTTGTTGATTTCATTCTATTTTGCCCTTTCTCTGTGCAGTTTTTCCCCTTCGTTGTGTCTTATTAATGACAATTAAAAATGAGTGGAGCAGACACACTGGCAAACAACACTGAATAATCAAAGGCTGCAACTACTTTAGCATCAGACCCACTAATTAGTAAATAATGGATTAATTAAACAATTAGAACACCTAGAAAAGTAGAATGAAAATCAAGACAGAAATATTGTTAAAAAGAAAAAAAATACATTATTCCCAGATAACCGCTTGGTACATTATAATATACAGGTAAAATTCCGTTGCAACAAATATCTTTACAACGAAATTTTCAGTACAACGAAGTATTGTATGGTCTCGACAGCTTCCCCATATGACGCGAGTCTATAGAAATCTCGTTACTACGAAGTACATTCAGCAGATACTTTCATTACAACGAAGTGCCTAAAAGACCTTGAAATGCCTGAATGAATCATCCGCAGAGCAGTTAGTTCTGTGGCCGCAGCTCAGTTGTGCACAACGATCCCCAAACAGAAACACTGTCATTTTTTTTTCTTTTTTCTTTCCTTGTACTTTTTTTTGTTTTGCCTTTTTTGTTTCCTGCAGTTTTCAGTGATACCTTTTGCTTATTGCTCGTCAAAATTTAAAAAACATCCATTGGAATTTAACTCATTGTCATCCTCCTATAGAAACGGCAGACACAAAAAAACGATAAGAGTTTATATTAGAAAAAACTCAATTTTTTGCAGCTCTCGATTGCAGCAAAAAGAAAAAAAGACGTTGCCAGTGAATTCGGAATTTTGCCATCGACACTGTCAACTTTCTTGAAAGATTGGGCAAAAAAGGAAGAAAAATCTCGGGCTGCAAACATATGTGAAGTGCTGCATTTGAAGATGTCGAAAAAGCTGTTTTTACGTGGTTCAGTGATGCTTGTTCAAGAAACATTCCTATTAATGCAGCACTCATTCAAGAAAATGTGAGGTTTGTAAACTCTCTTGGGACCCCCCCAACTAGACAGCATGCCGAAGAGCATCCCAAAGTGTGATCTCCGCGTCTGTACAGGACAACAGCAGGCTCACAACTATGCTGCATCTCTCCGCCAAAGTAAACAGAAAAGATCTCGCTAGGTGATGCAAGGTTAGGAGCACGTACATTGTGAATTCAGATAACAGGATTACTTGGTCACTGACCTGGCCACAATCCTGCCTGACTGCTGTGTCTGTGTATAGGAGAGTGGCAGCTCACGCTACAATAAATAACCCTACTGTTCCTGTTTCAAACTGAATAAAGCTGGTTTTGCTAAAGTACTGAGACTAAGCTTTGTGTTTTTGGGTGCAAGACAGGGACTTATAATGCGACCCCGATCTTTTATGATTTGCTTCTGTGGCACTTCACTGCATCGCTGTGAGCCTGCTGTTGCCCCAGCAATGGACAAACACTCTTCCACAGACGCTGCAATTGTGCTTCGGGACGCACTTCAGTGTGTCGTTCCTGTTGGGTTGGGGATTGAGGGGGGGCGGTCTCAAAAGAGTTCAGAAACCTCACAATATTAAGAAGAAAAGGATGATTCGGCTCCTGATTGATAACTGTGCTGCCCACAACATGTGTCCACATTTAGATAATGTTTGCGTTGAATTCCTTCCACCTAACTGCACAGCACTGCTTCAGCCATTGGATTTGGGCATCATTCACACCCTGAAAATGTATTATCGCAAGGAAATGCTGAGAAAAATTCTCGTCAGCATAACTTGTAGGCAGGAGGAGATTAAAATTAATGTGAAAGAAGCTATTGAAATGATTGCAAATGCCTGGGCGCAAGTTAAAGAAAGCACTATAGTAACAAATACAGAATCTCATTACAACTAAATGTTCGTTACAAAAAAAATATTTTTTAGGTCCCTGGGAGTTCGTTGTAACAGAATTTTACCTGCATATATTTTTTTTTACCAAACTGAGTTTTCTAATTTTCTATATTGTTCCCAAAACACAGAACTTGGGAAATAACCGTTCACTTAATTAGCTCAGGAGTCCAATTAAAAACAAGCTGTTTGGAGCAAAAACCTGCAGCCACAGTGTGTCCCCAGGACCGAGGTTGGGAAACAAAGCAGAAACACGAGGAGTGGTCAAATCAACCATTTGGTATATTTTTAAAAAGAAGGAACACCCTGGTGAACTCAGCAACACCAGAAGGCGTGGAAAACCACAGAATGATCACAAAATGATCACAGTGTGCTGAATGATCACAAAATGCTGTCCTTGGTGAAGAAGAACCCCTTCACAACATTTAGCCAAACCAAGAACACTCTCTGGGAGGTAGACCTGTCATTGCCAAAGTCTACAAACAAGAGAAGAATTCATGAAAGTAGAGACTGAGGGTTTACCACAAGGCACAAACCACTGGTAAACCGCAATCTTAGGAAGGGTACATTACATTTTTCCAGAAATCATTTTTAAAAGCCTGTTCTGTTTTGGAACATTTTTTTGGACAAAAGAAACTAAGAGCAATATATACCAGAATGTTGAAAAGTGAACAATATGGAGTAGAGAAGAAACGGCTCACGATCCAGTGAATACCTGTGAAACATGGTGGAGGCAGTGTTATGGCATGATCATGCATGGCTGCGAATAGAAGTTGATCACTGGAGTTTATGGATGATATGACTGCTAGCAGAAGTAGCAGGATGAATTCTGAAGTGTACAGGGCTATATTAGATTCAGATTCAGCCAAATCTGCAAAACTGATATGATGATGCTTCACAGTACTGATAGACAATAAGCCAAAATATACTGTGAAAGCAAAACAAGTGCTTTTTTAAATTGGACATGCATTTCACTTGCTGAAGACAAAACTGATTGCAGAAAATACAACGAACAAGCAGCAACTGAAGACCTCAGCAGTAAAAGCCTGGCAAAGTATTACTTGGGTGGAAACCTAGCACTTGGAGATGGCCATGGATTCCTGACTTCAGGCAGTTATTTACTATAAAAGATTTTAAACAAAGTATTGCAAATGATTGTATTATTCATGATTATGTTAGTTTGTCCAAATACTTTTGAGCCCCTGAAAATAGGTGGTCCTCCTGTCTTTTCTAAACAGCTCATACAATACTTTTGCTAAATCCACTGAATTAAAACTGAAAGTCTACACTTCAAGCACATCTTGTTTGCTTTATTTTAAATTCATTGTGGCTGTGTACAGAAACAAAATTATGAAAATTGTGTCACTATCCAAATATTTATGGACCTAACTGTACCTTGGTTAACAAATCCTCAGAGAATAAAGGTCCTTTATAATGATCTCTACATAAACCTCACTATGGCATGTGCGCAAGTTCAAGCAGCTGTCTGCCAGAGTACTGTGGGTCTCATTGCTCAGCCTCCCAACATGAACAAATTGTTGTCTGTCACTGATATCGTGCATACTGCAGAAAGCAAAATGATTATGTAGTTATTTTAAAAAGTACTTAAGAATAATTTGCCCAGTATGTTATGAAAATGTAAAGCAATTTCTTTAGAAAATAGCATTGAAGATGAAGAAAATAATGTCATGTAGAAGAATCAATAGGATTAGTACCATGCAATTAAAGAAACGGGTGCAGAGGATAGAAGAGGAGGGCATGGACAGACACACCTTAACTGTAAGCACTTATGAGGTGCCTGTCCACTAGTAAAATCCATTGGACTGGGTGAGTCTCCTTAAGAATTGTGGCATGGATGAGCAGGGCAAGGCATATCCAGCAGCGTGAATGTGCAGGCTGTGCACAAGGCAGAAGAAAGTGTTTGGAGCCACATGGAAAGAGCTGTGGGAACATGGAAGATTACGGAACCAAGAACATTATTAGAGGGTGGCCAAGGACATAGATGGCAGTTTCAGCACTGCCACAGAATAAGCAATGCATCCAACAGCAGTGATTATTAAATCTATTTTCATTAACTAACTCATCACTTCGTTAACTAAAGCATTACTGCACATTACATTATTGAGGCACGCTACTTATTTAATTTTTGCACAACGACTGGTTCAGTCATTTTCTAAAGCTTATACTGATCCAGGTTGCAGGGTCTGCAGTCTAAGCAATGATGCCCAGACATCAATCTTCCTCGCCAACTCCTCTGGAGGGGAACCAAGGCATTCCCAGGGTAGCCAAGAGAAATAATCTGTCCAGTGTATCTTGGGTCTTCCCCATGGTCTCCCCCGAGTTGGACATGCCTGAACCACCTCTCTGGGGATGGAGTTCAACTGGCTCCTTTCAAAGCAAAGGAGCAGTGTCTGTACTTTGAGCTCCTCCTAAATGTCTGTGCTTCTCACCCTACCTCTAAATCTCAGCCTAAAAACCCTCCAAAGGAAACATATATATCCACAATGGATTTCTTTTGGTTATTACCCAGTGCTCGTGACCATAGAATAGCGTAGGAACATAGATCGATTGAGCCTTGCCTTTCAGCTCAGTGTACTTTTCACAATGATTGACCAGTACATCACATGCCTAACTGGAAACGATGCTCCAATCCACCTGTTGATCTCATGCTTCCTTCTGAACAAGATCCCAAGATACTTAACTCCTCAACTTGAGGCACTACTACATCCTGAACCTGGAGAGGGCACACTATCCTTTTCTGGCTGAGAATCATGACCTTGGTGGTGCTGATCCTCATCCTGACTGCTTCACACTTGGCTGCAAACCACCACAGAGCGTGCCTGAGGTCACAATCCAATGAAGCCAAAAGGACACATCACTGCCAAAAACATAGATGCGTTTCTGAGAGCACTGAACTGCACACCCTCCACTCCTTGGCTGTGCCTTTAAATTTTGTTTATAAAAGTTATGAACAGAATCTATAACAAAGGGCAGCTCTGGTGGGATCCCATGCCCACTGGGAATAAGTCTGACTTACTGCTGGCAATATGAACCAAGCTTTCGCTCTGGTTGTACAGGAACTGATGAACCCTGCAACAGCTGGTTCGGTAACCCAAACACCCAAGCCCCCCCCAAAAAACTCCCCGAGGGACACGATCGTATGCCTTTTCCAAGTCCACAAAATACATGTAGACTGGTTGGGAAAATCATGATTGAGCATACTCTCATCCTTGTAGGGGTAAAAAGCTGGCCCAGTGTTCCACATCTGGGACAAAAACCCACACTGTTCCTCCTGAATCTGAGGCTTGACCAACAGCAGAATCCTCTTTTACAAAACCCTGACATAGGCCTTCCTTAAATTTGGAACACACTCTTCTGTTCTCTTTCTTAAAGGTGGGGACCACTACCCAAGTCTTGCAATTATCCATCATCGGATCCATGCTATTAAGTAATTTTTTTTTAACTACCTCAATGACTTCATCTTCACAGGCGAGTCAGTCCTCCTCAGAATCCCCTGAAGGCATCTCAGTGGGATTTAGCAGGTCCTTCCATCACCTGACTATATCCCCAGGTGACATCAGCAGCACTCCAAATTTGCTATAAACCGCATTGGTGAAGCAGTGCTTCTACTTCCTGAGTTGCCAGACAGTTTGCTTTGTGGTCGACTGAAAGTCATCTTCCATGGTCTCACCAAACTCCTCCCACACCTGAGATTTTCCTTTCACAACTGCAAATTGATATGCTTCAGTTTGCCTGTCGTTACCTGTGAACTGCCTCTGGAGTCTTGCTAACTAACTAAACTCAAAAGGCCTCCTTCTTCAATCTGAACGCTCCCACCACAGGCACATTACCGCCACAGCACAAGAGAAATTAATCTGGAGGTGCAAGTTGAAGACCTTTTGGTCAGGGGTGTCTGCCAAACATCCCCAGGACACCCTCACTACATGCATGGGCTTGCCAGGTCTGTCTGGCATTGTCCACTGCCATCTGATCCAAATCACAACCAGGTAGTGATCAGATGACAACTCAGCCCTTCTCTTCATACAAGTGTCCAAGACACACGGATGTACAGTAGATCTGATGGTACAACTACAAAATCGATCATCAACCTATGGCCTAGGGCACTTATGAACACCCTTATGCTTGAACATGGACATACAAGTCCAATAACAGAGGACTACTCGGTTCAGATTGGGTAGGCCGTTCAGACAAATCTCACCCTTTCATGTGTCACAGTCTTTGCTCACAATGAGCGTTGAAATTCCTGAATAGGACAATAGAAGCCCCAGTGGGAACACCTTCCAGCACTCGCCTCCAAGGACTCCTAAAAGGACTCTGTACCAAGGATTCCAAACTAAACATATCACAAAACACACTCGAAGCATGGCAGTGAACAGAAAATCGGCATATTTCCTCGGACACCATGGGCAGTAGATGTATGACGCGGAGTCTGCAGAAAGCAGGAAAAGGACTGGTTGAATGGCAAGTTTTTTGGCTTGCTTTCAAAGCATACATATCTATGATATTCTAACTTGTTTGATAGAACTGTGTTTTGTTATAACAGCTGGTTTCCAAGTAAAAGAAATTAAAAAATAAAAAAAACCAAATAAAAGTATCTACCCATTCATTACCTTTTATTATTTTATCCAGTTCAGAAAGCAACACTGAATGTGGGACCAGTTCTATGTGCAAATGTAAAGGGTGTCCCAAAATTCATGCAAGAAGTAATTTTGATAGAGAACACAGGTTTTTAATTAAAAATTGTAAATTTTTAATTGATTCATAAAGTATACTGTATAGGGTTATGTATGGAATAGCATATTGGGTAAATGGCCTCCACGGCTTTGCTGGCACATATGCACTCTTTTGTCGAAATTTTCCATGACCGTTTTGCATAAATGTGGCTGAATTTCATTGATACACCGCTCAATTTCCTCCTTCAAGGCGTGGGTGGTCGTGGGCTTGATGGCATAAACCTTAGACTTCAAAAAACCCCAAAGAAAAAAGTCCAACGGCGTTAAATCGCATGATCTGGGCGGCCAATTCTGATCACAAAAGTGGGAAATTACACGACCAGGAAATGACTTAATGCGGTAATTGAATTGTTTCTCAGGCTGTATGGCATGTGGCACCGTCTTGTTAAAACCACATGTCGTCCACATCCATATCTTGCAATTTAGGCACAAAAAGCTGGATTATCATGTTGTGATAGCGCGCACCATTAACTGTTATTGCCTGACCAGCCGCATTTTCGCAGAAGAATGGTCCGATGATGCCTACAGCCCAAAATCCGCACCAAACAGTGACACGTTGTGGATGCATTTGTTTCTCAACAATCACTCATGGATTTTCTGAACCCCAAATGCGACAATTTTGATGATTAACAACGCCATCAAGATGAAAATGAGCCTCATCGCTGAAGATGATTTTGCTAGAAAAAGTTGAAGTTAAATCACTATTCCGACCATATTTTGTACGAAAATTGCGAATTGTAGCTGCCAAACCTTCATAATTTTAAAATATTGCTCAACAATGAAAACGCGTTGTTCTTTCGTAGCGCTCCATTTTAATAACCCTGAACTGTGAGCTGTCACGCTGTGTTTTTTTTTCGTTGGCAACACTTTACCACACAAATGGCGCCGTTCAGTCGTTCAAATCTTGCGTGAATTTTGGGACACCTGTTATTAGATAAAAATATTTTCAAATTTAGCACACATAACGGTTAGATGTCAATTGTAACTTGCAAGTAAGAATTTCACTGTACTACCTACATGTGACAATATTATTCCTACAATCCCAATCTATACTAATAAAAGGCAAAGCCCTCACTGACTCACTCACTGACTCACATCACTAATTCTCCAAATTCCCGTGTAGGTAGAAGGCTGAAATTTGGCAGGCTCATTCCTTACAGCTTACTTACAAAAGTTAAGCAGGTTTCATTTCGAAATTCTACACGTAATGGTCAAAACGGTCGATAACGGTCGACAAGTCCGCCATGTTGAACTTTCTTATTTATGGCCCCATCTTCATGAAATTTGGTAGGCGGCTTCCCTGCGCTAACCAAAACCGATGTACGTACTTATTTCGGTGGTATGACGCCATTGTCGGCCGCCATATTGAATTTTCCACACGTCACTAATTCTCCAACTTCCCGTGTAGGTAGAAGGCTGAAATTTGGCAGGCCCATTCCTTACAGCTTAGTTACAAAAGTTAAGCAGGTTTCATTTTGAAATTCTACGCGTAACGGTCATAACGGTCAACAACGTCCGCCATATTGAACTTTCTTATTCATGGCCCTATCTTCACGAAATTTGGTAGGCGGCTTCCCTGCACTAGCCGAAACCAATGTACGTACTTATTTCGGTAGTATGATGCCACTGTCGGCCGCCATATTGAAGTTTTCAACAGTCTTTGTTACTTATGGGCCCATCTTCAAGAAATTCTATCGATCAAAGAACTGTCACTTACCGAGTGGTTTCCATGCCCGGAGATACCACCTACCTTTTCCATTCTCTTTGTTACATATTGCACGGCCATATCAGGCTCACTCTTGATATGCGGATGAACATTCTGTCTTATGTATTGAATGACTGGGACAGGTTCAAGGTGTGGACATGGTACAGGAGATAATTATACTACACAGGAGCACTATAAGAGTGAAATGCTTAAGTCCTTCACCTATGGTTCTGCATGTGAGTTGATGGCTGCCGCTGAATTGTTCGGTTGTCGCTTTCAAGTGTACCGAAATGGCCAAATATTTTACACCTTTCGACAACCGCCAATGCCTCTTAAACATCTTAGATTCACAGGTGACGATTTCAGTAGTGGACACTTTGATGTTTATGAATGTTTCAACTCTCAAAAGCTGGATGTGATTTTATCGATGAAACCGGTTGTGTGCTTACAACGCTTGACAGATGCCAAATGTCACTTCAACACAGCAAATCCTGCAAATACTGTCGTAATTGAAACAAACCATGGAACTCAAACCGATTATGACAGCAGCAATCCAAGCTGTGAGATTTGTGACAAGATTACTGTTCACATGGCCAACTGTAAGTTACATGCTCAAGAGTAAGCTCAGCGCACAGCTTGGTCATGTTACAACCGGAGGGCCGAACTGACAACATGGTATACAAAGAGATCCTTAACAAATAATTATTGGCATATTGTCCCACAGTTTAAAAAGGTTTAATTTTCTTCTTAATAAAAATTTGAATGCAGTACTTCACCGCTGCGAAGCGTGGGTATTTTGCTAGTAAGCCTATACAATTAAGTAGTAGTTTATCTTTTCCATTTTTTAACCTTCGTAATCATACTGAGAAGGAACTGCCTGCCACGATATTTCATTACGTTACTAAGAGGTAGCATGAAATGGTATGACCAAGTGTGCACATTTATAATCAGATATTCACAATGATAAATTTTACACTTTGTGTAAAAGCATGCATATACATAAAACACAGAAAGACCTGTACAGTTGATGTGTGAGCGCCCACATAAACTGGACTCTACCTTACATTAACAATAAGCACCTTTACATTTGAGTTCATTTTTTACATTAGTAAGTACGTTAAATATTGCTATCACTTCTTGCTTAGGTCATTAAAGTAAAAAGTATGCAAGTGAATGAAGAACAGACCCAAACAAAGAGCAAAAAAGAATGGCTTTAGTGATGAAAGAGACAGAGAGGATGCAGTAAAGATGGTAGGAGGAATGTCCTACATAAGCTTCTGGATGTGGGATCATAAATGATGCTGTAAAGTGAGAGGTAACAAACATACATTTACTGAAATTGTATGATTGGGCTGTTGGATGCTGCTAAAGCAAAACTACATTTAGATATTCCCAAAGGAGATGCTTTAGAGAAATCAGAGGACTTTTGCTGCTTCGGTGAGAGTGTGAGCACTGCTTGAAGAGCACAATTTACAGTGGTAACAAGAGGGAGAGAGAAAGACCTACAAGAAAGAAAAGTGACAGCTGAATGGAAGAACTAATATAAAGGCAAAACAATATATACTGAGAACAGCCATGGCAGAGGTGGTTTGATGTAGCAGGATGACTGCACTAGATGTGCACAATAATGGTGGTGGAAAGATAAGGCCAAGACTGAAACTGACAAAGATTTGGAGGGCAGGAGCAGAACAGGCATAAACAAACCCGGAGAGTCTATGGAAGGGAATCTGAGGTGCCATCAGGCAACATAGGTCAACCCAGGCTGTTAATTAAATTTAAAATCAACAAATGATATACGTGAACTTATGCATATGTGTCCCAAAATACTACCAAGAATAATATTTTGAAATATCTACATTTACTATAAAATATAATTCTCCAGATTCAGGCAAGAAATTTTCATTTCTGTGAGCTGCCACACAGTCTCCTGTGAGTCTCCTGTGGTATATGTATGAGCAAACTAGCTGTGCTCTCAGTTCATCTTTAGCTTTCATAAAAGTGTACACTGCCTTTCATTACTAGAATTACAAAAATAAAGTTAAATGCTGATAGAAAAAACGTCAATTATTACCAGTTTACTACTCAACAAAGGAAAAAATACTGTATAACATGCAAAATACAGAACTTAGTAAAATAACAATAGGGTGTTTAACTTTGCATTAGCCACCATTTTGATGTTAGTCTTCTTTTTTAAGAATACCATGAGCAGACAACAAATACCCTCATATAAAAGACAAAAAGTTAATTCAGATCTATTGAAATTACAACTTGCACGTTTTATCAGAAAGAATTTTAAAAACAGTTATTAAAAGCATATAAAAGATTAAAGCTTAAGAACATATTGTTATGGGTAATGGAGGCTGTCTCTGGAAGTTGTTATCCAAGAAAAACTGACTTTTCAAGGCCGTCCTCAATTTTGATGTACTCCAGGTGGGATTTGAAGTATTGGCTGCTGTAGTGGGGGCTGTTTCTCACATATTCCAAGTAATCTGGTGCCCCTGGGAAAACGACGTTGTCTGCTATCAAGACTGTGCCCTTTCCAATTAGGCCACATTCCTGAGAAGAAAGCAGAGGAGAGCTGGAAATGATAATTGTATTTTTAGGAAGTATGTCTCTGTTTTTAATGCATTTAGGTACACAAATGCAGAAGTCTTATGATAATAAAGAGAAAAGAATTTAATCTAAATATTATTCGCTTTTAAATGAGCAAGTAAAACCGTTAAACAACATTGTCACTAAGAAAAACAAGACAAACAAGTACAGTAGTGCTTAAGAATGACTGACTGCTATGTTGTACCCACATGTACCTACAGGAAGCAGTTCAAGCACACGGAATGAATACAGCTCTGCAGTAATCTGAGTCTGTCTTGTTGTGATCTCAGTGTCGTCTGCCTGTGAAAATCTCTGGCACACATTCTCTCACAGCAGCCTTTCACCCATATTCCTTATGTTTAAGATCACTCTTCAAAGCCCCTAAATTTCTTTGCTCCTCTTCAACCAGTAAGCCTTGACCAGGCTGCTGCACGCATTTAGCTTTTATTCTCCCAAACACTTATCAACAAGTAGTACAGGTTACTAGGTTGGGACAAAATTCATGCTGCTCATTTCACAGTTTTGTCTCTCTGAAGTCAATCGGCCCATTCAGCATTGCTCTCATCCTGATGTTACTACTAGCACCCTATAAGAAGATTACCTGTGGCAAGCCTGTACTTGGGTATAAAGACCTTAGGATAATACTATCAACTTAGTCTTTACTTGTCCTGCAGCTAAAAATCAATCAGTTGTTGCTTCTGGCAGACAAAAGTTAATATTTCTGTGAAATTCCCTGTATTTCAAATACCTGATGCATGTCTTTGGATCAATATTCCTAGGCGTACTTTTATATATTTATATTGCATATATTTATCACTCTGAGCACCCAGATACTATTTGCCATTTAAGCAAATGGCAGTAATGCCTGTGGCTATCACATATACTGCTAATGTCGCTCTGTCGAAGTAGCAAAGTCCTAAGCCACCTAAAGAATAGTTTAAAGCTGGTTATGGCCGAAAATGTGTATTTACTTGTTAAAACACCAGATGACATTAGAATAAATACAACTAAACACTGATACAATTAAAAAATAAGAACAATTTCCCCTGTGTTTTCCATAAATGTTTTGATATCTTCTGACATGGCGAGAACAGCAAAACAGCACAGGTCTGCATCTCAAACCTCTCTGTTCAGCACCTTAGGCATGGCAAGTGCAGGCAGTTCTCGGGTTACAACGGTCTTGAATAATGGCAATTCCACAAATACTAACAAGTTAGTAACAACCATATAAATCTCCCAAATTTTAATTTTCGACTGTTAATTACCATTTATAGATCAGCTTTCATTTTCTATTTATAAACAAATTATAGCTTTGACCAAGATTAACATACAGCAGTGGAGCCTAACACTGAAGCTCAGTGCAGTACCAACATACATTGCTTCCATTTTCAAACATTTTGTGCTGTGTGCACACATGTCACTGAATGTAGTCAGCAGCACATGCAGCCACAACAATAAGCTCCATCACAGGTAAGCCGCTAGATCGCCAGTTGTCCATTTAGAAGAGTGGAAGAAGCTGCAACATCCTAAATTCTCCTTGCAGCCGTGTTGTCTCAGGTAGCACAGATTCTTAGTGGGAGAAGGGACACTGCAATTGATCTCTCAGCGCGTCTCTGCTAAGGATATCAATCATCAGTTAGTCCATCATCATGCCTTTTCTAACTCTATGAGGTGCTCTATTGTTATCTAAAATGTTTAAGCATAAGGTTGATATACTTTACATACCTATGGTTCAGTTTAGTTTAAATTAGTGTATCTTATTTGTGCTTTGTGATGTAAAGTAATATTGCTTCACTGTCATTTTATTAATAAGTCTGAAATGTCTTTCTGCAAAATAAGTAATAAAGTGATAGGCATTTTTGACGATTTTCCCATTAATTTCAGTGCTTCCTCTGGCTTATATACAAAATCAGGTTACAAACATTGGAAATCATTTATAACCTGAGGCTCAGCTGTAGTGTGACCATGAGCAAGTCACTTCACCTGCCAGTGTGCCAACTGGAAAAACAAAACAAATGTAAACACTTGCATGTCAAATGTTGTAAGTCACTTTGGATAAAGACGTCAGTCAAATAAGTAAAAGTAAGTGTAATGTAAGCATTAATTCCATTAACAGCAAACAATTCAAATGAATCAGATAGTGATTAAACAAACAAGGTGTGGTGTTGAGACAATTTAACAAACCAATGAGTGTACTGGAAGGTGGCCATAAACACTGGGGGTTCAGTTTAGTGTACCCGAGATAGCAATGGCAGTGTTGTGCATGAACTAGTTCAAAAGAGCACGTTCATTGAACAAGCTGATTTTTCTAAGAATGGTGAACTTAACGTAACGTATTTGCAAGTGAAGAACTTGAATGTGAGCTAGTTCAGTTTTATGTGACATTCTGGATCTGGTTTAGGTCCAGATTAAATGTTTTGCCTTACACTGTAATGTAGGAGTGGAGCTGAATCTGAATACGGTATTCGGATTAGCACAAATAGTGGATTTTAACGAATATTCATTTTGTACGAATTTTTTACCACTGTGACGGATGGCAGGGGCCTATGCCTGGCTGGGACACCCCTTTGGAAGAAAGAGAGTCGGGTGGAGTGTGGTGTTTTGGTATTGTGCTTGGGACTGTGTTGTGCCTGTGGGGATTATGGGGAAGACGTGCCCCACAGGTGAAGAAAATAAAAGTTTCTTAATTTTATACACATGCCTCCCGTGTCAATCTGTGTCGGGTCGAATGCAATATGGCGCCTTTCTTACACCACTTATTTATATTCAGAAAAAATAACGTAAAATCAAATAGGCGCTGTCTGTGTCTGCCTGTTTGTTCTTAAGTTGCACCCCCGCTGACACGAGCACGCAGGGAAGCTCCATTTTCGCTTTTAGGATAATGTTGTACTTCGTGAGGCCACTTTATATTTTTCCCCGTTGGACATGCAATATGTGACACGAATTCTGACCGGTAGCATAATAGGTTAGTTCACCTACACGCTGGTTCCTCAGTCACCATTTGTGTCACACGGTTGGAAATAGAGCAGTAATTTATATGTATACTTGTATCTATTTACTTTCTTTTTTGACCAGGAGGATATAAGCATATATGGTTATACGTGTTTGATGCTGGGTATAACTTAATAAAGTGTATTTAAATAAAAAAAGTCTTCATAATTATTGTATTTTATTCAAGAACACTGTAATAGCCTAATACAAGGCATGTAAAATTGAAAAAAAGTAAACTTAAGGGTCTTTTATTCTCACTCTTTAAAAAACACAAAATGAACTGAACATGAACTAGTTCAAAATTGAAATGGTGAACTATGAATGTGAATGTATTTATTTTAATCTGTGTGAATTGAACTTTGAGTTGGTTCTTGTGAGGTGTGAACTTGCACAACACTAAGTATCGGACAGACAGCAGATCAAGACCAGACTACGTTGTACAGTACCGAGAGGAGATGACCTTCAGGTCTAAGTGCTGCCTCAGTGAATAGCGGTACAAGATCAATACGATCTTTAACTAACCCATCCCTAGTCTTGTTTTGGCCTTGTGTTTCTCCTCAGTTTGTTCAGGTAGCCTTCTGACTGCATGGCAACAATGGCACATCAGCAATTAACATCTTGCCCTCTCTAAATTAACTTGCTGCTACGCATTCCTCTTGATTTAAAGGGAAAGAGCACAGCAAAAAAGTACATCCTTATGTAAACTTATTAAAAAATATTTTTAATCTTTATGCGGCATTAGATGAAATGAGTGCCACTGTCAATATTTTAAAAATATTTCACTCCTATACAGAAAGTAATGAGGATTAGATGTACATGTTTATCTGAAGCATAACCATCTCACTGTAACTCATGGACAGACCTACCATCACTGTGACATGGGTGGTGCGTGTCTTGGGGCCCTGGCCACCAAAGGGCCTTGGCATATGTGGTAAAAAAGTAATGCTACCATTTTTCTATTTCAGCGGTACCTTACACTCTTCCACACAACATACATACACAGTCTCCTCATCTAATGTACGAATGACCACTTGGTTAAATCTCCAAAAAGGGCTAACCTCCCGCTCAATATAATATATGAGTAACATTGTGCTCTGCCCAAATCTTCATGGGGGATAAATGTAATGTATGAGTGACTGCACTCTAAACTAAGAGGGACCCCACAACCCCCCGCTTGTTTTTATTTTTGATATGTGATGTTCAAAAGGGCTAAAGTAAGCAAGTTATAGTACACCAGAACAGATTTTTAAGGAAAGGTGGAAGAAATTAGAAGAAACTGTGCAAACTAAGAACAGAAAACAGTGGACGACCCATAAAGCTGTTTGCATCTGATGAGAAGGAAAAGCTTTCAAATATTTACTCAGCACTGCTTCATTTATTTTAAGTCTTAACAGGACGTAACATTGTAGGGCATGTTGTAGCTAAAAGGACATTTTTACAGAAAGGCAACCAGCAGATTAGACTGCAGTACACAAAAGGTCATAAAACATGTGGAGCAAGAACCAGTAGCAGAAGGCTATATTGAGAAAGCAATTCAAATATGAAAATTTTGTTTCACAATGATGCCAGAAAAAGAGCTGGGAAGAAGTGCATTTATGCCTTTCTATATCCTTCTATGACTTTGGGGTGTATTGCAATCAACAGTATTAGACACGGGTTTCAAATTCAGATCTTGGAGGCCCACAGAAACTGCAGGTATTGTTCTAGTCACTTTCTTGATTACTATGCAATTACTATTGCTACTGAAACATACTTCTTTGGCCCTAAATTGGAGTAACAAGCTTTTTAAGACTCAGACCCCTTAACAGTTTTTTTATACCCACAATTAAAAGTCAAACAATTACGATATGCCAAGTGAGCCAACATATGACATGATAACCTGATCCAGTTTGCAGTTATGTGTCCATCACACAACATCTGCTTCAATAAAATATTTGAAAAGTAAAAAAGGTGAAGGTCTCAGTAATGTTGATCTGTTCTGGTCCACAAAACATTTTCATGGTGCCCTCAGAAAAAAGAGAATTAACAGTTTTCGAAATGTCTGTTGTGGCAGCATGAGAGCAGCAAAAAGCCATTAAATGACATCACATGTTCCATTATCAATAAGGCTTCAACTAAGAAACTGGTTGGAGCAAAATTGGCTGGAGTTTGTTCTTCCAACTTAGCTGGTCATATGTAGGCTTGCTTTACATCTCATTATTGTTTGACTTCTACTTAAGGAAAATGCAAACAATTAAGAGGTCCGACTTACTTAAAACAAAGTTAAAAGAAATTCAATTAGTAGTAGTAATTGGTCACTAATTAAGAAAGTAGTAGTAGAAAGTAGTAGAAAACCTGCAGCAACTGTGGCCATCCAGGATCTGAGTTTGACTACCCTGGTGTATGAGATGTGCTCACAAATCAATAGAATGTTGACTGCTTGGAAATATAAACACACTCTGACTCATAACGCCGTATCATTTATAAGACTATTTTGGGAAAAACAATCTTGCAGCATGAAAATAACTCAACAAAAACTGTGAAAACAGTTAAGAACTGCTTGGAGAGGAAGTCTGCAGATGGCACACTATAATAGTAATCTTCTGTAGACTAGCCAATTTAGAACACTGACCGAAGCATCATTAAAGCTCTGTGGGGTTCATATGAACAGGGAAAAGAGCACAAAGTACCCAAAGTCAAAAGATGAGGTATGGCAAATTTAGCAAGAAGACTGGAAACATTTACCACAGGAATAATTCAAAAATGTGGTAGAGAAGTACCAAATCAAATTGTTTCAGGTTTGCACTCTAAGAGAGCCTACACCAGGGTCTCCAACTCCAATCCTGTGGGGCTAGTGGGGGCTGTAGGTTTTCATTCTAACCCTTTCCTTAATTAGTGTCCAATTTTTCCTACTAATGATCTGTTTTGCTTTAATTTTAATTGACTTGCTATTTAGAACTCAGAATCCTTAATTGTTTCTTTTTTCCTTAATTAGAAGCCAAACAATGAGATACAAACAAGCCAACAATGACCTGCTAATCTGTGTCCATCATACAATATCTGAATATAATGAAAGGTGAAGGTCTCAGTAATATTGATCTTCTGAGGTCCACAAATCATTTTGATGGTGTCCATAGAAAAAAGAAAATCAACAGTTTTGGAAATGTCTGCTGTAGCAGAATGAGTACCTCAACAAGCCATGGAATTAAATAACGGGTTTAATTAACAACAAGAATTGGCTTCTCATTAAGAAACTGGAAGGGGTGAAATTTGTTGGTGTTTGAAGCCTCAACTTAGCTGGTCATCTGTTGGCTCACTAACTTCACATCATTTTTGTTTGAGTGCCATTTCAGGAGCAAAAATGAAGCAATTCAGGGAACTAATTGTGGAAAAAAAAAAAATAACTCAATTAAAATGAAGGGAAAAGGTCACTATTTAAGAAAAGGGTTAGAATGAAAACCAGCAACCACAGTAGCACTCTGGGACTGGGAGTGGAGACCCCTGGCCAACCAAAATAATAACTCATATAAAAATACAGGATATTTTATTGCATCAATGTTTGTGATAATTCTAATGATATATAATGTCTTCATGAGCAAATCAACACTTGCTGCTAATATAACTAGTTTTAAAATCATTTTTCTGGGTGGCCTAAAATTTTGCACTTTTCCTGTATATCACCACTTTAAACAAGTAAGAAGCTTAATGTTTTTTGTATCTTTATCAGGATGATTTAAACCCTTATATGTTTTCAGCATTTACATGTCACAATAACTGAACCATTGGTGTTAAATGAGATAGAGTTGTGAGTATTATAGTACAGACTCTATGAACTACACTCAGAAAAGTAAAAATATAAATCAAGCAAATGTCAGTTTTTTTATAAATGAGGAACACTTGGTTCTGACTCACTTAATAAGGAATACATTTGTTCTTTTTAGAAACCTGACAAGGGTGTTTCCAACAATCTAAAGAAACCTCCATATATATATAGATTAACTTAAACTCTTATCTGCAATAAATTGAAGACAGTTTAATCCAACGAGATTTCTTTATATTTTCCTTGCATGCTTGTATTGATAAGACCTGGACTTAGCCGTGATTTATGTTTGATGAACTCTTTTATTCCCTTGTAGTTGTGAAGCTTCTCAACCTAGCCAAGGTGCAGCTCTAAGATGTTTCCATACCCCTAAATCCATCAAAAACCTGTTAGAAACAAAGACATTACACGGGATTTGCCTTTAGTGCACACAACATAGCAGTTCTAAAAATACACCACATCCAAACTTTCCAGATGTTACCATAAGGAAATACAATTTAGCTTTTAGGCCTGTCCCTAAAACAAACTTTTTCTTATGTTATGCAGCCACCGGTAGCAACCATTGATAAGATTATTTTTAGCAAAAACTTCAACCAAAGCAAAAAAAAAAACAAAAAAAAAACTCAAATACAGTTAGAATTTGCTTGGAGGAGATGTTCCAGTATAAAGTGGATTGTTCCAAATTAAGCATGATAGAACACCCTGGTCTATTTCTGACCATTCTTCAAGAGGCATTGGCCTTTTCAGAATGAGTTTCTATTACATGAGTTTCTTGCATGTTTAAAACAGGGAAATTCACAAGGAAGGAGAAACTTTTAAAATCAATAATTCTGCAAAGTCCACAGCATTATTAAAGACTGCTCTCACCCTTCTCATGGTCTCTTTGCCCCACTTCCATCTGGCAGGAGGTCCTGTAGCAGCCAAACTAGTTCTGTCAGGTGCTGTGACAGTTTCTACCCCTAAGCTGTGTGGATTCTGAAGTCTGTGCTAGATGATCTGCTCCTAGTGGTCTATTTATATACAGGACATCTGTTAACCACTGTTGTCTCTTTTATCAGCTGTTGTTATCACCAAATTATTTATTACTATCTATTTTAATTTATTTCTGTCTATTAATTTACTTATATTTTTGACTTATCTATTAAAGTGTAATATAGTTGAGTATACTAAGTATTTTTCGTTTAACTTTTGTTATGTTACATACAGTATATACTATTTGTACAGATGTTGCCTCATGGTCCTGAGGATGTTATTTCGTGCCACTGTACACTACAACATTGTGTATGGAAAGCTATTTGACTTGACAGTAACATCTCCAAGTATTTACTGGACTGGCATCATTTCTGCGTTTTATTTAAGTGTGGTGGCCCCGCTGTAAACAGGCTCCAGGGTCTGGGACAGAGCAGGTATGAGGGACCTGGGAGTACCTGCTTACTTCTCAAATACAAACTCTCTTTATTTTGAAAATATCATGATAATTTCTCTTCTTGCTTTGCAAGTTCTATTTCTTTCAAAAATATAAAAATCCCACTAGAACTCAGATCCCTACACTTTGTACTCAGTAGAATTTAAAACTGACATGTTGGATGTGAGAATTATATCAGTAATAGCTGTCAGGTTTTCATTTGTGGGGGTGTGAAGTAATCTGCTTAAACGTTCCCATCTTGCCTCATATATGACTGGCTTAGGGACAATTGAGCACGTTGTAATTATATGTAAGTCAAAGGCACTTATTTGTCAGCATATGACAGCATTTATGGTGACACAACAGAAACAGACATTACATACGAACCACGGTTATTATAGTTAACAAAACCTAAACTCAAAACTGAAACTATTAATAAAAAAACATTTTCATAAACTGAAAAACAATCATTAAGAACACTGAAATGAAAACCTAAGACTAAACAAAACTATTAAAGTAGCTGGAAAGGCTAATGGAAATAAAATAATAATTTACTAAAAATATTTTTAGTTTTAGTCACAACTGGACTTACACAAGGGTTAACCTGGGATGCTGGGGTCCTGAAGTTAATCAAAATGTATTAATAAGAATTTCATATTTGGTTTTTGAATAAATATTCCTGCCGTTAGTCTTAAGCCCTTGTAACTTTTAACTCTAAAGTAGAAACTCGTCCACCACAAGCCACCCACATATATTTATCCAGTGATTGGTGACTGGTGAAGGAGGGCGGGTGTTCACACAGCATTTGTGGTGACAGAGCAAGCTGAATACAAGTCCATAAAGCGTGTAACTAAGAAAGCGAATTACTATGCTAGAATAGTGACAGTTTTTCAGGAGCTGATAGTGACAGCATGATAGATTCTGGTTCAAGTGTTAGTGAAAAATACCAAGGCAAAGATTTTGCTTTAAATGTGCTTGGTAGCTTTGAAAGCGGCCATTCACTGGATCCCTGGGGCTCAAGAGAGAAGGATTAGATACAGATAATCCCTTACAGAATTTAAGTCTGTTCATAAATGATGACATTGGCTGTAATTCTGATTGTGCCCAAGATACAGTATGTACACAGTAATTATTACAGCAGCACACACTAAGCCAAATTCCAGGCTGCATGTGAGTCTAATGTCCATTATGATGAGCTGCCATGTTTCTTTGCACTTCCCGTATATCAAGATGCAATTCAAATGCCTGGTCAATAAAACCGTTACTGTATGGACAGAAAAATTATGGGCGAGTAACGTTTCAGTTTATTTTTCAGGTGACTGCGTTTTGTTGACAATAATTCACCTCACACTTCACAAAGAAAAAAATCCATTTTGAAAGTCGGAACTGATCGAGAGACTGACAACGTCAACATACAAGATCAGCATAATTTTGTTGACCAATCACTTTTGCTTTAAAAAGGTCATTTAACAACGAAGAGATACAAACGTAAAATTCCTGAGCTGGCAATGTCTCTACTAAAGTACAGGTAGGTAGGTGAAGAGCATGCCAACTGGTGAAAAACTAAACCTACTAATGTGTACTAATGTTTTTGTTTATTCTTTATTAATTTGTCTTTTTTTAGTTTACATTCACAGCTCAAAATATATGATATTGTGAAAATAATCCGGTGGCAGAATTATGTTTTAAAATACTTGTCTCCCTCTTTTCAATCTTTCTCTCTCTCTCTCTCTCAGAATATATTAAAATTTTATACCCTTTTTGTTCTTAACATCAGCCATACCATACTTATTACATACCAGGGATTTTTCCTGCTCCACATCCAAACCTGTTGGGATAGGCTCGATGATTCCTGCGATTTTGCTATGGAAAAGTGGGTTTAGAAAATGTATATATTGTTCCTAATCTCAGATGTTGTTTCTGTCATTTTGTTGCTGTCCATGCTCCTATTACATGCTCTTACTCTGCTCATTTAAGGGTTACTGTTCTTATGCATGGGCTATTCAAGTCTCATAGCCCCTAACCTTGACACTACATGCTTGTTTTTCTTTGTTTCCCTCAAAACAGCTAAGTGGGGTCTGCACACTGATTCAAGCCTAAGAGCTCTGTTTTCCCTAAGCCCCCATGATCTTCTTGATCACACCTGTCAGAACATAATAGAATCTATTTTCTGATTTTTTATATCTTTTCAGGCCTGCAGGTGGCAAAATTCTGTCTATAAATGTTATGTGCCTGAAATAACAAAAAAAAAACCCTACAACCTTAAAATTCACCTAAATGTCTTCACAAATTGGCCCATACTGGGCAAGAAAAAGAAAAGATGGAAAGTGCTAACAGTCAGAGTACATTTGTTCAGTACAAATGACATAGAAAATATTTTAAAAATTATAAAATTGTTTATATTCAGTATCTGGTTTTGTTAATACTTGTTTTTATCAGACAAAACCAAAAACAGATAGTAAACCATGTAGTGAAGTGAGCTTTTAAACTCATATCCAAACCTGTTAAGTGTACAGTTCTGTCTGATTGTGACACAAAACTAAACTCCATAGTAGCTTGGCTCTTTAACCATGCCATAATTACTAAAACTAAAACAGAAACTAATAGATATGAAAATAAAATAGAAATGTCTTTGTGAAATAAAAACTAAATTAAAACTAAAAATACACAATAAAAGAAAACTAAAACTAAACTGAATTTCCAAATAAGGTCAGAAAAAATACAGAAATAAAAAATGAATATAAAAAGGCAAAACTATAATACCCTTGATATGAACTGATATCATACCTCAGTGAGTCAGGTAACGACATCCAGCATCATAAACCCTGTTTCATCTGTTGCTAACCACATCTACTCATTATGACTTGCACAATATGTTCAGGACTAAAAGCCTGTCCTATGTCAAAAGTTTCTGTAACTCTCAATCGAAACCATGAAAGTCACAAGAAGATTTTTAAGGTGTTACTTTTTCCCATATTTAATTTTGCCAACAAATAACACATACATACATACATACATACATAAATAAATAATGTAATATTTTTAGGAGATTTATTATAAGTAAAACACACAAATTTGTAGTATTTTGTTTACCTCGCAAACTGTCATTATCTTTAGGTTCAGCACTAATTTAAAAAACAGTAAAAAGTTTTGACAAAATACTGACTTATCTGACAGGGTATTTTAACTTAGCATAAAAAAAATCAGTTTATCAATCTACACCATTGCTTGTTGGATTTAGAATTCCCAATGTTTCCTTCAAATATTTTTCCATCTCTAAATGAATATCCAGCTGTGTATTTTATTAAACTAATTTACATTATCTGACCCTTATACTGTAACTATAAAACAATTTTCCATTTTTCAGATTAAAATTAGGCAGTTTATTGCATATGAAATTGTTAAAATAAAAAACAGAAAGATTTACCTCAAGGAGTTTGGTATCTGGAAGGTAGCGATCTTTCCAGTGGTCAATGAAAATTAAATCAAACTTTTCAATTGCATGTTTTTTCTTTAACTGTGGAATCAGGTCACCAGAGGGTCCCTCTAGGACTTGTATCTGTAGAATGATGCAATATTGACAAGAATTACTGTGAATTGTCTAACTACAAAGAATCATACAGTATATTAAGTAATTGGAGGTGTACCACACTTTACTTTGTTCTCCAGTCCAGCCCAGGCAATCATCTGCTTTGCAATTTTAGCATAGGCAGGGTTAATCTCCATTGTGTAAAGGCGTACTCCAGGACGTAGTAGGCGAGCTATTCTCAAGGATGAATATCCACAGTATGTACCCAACTCTAGGACAATTGAAGGATTTGCTTCACAAATCAGCTTATCCAGAATCAATCCTATGTAAAAAGAAACAGATCACACAGTTCATAGGTGCTCTCCCTTTTGTCTTGCTTATAGATCTAAAGCAAAACTTAGCATCTCTGTTGCCTGGTTATAGAAGAATTAAAGCAATTATAAACAGTTGAAATAACCCATTCACACCATGAAACATACAGTTCAGGCAAGGACAAACATCTACAGAGCAACATCACTGTGTGTGGAATTCTACATACTGTATGCTCTCTTTTATATTTTTTATCATCTACAGTTGTGGCCAAAAGTTTGGAGAATGACATGGAGTATTGGTTTTCACAAAGTTTGCTGCTTCAGTGTTTTTAGTTCTTTTTGTCAGATGTTTCCATGGTATACTGAAGTATGAAGTATGATTACAAGCATTTCATAAGTTTCAAAGGCTTTTATTGACAATTAAATTAAGTTTAATATTAAGTCAATATTTGCAGTGTTGGCCCTTGTTTTTCCAAGACCTCTGCAGTTCAACCTGGCATGCTGTCAATCAGCTTCTGGGCCAAATCCTGACTAATGGCAGCCCATTTTTGCATCATCAATGCTTGGAGTTTGTCAGAATTTGTAGATTTTTTTTTGTCCACCCGCCTCTTGAGGATTAACCACAAGTTCTCAATGGGATTAAGGTCTGGGAAGTTTCCTGGGCATGGACCCAAAATTTTGATGTTTTGTTCCCCAAGCCACTTAGTTATCACTTTTGCCTTTTGGCACGGTGCTCTATCATGCTGCAAAAGGCATTTTAGTCACCAAACTGTTCTTGGATGGTTGGGAGAAGCTGCTCTGGGAACATCCTATCTGCTTACAGGTGGGGAGCAAGTATCTTACGGGGTTACCATCCAAATCCAGACTAGATACAAAAAGGGCCTAGAAGAATCTTTATAAATATAAATGCACTTTAACAAAAGCTCTGCAGTCCAACAAGTTCTTAACAACACAAAAGGCAATCCAGAGCAAACAAAGTCCCAATGCAGAGTCCTAAGTCAAAAACAGGTTAAAAAAATCCAGGAAATTACAAAAGCAAAGAGGCACAGCAAAACACAAATAACACTCCACTCCTTAATGTGTTTGAAATGAACCACCATGAACTATAGAAAGCCCTCCAATTTATAGGGTAGAGGGCAGTTCCTGGCAGTGATTGGCAGGTGGCCTCGTCTCTTGGGGCACCACCCACAAAACACATGGGACATAATCGAGGCATTTTACAATTACAAATACACACAAAGAGTAATGTACATAATAAACAAAAGCAATATTAATATAACTAGAAGGCACAAAACTGGACAAAACAGGCAAGAAACACAACTTCAAACCCCAGCCAGGGGAGACATGTTGGCTGAAACATGAAAAAAAAAAAAAAAAAATCTTTGGCTTACACTGGATTGCTGAAATAATTTCAGGCATAAAACCCACAGACATCTTGTTCTGGAACTGTACAACTAATATAGTGGCACATGGCATTTCTTGCACAATATGAAGAAGTTTATCCCAGTTTTCCTTTTCACCAACATTATTTCAGCATACCCAAGTATTTCTTCAATATGTCTAGGTCATATTTCACAGATTCCTGTGGTGGACCAGAAAGTTTGTAAGACAACCCATAAAATCTTCACTCAATGTTTTTACAATATCGAAAACCACGGTGTGCATTGCCATCATGGTGGTTTCCATCTGAGAACTGACTGTAGTGGTTCTCAAAAAAACCCAACTTCATTTCTACAACTGTTTTTTCCGCTCAAATAAGAAGGTATAAGAAAATAATTCAGAAAAATGTAAATCTACATAATCCTATAAAACACAATACTTAGAAACTGCACTTCTTCATTTGACCCAGTTCTATTGATAAATAACATCCTAGCTTCATCTGAAATACTAAGTCATTTAAACTGCATAACACATCATCAAATGATGAACTCTCTATATACATAAAATCCTAATCAGCTTGTTTACCAATCATACAAAAATGGCCGAACCAGTTTTCACACAATTTTGGTCCAACTGAAAATACTGTATAGGCTATGTGACATATCAGGGAGAGGGGCTGTAATGGAGGGCAGCAGAGGAGAGTGTAACCAGAAACAAATGCCGATGAAGAAATTACAATTCCCATCAAGCAACAGGAGAGCACCTGGACTGATGGGTGGATGCTGCCTTTATCAAAATGCAAAGTTTTGTAAAGCAGTATCAACTAATATGGACAAAAATATTATTGTCTTGCTGGATTATAGGACTTTCATTGCAATGTGTACACATGACAAAAACTCTGAAACAAATGTGTAATACTAAATTTTTTTTATCAAAACTTTTTGAAAGACAAAACGCTGACATATGCTAGTAAGTGTGACAGAGACAACGCACAGTGAAACAGAATGAAAAGTGTATTTTTTTTAGCACGTCCCAAATCACTTCTCAGGAGATGGTAGAAAGAGAATGACTGAGAAAGGCATTAGTAACATTTACTGTTGATTTACTGTTGCGTGATGGTAGACATCTATTCAAGTCCATTTGATAATGAGCCACTTATAATTTTAGGCTTAGATTCCAATACAGCATCATGATTTGCACCAATTTCAAATCAAGATTGAATGAACCCATTTTAAATCATCTCTGTAAAATTACAGAATACTGCTACAGGTACTGTCTACTGTAATAATACAGAGACCTGCAGTATTGTCTGTGAACCCCGATACCCCCTGATCCTCCTACTGTAGATGCCTTCTGTGGTCAATGGATTAAATTATTCATCAAATTCATTATTAAAGTGGGATTAAATATCTATTCATGAAACCACGCTAAACCAGGAAAGACAAAGACGTAGCATTCATGAGTTTAACCCACAGCAAGAAGTTGCCATGGAATGGAATCCAATCATAAACAAAAAGAACACAATTTTGACACATGAGGGTAAAGGAATTGATTGTTATCACTGTGGTATCATGACGAATCTGACACATGCTTTTCACCCAGCATTGGCAAATGGGTCAACATTTAAAAAATACTTAAGTTTGCTTTCTTACCTTATCCCAACATACGAATATCCTGGGCAATGCTACACACTTCGGTTAGTTCTCTATAATGTTTGTCACCAAAAAGAATCAAATCTCAGATTTCCTCCCATAATGTTTAATTCAATTCAACATAAACAACAATGGTAAACTTTTTAAATTATTTTTTTCAAAATAAATATTGAGAATTTATTTAAAAATATAGTTAGTGAAAAACACTTTTGTTTTGATATTGATAAATCAAAATATTGCAAACAAATTCAACCGATTAATTCTATTATTACTTTCATTTGATATACTTTGTTAACACCCATGGGGAAATTGTCTTTTTGCATGACCTTTAGGGGTCAGAGTGCAGGGTCAGCCATTGTATAGCACCCCTGGAGAAACTTTCAAGTTAAAGGCCTTGCTCAAGGGCCCAACAGAGTAGGATCCCTTCTGGCAGTGACGGGATTTGAACCAGCAACCTTTCAGATATCAGGGCAGATCCATAGCCATAAAGCCACCACTCCATCCTAGTGATATTTAATTTTTTTTTTTAATGTAAAGCTTTAAAGACCGCATACCTCAAGGACATAATGTCACACTACTCTGTGACATTTTTGGGTCCAGTAAGCCATTCCTAAACCTTTGTTTACTTTTGAAGTGTAATTCGACACCATTCCTTTTTTACTAATTATTATTGTATTATAAATATTATTCTTCCCTTAGAGAACAACTGAATACCTTCATTAATGTTTTATGTCATCCTATTAAGGCAGACCCCCTGGAGCTCCATCTTCACAGTTCTAGAGTGCTCTGTTTCATCCTCAGACTAATTACTTTCTGTGTAGAGTTTGGCATGCACGGTGTCTCTGCCCAGGATTTCTCTGGGTATGCCAGTTTCCTCTTGTATACCAAAGGCTGTGTGTGATAAGTTAAAAGTTGATTATAAATTGTCTGATCATGGCTGAATATATGTGCAGGTCTAAGACTGCCCAAAAATGGACAGGGTTTCTGCAGTTTTACAAACTAGTTGAGTGAAAAGACAGATGTGTTTTTAAACATGTATTAATAAGTAGGTGATTAAAGGAATACTTGATTTTCACAGGCTGTATAGAGGCGAAGCAGCCAAGATTTCATCACTTGATGGGCACAAAACCAAAGACAGTATGTTCCTAACAACACTCTTTCAAGAAATGCTTGGCAAAAAGAAATCATGGCACACCAGCTTGTCCCTGCTTGTCAAGGAAAAGAGCAACTTATTTGGATGCTATTGCGTTATTCAGTCTAATCAACAGCTATTACGTATTGGGACAATGATGGATAAAAGTTGGCAGTGAACAAATATATTTATTTCACAGAAAGATTAGTTTTGCAAAGTTTCTAAGCACATTACTTTAGCATAACATTAGACCAAACACTGGATTTGTTATCAATATGCTATGCAGAGTCACTAAAAAGTTCTGAAGCATGTTTTCTTTTGACATATACTCTTGTATGTCAGATTGTAAAATTAGAATGACAATCAAAGACAGACAGGCTCCAATAAAACAGAAAAATTCTGGATAGATATGCAGTAAGACGAGTTTAAAATTGGCAAATAAAAGCCACTTGTATAGGGTGGTCCAAATCTAATTATGCAATTTTCACTACGCTATAATTTATTAAGTTTATTACATACAGAATTCACAAAAAAATATTTTTGTTGCTGATAGATGGTAGCATCTGCCCTGCATTCCAAAATGGCGGGGAGACGGTTGTCAGTCGAACAGTGGGTGCGATGTGTTCGCCTTTTCATAATTGCATAATTAGATCTACACTACCCTGTACCGGTGGCAATCACTGCTGAAGGAGCTCATGATTCTGAACAACCTGGGCTCAAGTACCTGAGGAAAATATGCTAGCAAAAATTTGAAATGTAAAAACAACTGAGAAGTGGGTGGTTAACAGCAAAAATAAAACAAGTAAATAAATAAAAAAGCAGCAATTTGTGAGTAACACAGCCTCGTCAGTGTGATACTTAGCTAAGGGGTCTTCCAGTAGCTGTCTGTGCAGAACAGATAAATACAGTATATAAAATACAGCGTTTGATCTAGGACAAATTCTGAGTGGATCATTTTGGCCCACTTTAACATTTTTGGGGGTGTCAGTTTTCTCTCCAAGGGGTCTACTTGAAAAAAAACATCAAAATAGTCTGAAGACATTTCAAAATATATTTCTTTTATCTTGTCTAAGTAATAAAGTGTAAACTTAAAAAACACTGTTTATAGATTTAAAATAACCCTCCAACTCTATGCCTAGGCTTATTATTTAAAGTATGTTTAAACTCTTCTTATAAAATAAAGTCTGAAATGCCTCTTGGGAAAAATCAATGTAACTATTTCAAAGCATTAAACAATTAGAAAATGTATACATAGTGTAAAATTTCAGGTGTGCATGGAAATTTAGCTAATGTAACAGTACAGTCCAGTAAAATTGGAGAATTTTACATTTTTAGGTACTTCAAGTATGTTTGTAACAGTCAGTCATATTCAACTACATTACATGCTTTTTAACAGCACTTTACAATATCATGAAGTTAAAAACATAGGCATGTGCTGCCTCAGTGGCTTTCATAGGCAGCAGAGTCCAATGCAAGTTATACTGTATAAAAACTGATGTCCCATTGTTTGATGCTGGTTGTGGAGGGTCCATGACAAACTGTAGTTCAAAATTCTTAAATAAAATATTTTTGAAAGAAGTACCCAATGGATAGTTAAATCTCCATTGTAGTCTGAAGGTTGTTGACTGCTTTGGACCATGATGGAGAGCAGGTTTGGAGTTTTACAGAGAAATCAAAGTGTGAGAGAAATATTGAGCCATTAAAATGTGCAGATAATGAGACCATGAGGTTGATTTTAGTTTATTGTAAATGCTGAGTTTATATTTGTTCACTCTGTGACTATAGAGCTATACCTAATTAATTTATTTCCTCTTATATTTATTTCTAGATAAATGAGGAGAAGTGAGCTGATGTACTAGAGGTGCAGTTTGCATATCCACACCTCCCCTAGCATTTAATTAACTTGTGTTGAGTATTTTTTTTTTCCATCAGAAGCGGCTGCCGGACCAGTAAAAGAGGAGAATATACGACATATACAAGTTGAAGCAGCTTCTCCCAAGTTAAATTCAAAACCATAAATTAATCCTTAACTGAATCTGCACAAAATGTTTCTTTGTTCTATGATAATCAAATTTGAAATTTGCCAATTCTTTTCTCTGGGAAATTATGGAATTACAAAAATTTGTATGGCTGCTGTATTTGAAATATGGTATCTCAATAAAAAGTGCAGTATTTGTAAATTAGACTAGTGTTTGGTCTGTGCATAAAAATAACTACAGTATGTGATTTCTGAATGGAGACAACCACAGTAAATTTGGATTATTGTTGTGTACAGTCATCAGAGATAGCACTTACTGTATGCTATACAGTTGCAAAACTGTTGTACTTATCTAGCAAACTACTGTTTGGGTCATAAAATACCTAGGCTTAAGTGACTACAATCATGTGTTTGCTGTAATAAAACCAGTAACTCCATCACTTCTAAACCCAATTACATTTACCAGTGGGCACAATCTTCTCATGCATAATTTCCCTTACTGCTTGGTCCACTCTCTCTGTGTTGCCACATGTTAGCCCCATGCTTCCATTTTTCTTGTTTCAGCATGAATGAACAGACAGATGTCTGTGCTCTCAACAGCGAGCACAGATACAAACACACAGTACTGCAGGTTAAACTGAATTGTGCCATCCATGACTTCAGCAAGCACATCTTGCATTTCCTCATGTATTACATGTTGGTGATGGTAGCTCCAGCGCTAAGAGTGTTGAGGGGCTCCACTCTGAAAAATCATTAACTCCAAAAAGATTAAGAACATTGTGAACTATGGCTGGACATTCATCCCAGCCAATACTCAAAGGCCATCAGATGGAACCCTTCCTGCAGCATGGAGGTGCCCCGATTTCCAGCAGGGCATCATGGACAGTGGAGTTTCCTATACAGCCCTGCTGGATAATGTTGGGGCCGCCAGGGGACACTGCAGGGAGAACCAGAGATTTGTATTTTCCCTACAACCCGGAAGTACGTCCCAGTCACATTGACAGAGGAAATGATGTGCTGCTGGGTTTAAGAAGAGGAGTTCTTACCTGAAGTGAAGTGCTGGATAATCACGTGGAATGAGGGCACAGAAGCACTTCCGGGTCATGGACTATAAAGGACTCTGGGAAATCCCAGATGACGAGCTGAGTCGGGTGGCAGGGTGACAACGCGTCTGGGAGAGGAAGATTATTGTATTATTATTATTGTTGTGATTTATGAGTATAGTGGAGTGGAGGGTGCTTTGTGCACTGTACTGTCTAAATAAATTTAATATTTGGACTTGTACCTGGTGTCTGGCGTCTGATCTGAGGGTTCAAAGGGATGACAGCACCCCCTATCTGTCACAATATCTTTTTTCGAAACTTACTAATGTGACAAGCTTTCACAAAAACTTATTACAGTGACCCTCCGCCTATTGCTGAAGTTATGTTCCAGACCCATCAGCGATAGGTGAAAATCCGCGATATAGAAAGACCATATAAATAAACATTTTTTTTTATAGTTTAAGCCTTCAAATACCCCTCCCACATGCTTTAAACACATTGTGGTAGATGGCCCGGACACAGACAGACGGACATCGTTGTTTCTCCCAACACACGTTTATTTTCACACTACTATTTACAGATGCACAACCCAGTGCCTCCCGCACCGATTCCCCAAAAGTCCAGGCCTCTTAGACAGTCCCTCGTGCCTTTCTTCTGGCCGCCTCCAGTCCTCTCTACAGCTCCGTCCTCTTCCACCCGACTTCCGCTACTGAATGAAGGGAGGCGGCCCCTTATATAGGAACCCGGATGGGCTCCAGCTGCTTCCTGGCATTCCTCCGCAGACACGCCCCAGTGTGGCGGAAGACCGGCTGCACACCCGGAAGCCCTCCGGGTGTCCCCAGTCTTCTTCCCCCCAGCACTTCCGGGTGTGGTGGAAGTGCTGGGCTCCAGGTTTCTTCAGGCACTGGGGCGCCGCCAGCCGGATGCCACAACATGTAAACCTATTGAAACACACTTTGTAAACACATATGATATGTGACAGTTAAGGATATGAGTGACATTTTAACGTCACGTAAAACAAGGCAGTGAGACAGATGAACAGCTGCTGTACAGGCTTTTAAATGATCAACGCGCAGAGCGACCAGAACTTGGCAGAAGCAGCACAAAGCCAGCAGCTGATCCGTCCACTTCTGGTTAGCGTGTGTTCAGCTCCCCCCCCTTCACAACTCGAGCAGGAGAGATGTGAAGTGGTAGAAGCATAGTGTGCCTCCGGGGGGTTTGGGCGAAGCGATTGAGACCAGATCATCTCAGAGAGACACTTTGATGACACGCAAGACTAGACATTACAACCTTAGGAAGCAAAACCCATGAGACGGTGACTTTTGCACGTCACGTCCTATTTACAAACAATTTAAAACAAGTTCACTGACATCTAACCTAGCAGTTTTTGGAATGCTTTTGGCAGACAAACTTAAGGTGCTCTCAGCTCTTAAAACAATGACAAGCAGAACACGCAGCTTGCCAGCAACAGCTGCAGCAAGCCAGCAGATGATCTGAGCACTTCTCCTTTGCATGCGTTCAGCCCTCACCCCCCCCCCCCTCCTCCTTTCTCCTTCAGAACGCTAGCGGCAGAGATGCGAAGTGGCAAAAGGACAGCTGCTGTACAGGCTTTTAAGTGATTGACACAAAGCACGACAAGCACAACACACAGCTGGCCAGCAGCAGCAGCAAGACACCAGCTGAACCGATCGCATCTCTTTAACGTGCGTTCAGATCCCCCCTTCACAACGCAAGCAGCGTTATAAGTCTCGCGAGAAAGAGATATAATATAAAGGACAAATATTGTTTTACAAAAGTTTTAAAGTAAAAATGAAAATAATGCATATGTAACAATTCCCATGAAAATAACAATCTATTTAAATTGTTTATCAAGTAAACCAAACCCGGGGATGGGCGAGCGAAGCGAGCAGGGTGCGGAGCCCCCTAGTAATAATAATAATATTAATAAATCCGAGATGTAGTGGAGTGCGATAGCTGAACCGCAATATAGCAGGGGATCAATGTATATCTTATTAATAGCCCATTGAAAGACCCACTGCATAGTCTTCTCAACCTATGCTGCTATTAGGGATTTTCAGTCATCTTTGGATTGATTGGTTTTGTTTATATTTTGGACAGCTTTTGTAGAACATCTTATCCATAACTTTGTCAGAAGTTAATGAACTGTTATTTTAAAGCCATTCAAACTGAAAGTGGCACCTATTTTTCCCTCCCTCGTTTCATAACTTGTAAAGACTTCTTCTTCAGTGATGGATGCAGTATATAGTTCAAATGGTTTTTGAAGAAATAAACAACAAAAATTCACTAATAATTCGCTATTTGTTTATCTTTAGTCACTTTTTTTTTTACATTTTTTAATTTTATTTTCAAAAAGCTACACATGGCAATGGCATAGTACTTAATCAAAGAACTCAATACCCCTAACAAAAGTTTTTAGGTAACATTAGCCATTCTGTTAGCTGCCTAAATTAACTCATTCACAAGCCATTATCAGGGAGACTAACCACCACTTAAGTGTGCAGACATCTGACGTCTGGCGCCTAGCAAGCCACATAGACTTTGTTGTCTCAGCCCTTTATTGAATCATTAACAGCACTGGCTCTACTGTGAGGAAAAGCTCAGCATGCCATGCAATATATGTAAGGGATTTTATGAGAACACTTTTAAATTTTTGAGTCAATCTGACTTCCATTTTTCAATGGTTGGTAGATTCATCTGTTTAAAAGTTATAGAATATTGATTTGGAGATGCTTCTAGTATTGTTCATGTTTGTGAAAGGTTTCACAGTAGCCAGTCGTATAAGAAAGCAGTCAATTTTACAAACAAGGTTGTTTAGGTGATCAGCACAAATTGACTAGACGGACAGAGGGAGAGTTTAAGAGCACATGCTGATATAGCACATTGCCGCACCCATGCCAGCTGATGACAAACCAACTCAGGATTCCAGATTAGGCCCAAGTGCTGCTATGCAACGAGTGACACCTCAGCACCACACTAGTTCAGATGGAATGGAACCAATGTGAGGTTTATTATGGTGGCTGGAGTGCCAATTCTGCCACCAACTCCCAGGTTTTTCCTTGCAGGTTGGAGGGCCAACTTGCAGGGCTGGATGCAGATTAATGTCATACCCAGGATGATGGATGGAAGACGTTTAAAAAACATAACATAGATTTGAAGTTTCAAAGCTAAATTTTAATACAAGTGACAAGTATACAAATTAAATTACTATGCATTATTGGGGGAGAGGGCATTTTTTGCCAGAGGGAAAATTGTTTAACTTGGGGACATTTTTACCCTTTGCCCCTAATTGTTTCCAACACTGGTCAATACACTGCTTTTGAAAGAGCTGGAGAAGTCACTGAGGCTCACTGAAATCCCAGAAGCCATGGATTTCTTACAATTTGGAAACGTGCAGGTTATACAATGGAGTTTTAAAAAACAGCTACAGCTGTCTATCAAATTAGGTCCATAAATGCTGGCTAAGTTTAAGGAAACTAGGGAGGACAATGTTTTACCAAAAACTCTGCAGCAGATACATAGCACCATTTTTCCAAAAAAACACACAAAAAAAAACCAAAAGTCGACATCTTAAAATCCATTTACTTTAATGAATAATAACATAAAGATACTGGCAAAAGTTCTATCCAAAAGAATAGAGAAAATGCTCCCTTCTATACACAGCTAGATGAACCTGGATATGTTAAACGCAGTTATCTAGTGTGTGATTTTTGACATCTGTTTGATGTTGTATATATCCGTTCAGTACCTAAGCCTCTGGAGGTGTTGTTATCTCTGGGTGCATAGAAAGCTTTTAAACAAGTGGAATGGGTATATCTTTTTAATGAACTGCACACTTTTAAACCAATATACACTATGTGCTTGGATTCAATTACTATATTCAAGCACAGTGGCACAGTGGTAGTGCTGCTGCTTTGCAGTAAGCAGACTGTGGAAGATTGTGGGTTTGCTTCCCGGTTCCTCCCTGTGTGGATAGCGCTTTGAGTTATGAGAAAAGTGCTATATAAATGTAATGAATTATTAATTATTATTATCACATTCTGACTACTTCATATTAGTTTGTGGCACCACACAGGCCTGACCAATACTGACATAGTTATAGTACATTGCTTTGGAACCTCTGGCTATCTGCCTTCAGAAACAGTCAAAAATAAAAAGGAAACCAAAAGGAATGAATTGAACAAAAAGTATCTCTCTATTCTGAAATAGTACTCTTTATTACAAATCAAAACCCTTAATTATCAATTGTATTAAATCTGCTGAATCCATTTTAAAGAGTGTATGGGTTCAAAATTAATTTGAATAAAAGCATTCTTTTTTCAGTTAACCCTCCTAGTAAATTAGATCACTTTTTGGTGATCACTTCGGAACAATTTAACTGTCTAGTAAAATAGTTTGTACAGATAATTTTTTAAAATTTTTAGTTGTATGAAAAGCATCAAACAAAACAAATTCATCTCTGCAATTTAGCACTAGAGTGTTGTACCATGTTAGTCATTATGGATGTAGTGAGAAGTCAAGCAAAATGACACCTTTTATTGGCTAACTAAAAAGAGAAATTTGTCAAAAGAATTCTGCCCAATGTTCCTTTATTTCTTCCTTTAATACTGCACCTATGTTTGAAAGCATTACAAATAGTGAAGATGAAGATGTCGGCAGTATTTCTAGACTCAATTAATCTCATAGCATGCACCTTTACATGATCTCAGGCAATGGACACAGCATCGCTAAATTAATTATTTTAATGAATGAATTAAATTGAATTCTTCAAAATGTGAACTCTTTGTTAATTTGTGCAAAGCACAGTAATTCACCACACACATTCCTTTCCAAATGAATATGATCTAAATGGAGAGAATCCTAATTTGAAACAATTTTAACAAACACTAGTCTCACTAAGGCATATGTTTCCGAATTGTCAGAGACACAGGAAAACAAGTTCACTTTCCTGTCAGAAAGTCTTGGATTTACAGTCATTCCTGATCCCATAATGGCATTATTTGTAGTAATACAAGATGGCATAAGATTATGCCATGACATATATCTATTGTGATGTTCTATACCACATTACTCTCTAGTGTTGACCCACCCTCTATAACGTAATGAGAAAGCTATACCTTACATTGTCTAAAACCAGAGGAAAAAAACATATGTTTCCAATGATGAGTGAAAATCTTTTTCACAAGTAGTCTAATATGCCTCTGCTATTATTTTAGGGTTTCTTTTGATTTTTTTAATACATGAGAGCCTCTCTTATAATGAACCTTTTGTTCATATTTATTATTTTTTTAATTCCCAATGTTAACATTTAGAAATGTTTGCATTGACTTTTTATACAATTACATATTGTGATTTGATTTGTAAGCTTAATAAAACTTTAACCTTAATTTGAAAAAAAAAGCTAGAAAATGTATACATGGTGTCACATTAAGGTGTAATCAGGATGTGTTAGATGTTGGTTGTGGAAGCTAATTGTTGTTCATGCTTCCTAAGCATAAAGTTTTTGAAAGTACCACCTGACATAGAGTGAAGTTTTTACGGTCACTAGCTGTGTTACCTACTAAGTAACTAAGTAAGTTTACTAAGTACTTTTCTGGATACAATATTTGTATTTTTTTTAACCAGGGTCTAATATTATTAGACATGTAGTCCTTGGTTTTGCTGGTGTGAAAGAGATTGTGGCAGAACTCTATATGAAAGTGGTATTCAGGAATATAAGAAAGATGATTTAAAATAATCTCATTCAAAGCTAAAAATCTTAACTCTCCATTAGCATCAAAGCCTAAAAGCAGTACTGCCAACACAAAAAAAACAAAAGTTACTAATTACTTTTACTCACCCAAAAGCACCTTGTTATCTTCTTATGCCATTCTGAAAAACATTGTCTCCATCAGCCATAGGAAAAAAAAATCATACATCATTCTGTTCAATCGTGGCTTTGCTCCATTATTTTATTAACTTCAAAAACTATTTAATTTTGTCGATTTCTTCTTTGTTTTATTAACTTCGAAAACTGTTTATTGCTGATTGTTGATTGGCATTGATAATTTAATGACGATACGCAGGTGGGCAACAGTGTTGGTGTTTTAAAAAATGCAAGGCTATGCACTAATAAAAAATGTGTGATCAGTTTATCTCAGGTTTATTCTCACTTGTGACGCACTCTGGAACACCTAAACAATCAACAATGCTGTGCGATAGTTTTCCCTGATTCTAACTGTGCTCATTTTACCAAGGAAAACACCAACCTGCTTTTTGAATCGCACTGGATTTCTGAAGAGGGTAATCTCCCCCAACCCCTAAATTCTTCAAATGGTGTCTGTGGGCCATCAAAGACATTTATAGAAGGTACAACTGGGTCCAGTGCCATAAAGGTTGAGAAACAGTACTCTAAAATAAATTATGTATACCAGAGAAACAATGAAATTGTTATTCAAAAGTGGTTAAGGGGAAAAGAAAAAAAAAAAAGCAGCAGTTGCAACCACTGATGACATGGAACTTTTATCAATGCTCTTATTTCAACTTTGTGACCACTGATGAAATCATCTAGAGCAGTACACTGGCTGATGGGAATTGTAGTCCTGATTTTAGGCATTTAAATAAGATTGCAGATAAAATGAAGGGGATGAGGGGTGTTCTGCCAATACTGATGCTCTGTGTAAGAAAGGTCAGAGCCGACTATACTTCCTTAGAATGTTGGCGTCCTTCAACGTCTGCAATAAGATGCTGCAGATGTTCTACCAGACGGTTGTGGCGAGTGCCCTCTTCTACGCGGTGGTGTACTAGGGAGGCAGCATAAAGAAGAAGGACGTCTCACGTCTGGACAAACTTGTTAGGAAGCCAGGCTCTATTGTAGGCACGGAGCTGGACAGTTTAACATCTGTAGCAGAGTGACGGGCACTAAGCAGGCTCCTGTCAATCATGGAGAATCCACTGCATCCACTAAACAGTGTCATCTCCAGGCAGAGGAGCAGCTTCAGCGACAGACTGCTGTCACCGTCCTGCTCCACTGACAGACTGAGGAGATCGTTCCTCCCCCACACTATGCGACTCTTCAATTCCAGCCGGCGGAGTAAATGCTAACATTATTCAAAGTTGTCTGCTTTTACATGCAGTTTTATTACTCTTTAATTTAATATATATATATTTTTTGTATCAGTATACTGCTGCCGGGTTATGTGAATTTCCCCTTGGGATTAATAAAGTATCTATCTTTTTATCTATCTATCTAACTGCTTTTTTACTGGATCAGCTGCACAAAATTGACTACACTCACAGCTACTGTGTCTGGGAAGCACTTGCTAAATGTGTCTTCTCGGAGGTTTGCCGAGCTTTCACTTTGCTTCTGCAGATGGCTTAAATTTGCATAAACCGGCTCACCCAATTTGTGATCACAGTCAGAGATGTGGCAAAATGGGGGACACAGTACATTAGAATGTCCCACTCGCTAAAGCATTATTAATGACAAACGTCAACAAACAAAAAAAGGTCTTGGATAATTTTTTTTTTTTTTTACAAGGTCACCAAATTTTAATTAAACCCATCAAGGCATTTTCTGAGATTTAGCTTTTCTGCTATGAGGAGGGTTTAAAGTAAACAGAAGGGTATGTTAGGTATTATGGGACAAAACAAGTACCCCCAACCTTAGTGAATTAGAATGCATCGTTTGAAAATTGAGTACAGTATTTGAGAATTTAATTGTTTCTAAACTTAAATAAATTGTGAAAATAGTAAATTATTATTGGTTGCTTATAACTAAGTTGATATATGGTATTACATTAAGTCATTTAGTTTAAACTCTTTTTTAAATATGAGCATTGTTTAAATGGATAAATATGATTATGATCTAAGTACATTATTTTTCTTAAATACATTATATATGAAAATGTTTAAATATGCTTTAACAAGAGTTTCTTTCTTTACTCAGATTTCCTATGCACATGGAACACCATGGTGTACATTTAGGCACACACTTAATAAACAGTTTTAATCAGTAGTTATCTAGAAGATATGACTAAAAACTAAGTCATATCCTTAGGCTAACTTTTTCAATCCTCTGACATTTTCATATTTACTTTCTCTCTGTTGTTTAAATCGTTTAACAAAATGCCAAGTGCCAAGGGTGTAGAGAGTCAGTTTACTGTACAGACATATGCCGGCCTTCACATTGTTTTGAGGATATGATCATTTCTCAAGGTCACTGGTTACAAAAATGAAAGGTAAAAAATGAGGAAAAAGAAAAATTAAGAATGAATCAGAAAAGATTCAACACAGTAAGTGTTATTGGTGCAGAATGGACAGATTAAATAAATGATAAAGAAAACTGCTTAGGAAAGAGATGGCAAATATAATTACAGATTGAAGGCTTCAGATTAAATTTGTGAAAATAACTTATAGGGGCTACGAGACACAAGAATCTAAAACAACAACCAAAAGAGGGACCAAGAGTGAAGAAAGAGGCATGCAAGGAAAAGGTGAACAGAGAAAGATAAAAAAAAATCTTGAAAAAATGGAATGAGGGGTAAACAGAAGGTCTGGAAAAGGCAAGCAGAGAAAATCTGTTCAGTGAGGCCAAGAGCACCAAGAGAGGCAGCTACAATATGACATTGTTAACAGCTGTACTGATGGCACAACCACATGTCTGCTGCTACAACCCTCCAGAGACAAGATCATATAAGAGGATATTGAAATTCATTTGATTCAAAGGAAATAAGACGATCTTTGAGATAAGGGAGTACAGATTAGAAAAGCTGTGCTGGAAGGGGAATTATCATATAAATAAAACAACAGTGAGCTAGGTTAATGTGTTTTATAATATCCTGAAAATACTGTATGTTTTGCTTTAGAACTCCACGCTTTCATATGTCATTTTAGGATATTTCAAATATATTGTAGTATTCTATGTCACATTTATTTAAAAACATTTTTCCAAAAAGGCATGCTAATTGTTAGCTGAAAATCTCGGAAGTAAATATGCAAACAGAAGTATATGAATTACTGTACATGATACAAAGAGATGAATCTCATGAAAGAGGTTTGAATCTTTTGTGTTTTTGTGACCGTTTTTATCACTGATGTAACAATCACGGCCATTTTGTGTGCCAATTTTTGTGACACTAAATGCTGCTTGGTACATCAGCCATGCACTGTGTTATGTGTTATTTAATAGTAGACAATTATGTAACATACAGTCCTTTTATAAAAGGTGCCCTAAACCTTTTTAAAAATAAAGAAAAATTTCCACTAGAGAAATCACTTTCTAAAACACAAAAACCAAAATTAAATTATTTCAGGTTTTGACAGCTTTTGTTTGCTACTTCAAGTCTTATTTACTCTTACAAGACACTTGCCATTCGTGGATCTCTCCTTGCTTCAACACTGCTACTCTTTTCAATTTGCTCTTTCAGTCTCTTCCTCTCAGATCTCATGTCTGTCTTGATTATCCATCTCAAGATCAAACAGACAAGGCACACAAGAGCTCTAATTACTGCAGAAATATTTAAAGGTCAAATAATGAACTCTACATATTGCTGTATGTAAACATGCAATGAAGTCTTTATATATAGTAACCAGAATATATTAGCTACACAACGTGCTGAAACAAAATAAGTAAAAATCAAAATATATAGAATAATCTGTATTTTTACCTTTTACGCAGTTTCTAATCCTATCAAAATACATTCAAATAATGAATATAAATGTGACTAAATTTAAGATATGAAATTAGACAGAACTTTATTTTTCCCCAGAGAAAATTTTGGGTTTTTACAGAAGCTTTTTAAATAAATAAATAGGTAAATAACACACACACACTATGGCCACTGATCACACCAGTGTGACTAAAAAGCAAGAACATTTAAAAATAAAGAAAAGTTCTGACTTGGCTGTCCTAGCCACAGTGAGGCATTATGCAGGCATACTGCTGTTGGTATAAAGAAGCACCCACAGCATTACTTGACACACGTATGCTGAATGATTTGTTAGCTGAAAGTCCTCTGTGTTCGTGTGTCAGATAGAGGATGTGCAGCATTGTTTATAATGGCATTCAGTTTTATTCTAGTTTTCTCCTTCACTACCAACTCCAGAGGTCAAGAGTGCATCCCATAACTAAGCTTGCCCTTTTAATTAGCCTGTTGATTCAGTGGGCAGCTCTTGAAGTGATGTTACCAGCCCAGCACACCATAGCGTGCAAAATCACACTGGCCATCACAGACTTGTAGAAGGATATCACTTCCCATATTAAAGGAACGCAGTTTCCCAAGAAAGAAGAGTCTTCTCTGCCCTTTCTTATATAGTTCATCTGTGTTCCGAGACCAGTCCAATCTGTCGTTGTCCAAGTACTTGTAGGAGTGGAACACCTCTACATCCACTCCTTGTATAGTGACCAAATTTAAAGGCTTCTTGGAATGGCAAAAGTTGATAACCAGTTCCTTAGTTTTGTTGATGTTAAGATGCAAGCAAATCTCTGTGCACCAAGAAACAAACTTCTCCACCTGACCACTATATTCCATCTCATCCCCCTTATGCAGTATGAGATAACTGTCACTGGTGATGTGCTCAGGAGCATTTTAGAAAAAGAGCTGCTATGCAGCTCAAAGCTGCATCACAAGATAAGCAGCCATATCGGCCACTGCCTAAGGGAGATTTCCTTTACTGAGCAGAAAGTAGCAGTTTGTAATGTCAACATCCTAAGTCCATGTCTCACCTCTGCTATCTCAGAATGGAGGCTGCATGAGAGAGTAAGATCTTCAACCCTTAGCAATTCCTCAACAATGGCTATAACCAATTATTTCTCAAAATGGCACTTTAACTTGTTTCTCTCCATCTATTCACTCATCTTTCCATTCATCATCTCAACCATTAATTCATCCATCCATCCATCTATCTAAAGACATGGAAACTGAAACCTTATCAACAGAATCTGTGCCTCCAACAAAAGTCATGAAATACAAAGTGTTTAATTAAAAAGGAGAATGATTGCCACCAGGCAATTGTGTAAGTATTACAACTACACAAGCCACACAACCAAACGCTACTCAGCCATGATGCTTCATTTTTACAATCTTCTTTTGAATTAACTGATTGAGAAAGCTGAAAAGAAATGACATTGGAGCACATCTCTAGAATAGGCTTTACCTTTTTCATCACCAACATTCATTGCCCACTCCTTGGAGCGACAGAAGATGTCAATAGTGCTGATAACGCTGTCAGGATCTCCTCTCTTTGAATACCTCTGCACATAACTGAGCATACGCTGGGGTTTTGAAGATCCTTTAAGCCAGTCCATTGCAGGCTCCAGAATGACTTCATTCCAAATCAGGATAGAAGGGCCACTGAACTGTACTAGCCAGGGAATGAAGAAGCACACAATTATGTAACCCAGGGATACTCCCACCACAGCAAATCCTAGGAAAAACAGCAGCATCCTGCAATAACAAAAAAACAATGAAATAATGATTTAGTTATAAAAATGTTCACTACTGCAAAAACTATTTTTTTTTCTTAAAATCCTAAAAATACTTGCATTCAAATAAGGGCAAACAAAACTTAAAAAAAAAAAACGAATTAGCAAACTTGGTTTTGTGGTTTTTTTTTTTCGTAGCTGTAGATCCCTTTTAATTCCGCTATTGATATGAAGAAATCATGTTGAAATGCAGAATGACTAATAACACTGCCTTTGTATTTCATTTCTGGTTTAAGACTACCAGATAACACGATGAAAATATCTTCTACAGCAGATGTGCCTGCGAGGGCTAGCCGTCAGATGATTGCTGGTTGTCTGCTTTTAAATATTAGCAATTGCTTTATAAAAGAGAAATGGAAAGTTCAGTTCTTTTTCCCCAGAAAGAGTTACAATACAGCGCTTAAGCATAAGCAAATGCAACTAATGCAGAGATATTCTTTTGTTAATGATGTAAAATAACAGTATCACTGTGTCAGAGTTTCGAGCCACTCTGTATCCATCTGATTATCCAGTGGATGTGTCCTTGCTGTGGTTCTATTGTACAATATGATTTTGTTTTTTTCAAGATGATTCACTTCATAAAACAAAATTTGTAGTTGTTTCTTTACAAATGACTACAGTTTTTTGTAACTTTGAGTGTTTTTTCTATTACAGTGGCTGCTTCGATGGCTGAGTCTTATTTTGACTTTTGCCATTATGACAAGCACACTACGGCTTACACGGCCACTGTTTTATTCAACTAATGACTCTTCCACAATCAGAAAATGAGTCTTGCTTTTAATTAAACTCCTTGGTAAAACAACTCACATCTGTCTATTTGTCTCTCCATCGATCCATTTCCTAACCTGCTTGTCTCCAGCTGGGTCGTGAGGGTTGGAGCCTATCCCAGTAAGCACAGGGCACAAGACAGAAAAAGTCCATCGCGTGGTGAGCACACAGACACACACCTCAAGGGCCAGTTTATCATTGCTAGTCCACCTAACCTGCAAGTCTTTGGGCTGTAGGAGTTAACTGGAACACCCAGACAAAACTCACACGAGCACGGGTAGAACATGAAAATGCCATGCAGACAGCACCCAGCACTTGAACTCTGATCTTTTTGTTGCAAATTGTTTAAAATTCATGTAAGAAGAAATTGACAAATAATATCATTAAAACCTACTCAGTACAGGATATAATACGCACAATTAATTCTTAAATTGCTATGAAAATTAACAAGCACAGCCAGTACTAATATGATAAGGGAAGTGGACTGAACAAAAGCATGAAGGTACATGTATCTGCCAGGACATAGTCTGACAACCACTGGATTACCTGAATAAAGGTTACTGGAATATACTGATTTTTATGAACATCCATTAAAAACAAAATCATTATTAGAGTTCAGGAAAATGTTCAATGAATACATTTAATGATTACTTCATGCTTAAGTATCTCTATGTTGACAGCACACTCAACATTAGCATTAACAAGCCTCTACACCAGGAGGGCCCACACTTTTTCGTCTTGCGAGCTACTTTTAAAATGACCAGGTCAAAATGATCTACCTACATTAAAAATGCTCTATATATATATATATATATATATATATATATATAATATACACACACACACACACACTGAGTATACTTTATACATAAAATGTATGTTGCCGTACCTTGCATAACCTTTATGGCACAATAACAATTCAATACATTTATGGTCACTACAGTATTTGGATTTAATAATCTTCATGTGGGAAAAGGCTGACTCGCATAAATAAGTACAGCCGAATAATGCAGTCAAGGTGCTTTTGAATTCAGCTGAGTGAAAAATGACGGCTGTCCGATTAACTGAGATTTTAGTTCCCTCTCCTTTCTTTTTCTCAGATCGCTTTTTGGAAGGACGTCAGTTTCGTAGTTTTTATGAACAGTTCGAAAGTGCCTTTCCACATATACCTTCTTTGGAATAACAATGACAGATTGACAGATCAGACAAACGCACTTCGATTGTGACATTGTATGAGAAAAAAATCCTCTTCCAGTTCCACATCCAGCCCATACCCTCCCCAAACAATTTTTTTTAAATCCCTTCTATAGTCGATATAAATTGGAAGGCTAACTAGATCACAGCCGGAGTTTTGCAGTAGCTTGCGTGTTTGATCGTGCGTGCAGGATGACCAGTGTGTTAGAAGAGAAGAGATCTCAGACTGGCCGCCCTGAATGTCAATCAAGTGGCAAATGCCTTAGGGAGGATATATGATAGACTAACGTTTAAAAAAAATTTTTTTTTTGAATGCAACGCGATCTACCTGCACTACCTTTGCGATCTACCGATCGATCGTGATCGACGCATTGGGCACCCCTGCTCTACACCATGGCTTTCCTTTGCGTTCTGCTAGAAACAATGGCTATTACTGTTATATAGCTTGTATTTCTTCACCTAAATAATAAACTCTAATTTGACTGAGTCTGCAGCATTAACTGTAATCTTCATCCACATCACAAGAAGAGGAGTGATTTTACTTGAGAGCTCCAAGTTAACTCAGACTCATTTTTAAATCTTGTTTGAATGAACACAAGTGAATGTGCATGAGTGTATTAAGAGATGGACTGCCATTCTGTCAGAGGCTGTAGGCTGCAGGGATAAGAAATTGGGAAAAAAAGGCTAAATCTTGTATTCCTAACGGGTTTACTTAAAAAAAAATACTTAAGTACTGCATTTAAATATTGAAAGACCTTTCCCAGGTTTTTAAAACTAGCTAAGCTACTTATTATATCTAATCCTTTAGTTGTCACATGTGAGAGACGTTTGGGAACCTTGCCCTGCTAGGACACCCTCAGCTTCAAACTGGGGGAGAGACAGCATGCACAGGGCATCATGGCATGTCCCCCTGGGTGGCAGCAACACCCAGATTCCCACAGGACATCATGGGAACTGGAGTTCTTTGGCTCAACCCTGTTGGGTCCCGTGGGTGCCACCAAGGGGCACAGAGACAACTGGTGAGACCTTCTTTGACAGTCTCTAGTCTTACCCAGAATTGCACCCAGGCCAACCCTTTGGGGCACCGGAAGCACTCCTGGGTTTTATATAAAAAGGGCTGCCTGTCTCAACTTGGAGCCAGAGTCGAGGTGGATAAAACTTGCGGATAGGAGCAGAGGAGGCCGTGATAGAGACAGAGAGGAGGAAGAAGAAGAAATTAGAGTGATTGCTGTGCTTTGCTTATTATATTGTGGTTGTGGCATGTGAAATGCTTATAGGAAGAGTTTCCCACAATAAAAACCTATTTGGAACCTGTGTCCAAGCGTTTTCGGCAGGTGTGGGGGAAGCTGGAAGCCTCACACAGTAGAAGCAAAATAACAGTGCTTAGCATTTTAATTTTCTTGTTTGATCAGTTTGGTACAATATGATGTAATTCAGTGCTTCTGTAGAGCTTTTACACAGCAGTAAAGTTGCCTTTTTTTCAACACAAACTCACACACAGAGGAGGCCCTGATCAGAGTAGGATGAGATAGCCCAAACAGGAAACACTGGGGTTTTAGAAGTGTTAAGTGAAGATGTATTCCAAGCTTAAAAGGGTAAATGTTAAAGCTTAAACCAGGAATTAAATTTTAACTATAACTGGCAGGCAGTTTGTAAATGTTTCTTGCAACATTGCAATTACATTTGAAGTGTATTTTAGCTAGTGTTCATTTTTCTTGGTCTCATACATTTTTGAAGTAAACATAGTGTGATAAGTTTCCAGCTAGGACAGAAATACCTCTTTTCTCTTGGAGTGCTTGTGGTGTTCCATGGCAAAGTGCAACTCTTTATCTAAACAATGGCCACTGTTTGTTCATTACTATGACTAGAACAAACAGTAGGTCAGCCTGCTCTGTAGTTTAAAATTTGAGAGCTTAACATCTCCTTAAATGCTTGTAATTAAGAATTAGGATTGATTTAAAAGAAAAGAAAAAGGCATTAAGCTAATACTTTTGAAAAAAATGTATTAAAACTGGTCATTTACTTTGTTAAGTAATATTAATGTCCATTAACCCTAAATGAGTATTTTGTTCTCATTGCATTTGGCCACATTCACACTTCCTCTTTAGATCTGGTGCAAAACCACATTCATTACATAGTAATGCACTTGGTCATCTGAAAAGTGTAATGTGAAAGAGCCGAACATTTACACATCTAGTATGTTTCTGAATGTACAGTATCTGGAGATGTCCATAATTGTTTCAGCTGCCTACTTCAGTACTGCAGATGAAATCATTAAAAACAAATCACAGTTTATTCCCCTGCTTAACAGACATCAAATAAAAATGTATATTTGACTATTTGGAGTTTTAAGGAGAATCACTTCAATTGTCATTCCTCTCACTCACCCAAATACCATTCCACTGAAGAACACATATACTGCTGTGTTCAGCTGAGGACGCTGCAGCCTTCCACACCTTGGAAACAATAAAGCACAAACACACTTTATGCTCAAATAAAGGGTTTTTATTGAACCCCAACACCTCCTTCACAAGAGTAACAACAAAAGAATACACTGAGCACAATTCTCCTTCCTCCTCCAAGAGCACAGTCCACTGCCTCCCAACACTGACTCAGTCAAACTGAGGCAGTGGGCTTTCTTTTAAAAATCGACCAGGGAACTGCTTCTGGTCTCCTCTCCAAGTTGTCCGGAGTACTTCTGGGTTATGTGGGAACCAGGACAGACCTCCCCCAGTAGTACCCTCCAGCAATCCCCACAGACCCCGACAGGGTTGCATTTATGGACTCTATTTCCCATGCAACTCTCCGAGTGTCCAAATTGGGTTTAGCCCTGAGGAACACTGCCACCTGCCATTTGGGGGATGACCTGCCCCTGGTAAGCCCATTCTCCCAGTCATTCCATTATGGCCTCCTGGCTGAGTAAGCAACCTTCCATAATCCTGGCCAGGACACCTGTCCTTCCTTCTGGGTACCCACACTGTACAGTCACAACTAGGCACAGAAAGTCAGCTGTCCAAAGTTTTGTTTGCCTTCTGTTAGCAGCAGCTAATCTACTCCCACGTTTACACAAACACAGGTGCTCGTAGTCAATTCCTTTTTTGTTTTCTTTGACCTGAAAATCTATGTTGAATGCCCTAATAGTCTTCTGATTTCTTTTACAAAAATCGATGTAAAAAGATTGTGACAGGTAGTCCACAATGTTTATTTTCCTTTAAAGATATAAAAAAAAGTTTAGAAAAAAGTACAGTGGTGAATGGGTAGATACATTTGCCCATATAAACAAATTAGTCTGTGAATCACTGAGTGGCATACCTACACATATTAGCAAATCAAAATGGTAAAGTAAGGGTGGTACATAAATGGCAGATCCAAGTATTATTCTCCAGGTTAATGCTTACAGTGAGATTTCTGAATTAAAACAGCTTTCCTGTAAATCTGCAGCACTTTTACTTGAAAACAACAATGAGATTAGAGTAGTCACAAGAGCACAAGAGAGTGATAAGTAAGCAGTAGACAGTATTCAAGGTAGTTTAAAACATGGTTACTGTACTGCTAAAATGTCACATCTTCCAGTTATCTTTGCTCTTGTACAACTGTGATGATCACTGTTTTAATACAAGTTACAAATTAAAAACGCTTGAGTGAAAAGACATAAAACAGACAGCTTATATTTCTGTTAACTGACAGGTGACAATGCAATTCTGGCAGTGAATCTGGAAAAGAGCCGAGCACTACTGGATGTTCCTGGATGGCAGAATACCACAAAGAATTATTGGAGACTGTAGTTTGGCACAATGCCACAGTGTTTTCATGCCAAAAAATGGACAAAAGTAGATTACTGATGAACAAAATATGGAATATGTGAATATACCAAGGGATTCATCAAAATACAGAGCTGTATTTTTAAGCTAGGCTAATAAAATAACTTCACCACAACCACACAAACAGGTGAAGTGTTTGCATTACCAGTTTTGAGTTCTCAGCAAAACTCATTAGCTACAACCGGAAACCTTCTCTTATGACACAATGAAAATTTTGGCTTATTCTATATATTTTGTTTATTATTATTCAAATGAATATAAATACTTCTTGCATTTTAAGAGATCCTAAATACCTCTTTTATGTTACCATTTTATATGTTTATATACATATTTTAATATTTACGTACATAACACTTTTCTTTGTTATAGTGTCAACTAAAATGAGAAACTGAAAGAAAAACATTAACTAAATAAAAAGTAATTCAAATTGGAAAAAATAAATCAAAAAATATAAACAGAGGGAGGTGGGAAGGAGGAGAAGCTAAACCAGCAGCTTTACAAAGTACAGGAAATTAATGAATGAATGTGAGCTTGTTGGAAAATAAATACGCATTTCATTAGCAACAGACAAAAGGGCAAAGCAAAGTAGCGCAGCCTTGACAGTCCTTAACTGTTTCCCTGCCGTATGGCCAGCTCTTCAGAAGAGCAACTCGATCATCTTGTAAGTGTGAGGAAAGCAGCCTGGCAAACACAGCTGAGCCACACTCTAAAAATATTTTTGCTTGAAGCTACAAGCTGCGTGTTTATTGGTCATTAATGACTTTAGTTTAGCCACAACACTGATATTTTGTTTTTGGTTAACCTTGAAATTTTTTTTAGAAATAACTTGATGTTTTTTAAAAATTTCAGAAAATTTCCAGCTATGGGTATACATTACAAAAACTTGTTCCTACTTCCTAAAAACACAAACTGAATTTTGTTAGAATTATTGTGGTATTTGTAAGATGTTCCCAGCTCTGCATTCAACAGTTAGATCTTAATATTCATGTTTGCGCCTACCCTTTCATAACCTTAATCTACTATTTAATCTGGACTGACTGACTTGCTTTACATCATATGAATATTGGATTCCTTGTTTATTTTTGCCCTCAAAACTTAAACTTAAGCAAAATTAAAATATAATAAAACAAGTATAGTTGAAACGCCTAGTGCCAAAAAATACCTAAGAAAGCATTGATTACAGAACACTAACAGAATATACATACCTGCAAGAGTTGTCAGATAGGAGCTCAATCTGACAACTGGCTTTTGGGTATCATTTAACCAAGAAACCCTGAGCTACAGTTGCCTCTGTTGATCTGCATTGCTACACAAGTCACAAAGGTCTGGAGGAGAGCTCACTCAGACAAACACGTTCTAACCCAGCTAACAAGCCAATACTATGGCTCATGATTTCAGAGGTAAAATGGTTAAGGCTAGGGCACTTAAAGTGCAGCTGGTATGATTCAAAAATAGTGGCACAAACACCCAGTGTCGCTAATTATGCAAAGCACAGGTAGTCAAACATCAAACTGCAATAACATGTTTATCTAATGATGATTTAAAATGACCTAATGACACCCTATACTATAAACCTGCTGCTATCCGAAATTGATTCTAGATAACAGTAGCTTTAAAAGTGTTTTTAAACATCTACAAAATCTATACGACAGGTTGTCAACTATTACGTTATTATTGAATACCAATAGTATGACTAATTGTTTAAAGTTTTTTTTATGTAGAATGTCAATTTCATCAGGCAACTGACCAAAAATCAGTATATAATACATTATTTCTATTGCCAGAGATCAAGCTAGTTTCTCATACATTTCACAACAGCATGTGAAAAAGTGTACTAGTAATAATCAGTAACAGCACTAACACAGTACAATAATTGACATCAGCCACATAATATGACTGATAGAAAGATGGCAGTTTTTACTTTCCTGAAATCTAGTCACTTTATTGATATAACTGGTTGTGACACCCGTCTAAGACAGTCTGAAATCTAAGTAATCGATGTAGACTTCAGTGTTTAATGTTTACAGTGCACCATGCAATGCATATGTTTCTGTGATATGGCATTTGGTATATGTTTGTGATGCACCATCTGTTGGAATGTAAAATGCAATGCATTTGATTACAAACAATCTTTTTCTCCTAACTTCTCCTGTCACTCATGTCCATCCCTTCCAAAACAGAAGCCATTCACCCAGTCCCATCACTTATAGCATTCATTCCAAACTTTCTGCTCCCCAACTGTGCATCACAAGCTACCCGCATGCCAGAATATTAACAAAACATAACATCATTTAAAAAGGAAATTACAATGCTGCAGAACATTAATACAGAATAACATTACCGTCGGTGGTTTCCATTTTCAACACGTTTTTCAATTTTGTTGGCATCATGCTTTATATCATTCACTGTTGTTTTTCCTACTCCATAAACTAAAGCAATACTTGGAAATACTTTCACCATTTCGTAAACGTTTTAATAAATTCAATTCCAACACCACACGCATACGTTTATCGGCCATAACAATGTATAGCAGATTAAATGTAACAAAAGAGAAAAGCTACAAAACACTATTAAAACTTAAAGTACATAAAGGACACTATGTTTTCGAAATTCTGCATAACACCTGGCACTGGCGAAGAACACTAAGCGTTCGCACACGGGAGAGTTGTTCCAATATGCACAGGTCACAGCTTACCGTAGAGCAGTAGGTAGGCGCTCATGTGCGCAATGTTTTTTTTTTTTTTTCTCTTGATAGTTAATGGAGACTGACGGTTAATCAACTGATAATGTATTTATTTACCTTTCAAGAACTAATTTTGTCAGATGGTCATCTACACTCTGACCCCCTGTATAATTACAGTCTGCCCTCCTGTCTGCACAAAATAATTTAGTTGTAGCAATCACGAAGACACTATGATTCACACCGCCGCAACTCCAGGAACACACCCAGCCTTGTCCCAACTTGCACCACACACACACACAGAGTCACAGAAACAAAACAGCAATCAACATGAATGTATTAAACAAAAATAACGGAAATCTAACTACACAACAAACCAAAACAAATCAATCCCTCCCGCAATTACTAACAATGTATGCTTTTTTTTTAAATTTTCTAAATGGTATGAACAAAGTTTTAATTGAACATAAGTGTTTTAGTATCCCGTGTATTCAGATTTTTGTAACTTCTGTACAACTAAGCAGCAATTGTATAACAAAATTACCCTGGTGCCTATGGTGCACGTTAGCACTACAGCTCAAAGCCTTGTTTTTTGCAGTAGATTAAATACAAGTTAAGCCCTTAAAAGCTCAGACTCTTAAAATCATTGTAATATAACACAGAAAGATTTTTGTCAAATAAAAACTTCTTACAGAGCAGTAAAACCTAAACTATTAATAATATATGGACCGCTGACATTTGCGAGAACACAACATCACTTTTCTCAGACAGTTGGATTTAAACAAGAATTTACAGTGCAGGAAGAACCGCTAACGCACTGGACAGGAGAGCAAGAAACATAAAAAGGGCCTAGCAGCCCCTCTGGCAGTTCACCAGTGCAATGCAACATCTAAAGCTGCCGTATCTCTTATGCCCAACTGCTTGAAAATATCAACCTGAAAAGCTCAGTGATCCTTCATTTTGCTTGCAATCATCAAATTCTTTTTTTTTTTTTGTGCAGCAGCAGCACATAGTTGGAGAAAGAGTTTGACGTATGTGCAAGGCAGACTATTGCACAATGAGTGTTTTCCAAAATATTAGTTCCCCTCTGATTCCGGTTCACTGTTGGCTGTGCACTTTTTTCTTTTTAGACACCCATGTTAACGGATGGTCGTCATTACGAAACAGCGTTAACTATGTGATATTATATAGTTAACTTTCTGATGGGGTTTCTGTGTGTAGCACGTGGATAAGCACTTCGCATCACACACAAGCAAAAAAAAAAACTGACAGCGGAGCTCAATCGTCCGTATACGGTACGTACCCACCATATGATTAACAAGTAAAAACCAACACACGAACACAGAAGTTGATTTGAGTATCAGAAACGCCAATCAACAAAGAAGACAAAGGGCCGCCAATACTGATTATATAGAACGGCAAAAATCAAAAGAATGGTATATAAAGTATGCAAGTTCTTACGTGAATATTAACGATAAGCCGCCTCACTAAAGACAGTTGCCTTCTACAAGCCCGCCTGCCCGTGTCTCGGTACTCACTTAGTTCGCAGGGGGAAAGCTCGGGCATGCGTACTAGTGCGCGCTCCTCAGTCGACGATTCTTTGGTTCCTGCCTTCACACCACTGTAGAAGAGAGCGCAGTAGGGTCTTAAATCAGCAACTGATATCTATGTTCTCTCTCTCCCGTATTTGTTCACATAAAAACCATGTAAATCGCTCTTCTTCATATACCTCAGAGTTTCTCGTTTTTTTGTAACATTTATTCGGCTTGGAAGCCCCAAACCCTGCCCCTGTCACCCATGCGTGAACGTTTATGCCTATCCCGTTTGTTATATTCTCTCTCACATTCCACATTTTTCTTAAAAAAAGGCGACTTATTCGTGCAGGTGTGTAAAGCAATGCTCGGTGATAAAGTCACAAACCAAGAAACCATAAGTGCGGTTACAGAAAAACAACAGCATCTTAACAAAGGTGCGTTTTGGGAGCTTAGTGCAATTTGTAAATATGATAATAGAATAAAATTTTGAGAATAATAAATGTAAAGACTACTAATGTACAGATGTCACTATGAGGCAGTCGTCTCGGTGTTTGTCCCCACTGTGGCTGCTGGGTTTTGTCCTAAGCAGTATCAGTTTTGACTTAATTAAGAAGGCTGTTGTCTCCTATTTTCTGTGTTTTGGACCAGAATTAATGGGTTTTCTGTATGCTATATAGAGATTTTTGTTTTTGTAATTTTCATTATCATCATGATTTTATTCCACTTTACCAAGTGTTCTGGTCACTATGTCCATTAGCCAGTCTGACATTTTATGACAACAGCCTTTCAGTTTTCACAACCGTCTAATTATGTGTTTCCTCTGCTGGTCTTTAATTGTCATTATTAGTATCCAGTTAAAGGATCAGAAAAGACAAATTAATAGAAAATGACCAAAGATTCAAGAGCTATGGCAAAAATACAGATATTTCAAAATGTATTATAAACTCTCTTCGCTCGCCAACTCCTGGGCCCAGGCTCACGTATGGGGATGTGGATGTACAATTTAAACAGATTTTTATTTTCATGGGAATTGTTACATATGCATAATAGAACAATTTTACATTACAGTGAGTAATTAACCATATTAAAAAAGAGTAAAACGTAGTAATTTGAAAGTAAATTATGTCTCATGTTGCGGTAGAGTTATTCGTTGCATAATACAATTTCATTCTGTTTGGCCTTGAAATTAACACGCAAATACTTTTTAAACTTACACTTTTACTGTAAAGCTTCAGTAAAAACATTTTTTTGAATTAACGTTTCGTCAATATCACATTGAATTTTGATTCTGTGTTTGGACTTCCATCGTGACAGTGCAACATATAATTGCCCGTGATTGAATTTCGTTTCTTTCTCTCTATTAAATTAAATGCCTTATTCGAATGTTTGGCAGTGAGATTTGTTAATTGTCTTTGCAAAAGCTGCTCTAACGGGAAACTGTTAATGTTTTAATATGAATGGCATATCAAGATCTCCTTTGTTGTGTAATGTATACGCGGAAGATGTACTACATTACCTTTCTTGGATACATCCTTCTTGCAACAGTAATTCGTGCAGTGGAAGACCGGACGGTGTTAACGGTTGTAGATATTTCACCTTGCACATGATCACCACCAACTGTTTCTGCATATTCTATTGATACGCATTTAACCAATTTGCCCTGCAATCGATCAACATTTTTGGCGTTAATTCGTTTGACTTCATCGTTTCTCGGTGCTAGGATTGACCGTGAACTAATTTTTTCCGTTGATAGCCCTTCGTGATGAAATTCTTCAATATTTGGACATTATATGTCTTCTTTAATTGGGAACTTAAAGTGTGGAAAACGTTAAAATTTGAAAGTTGAAACAGCAGAAACTGTGTCTGTCAAAAGCATTCACATGAATGAGAGGTGAGATTATTAACGTGTGCGTGGTTTAATTTGGTTGACAGGAGGGTGTGACTTGAAAAAATCTAATGGTCAAAGTCTCATCTCTTGTAGGACTTGAAAAATCTTCAAAAAAGTCTTGTCTCATCGCAGGATTTTTTTATATAATAGAGAGACATCCATCTCACAATAATGTACCAATCTGAATGCACAATAAGGGAAAAAGACCAGTTAAGTCAATAGTGGCATTAATAAGAGATCAGATTACGCACTGGTTGTAAAATTGACTGGAACAAAAACCAGCAGCCACAGGAGTCTTCCAGGACAGAACTTGGGAAACTACTCACATTATGTCTTTCATGACCAAAATCACATGGCATTTCTTAATAAATCACAAAAAGTCACAATTTCCTCTTATTTCTACTGCTGGTCTAGGTCTATCTGAAAATGTATCACTTATTTTTATGACTTTTTATTCACACACACCCATATACCCTTCTGGAAATGAGCCTATTTGCCAAACCTGGGCCTGCAGGTCAGTCCAGGCTTCGGGGCCTGCATGCTTTGTAAACGTAAGTCTGCTTTCATATTTTGAAGACATGGTATCCTGTCAACTAGGGTGCCGGTAATGGAATGGGGTCCTCCAGTTAGATTCCGGCCTTGCATTGTGGGCGGCTAGTGAAAGATGTGACACCCGATCTGTATGAGAATGTAATAAGATCGGTGGGAAAATACCATAATATGTCATGATTTTGCACTTTTGAAGCTTTGTAGCACAAAGAGGTAATTTTGAGGTGTTGCTCCTGCTTTACAGGTATTGGAGAAAAATGGACAGTTTTTATAAATTATTATTTATTGTATTACCCTTTTTACAGCATGTCTGAATGTTTAGCTGCTCACTGACTAAAATGCTAATTTTATTGAATATGTAAAATGTAATATTGTAATATGGGTAAAAAACATATCTTGAGTGATTCAATATTAACAACACTAACATTTTCTAATTATGAAAAGTGTCAACAAGTAATATACTTCTCCATGTCAGCTGCTAACAAAAGACAGGAGTACACAAAATGTATACAAATTGTGACACAAAACAATAGGATTTGAGGGCACTTACTGTTTTAAACTTCACAATAATAAGTACATAATTATTCATACATCTTATAATAGTTACAAACATAAATGACACATGTGTTGTTATTGCAATACAGGGTTGCATTACAGCTTTTTTGTACAAGGAAGGGACTAACCCAGAATGGGATGTCACTCTGTCACATACCCATTGACACACACAATCCATGCTCTCTCATGTAGGACCAGGTTAGATAACACTGGATCAGAAAAGAAACTGTGTATCTGCTCTGGCATTAGCGCTGACTGCGTAATCCACATGGCCAGCAACTTCTTTACCTGCTATATAGTGGAAGAGCTTCATCAGATTTGTTTCACATCAGCATCCCATCATTCAAATGTGATCATTTTTGTTGAGAATACTAGTATCTTAGATGCACCTTTATTTTATTTTTCTTAATCTTAGATTGATATCAAGCTCGATGGCCTTTACATCTTTCATTTTATAAAAAGGTATTTTGTATTTTCTAATTGCACAGATACTAAGTCATCTCCAATAATAAGAAATGTGAATAAAATCTGCTTTGGATTGAGACTCCATTGTTCCATGTAGAATCTACTGTTTACTAAGTCATTTACTGTATTATATTTCAGTAGTGCTTACGATTATTTTTTTGGGAAAGACTGTCAGCATGTTCCATTAAACACACTCTTGTTTTACAGGGCAGCATTACCCACATTCTCACATTTAGTCTTTAAGGGCCAGTTTTGAGATGTCAGTTAATCTAATCTGTATGTGTTGGAGATGTGGAGAAATCCTCCTGCATGCACAATGAACAAATGCAAAGTCCACAAACATAGTGCAAACTTGGGAATTTCAATTCAAGAGTCTAATGCTTTAAGGGAGAAATATCAACCACTGTTCCTACCAAGCCACCAAATTATATTAATCTATTACAGAACCTGTTTAATCAAGTTCAAGGCTGCAGCAGCCTGCTCCAACAAGACAGCAATAACCCAAGATGCTGCACAAGTCCATCAAAGAGCACACTCTCTGACTCACACACAAACATACATACATACTGTGCATCCATCCACCCAGACTGTTACAGGGCCAGTTCCGAGACTTTGAAAAGCAGCAGGGAAACCACACTGGAGATGAAATGGCCAAACCAGGATGCAAATATACAGTATGACTCTGGAGCTGAGAAGCAGCAGCATTATTCCTCACTTACAGTACCTCATAATTATGTAGTAACAAAACCATAATTTAATTATACATTTTTAAATCAATACCACAAAGCGCATCACATAAAATAACATTGGTGTTACTAAATAAAATGAAAAGTCAGTATTACACAACTCTGAATTGAGTAGCTTAAATGGGTAATGGTTTTAACAAACATTTTAGTTATGCTGTGGATCATAGTTGTTTCTTAATTTTAAATGTTTTACTCAGGGGCAATTTTACTGTTACTAGATTTTATCTTTATAGTATAAATATTTATATATATATATATATATATATATATATATATATATATATATATATATATATATATATATATATATATATATATATATATATATATATATATATATATATATATAAAAATATATATATATATATAAAGTGTCCTAAAGAACACTGAGTACATTACACTTTAGTAAATTTTTATTACTGCAAACACATTAGTTGAAGGATTGAAATAGTAATAAACAATAATTCAATTAAAACTGCAGCAATAATAAAGTCAAGCAAGCATTAGAAAAGCAAGTATAAAGTGACCATACAAATTACTAGTTCAAAATAAAAGTGCGCACGCACACATACACACACACACGCACATGCACACATATATACACATATGTATATATATATATATATATATATATATATATATATATATATATATATATATATATATATATATATATATATATATATATATGTACATAAATTTAAACAATTTTAAAGGGAAATTAATGATGTGGGTATCCTAGTACTCAAGGGAAGACATTTTCTATTAGTTGTTAAGTGCTGAATAACAGAGGACCGATTATAACTGCAGTGATTCTGCGATTCAGTTTTCAAACAAATTAACAATGCAGCAGACTTCCTTCCAAAGTAAATTGCATGCTGCATCATCTGTCTGAGTACACAGTAGCAACAGAAAAAAGACAGTTAAACAAACAATGTGTTCTTTTAATTCTGTAATAAGGCACTTATTGTTATCCTAGACAGAATGAATATGTGCAGCCACTCTGATCCTCAAGATGTGAATTCAGAATCACATGTTAACAAATAAAAAAGGTGTCAGTTGAAGAGCCACAGGAACACAATCAGTCAAATAGAAATCCCTTGTTGTAGGATATACTGGCACTTAGCCCATGTAGGCTGGCTGCAGCAAATTAACTTAAGTGCCCTCTGACATTTTATTTGCACTATTTTACATTCATGCCAACTATTTTCTATTCAGGTATGCTTACCTTGGTTTTCTCCTGAACAAAATATCTTCTGTAAAAAGCTGTGATCTGTATATATTTTACAGCAATTACTGTTGCTGTCAGTCATAGCCAAGTCTGACTGACACTGTTAGTAATCATTAAGGGATTTTTATTATTGTAATTAACCTCCGGTGACAGAGGACAACACTGCCTGTTCTGGAGCAGAGATTACCCTCCCTAAAACCATGCTACGCTGTGGGTTAAGACTAAAGGAAATCAATGGCTGCTGAAAGGAGGAGATTAATCTCATTTCCTAGAATAGCTTTATTTCTTCCTGGACTGCTGGTCTCAAGAGTGTGTAGTGTCAACAGCTCCACACAGCTTCCTCTGGGGCCACGGAATGAAGCAGCTGTATTACAAATAAGCAGTAAGGTAGGAGAACAGAAGCAAGGCATTTTAACTAACAGTCTTAGTCTTTTTCTGATAAATTATCTAATCCTGGCAGGCAAAACACACACATGTTAAAACAAGCAGCAAAACATAAAAGTGTCAGACATTAGAGAGGCCTAGCACTTATATTATCATTTAATGGTGATTTAATGTCTCGAAACAAACAGCTTTTAAGGTACAGGAAGGCAAATTGTCATCCTAAGTCTTTGGTATAACAGGGACACGGGTGAATGTCTTGTAATATGTCAGCTGTGTCCGGGTGGCTTGGTTCAGAGAGAAGGTGCAAAGTCTGGACGGCTAAGTGAAGTCCAACTACAGATGTTAAACCCTTGTGACAAAGAGACAGCCTGGAAGCGAGTAAGCAAACAGCAAGTTGTAGTGGCTGCTCTTTTGATTTATTCTTTTAAAAGTAATATTTATAAGAATTAGTCCATTTAACAATAGACAGCAAAATACCCCTCCCTGTGGCCCTGTATTCAGAATATTCTGGCATGGGTTTTGTTTATAAGAAAGATTTTGTTCATGACCTTCAGTTAAAATACTTTCATGTGTTTATCTCAATGCAATCTAAATCATAAAGCGTAAATCTCAGTGACTTGGTAATTGTTGATTATTTTTATTGCACACTCAAACCTCAAACAAGGTTGCGCTCTAATCGGGGTGCTAGTCTTGTATCAGCCAGAAGCTGTAATATCTAACCCTGGGTTTGTAATTAAACTTCCCTCTGGACTATCTAAACCTCACACAATAGTACAGTGTCAGCTCCTCTTTAAATATAACTCATACAAATGAATTCAGAAAACAAAGCACCATGATAAAGAAGAAATCACTTGATTAAAACCAGAAAAACCACAATGAAGTAACTTCCATTGTAAACTAGCCACTTTCTGCTTGCCTTTATTTTCATTTCCCCATTTGGCCTACACGTAGAATATGACATGGTTATCTTTTGTATTCATTAGTTTATATTTCTGTCCACCTTAGGTTAATTGCTGAATCTGTTCTGTAACTCTTTACACAAGTCTTACTTTTCAGTTTGGAGGACATGCTTAAAGTTATCACAGCCAAATAGCTGAACTCTGCACCTACACTTTATGGGTGAAGTTATCGGGGCAGTTGGGGGGCTTGGCTCATTCCGACTAACAACAAAAATAGATATCAAATAAAATGGTATTTTATCCTCAAAAGTTTATTAAGGCCGCATCTCACTGTTGTAAAGTTAACTTGAGAGAGGTTATCTCAACTTGTAAAGTATATTTTTATACAATATTTTCCTCTTTAGGCTGGCATGGTGGCGCTGCTGCCTCACAGTAAGGAGATCGGGGTTTGTGTCCAGGATCCTCCCTGTGTAGAGTTATCATTCTCCCTGTGTCTGCATGGGTTTTCTCCGGGTGCTTTGGTTTCCTCCCACAGTCCAAAGACATACAGGTTAGGTGGTTTGGCGATCCTAAATTGACCGTAGTGTGTGGTTGGGGTGTGTTTGTGCATGTGCGTGTGTGTGTGTGTTTGCCCTGGACTAGTATATTGTCCAGGGTTTGTGTGACCTATGCTAACTGGGATAAGTTCTAGCAACCCTGTACTGGACTAAGGAGTTTTCCTGATGATTTTCCTCTTTTACATGTCCAATAGCTGCATCTGTTGGCAAACAGATCCTCAGGAGGTCAAAAGAAGTGGTGGAGCAATCTAAACAAATCTCTAAGACATGTCACACGCACCCTGTGACAAAATATTTAATAAGCAAAAATGTCTTTGTTACAGAAAAAAAAAAATTAATTCCCCAACTTTCAAAACAGTTAGTCTAATCTCTGAACACACCCAGATGTCAAACCATACATACATTAACTTTCTAAAATAGGAGTCTCCAACTCCAGACCTGGGGCCTCATGTATAAATGGTGCGTAAACACAAAAATGTTGCATAAGCCTGTTTCCACATTCAAATCGCTATGTATAAAATTTAAACTTGGTGTAAAGCCACTCACATTTCCATGGTAGTTCATACCCTGGTATATGCAAGATTGCACTCGGTTTTGCAGACTGGCGGCACCCAGCATCAAAGCAGTGCCACTGTTCCAGTGTGGTTTCTTTTTTAGATCCAAATACCTGACGCGGCTTTATAAATACGAGTCACTGAAATTAACTGCATATTGTTTATTAGTGTAATGCATCTGATTGTAATTAACCTGTAACAATATAATGGTCCACAGAATGGCCAAACTATTCCAATCACCATAGCTGCTTTAGCGTTGTTACTCTCACTGCACTTTCTTTTTCTTCTTTCAGCTGCTCCCGTTAGGGGTTGCCCCAGCGGATCATCTTTTTCCATATTACTCTCACTGCACCACTTGGAGCAACTGATCGGAAAGAGAATTATCGGGAAACAGCATCAAGAACACGCTACCTCAGCCATGCTGCCTATTTGAACTGCAATCACATGGCAAACACTTTAAAACCTTTCCTGTACAGACCTTGCAGTTCAGAAACAGTTTCATCCCAAGAACTATAAATGCACTCAATCAGACCATCAAGTGCTCCTTGTAGAACTGTTTGTACTTATTAGTACAATCACCTCACTGTAAACTTGTACTACAGTTATAATATTGCACAACCTGAGCAACTTTATAAAGCGCATATTTACATATGATGACAATATCATTTTTAAGATGAAATGCAGCAAAATATGTTTATTATATTATGCAGATAAAACTTTAACTTCATTTAAATAATCCATGCATTCATCCATTATCCAACCCGCTTTATCCTAACTACAGGGTCATGGGGGTTTGCTGGAGCCAATCCCAGCCAACACAGGACGCAAGGCAGGAAACAAACCCCGGGCAGGGCGCCAGCCCACCGCAGGGCACATTTAAATAATCTATATTGTTAATAATTAAACATGTGAGAACGCAGTGTCACTGCGCTAGCAAGGATATGGCTCTCCGTTCACGGATTGTTCCTGCCTCGGGCAGTATGCTTGCTGACACTAGAAGGATAGAATAATTAAACATGTACTACAAAGATATTTCAATGTTCCTTAAATGTTTTGAAAAATCGGCATTATAAGCTTACAGATGGCTTAATGTCTATTACAGAGCTGATTGTGTGGCGACTGGGTATTTGGAGAAAGAAAAGTAAGGACAGGAATTGGGGGTTAATACGTTTGAAAGAGACACTACTGCTACAATAAAGTATTTCATCGAAGGTCGAGCGCAATCATTGTGCCACCATGTTCCCATGTTTAATAACATGCTTTAACTCCTATCATCATGAAAATTATATCAAGTATACATCTCAGTATTTTATTTTTTCAGAGAGCTGTAATATTACGAATGTAAGATTGTATCCTGTCGGAGGAAGAGAAAGCCCGGAAGCACATACTGATCCACACACATAGAGCACACAGAAGATCAAATACAAAACAAAGCATTTAACGTGCTACTTCAGCTATGATGGGCATTGAGAAACTAGTCAATTAAATGATTTTAAGATGAAGTTTATGATGTTCTACTTTAATGACAAAATAAACTTGGTGATTAAAGTGGAAATTTCGAGATTAAAGTTGACATTTTGTGCTTTTTTCCCACTGTGTGCCTATTTTTTTTTTCTCTGTACCCTAATAAGCTTTCATATGAAACTCAAATGGTGGGTTACAACTCGCCTTTTCATGGCGACTTTGATATCTGACAACTTCTTTTTTATTTTGGACACTCCTACACTCTATGTCACTCAATCAGCTTCCTTTTGTTGTTTATACCACTGTTTAAACCAACAAATAGTACTTTTTTCCTTGCCTCCATTTGGTATTCACTGAACTTCTATTTCCCCTCCGTGCTTTTGCCATAGCCTGTTCACATAACGCTGATCTTAAGGGCTATTTATATTGATTTGCATATTCAAAGAGGCGTAATTATGGGAGGAGACGGGATAGGACAGCAGGCATGTGCACGTGCGTTACTTTTCACACTGACTGGAATTTATGTAGCGGAAGGACTTGGAAGTTGGCGTTCGTACAAATTTATGCATCTGGATTTTTTTGTGCAAAAGCACATTTCCGCTTTTATGCTTCCACCATGTTATAGTGTGAATTCTATGCACGACGTCATGCATGAGGCCCCTGGAGAGCTACTGTGGATGTAGGTTTTCATTCTATTTCTTTTCTCAATTACTGACCAGTGACCAGTTTTTGCAGCTGATTAACTATTTCCCTTTATTTTAATTGACTTTTCTTGAGACTCTGACCGCTGAATTGATTCTTTTTTCCTTAAACGGCACCTAAACGTAAATTTGATGTGAAGTGAGCCAAAGGATGACCAAATAAGTTCAAGCCTCAATCTCCAACAAACTTCACTTCATTCAGTTTCTTAATTTGAAGCCAATTCTCGTTGCTAATTAAACCCGTCATTTAATTCCATGGCGCGCATTTTGCCATGGCAGACATTTCCATGTCAAACGAGCACTGTCAAAATGTTTTGTGGACCTGAGCAGATCAACATTGCTAAGGCCTTCACCTTTCTTTATTTTCAGTTATTGTGTGATGGACACAGGTTGTTGTTTATGTGTTGGTACATTTTATGTCTTAATATTGTTTGTTTGCTAATTAAGGAAAAAAGAAATAATTAAGGGGCCTGAGTCTTAAGTTGTGCATCAATTAAAATTAAGGCAAAGAGTTAATTAGCAGCAAAAGCTGGTCACTAAGTAAGAAAAGGGTTAGAATGAACACCTGCAGCCACAGTAGCTCTCTAGGGGCCTCATGTATAACGCCGTGCGTAGAACTCGCACTATAACATGACATAAGCACAAAAGCTGAAATGTGCTTATGCACAGAAAAATCCAGATGCAGTAATCTGTGCGTACTCCAACTTCCACATTCTTCCACTACATAAATCCCGATCAGCATGAAAAGTAACGCTTGTGCACGTGCTTTATGTAACGCCCCAACTCCTCCCAGAATTACGCCTCTGTGAATATGCAAATGAATATAAATCGCCTTTAAGCTCAGTGTTCTGTGAAAAGACAATGGGAAAAGCACGGGGGAAATATAAGAATTTCAGCGAATACCAAGTGGAGGCAAAGGAAAACATACTATTTGTTCAAATAAACCGTGGTATAATCAACAAAAGGAAGCTAATCGAGTGACATAGAGTGTTGGAGAGACTTGAAAGCTCACGTTCACAAAATCGCACAGTGCCGGAAATAAAAAAGAAGTAACATATCAAAGTCGCCGTGAAAAGGCGAATTGTAGCCCACTGTCTGAGTGTCATATGAAAGCTTATTAGGATACAGAGAAAAAAAGGCACACAGTGGGGAAAAAGCATGAAATGTCAACTTCAATCTCGACATTTCCACTTTAATCACGTAGTTTATTTTGTCATTAAAGTAGAACATCATAAACTTCATCTTAAAATCGTTTAATTAACCAGTTTCTCAAATCACATCGTAATTAAAGTAGCACGTTAAATGCTTTGTTTTGTATTTGATCTTCTATGTGCTCTATGTGTGTGAATCACTACTTGCTTCTTAAACCGGCTCTCTTCCTCCAACTAAACACAGAATCCATTACATTCATGATATTACAGCTCTGAATAACTAAAATACTGAGATATATACGTGATATCATTTTTTATGATGATAGGAGTTAAAGCACGTTATTAAACATGGGTTTCACGAAGCAGTGATTGTGTGCGACCTTCGATGAAATAATTTATTGCAGCAGTACTCAGGGGCAGCTCTAGGCTTGTGGTGGCACTGGGCAGAGGAAGAATCGGTGGCTCCTTCGCCCGCCAATGTCAGTAAGGTAGCTTATGCACGGTGGATGGCCACATCCGTTGCAGACACTGCATATCCGCCTCGTGCTCATGACACAAGCATTTAACATTTGCCAAAATTTGTCACTGCATTTTTAGCTGTGTTATTTTCTCTTTCTGTTTTATATTCAATATATATTGGCATAGCCGCCACTGCAGTCCTTGCTTTTCTTTCCCCAAACACCCAATCACCACACAATCAGCTCTGTAATAGATGTTAAGCCATCTGTAAGCTTAGAGCGCCGATTCTTCAAAACGTTTAAGGAACATTGAAATATCTTCGTAGTACATGTTTAATTATTCTATCCTTCACGACACTCCCAGTGAAGAATATAGATTATTTAAATGAAGTTAAAGTTTTATCTGTATAATAAAATAAACATATTTTGCTGCATTTCACCTCAAAAATAATATCGTCATCATATGTAAATACGCGCTTTATAAAGTGGCTCAGGTTGTGCGATATTATAACTGTAGTGCAAGTTTACAGTGAGGTGATTGTACTTATAAGTACAAACAGTTCTACAAGAAGCAATTGATTAAGTGCGTTTAAAGTTCTTGGAATGAAACGGTTTCTGAACCGCGAGGTCCGTACAGGAAAGGCTTTGAAACGTTTTGCCATGGCTGAGACAGCGTGTGCTTGAAGCTGTATACCGATAATTATCTTTCCCATCAGCTGCTGCTGTGATTCACACTCAGCTACAGTGATATAAATACTCCGAGTGGTGCAGTGAGAGTAATATGGAAAAAGATGATCCGCTGTGGCAACTCCTAATGGGAGCAGCTGAAAGAAGAAGAAGAAGGTGCAGTGAGAGTAACAATGCTAAAGCAGTTATGGTATTTGGAATACTATGGCTATTCCCAGGACCATTATATTGTTACAAGTTAATTACAATCAGATGCGTTACACTAATAATATGCGGTTAGTTTCAGTGTATTTATAAGGAAAATAAGGTGTAACCACACAGGAACAGTAGCATTGCTTTGATGCTGGGTGCCGCCAGTCTGCAAAACCGAGTGGAGAACTTGCGTACGACAAGGTATGAGGTACCGTGGAAAAGTGCGTGGCTTTACGCCAAGTGTAGGTTTTATACATCGCAATTTGAACGTGGAAAAGTTCTTACGCAACATTTCTATGCATACGCACCGTTTATACATGAGGCCCCAGGACTGGAGTTGGAGACCCCTGTTCTAAAAAATAACAAAGTGCTTATTTTACCACAATTACAATAAATAGAAAAACAAGCTAAAAAAATTGAAAATATTCTGTCATGTATCGTTAACCTACTTGTGTTCTCTCTTTTCAGAATTTCAAAGTTTTAAATATATTAACGTGAGATATACTTCATAGTTTAAGTTTATATTATAAATATTGTATGATATCCCACCTTGAGATGTGATGTAAATATGTAAAAAAAATGCAGGTATGTCTAATGGTCCATCTGCGCCCCTGCCCAAATGTCTGTTGCACTTTTTTTTTTTCCCTGTGCAGAATGATACTAGTAGAACCTTAAATAGTTATGTAATTTTCTACCTACACAACTACAACTAAATTCTGCTTTTGCCAGATAATGAGGGAGTTTTATTTAATCTGTTTTATTTAACATTTTTGATTTTTATTTTTAGTTTCCTATTGTACTGTAATTCCATTTCATTTCATTAACTTCATACAATTTGATATCTATTGAATATGAACAATAATAATAATAATAAATTTTTTAATTCATTATTACCCATCCCAACATCTGCCAGTTGTAGGCCACATCAAGATCAAAACCCTAAACTGTTATACATCATATCATCAAATTTAGCCATTTAAAAAATTAAAAACTAACTCATATGAAGTTTCAATTTAAAATAAAATGTAATATGCAGCTTTGAATATGGCAGTTTGGAAAGCATGGCTAGTATATCATTAGCATAGATACCAAGATTTTAAGTGTTATTTATCATTCTGGAAAGAGAAGTGAGCCCCTGGCTCTAAAAACTGATTAGGAGGTAAGGAGTCATCTGAACCTGAGCAGGTACTACATGAGAACAGCGAGTGGTGTAAGAGTATGTAATAGGTGTGTAAATAGCAACAAAAAACACAGAAACACCATCAGATATTACAAGTGATGCAGAGAGAGAGAGAGAGACAGAGTATGCAATGCCAAAGCTTAGAATTAGGTCTGACATCCATCAGAGTACAGTGCACCATGTCAGATATCAAAAACTAAGAGTCTGAGCCATCAACCATATTGTGAGAGAGAAAGATCAAAAAGGGGACAGAAAAGAAATAATACTTATAAAGACTATGCTGGCACCAGTTGTTTTCATAATATTGGATGTGTTTGCTTTTAAGGTAAATTTTAAAACAAAAATAAAAATATATAATTTTTTTTTTAAAATAAGCACATCTGCAGGTTTATGTTTTTGTCAGTTTGCAGACTCTGGGCACTTTTGTGAAGCTACCAATAAAGGTCACCTGTTGTTGAGTAGAGATACGGCAACTAAGTAATGGTAGGAGGCCCAGTTTGTGTCGATTCATTGTCAAATGACCTTTCCAAACCATAATTGATTTGTAACAACAGCATTTTGTTCAGTGACTGGTTGTCAACAAAATGCAAACACCCGCAAAGAATGCTGACACGTTTTTCACTTGTGATGCATATCCAAGATGGTCCATAAGGTGTTTCATATAAATGTTTTGTTGATCAGTACATTTCAGTGTCAGGCTTTTAAATTATTATATACAATAAGTGCAAAGAAAGCCAGTAGTTGGTCATAACTGACACCAGACCACATGATCACTCTGTAATTTGATTTTAGCGTGCCATGCCAGATCAGCTGCTGTTAATATCTCTTCAGCTCAGTCATAATTACATCTTACCTGCTATCACTTATTAACATCCTAATATTCTGTAAGTGATCAACTGTACATGATCAATCTGCCTCGATTCTGGGAGATCAGTGAACTATAGTTTTGAAAGCTGCCCAGGACTCTTGTTGCACAACATACATTTAGAAATGGTGTCAGAGTTATGCAAAAACATTATATTTGTATGAGTGCCTATCACTAGAACCAGAATCTGTAAACTAGTGACTGACCATTGCTGAAGAACTGCCACTGTTCTAACAAAACACATATTTTCTGTTGCTTTAGCTTATATTCCACACTCAGGCTGCCACAAATGCTTCTGCCCAACAGCCACCCTGAGTCACTACCTGCAGTCCAATGGAGAGGTGTAAACACAGGTGAGATGGCGTGTGTGTGACTGGCGGAGGGCGAGTTATGTCAGAGATAACGGTAAAGAGGTTAACTGTATGGGTTTGAAAAGCAGAGAACAATAATTGTTCAATGCGTCGTGATTAATTTTGGGACCCCAGTAGCCCAGGTAAGCTCATGCAGAAGTCCAGCTAGGCTATTGTTCTGTTCTCTGTACCTCTGTAAGGTAATCATTTGCTTGCAAACTGGAAGAAGGTACTACAGTATTTTGTAATAAGACTATTTAGTATTTCAGGGCTAGTCGCCATATGATGTTTTTGTTCCTACTAGATAATGATAACACAGAAAAATAAAACAGTTCCTCTGAGTTTAGCAAAGCAGGGTGAGCAGCCTCAGTCTTCAGGGTTGTTCTTACCTTGCTCATATATACAGTATATTTGTGATTTCCTTGGAAAGTCTGTAATAATTGACTGAATATATTTATGGTATGTTCAACTTACTTACTTACAGTACTTAATGTAATAATAATTTTTAAAACATATGCTGAGTAGTATGTCATGTTGGTCACCACTGCTGACTCCTTGGTCCATGTTCTGGGTTTGACCAAACCCCGGACGAATATCATGGTGTCAACTGAAATTGGGTCTCTGTGTTGACTTTCTGGACTACTTTCTCATATTTGATACCTTTCATTCCAGGGTCACAGAGTCTATCCATCTATCCATCTACTGTAATACCATCCATCGTATTCTGCATCCACTTGACCAAATGCAGGTTTGTGGAGTGAATCCCAGGAACGTTAGAGAAAAGCAGCAATCTGTTGTCATTCCACTATAGGGCACACGCACACACACACACACTCATACTGTGAATGACCACTTTATATTCAATGGTCAGCTTGGTCTGCAAGTCACACAGACACAGACTAGACTCCAAAGGTGTGAAGGAGCTGTGTTAACCACTGCATCACCGTGCATCCAGCAAAAGTACTCGAGCAAAAAAAAATTAGAAAAAATATTTGAAAAATATTCAGTAAAAATACATAAAAATGAGATTAAATGTAAACAGACATTATTATACACAAAAAATACTAAGAACTTCTAAGTCAGTTGCTTATATTAATATGAGTGCACATTCTCACCTTATGTGCAGGAGTGATTAATAAGCTAATTAATGCATACATTGTCATTTTCAATTTGAAGCAGTAAAGTGACTTGTATTTGGGGATCCTTTATTTAAATGGCTTAGGGAAAATAAGTGTTGGTTGAAAGTTTTAGTACATATAATCAGTTTTTTTGTTCTTAAAAGCTAAAATAATCCTATAAAGAGATTTAATTCTGTGTAAGGAATACAAATATTGATACATGTCAGCTAAGTTTTAGAATAAACATTAAATAGATTCTATTGGTATTATTCAACAAGTGAACAGATGGATAGATAGAAAAGGGGTGTCTAATCATAGATTGACGGTATAAAAAAACCTCATCTATTACAGCCAGACCAAAAGTGAATGGTGTGAAATGAATCTCTGTCTCCCACCAGTGGCTACAGAAAATGTGTCTTTAAATGTTGCTTCAGTTTCAATATGAAATTACAGTTCTTGAGTTTTGTTGGTCTGCCACTGATGCCGCATTCTGCTGTCTTAAAACATTTGCAGGCTGTGTCTGTGATATTGCCGACATGAAGATCAGACCGACTTGTGCAAATTCACTTTGGCAGGATAAGCAAGACAGCTGACCTGACAAGCATCCAGACACTAATGCTGCTCAATCTGTGGCTGATCATGCCGAACAAGCTTCAATAACAAAGGTAGAAAGCTTTGCTCACTTTGAAGTATTAGCTTGAGAAAGGAGCAGAAAAGCTCAAGGGCACTGTTTGAGTGTAGTACTGTAGATCAGCATTAAGCACAAAATTTCTGAAATGAACTGATGCTATGATTGAGTGCACCTACCATATATCTGTAGGAATATATGCAGCAAAATAAATACATCCAGTTATGCTGGTGAATGTACAAAACCATATGAAGAGACTCCTGACCGACATATCGATAGGTTTGAGCCAAGGTCTTGTCCTTGGCTCAATTATGTTTTCTTTTATTTTAAAGTTTTTTTTTAATATTATTTTGTTGATAATTCTGTTTTGTTTTTTCTGTTATTTATGTAATATTCTGATGTTTATTAATTATTTTCATAATATGTTAAGTTTCATTGTGTTAGTTTTACTTATTTGCCCTATTTCCTTTACATTGAGCATTCAAAGCCACCTGATTAGACAGAGAATCATGGAGAGAAAAATGTTTTTGACATAATAGAAGCCATTAGTGACTAATGTTGTACTTTGGCAATAGATGTAAAAAAACATCCATGGAAAAAAAACAAAAAAAAATCTCACTTGTGTTCCATAATCCATATATCAGTTATCCAGTCATATGCTCAGTATGTGAAAAATGCACTTTTTTAATAAAATATTTTTAAATAAATACTTATTAATACTTAATTATTAAGTAATTAATAATTACCAGCACACATTAAATAAACCGGAAAGCCAAACTTTCATGGGAATAATTTTTGATTTGAAGACCTGCCTCTCCTCCTCATTCATTAGTCAAGAGTCTTATCTTCAGTTCAGAAAGATAATGTTAGGGATGCCAGGGGCGACGACCCGGCCGGGACGCCCTGAAGGACCGGAAGAGGGTCTACACCCGCCCTGGATCACGTGGGGGCCTCCACCCTGGTTGCTTTGGGGGCCATGGGTACAGGGCTTGGAAGCCCAACCCTGTAGGGGCCCGTGGTCACCGCCAGGGGGCACCCCAATGCCTTGGGAACCCTGGACCTCAGCACTTCCAACACACCAGGAAGTGCTGGGGGGAAGAGAACCAGGGACACTCGGAGAGCTTCCGGGAGAACAGTACCTGGAGCACATCCGGGTGCGGATAAAAGGGGCCGCCTCCCTTCATTCGAGGCTTGAGTCGGGTGGAAGCAGGACAAGGCAGAAGGAGCGAGAGTGGAGGCGGCCCGAAGAAAGGCAAAGTGTTGTTTGGCCAGGACTTTGGGGACTGAAGGGGTTGTGTGCACTGATTCTTGCAAATAATTTGTAAAATAAACATGTGGTGGTGACTTTCAACATGTCTGCCTGTCTGTGTCCAGGCCATTTCCATATCTGGCGTAGTCGGCAAGATGCTCCGTCTGGTGCAAGACAGGGATCTGGTTATCAAAATCACGTTGTGGACGGCCCGGTGCAGCAAGGGACCCCACCCACGTGCCACGTGGGCGGTGTGCATACAACCCCGCGGAAGAAAGGTACCCTACGGACCGCCACGGGTCCGCAGGAGAGCCATTTTAATCTGCCATGGGTTGGCTACGGGCATGGCGCGAGTGCTGTGGGCTCCTATAAGTGCATCGTTGCTGGAGGCACCCGGGAAGGCATTGTGTATAGAGAGGCCACGCCGAGGACGTCTCATCGGTTAGACAGGACCTGGGAGGTGAGTTCCCTGCCTATCGGCAGCGTGTTTTCTATCTTTCAGGCAGGGGCTGCCCGGATCCGCGTCAGTGGCGAACGCATGCTGGTCTGCAGGGCTTCGACAGCGTGGCGGCAGCTTCGGGAGCTGCAGAGAAGGAGCCGCTGCAGCTCGAGAGGCACTGGAAACAGCAAGGCTGCAAGCAAGCACGTCGTCGCCGCAGGAGGGGAGCCAAAATGGCCGCGGGCCAGAAGTCCCTCCCCATCTATTGGATGGTGTGTCTTGCGTGCCCGCCGATGACTGGAAAGAGGCGGGATGAAGGAATGTCCATCACATGCTGGGGGGAGACCCGATTGGGCCGGAGGAAGAGGCCTACAGGAAGTTGCCGGCGTTTGGGGCTGACGGACAGGTAGGCTCTGCGTCGGTTAACTTCCTGTCTTTGCCGGCTGCTCTGTCAGAGCTGGAGGCGTGCCTTCAGCCCGCGGAGCAGCGTTTGTCGCATGTGCTACGTGCCCTCCAGGCAGAGTTGCGAGTACTGGAGATGAAGGCGGTCACGTCATTCAAAGAGCTGTTGAAGGCGATCAGACGGTGCGACGCTGGATTCTTCAGCCGGAGGTGTACGGCGGGGAAGGTGAGTACAGCCGTCCCCGTACAGCATGAAGAAGGGTCTGCTGAAAACGGCTGTGATACCAACAATCAGCATCAAGTAAGCAGTCCTCCAACAGTGGATGCGGCGCAGCGGGCTGTGCTCGCATTGAGGGGAGAGACAGCGAGAGGGCTGGCAGGACACGGGCTGTTGAGTGCCCCAGGTCCTAGCGCCCTCCGCCCCGAGTCGTCAGCAGTCTCGCGCCGCTCTACAGGGACGCAGAGAGGAAGGAGTCTCTTTCTTTGCAATAAGGAGACTCAGACCGTCAGGGCGTCCCAGAGAAACAGGAGGAATCGAAGGGTGAATGCTGGTTCCTCCGAAAGGATGGGACGTGGTGCTGAGTGCACACATCCGAGTGCTTGCCACCCTCTGCAGGGGCAGAGGGAACCCGTGAGGTCAGCAGAGATGAAAGGTCTGCAGGCGGTCCCGTCTAATCCACCGACAGGAGGGACACGGAACCCACGGAGGGGACGCCAGGGAGGGGTGTCCAGGCAGTGGCTCTGCCCCCGTCTTTCTGTTTATTGCAGGACCGGACCCTGGACGAGCAGTAGGACCCGCTTCGTTGGGAACCTGCCCTCAGGAGACGGGACGTCTGATAGGAGGACTCTCCGCTGGCATGGGGGTGCCGCCACGGCTGGTGGAGACTACAAAGGGGTGAGTGGCTCCAACCAAAGGGGCACAAAAACCTCGGAGGGGGTGCCGAAGGAGTGGGCCCCGGGGTGCCAGTAACAGGAGGGAGCGCAGCCTGTGCGAGGCACATGAGGACACCAAGTGGTGGTGTCCAGGTGGCGTCTCCGCCCCTATGCCTGTTGGGAGAACAGGGGCGGACCCCGGCTGCCCAGGAGTAGGACCTGCTCCGGGGGTAAGCTGCCCTCGCGGGACGTGCCGCTCCTCTCGAGTGGTCTTCACTGGCTGTGGGGCACCGTCAGGGATGCCAGGGGCGATGACCCGGCCAGGACGCCCTGAAGGACTGGAAGAGGGTCTACGCCCGTCCTGGATCATGTGGGGACCGCCACCCTGGTTGCTTTGGGGGCCATTGGTAGAGGGCTTGGAAGCCCAACCCTGTAGGGGCCCATGGTCACCGCCAGGGGGCGCCCCAATGCCTTGGGAACCCTGGACCTCAGCACTTCCGCCACACCAGGAAGTGCTGGGGGGAAGAGAAGCAGGGACACCCGGAGAGCTTCCGGGAGAACAGCTGGCACTTCTACCACACAGGAGCATGTCAGCGGGAGATTGCTGGGGAGAACCTGGAGCACATCCGGGTGCGGATAAAAGGGGCCACCTCCCTTCATTCGAGGCTGGAGTTGGGTGGAAGCAGGACAAGGCAGAAGGAGCGAGAGTGGAGGCGGCCTGAAGAAAGGCAAGGTGTTGTTTGGGGACTGAAGGGGTTGTGTGCACTGATTCTTGTAAATAATTTGTAAAATAAATGTGTGGTGGTGACTTTCAACATGTCTGCCTGTCTGTGTCCGGGCTATTTCCACAATACCATTACAAAGTATGTAGGATAAGTAACACAAAAAAACATTATTATTGGGTGTAGTGATCCTTTAAGGTAAATCTCTATTTACAGTAGGTCTTCATCTTTGTGTTTTGTTTTAGAATCCTGTTTATTGGTTTCTTCTTTGATAACTGGATTTACTTCCTTTGACCCCCTGTTTTGTCTCAAAGTATTGTCCATTTGGTTTTATTTGCTTTTAGCTTTGGCAAACCTATTTTTGCTCTATTTTTGATCCTGTTTGTTTTGCATCTTTTGAATCCTTTAGTAAATACTTAAATAATCAATGAATTTTGTTTTCATTTACCCAAATGTTTTTTTTTTTTGTGTGTTTTTGCCTCACTTCTTTTGATATTTGTGGAAATTTTGTTATTTCTAAAACTTTACAACCCTTGGCCCCATTTCTGGGCAGATGTAAACTGGAAGCCTGCCCTTTGAGTTGTGATGAGGCCAATCTAGTAGGTGAAGATCAGGATTAGAGCAGGTCTGGCCTTTTAGAGTATGTGGCTATTTTTTGGGTCCTACTCCCCTGTTTGCACTTTGTGGTGACAGTAATCCACAATACATGTGGAAAGTCCATTTCCACATACTGAAGTCACAGAGAAACACTTAAGGGAAAAATGTGAATAAAAATGCAGAGAGCATGTTCCTTAGCAAGAAAATATCAAAGCAACAAATCAATTCATCTTACCTTCAGATATATAGGATGTTGTAAGATGTATATTCCTCACAGACATTTTAGTATAAAGGCCTCAAGTAATTTTGACACCTGAAAACATAAACACATACAAGGTCATTATAAAGTCCTTGTGTGGTTTTAAGTAATCATTACTCAGTCCTATATGTGATAAACTGAATCTATAAAAAGGGTAAGTGAAAGAATTTATTATATTTTAACATAGATGTATTCTTGAGATCTGTAATTTTCAAATTGTTTATCATCATCACATTTATAAGCCATGATGCAATTTAGAAGTTCTACAAATATGTTGTACAGTTGATTTTCAGTAATGTTGTGTAGTGCGTCTTTCTTGTAATGTGTTGTCAGTCTTCTCTGGATCATGATGACTGATTTTAGTTTGACCAACCACATGATACAGTTTACATTCTCATTTATTGAAGTCATGAGTCAATTGTAATTCTGAAAATAGAATAATGAACAAATGAATAGCTTAAGTAAGAATTAATAAACTATTACAGTCTCCTATGGATTCATGATGCAGAGTACATAAAATTGACAAAAAGGTCCAAAAGTGTGTCAAAAATAGCCATTTATTTTATTCAAATCAAAAAAGATTAACACAAAAAAAAAAAATAAAATACACATAACCAAGACCATCTCCTATAGTTTCAGGATTTACCCTTGTCCATCTGTTGCGGTGACTTCCATACTTTCCTCTCTCTCTATTATAAAAAAAATCTTGGGGAGGGAAAATAGGGAGACGAGACGTGATCTTCTCAGAAGACAATATGACTTCCCGCGAGAGACACTTTAACGTCACGTGAGAAAAGGCAGTGAGACAACATTTAAAACAAGTTCATGGACATCTAACCTAGCAGTTGTTGGAATGTTTATGACAGACACACTTTATGTGCTCCCAGCTCTTAAAACAACGCCAACAGCAGCAAGAGCAAGCCAGCAGATGATCTGACCACCTCTCCTTAGTGTGCGTTCACCCCCCCTTCACAACATGTGTGGCAGAAACATGAAGTGGCAAAAGGACAGCTGCTGTACAGGCTTTTAAATGATCGCTGCATAGTGCGACAAAAAGAACACGCAGCTCACCATCAGCAGCAGCAGAAAGACAGCAGCTGAAAGAATGGTGTCTCCTTAGTGTGCGTTCAGCCGCCCTTCACAATGCGAACAGCGTTATACATTCTGAAAGAAAGAGTTTTATCCACGCCCTGGGCTGGAAGTAAAGGACAAGTATTGTTTTTATAAAATTTTTAAAGTAAAAGTGAAAATAACGCATATGTAACAATTCAAATGAAAATAACAACCTCTTTAAATTGTATATCCGGTAAACCAAACCTGGGGGTGGGTGAGCGAAGCGAGCAGGGGGCAGAGCACCCTAGTCTTTAAAACAACAAACCATTTTTCCTGCCCTTTTCTCTCTTCTCTGGCCTAACGATGTCTTTCCTAATATTAGAGAGCAGCCTATAAGCCTTACATTGGGTTTACCTCCAGGCTAAACCCAGAATCACTTTCAGGTCCAGGGATATATCAAATCAAGCCTTACTATGTTAGCACTTCACCCTTATGGGGGTTTCCTGTTACTATGTAGTATACTGGAAGAATAACTAAGAGCCCCTCTGTCTGTAAAATCTTCTCTTCTATTGTGTTGCATCCACAGTTGTTGTTTCCTGGACATCTGTTGTAATTGCAGGAATTACAGCCTCATGTTTGCTAACATTTGCTTGCAGGGATGCTCTCTGATCATTAGTGGGGGTTTCTTACAACCCCAGATGATACTTACCAAATTTGAAAGCCAGCATTGCACCATTTCTGATATTGGAATCCCCTTCTCTGATAAAACATATGCTTTAACAGAGTTTATCATGCTTCCCTGTTAAAGTACAGAAATAGAACCACCCCTGTAAAAACACCAATATTAGCTGTCCAGGCTATAAAAATGGACCTTTAGCTTTATGAAATATGGAGATTACCAGTAATTGAATTTTTACATTGGGTGCTTAACATGTCTTGACAAATGTTGACAGTGCCCACTAATTTCATGTTTCCCAGAATTTATTTTACAAAACCTTCAATTTACCACCCCACAGGCCACCTCTGCTGTCCTTCCATTTCACTGTCACTCTCATATCATGCTAAGCTGCTCTCTTGACCACATGCTTCTGTCTAGATCATCTTCCTACCCCTCTTCTTTGGTTTTATTGCATTGTTGTTGCTGCTTTAGTGACATGTCTACAACCTCTTCCTTCAATTTGAATCCTTATTTTGCAATTTGTCCTAAATTGAAGAATATAAAAGTTTGACCAGTCTGTTGAATCTCACATTCCACTCTTTTTAAGTCATATTTACTACATTATTTCCTCTCTTCTAGCTCACCATATAACTAATAACTATGTTTTATCTTTTCACAGGTTTTTTTCCACAAATCCAACAGTCTTTCAGCTACCTGTCATGATCCGGACTTTGTTTTGTATTGTATTAGCCTTTTCCTTGGCCTTGAAAAATAATGGAGATATCATTCTGGGTTATAGAGGCCAAAATGCATTGCATCTCCATTGGCATTCAGGTTATGCTATTAATTTCCTCAAAAGCCTGTTGGTGTTGGGATCCTGTTTGTATCTTCTGTTAAGAATTGATTTTGTGATTCATTTTTTTCAACAATTTTCAGGCCTTTATTGCAAATGTATGTGTGTGATTACATTTTTATGGGGTCACTGAATCCATTTCTGAAATTTATTTTTAGTTAGGAACTTGTTTAACATCTTTTTTATCTCATTTGTTTCTCATGGGCACCACCATTTCTTGCCACCATTTTTAGTCAGATCCATACCAAGGCCTTCTCAAGAAATTAGCCTAAAAACAGCATGGACTCTTTATGAACTCATCAGTGTGAGTGACAAATAGTGTTTTGTTTCTGCATCTCTTAAGAACTTCTCAAACATGACAGACACAATTCTCATAACTATTAGAAAGACAATAGAGACTAAAACACATTAATACTGAGCAAATCTCTAAAAGTGTCTTTCACAAAATTTGGAAGACTGCTAGAACATTAGCCAATCCATACAGAATTATTTTATATTCATAGTGCCCTAAGGAGGTTTTAAAAATGGTCTTCCATTCATTGTCTTCTCTTGTACAAATACGATTATATGCACTTTATATGTCTTATTTCACAAAAAAATGTAGACCCAAACAAAGAAGAGATTTGGGGAAGTGAATAATTATCCTTCTCTACTATTTATTTACAGTATATACTCGCGGATAAGGTTTCCCGCGGATTAGTCGGGGCTTGATTTAACTGTATAATTTCTGATATTTTATAATGTTGGTCATATAAGTCAAATGTGGAAAAATCGCGGTATTGGTCCAAAAGATTATGATATGCTAACACCCACCTGAGGGAGTAACCACAGAGTACGCTGCCTGTTTTTTTTCTATGTATTGTGCCTACATGACCACATGCTAATATCCAAACTATTCCGAAGCAACGTTTGCACTGTTTTGTGTTTTTGTATCTCACGCCCTCATACACCTTTATCGTAAGAGCATCCCTTATCTATGATGGAGAGTTCAATCAGAAGAAAATATGAAGCTTATTTTAAATTAAAAGTCGTTGAAGTGGCGAACGAAAAAAAAAATTATAAAAATCGGTTTCTGATTTTATGATCAATTTTTCTGGTTTCAAGACCCGACTTATATGCGAATATATATGGTAAATTCTCTATAATCAATTAAAAAATGTGGATGATCATTATTTTTTTCTCAACAAAGTAAAAACACTACCCACCACACGATTCAACGACTAATTAAATACATTTTTCAAATTTTCCTGAATTTATTCATCTGTTGCCTGATTTTCTTCTTCCTAACCTATCCCAGCAAGCATCGATCCCAATAGGGTCAATTTTAACACATGGGCTCTCTGTGCAATTGCCTAGGGTCCCCAATGAGCATAAGTATGTATGTATAACTATGTATGTTGTGACTTGTTGATTAATCTTTGCTGTACAGCATGTTTTTTAATGTGTTAACACTGATTTTGTTGGGAGTACCAATACAATAAATATATGTTTAATTTTATGGACCATTTACGTTTTTATTCCTGTGAGTGATTATGTAGGTAGGGGCCGCAGTGCACTGCTTTGCCCGGGGGTGTATAATGCTGTTAAGATGGTCCTGGGTCACAATGCAGGGGATTGCCTGGACAGGGAGCCAGTCCATTGCAGGGAAGAATACTTTAATGTTACATTTAACTTGGATTTTCTGAACACTGTCTTTTTTCAATAATCCAGAGCTGATTACATTTTTAGCTGTGCCTGACCCAGTTAGCGCTGAAATAGTAATCCTGCCATTGATTATTGTAGGAGCTATCAAGCAATTCCAACAGGGGTACTGACTTCAGCAAGTGATGTGCACAGACCATTTGGTAGGCAGTGGCTCAACAGAGGAGAAAAGGCACTTTACATGACAGGATTTGCCATCATCTGTTTCAATATCATATTTTAAAAGAAAAGATGAAGGGCTGAGAAATATTTATCTGTCCTCTTCCATAATACATTGGGATGATGCTCTGAGAAAAAAGAAGATAAATCTTCAGTTTTAGAAATTTCTGGTGTGGCACGATGAGAGCACTGAGAAGACACAGTTAACTAACAGCAAGAAACTGGATTCTAAATAAGAAATTAGCTGGAGCAAAATTAGTGGCTATCAGGAACTGAGTTTGAGACCCCTGAGTTAGCAGATCATCTGCTTGCTCACTTTGCATCAAATTATTGTTTGGCTGCTGGATTAGAAAAGAAAATTGTTAAAGGGTATAAATCCTAAGAAGCAAATCAGTTACAATTAGGGCAAAAGAAGCATGTTATCTTAGCAGCAGTAATTGGTTACTAATTAGGAAAATGTCTGGAACAAATACCTTTGGCTATGTCTATCCACCAGGATCAGAATTTAACATCCCTGGCCATGAAAGAATACTATCTGCAGCGAATTAAATGACAGGGAGGTGTTTAATTTTTCAAAAATAACTTTTTCCAGTTAGGTCAGGAAGATCAACATAGGTTTTTGCCAGGTCCCAAAGCACTTTCCAGATTCAGAATCTCTAAAATATTGTTTCACAGGTTTCTAAAGATTTTTTGAGTACTGCCTTGTTCCTTTCCCCACTCCTATCAGGGATGTAGTGATACTGGAGCTTCACACTGCCATCTAGTGACTCTAGATGCAATGACACTTATTTTGTTTGGTTATCACCTTATTGTATGAATAACCTTATTAAAAGATGTTTAAATGAAACTGAATTGTTGTTAAAATTGTGGCACTGTCTCTGCCCCAAACATTTGAATGCTGGATACGTGACTAAGCATTGCTAACCACTACACCACTGTGCCACCCTCACAGGTACAAAAGCTTCATACTCCACCTACTGAATGGAAGCCAGAACTTAATGAATCAATCTGTATTTTATACAGCAACTTTCAAAAAGCACACCATCATCAATATCATACAGTAATATCTTGGTTAATAAAGTTAGGGTGTTTTCCGGGTGTGACGATGCGGGTTTGCTCCAGGCTCCCATTTGATTTCTGGGAGCTCTTGAACCCGAAACCGTTGGTAATGTCACTGAGATGATCTGACAAATGAGGACATTTCTCAAATGAAGCCAGGAGATAGTGTAAAAAGTGCCAAAGTGCTTTTATTAAAAACCAGTAGTGTCCAAACAAAAATGCAGTGTTCCATAGTTTCAATAAATTATCCATAAAAACAGTGCAAAATGGGGATAAAAAACAATAAATAAATCCTTTAAAATCTGAGGTAAAAAATGCAGTCTCACTCTTCACGATCTCAGCACACCTCCATCTCTCATTCTCCCCATCTCACCCATAACTCGCGTAGCTGGCGGAGACCCAACAGCATCAAACTCCTTTCGGCCAACCTCCGTCTTGGCTGACTCAAGGACATCACGGCCAGACCATCCGAGGCCGGCTCTCCTCCCTCCTTCCTTTGCGCTCATGTAGTTGCTCCTCAAATCCATCGGGAGAACGCCTGCCTTGCTCACCTCACTTCACCCGAATGTTCGGTGGGGTAAACTAGCCCCTAGAGCGCCACAGCCCAATGCTGCTTCATGGGGCCCAAGCTTGTTCTGCTTCAAAACTGTCAGGTGGCCAGATCCTATTTCCAAACCTGCCTCTACACGTCCTTTAACTTCTTTCTCCTCTATCCATCCTGATTGATCCATCCCTCCACTGCCACCATGGACCAGGGGAATCCAACTGTTTAAACAAAGCATCGCGTGGACCAGAGAGTGGTGTTGACACAATGTGATTTCTGCCCAGTGCTCTGAATGTCAAAGTGAAGAAATTCAATGAAGCTGCGGACCCGCTATACCACGCCGGGATTTTAGTTTGTTATGAAAAATGTCATTATTGGAGGCAGATTTAACATAGAAGCAATACATATATGTTTTGTAACAACCTTAACATGTGTAGTTTGAGCCAGTGTTGTGGGGCTTATGCTGTCTGCTGTATCCTTCCTTGGACACTCAATAACACTACTGCTGATTATACAGAGCTCTTTCCATACCCCTTCACTCACTCTAATCTTGGTCACTCATTGCCTAGATATTTAATTTTGCTAGCACCACCTCTCACATCACTTCACTTCTAAGGTAACATCATCAACATCCCTTTCTCTAACTTTGTGAGAAAATCCAAGTCAGGACCCTTATGAAGACTTGCTCATGGCAAAGCACCTAGATTATTGGACTTTAGCAGCAGAAAAGCATCTCTGAAATGGTCACAAGTAAGTGCTCCCTTATCCATTTCTACTCTTCAATGCCCCAATAATTGTGCTATGTGGCGTTTCTTTTGCCTAGCATTTACCATCTTTGTAAGGTGTGTTTTAGTTTACAACGATATTGCTTTACATTTTTGTGGCATAGTGGGTCATTTATATTTAGTACTTCATAAAAAGTAAATATATAAAACTATAGTAGATGTGAAATAGCTAAGCCCTCTCATGTAATAAGTAAGCTCTTGTTCCACACCTCACACTATCAACAATAGATGATTGTTCTGTGAGGAGGCTGCACAATGACAGCACTCTGGCAGATTGACACATGAATTTACCCATGCATTATACAGTTTTTTATGCATATTTTGTTATAAAGGAGCTTCATTCTGAGTTGATTCAATAACCAAGGTGGCACTGTATGAAACAAATATTTGGACGTGAGCGTCAGTAGATTTTGCACCCTAGGAGCCAAGTTATCCAAACTATTTTGTAACATTTCAATAATTATTTACCTCTCTGATGCTGATCTTTCTGATCATAAAATAGGTCCTTACGATAGCAATTGACAAGAAGAATTCATAATTAATTGCAGAATTATGGTATTTGAGGGATCCTCTAGAGTGCCTCTTTCTCTTGCACAGTTTTGTTCAAAAACTACAGTAAATAACACATCGTCATCTCATAACAAGCTCATGTTTCAAGTTTGGTATTTTCCATCCATCAGTTTTAGCTCTAGACCGTCCTCAAGAAACTGTGACTCACACACACACCCATCATTGATATATCAATGTTTTCAGTATCAGGGGACCGTAAAACATCGAGATCCATTGAAAACCAGAGATCAAATTTTTCACTCCCCCCATAGATGATAGGTAATGGGGGGGGGAGGGGGGGGAACAAAATAAAAACATAATAGTGGCAATGAAATGCATGACAAATCACAGAAAAATAAACACAGGGGGAAAAAAATCACAATGTACATAGGGACTGACTGAATATGCAAAATAATTAATACAGAGGAGTCAGTATTTGTATTGTAGACACTGATGAATCAGTTAGAAAATGGAATCAGTCCAGAAATAAGTGATCTAAAATTTTCCTTTCCATTATCACCCATGCTAAATCCAATTCAGGGTAGTCAAGAGGGCTAGCATTACTAGGCACACAGCTTGACTCATCTCTAAATAGAGCTAGCTCATTGCAGAGGCCCCCTCTCTCTCATATGATCCCAAATCAGAGCCAACAATTAACCTGCGTGACAACCCACGCCAAACACCAGGTAAAAGTACAATAATTCTTCTTTTTATTATAATAATTATGTGCACCAAGCACCCTCCACTCTGTTATACTCATTAAACACAATAATAATCAATAAACCAATCCTCCAACTCCCAGACCCTTCCTCCCAGCTCAGCTTGCCATCTGGGAGCTCCCACAGTCCTTTTATAGTACACGACCCGGAAGTGCTCCTTAACCTGCAGTCCATGTGACTTCCTAGCACTTCCGAGACAAATCAAAAACTCTTCTTTCTTTGTCAGCCGCAAGCACTTTATTCCTTCGGTCCTCGTGACCTGCAAGTACTTCCGGGCTATAGGAAAAGCAAATGTCTCTGTGCCTCCCTGCAGCGTCCCCTGTCGGCCCCGACGTTATCCAGCAGGGCTGTGCATTACAACTCCAAAGTCCATGATGACCTGCTGGAATTCGGGGCATCTCCACATTGCAGGGAGGGCTCCATCTGGCGGCTTGGGGGTCTTGGCCGGGATAAACCGTCGGGCATAGTCCACACCTGACATACATGTTTTTAGAGGGAAGAAAAAAAACAGAGTACCCAGTGAAAAACCCAGGCAGACCTAGAGTTGGGCCGAAGCTCAGCCCAATCTGTTGGAGCTGTGACGTATCAGTGTATTCCGCCATGCCTCCCTGCTGCCCTCTGATGTAAACTGCGAGTGAATAAAAGCAGATTCTCAATGCAATTTGAGCATGAACATAGTTCATTACAAATAGATCTAAGGAGACAGTTACCCAGATGAGAGCTGCAAACTAACCACATAGCTGTGATGTTGTGGTTCTGCACAGAACACAGTTACCAGATTTTCATCTGCTGGCATTTCTGTAAACAGCAGTACTTCTAGCAATGACTGAAATTTAGCAAAACATGAATGTACTATTATAACTATGAAAAAATATAAACAATGACATACAATCAGTTGCAATATGTATTAAATGATATGAGACATCTATGTTTTTTTACAAATATGCTGTGCCAGCAGCATCACTTCAAGAGTGGCCCACTGAATCATCAAGCTATTTAAAATTATGGAACCCCCTGGAGGTAGTAGCAAAGGACAGAATGAAAAGAAAACTGAGTGTCATTATGAAAAATGCTGCACATCCCCTCTCTGACACACTGACACTGAGGACTTTCAGTCAATGAACCCTTCAGCAGAAGTGTGTCAAGAGGTTTTATGGGGACTCCTTTATACCAACAGCAAAACACCTACATAATGCTTCTATGCGTTCTATGTTAAATGATCTTAAATCTGTTTATATGAAAAATGACAAATAAGAATTAATAAGGTCTGATGAAAGCCATGCTCGCCAACCCTTTAAAAATGTTTTATGTCACTGTTCAGAAATATTGTGGGTCTGAAATATCATTCTGTAATGCATAAATGAACACAGTACCTCTCTAGTGCTATGAATAGCTATGCTGTTTTAACTTAGATACAATACAATACAATACAGTTTATTTTTGTATTGCCCAAAATCACACAGGAAGTGTCGCAATGGGCTTTAACAGGCCCTGCCTCTTGACAGCCTCCCAGCCTTGACTCTCTGAGAAGACAAGGAAAAACTCCCAAAAAAAAACCTTGTAGGGAAAAATGGAAGAAACCTTGGGAAAGGCAGTTTAAAGAGAGACCCCTTTCCAGGTAGGTTGGGTGTGCAGTGGGTGTTAAAAGAAGGGGGTCAATACAATACAATATACAGAACAGAACAAATCCTTAATACAGCATAAAAAAAAAATTAGAAGTACGGAGCAGAATTTAACAGTAGATAATATCACATAATAAGATTTGTATATTTTCAGAGTCCTGGAGACCTCATCCATCAAGCTGCCTCCCCCATTTGGCCATTACAGGGCTGAAACAGTGCTGGGCCAGCCAATCCGATGAAAGGACCCCTCTTACCCATGATTCCTGTGATCCTCCATCAGGAATGACTTTCCCATAGGCAGGCAAACAACTTGGCAGGTGGGCTGTGACACCAATTGCCACATTTGAGTACCGAGAACAGAAACAGAATAGGTGAAGGTTAGTATCCAATTATAACTATCATGTTTTAGTGCTAATGACTAACAACAGAGATGCAGTCTGTACAGTTAATCAGCAGCTCTAGTCAGGATATGCTAAACTGAAGGAGTGAGTCTTCAGCCGGGATTTAAAGGCTGAGACCGAAGGGGCATCTCTTATAGAAGCAGGAAGACCATTCCACAGTTTAGAGGTCCTGTAACTAAAAGCTCGACCTCCCACTGTTATTTTATTAATCCTTGGAATCCTAAGCAAACCGGCATCTTGAGATCTTAATGTGCGTTCAGGTTTGTAAGTCATGATAAGTTCAAACAAGTAAGCCGGACCTTGACCATTTAATGCTTTATATGTTAAAAGGAGGATTTTGAAATCTGCCCTTAACTGGGAGCCAGTGTAAGGATTTAAGAATTGGAGTTATGTGTTCATATTTTCTTGTTCTTGTAATAATTCTTGCAGCGGCATTTTGGATTAACTGGAGGCTGTATAAAGGACAGTTTGAACAGCCAGTGAACACCGCATTGCAGTAGTCATTCCTACTAGAGATAAATGCATGAATTAATTTCTCAGAATCCTGTTTATTTAGAAAGCGCCTTAATTTCCTAACAAGATACCACAGTATGTTTGAATGTGTCAAGTTGCAAGTCATCATTAATAACTTTATACAAAACTGCCAGACAACAGAGATCCAACTCCAGGCAGCCATACCCCAAACTCCAGAATGGGGTTGTGTGGTATACCAGAACTGAAAAAGTACCCAAAAACCTAATTTGTCGGGATTGGGGGAGGTTTCCATTATTTACTTCTGAGGTCTAAAAGCTGCTATTGATTCCAAAATCGAAATTTTTGTATTGATCCAAAACTATTCTTAAACAAAAATCTATTCATCCATCTATTATCCAACCTGCTATATCCTAACTACAGGGTCACAGGGGTCTGCTGGAGCCAATCCCAGCCAACACAGGGCGCAAGGCAGGAAACAAATCCTGGGCGGGGCGCCAGGCCACCACAGGGCCAGAAATACTTTTAATATTTCAAAATTACTTAATTTCAAAACTTGGCTTGAATAACAAGGCCCACAAAGAATCTTTATAAATGAAAAATTAATTTATATGAACAAAAGGAGTACAAAAATTGGCAAAAACAGGAGCAGGTATAAAATAATTCCAAAAATGGTACACATTAAAAGCAACCCACAGGAAACAAGACCAGTCTGCATATCAAAGGATCAGAGTCTAAAAAAACAAAGCCAAAGAATCTATAAACTATTAAACTAGAACACTACTTATTCAACATCATCTCCATAGTTCTGAACAATTTACTGCTGAGACCACCTCTTCCACCAGAATATAAAAGCAGAGGGTGGTCCCAGCAGTGATATCAGAGTGTAACCAACTCTGGGGCTTCCACCCACAGAACATAAAAAATATACTTACATTTCTTAAATACGCTATATATAAATACAAAATAAAAACAATGTTAACAGAAATGAGGTTAAAGCAAAAATGCCTGGAAAATAATAATCTAAATAATTTGAAAATAACTAAAAAAGAAAATACTGTATACAAAAGTCAGGTAATAAACCCTGGTTGAAACATAGTACTCTTGGCCCACAGAATAAACTACAATGGCATTGTCTAACCTAATTAAGCCACACTAGGTTTGTGGTTGGACAGGAGCCTATTCCAGCTAGCATAGAGCACAAGGCAGGAATAAACCCTAGAGGGTGCCAGTCCATTGCAGGGTGAACACATGTACACACCAAGCACACACTGGGCCAATGTAGTGTTGCTAATTCACCTAACCTGCATATCTTTAGACAGTGGTAGGAAACCATAGCCCTGCAGGAAACCCACACAAACACGGGGACAACATGCTAACAACACACAGGGACGACCAGGGATGTGAACTCAGCAATCCGTATTGTGAAGCAGCACCACTACCACTGCACGACTGCTTATTTAACCTTAGTGCTGGTATACAGTAGCTCATACCATACCCTGTCATGCCCTATCCTTCATCACGTGGTTTAGCAATGGCAATTACTTAGCATTCTGCTGATATTCATGTGAGTTCCTGACTCACTTTGGAAAGTGTGTGTGATGCTGCATGTTGTAAACTATGCTATAAAACCTACAAATATATGCATAAACTGGATTAAAAAGTACCTTCTATCTACTTATCTCCCCTCTCTCCTAATTTGTTCTCAATGTCTTTGCCTAACTCCTCTATTTAAGGTTTTGGAGTAAGTTGTATTTTTCAAATGTTTGTCTCTGGTTTGACAAATTCTTTGTTCTCTACCTAGATTGCATTATTGACCAACTACCGCACTGGCCCTATTCTATTGTCTGATGCTTTTGTTTCCTCCTATTCTCCAGATCATATAGTTGAATCCTTCTTTAAATGACACTATCAGCTTCTCTGTCTCTATACTAGCAATAGTCTTCTCCATTAAGCATAACACACTTGGACTGGAATGTGTCATGGCAGCATTGAGTGTAAGGCAGGAAACAGACCTGGACAAAGCACCAGTCCACTTACACACACCCACCCTTAGGCTTGTATCTTATTTCCAGTTGATTGAAACAGAATGTTTTTAGGGATTTTGGGGTACAAAGTGGAGGGCAAAACTTCCAAAAGCAGCTTGCTCAAACTATGTTTTAATAATTAAAAAGAATTTAATATAATGAAACTAAAATTGAAATACAAAATTTTTCATTAAAAAATATTTCACAATTAAAAAACAAAGGAACAGAAGCACTTTGGTTAATAAACAAAGTATATAGACAAAAAAAAATCAAAGTCCTACCATACCAAATTTGAATCCAGAAAATATCCAAAATATTTAAAGATGAAAAGACCACCAAGCTTAAAAAAGAGGAGTACAAATGGAGAAGAAACAAAGGACAGTTGGAGAATATGGAAGGAAAAGTGACAAGGTGTAGTAACAAGTCTATTTAATACCCAAATGTCAGCATCACCTGAGGGAACAAGTTTAAATGGAGGTCCAACCCATCGATATGAGACTGGGAGGAAACAAAAACATTAAAGAAACAAAGAAAATCAAAGTACTGGAATAAAGAAAATTACAAACATAAAGAAAAATGTATATTGGGGTGAGGAATGACCCAGATCTTAATGGTGGGAGGAAAACCAGAGAACCTGGAGGGAAACCCAAACAGACATGAGGAGAATGTGCAAACTTGACACCAACAATCCCAGAATGCTATATGTGTAAGGCTGCTACATCATCTGTGATTTGCCCCACGAACCATGGATAACCAAAGAAGGGAAACGATGTGTTTACCCCCTCTCTCCAGGTGCTCAGGATTATTTGCATTTGTATCACCATTTATTTTATTTGTTCAAGATTTTATTGTAGTATTTTGCACATTTTTATTTTTATTCTGGTTTACTGTCTCTTATTCTAATTCAAAGCTTTGTGTTTCCTGTATTTATCTTTAATTAGTGTTTTATGCAGATAGTATTTGTGCCTAATGTTGCATATTTCCTGTTGTTAATTTTGATTGTGCAGTGCGTTCATCATAGGAAAGGTACTATATAAATAAAATGTAATATTATTATTATAAACAAATCAAAAACAACCCGAGTTTGAAATACAGTAGATCATAAAAACACACTTACAGAATTAAAAAGGTGATCAAAATCCAGGAGAGTGCAGAATCAATGCTTCAGAAATCAGCTTACAGCCTGCCAATCTCTTGAACTGTGATTCAATACTTCCACAGCTGCAGCATTAGGGGGACTCCCCCCTACCCCGCCCCGGGTTGAATATACAGATAAAATAGCTTTAAGATTTAATTAAATGTAATAAATAATCAAACCCATACTAATTAAGAACTAATCAACAATGAAGAGAAAGTAGAAATTTGCAAAATAATATAAAGAAAAGATACTTGAGCCAGGGATGACACCCTAGCTGTTTCCTATTGGCCCTGTTTTTTACCTTTCTACAGCTTTAACTAGAGGTCTTTTAAAAGCTCCATTTTGCTCACCTGTTACTCTTTATCATGGACTATCCCATAATATCTACTATCCTGCAAACCTGGATATCACAGTGTAATAATCAGAGTAAAGGACACAGGGTGCTCTGGTTTAGGCTGCTGCCTCACAGCTCAAGAGAACCGAGTCTGAATTCAGAGCCAGGCGCTTGTAGTACAGGGTTTGTCCTTTCTCTGTAGTACTCAGTGGATATCTCTCCAGTTAGTCCAGTTTTGGTGACACATCTAAAAGACATGGATTGGTCTGCTTAGACCTTGTTGTTTTGTGTATGAATTTTAACAATGCTGATGCCTTCATCTGCTTTCACAGCCTGTGTCTCTAACTCAGAACAAATGAGGTCAGTAGATGAATGAATGAATGAATAGATGGACAACCAGAGTCACTAGTCTTAAAATGAGTGCAGGACAACTAACTTGCATGGTTGAGAACACAACTGGTTAGATAACTTACTTCTGCTAATATTATAGGGTGTATTATATTATCCAATTCATTTTTTAGTTTTTTACTAGGCTCACCCACCTTTTAAGGTGACCGACTTTTAAGTTGACCACTTCTTAAGGCAATTCAGTATGTAGATCAATTTGATATTTTATACAAACTCATTAATTTGGTTATATTGCATTTAAGCGGTATTACTTTAATACTCGTAGTTTCTGTTATTTTTGTGATGAAATTTAAACTTTTTTTCTATATTGAGGTCGCCCTTTTGAACCCCCCTGATATTTACTACGCGGTGAAGCATTTGTACTCCATCAACATTAATTATTTCCAGAGACATAATTTTGCCTATTTTTCCAGCGCATCGCGCACAAAAGCAAGGGAACGATGGGAGCACCAGAACTCTGCTTACATCATGTCGCTTTGTACCGCAAGCTGCAAGCAGTAAGTCTGTGATAAGCGGAATACTGCTACGCTTTCCACTCACGGGACGAAAGGACAATCCCGACCGCTTTTATATAGTAAGAAAGATGGCAGAAAATCTTCAGGCAGACTTCCAGTACTCCTTATCCTTGATACTGCACTGTTACAGGTTTACATTTCAATAGTCTTGTAAATTTCCCCTTGGGATTAATAAAGTATCTATCTATCTATCTATCTATCTATCTATCTATCTATCTATCTATCTATCTATCTATCTATCTATCTATCTATCTATCTAGTCACACTTAACCTCTCAATTACCCAACATCACCTGGGGTTATAGTGACACTAAGGAGTGAAAATCTCATCATAACTCACTGTCAACCCTTCTCAGAATGTATCTCAAAAGAACAAGCCAGGAATAAAGACAAGTATTCCTTGTATAAAACATGAGGTTGTAAAGATGAGAGGTGGGGCAGTCATTTCAAAAGAATGGTCATTAATGGGATGTCACGATGATTAGTACTACTGCCTCAGAGCTCTAGCAGCCTCTTTTCATATGTTGCACTGGTTACATTTTGAATGGTGTTAATCTGGTTACTCCAGTTTTTCCTCTCATGTGCTAAAGATATTCCTGTTTGGTTACTTGATGTATATAAATTGACTTGGCTTGAGAGAGTGCAGCTTAGAGTTAAGTGCACAAGTACAGGCTGCAATGGTGTGGAAGACTGGATTGAAATGCAGAACTAGTTACTTTTTGTAATTAGTTTGTCTGCATAGGTTTTTCTCCCACATCCCCAGAGAAGTCCAGATAGATAGATAGATAGATAGATAGATAGATAGATAGATAGATAGATAGATAGATAGATAGATAGATAGATAGTGCTTTATTTTGTTTCAAAAAGAAATTGGCGTTCCTTACTAGGCTCTGTGACAAACAATGCCTTGTCTAGAGTTGTTTGCTACCTAGTATCAAATGTTGCTAGGACAGGGTCAGTTCCTCAGTGACCCAAAACTGGATTAAACAGGTTGCATAATGTAATGTTATTTGAAAATAATTATGAGTGAGTGTGATTTTGAGCATTAGTGTGGCCTGCAATGGACTGGTTCTTTCTTCAGAGTTGGTTCCTTTCTCACATCTCATGCTGCCAGGATAGACTCTGATCACTCATGACCCTGAAGCATTATGAACACTGAGTGGGTAGTATCTTTGGCTGCTGGCCTCCTATCTGTTCCAGAGCTCCATTGTTGTTTATATGGTCATTATTGTAACATGTAAAGAGTACTGCGGTGGGCTGGCGCCCCGCCCGGGGTTTGTTTCCTGCCTTGCGCCCTGTTTTGACAGGGATTGGCTCCAGCAGACCCCCATGACCCTGTAGTTAGGATATAGTGGGTTGGATAATAGATGGATGGATGGATGTTAAGAGTACAGTGATATTTTTAGTTGTACTAACTTCCCTGAAAAACAAACATTACTTCAAAGTTTTTTGTCCTCTTTACCTCAGAACATATTAGTTTCCTGTTTCTTACTTAATACATGGATAGGCTTAAAACATCTTCAACATTATAGATTACAAAATATGTACATTTAAAACTTAAGATAATGCTCAGATCAGCTATCACCCCAGAAGCAAAGAGAATAATAAATAATTAATAATTGAAATGGCAGTGAGTAAAAACCTCTAACCATTTAAGTGAGCCTATTAAAATACTCATATTTAAAAAATTCCACACAGTCATTCATCATCTGTAGTACCCAGTGTGGTGATTAAATACTGTTTTAGTTTTATTTTTTTAGGTCTTCCTTTACTATAGATTTTTAGCAACTTCTATGATTTTAGCAAGGAGGATCCATCTTTCTTTTTATTTCTTACTCTTGGTTTAATTTTGAACCAGCTTATATATTTCAACATCTCATTTACTTTATTAGTGGACTCCATTTTGTTTCCCTTTGTTGTTTCTGTTTGATGGAGTTTTGTTGATGGTTTCCATCCTGGATGCTATGCTAAGATGACAAAATGTACATGACATCACCTTCCTGGCAGTATAAAGGTCAGCATCATGCATTTCCAGGTTGTCCAAGGTTGTGGATAATTTCAAAAGAATTGTGCAGAACTATTTAGATTGCTCAATTCGAAAGAACAATTTTGATTCTTTGTTTTGTGAGAAGGGTTTTGAGGCTTAATTTTTCTCATTGATATATTAAAAATTACTTGGCCACATTCACAACGTCAATTTCTGTCTTGTGATTTTGTTTAGACCAAATGTTTAATCTCTTAAGTTGGGATCCCACTCTGTCATTTGGCTACTCCTCATCATTCAGTTCTTGTACCTGTTGTTTTGTGTCAGTATACCTAATGCTGCTCATTAAGCTCCATCTGTCTCAACATTCAGATCTGGAGTGAAGATTTCTCAGTCCTCCCTAGCTTCATAATTGCTATTCTTTCATCTCACAGTCCCATGGTCCCTGTTACATCAACATGATTGTAATTTGTCACTATATTACAGAATTTTAATGTAACTTTTATTCAGACTTTTTCAGTTTACCGTGTTCTTTTACATGATGCCCTGTTTTGTAGTTTTCTTACATAAATGTGCTTGATCTGTACAGCTCCCCACATTAACTTGTCTAGTGCTATTATTAAGCAACCTGTTTTCTGATTTTACACTATGGCTGTCCTGGATTTGTACTGCACCTTTGACACTTGCATATTTGATTTTGTATTGTAGTCTAGTTAACCATATAATCTTGCATACCCCGTAACACTTGTGGGGTTAAAACTGCAAATAATGTTAAATAAAATAAAGATTGATTGCTGTTAAATAGGACCTCTGGGCACAGTACTTTTCAGTCTTGTCAGAAGTTAATTATTTTGCATCTACAGTGGTGGGATAAAGCTTGTGAACAGTCTATGTTAACATGTGTTCCTGAATCAATTTGTCATAAAATTAGATATGACTTTTACTCAAATCCTCCTAAGAAAGAAAATATTTTTTTTTCCTTTCCTTTTTAATCCAAATTTGGTCAACTTCAGGGTCATGGAGACAAAGCCCATCCTACTAAAATGTTGTGCAAGGCATGAACTAGCCCTGGGTGGGACGCCAGTCCTTTACATGGCACACCCATATGCACACTCACATTCACTGACACAGAGGCAAATCTTTTATCATTTTTACAATCTCACACACTCGGATTCAAGGTTTGCCTGATAATGGACAATCTTAGATAGTCACTAAGTATAACAAGAATGACTTGGAATAATTTTTAATTTTTTCTGTCTTTTTTCTTTTCTTTAAAGATTTTATCCATGCAGAATCTAACTTTGGCATTTAAATCCTGACTTAAACAATATTTAGAAATATTAAATATACAGTGCCCATAAAAAGTGTTTACCCCCTTGGAATTTTTGGTATTGACCTTTAAACCTTTGTGTTGATGATGTCACTGTCATTCCCAGTCATGCCTGGGTAGCGAAAACATAGCAACTGTAAACAAAGATGGTGATGCAGGTAAAAACACAAATGTAAGGTGCTAAATACACTGCCTATAAAGTTTTCACCCCCTTGAAAGTTTTCACATTTTACTTTTATACAACATTGAATCACAGGAGATTTCATTTGATTTTTGGACATCAATCGACAGAAAGGAAATGTGAAAACAGATCTCGCTGGCTGCCCCAGTGATGTTTTAGGTGTCTCATAATAAACGGGGTAAACACTTATGCAATTAATTATTTAGCGGTTTATATTTGTAATTAATTGAGACCACTTTACAGAGACCTGTTTTCACTTTGATATTAAGTCATCTTTTTCCTGATGATTAATGCCAAGAAAAGCCAAATTAAATATGCTGTGATTCAATAATGTATGGCAGTAAAATGTGAAAACTTCCAAAACTCTGGTCATAAACCAATTTGGTCGTGAACCGAAGTAATTTCCCCCATAGGATTGTATGTAAATACAATTAATCCATTCCAGACCGTACAAACTGTATGTAAATATATGTTTTAAAGATTTTTAAGCACAAATATAGTTAATTATACCATAGAATGCAGAGCATAATAGTAAACTAAATGTAAAAACATTGAATAACCCTGAGAAAACCTTGAACAGAGAAAACTAACATTGCAAGAGTTTGCGTTATAGCACTTTTTTTTTAATGAGTTTTAAGCACAGGGAAAAAATGAACATTTGAAAAAAACAATGATTTAATAAACCAGCAAGAAAAGCAACATTGCAACAATGCACGCTACGAACCGATCGCTGTAAACAGAAGTGAAGTGGAGGTTAAAATCCAATAGAAAAAATTCTTCGTTAAATACAACTAGGTTAAAACAATGCTCGGATCTGTCTCTTTAAAAGCAAGTCCGACGCATTCTTTAACAGCCTTCTCGGCCTTATGAGTCCAGCTGTCTCTCTCTCTTGCTCGCGCGTGTGTGCGTGTGTGTGTGTCTCTCTCTCTCGCGCGTATGTGTCTCTCTCGCGTGTGTCTCTCTCTCTCTCTCGTGTATGTGTGTCTCTCTCTCCCAGGTATGTGTCGGGCTCTTTCTCGCACGTGTGTGTGTGATTCTCTCTCGCGCGTGTGTGTCTCTCTCTCACGTGCCTGTGTATGTGTGTGTCTCTTTTGTGCGCGCCTGTGTGTGTGTGTGTCACACTCTCTCTCACTCGCCCGTTGCGCAGGGAATGCACAGGGAGAGACTGGACACGTGCGGAAATCATCGATGCGCACAAACCGAAAGGGAAACTGACTTGTTCGTATACCGAGTGTGTGGTCGTAAACTGATTTGTACGTGTTCCGAGATGTTCGTGAACCGAGGTTCCACTGTAGTTGAATACCTTTTACGTGCACTGTATTTAACATTTTACCGCAACTCTGCATTTTTTAAGGGTTTTGCCATAATTGCTTTACGGTTACTATGGTTTTGCTACCCAGGGATGACTGGGCATGCGTGACACATGATGTCATCAACATAATGATTTAGAGGTCAGAACCATGAACTTCCTGGTTGCTCGATATTGTGGATAATGCTCTGTTATCAGCACCCTTTGCTATGATTTTTTTTTACTTAAGATTTCTGATTAGTTTGGTATTTTGATGACAGATAGGACAGGCGTTTGGTTTAGAACTTTGGCCTGACACTGGATTTTATGTTTTTAATGGTAGATAATGGATGGATGGATAATATTTCGATTAATGATTACTGCCTCAATACAATGCAAAAAGTTGTGGTGTTCGACACAAAAGTTCAGCCCCCACTCCTGGTAGCTTGCTGTGCAAGAACACATTATCGCTCTGTTCAATGTCTGCTTTTAGAGAAATCTAACCTTTGCCACAATAGCTCTCATTTGTCAAACTCCTTATGTTCTAGTGCAAAGTCTGCCTCATTGTATAGGTACCAATTGACAAAGGAAATCACAAATGGTATTATGAAAGTATAAATCAAATTCAAAGTAGGATTTTTAAATAGTATTCACCAATAAACAGTTCCAGGTGCAACACAACTCACATAAGGAACCAGTGGTTTATTTATCTACGCTTACCTCAGTAATCCTTATCAGTAACAAGAATAACATTTAAAAAATGAGTAGTTAACCAACAATCAACAAAAAAATAATCTCCATCTACACCTGTATGCAAAAAATTTGTTAAAACTTGCAATGCACACGTTTGCTCTTTCTAGGATATTCTTGATCTTGAAATGGATAAAGTTGAAACACATGGATTAGACTTCTTCATGATTCAGTGACCAAAGCCCACATTATTAGGTTGACAAAGGACCTGTTTCATTCAAATTCAAAAGAGCTAAAGTAGAAAAGAGGCACTCCAGACGAAGCACCCTCTAGACACTTGAAGTCTTATCAAAGTCCTTACCATGAGAAGTAATCCAAATGTTTCAGCAGTCAGTAAGCGACATTATCGCCTCAAAGCCAAGCAGATAAAGGTAAAGTTAAACATAACTGTATTTTATCATAAATGTTGTTTGACCTGTTCCTAGATTAAACAAAATTATCAAATGAGCCCTTCACACATGACCTTTCTCTTGCTGGTGGGAGTTTCCAGGGGCAAACTGCACACTGGATTTTGAAGTTGGGTCACAAGAGTAGGAATAGCCCAGCTAGCAGGGAGTCGGGTTCAAGGGCACCAGCACAGGGGCAGGGCATAATGTTGTCCCTGAGTTTTATATTGTTATGCACAATGTTGCTTCTGTTGTCAGTCTGGTTCACTACCCCCATCTCTCTGCACCATCCTGGTCATTACTGGGCCCCTTGCAAACGTTTGTCAGTTGGACCCTCCCTTTACATCTTCCACTCCAGCTGAATCAGCATTAGGAAACACAATATTGAAAAAGCACAATAAAACATTACAGGAAGAGAAGGAATATGTTTTGCAAAATGACATTATCTAATGAAATTGTTAGAATTTGTAAATTTACATAATTTAATTGGCTGATTGAATGACACAGCACAGAGGTAAACACAGCCAAACCCTGGAAGGTTTGTATTAAGAGATAATAGTGTCTTGCCACATAAGATTACTGTCTTTGTTAGAAGAGCTAAGTGATCCTTCAGATGTAGTAACTGGAGGCACCTCCTTTAGCAGCACAGACTTTAACTAAACATTTCTTGTACTAGTTTACTAGTACTTGCTAATATTTTAGAATTTCTTTTGAAAACTAATTGTATTTGGTAACTTCACTTAGCAATTCGAAAAAACACAAAACTTCTTCTGTATATGGTTTACTTGTTTGCTGGGGATCAGAATTGTAATGCATTAGTCATATTGTTAAGCTACAGCTGATACCGTCCTGTAGACTTCACTTGGACAATCCAAACTTCAATATTCTCTAAGCAACTGCAAGTTATCCAGGTCCTAAATCTGAATAGAGGCTTCAAACCATTATGCCCCATCCCTATCTTCATACTCTGTGCTTGTGTGGTGATTATTTGTAGAATATAGTGTCACTAATTACAAAACATTATTTGACATTTATGCCAAAATATTTTACTGTAAGCAATAATTATCCTCACAGCAATCTTCCAAGTGCCTTCTTATTCAGGCCAGACAGCAACATTCTTTGGTATCCTTTCAGTATACAGCCTTGTAAAGTTTTTCCTTTACATTGGACTTGCATGTACTGACATTAGCTGTTACTCGCTTCCTTGTGCTCTCCTAGGAGAGTTATCAATGGTTTAGGATCTTCACAACTTGTACGCTACTTGGATCCCCGTGGACTGATGAAAAATTAGCAGATTTAGAAACAGCTTTGTTAATTTTTTCAAACTCATGAATATGTAGTTTTCTTTGAGATTCTTAGAAAGCTCCTCTGAGCTGGACACTGTGAGCTTCAAAAAGCACTTGTTCTGAAAAGCAGATGGTAATAGTGATGACAAAAATTATACTTTTATTTTAGAGAAAGATCTCATTGTTTGCTTTTTAATTATGCCATGTGACTCAAATTACCCCTCTAATCATATCAGTTTTCCCCATAGGTGTTAACATACAGTACTTTTCCTTATAAATGTAGTAAACAAGACAATAGTGAACCCGCGGCATAACAAACGCCGCATAATTATTTACTGATGGTTGAGCACTTCTGGAACGACACAGGGGCACCCCTCGCAAACTGTTCTACACGCCGCATACAGCGATTCACATCTGCGACAAACTGTTTTACACACTGCATACAGCGAATCACATCCGCGACATGATTTTTCCTAGATGGTCCTGTCGCGTCCACCCTCGCACTCGAAGCATACACACTGCCTGCTCATGTGCCCGGTCGCAAGCCGCGTCCAGCCTCGTTCTCGAAGCATACACACCGTCTGGCATTGTGTCCGCTCGCAAGAGAAACTCACGGAGAGCCGCCCACCAGCTGCCTGTGTGTGTGCCTCTGTCTGTCTCTGGCGCGGCTTTCTCTTCCGCTGCCTCTGTGTGAACCGGTCAGGCACAGAGAAGGTCAGCTGCTGACAGAGCGTCTCGACTGTTGCAGGGCCTGCATTGGTGAAGCAGGTGAGACGGTAATGAAACAGAGGCACAGGGCTTATTGGTTTTTAAAGACTGATTCCTTCATTGTGCTTTAACCTCAGTTTTAAGGATCCCATGGGATACCCTTCGCAAACCGTTTCACACGCTGCATATGGCGATTCACCTCAGTGAGAAACATGCCTCTATGAAAAGTCAACGTAGCTCGGAGGTACATGACCTTAACCTGACCTGCACTGCATGTGGCCTCTACGACAGACGAACATAAATGACGCCATTTTTTCTGTGTCGTCGCGTCCGAGTTGGTGGGCGTGGCCCTGCGAGTTGTCGTCGTATCCAATGGTCTTGGAGTTGGTGGGCGTGGCTCCTTCCTGTGTGCGCCATAGGTGTCTCACTTGTCGGCAGCTTAGTGAATCCACGCCCCTTCCAGCATGCTTTTCATGGTTGTCTTGCTTTAGTGAATTATATATATAGATCCTAGGTCAATGGTGTTAATGAAGAAAAAAACTCTGCTGTGTTTTATTTATTTAGTGAGATAGTTTTCATCATTAGGATTTAGGCAAAGTTAAAAATCACATTTTAGGCCAAATTAATAAAGGAATGCAAGGTAATTTAAAAAGTTTAGCAACAGTCAGAACCCAGAGCTAAACAAACCCATTCCTTCTGTTGAGCAATATGTCTCCTCTCAATTAAAGGTTTAGTTTTAACTGCGAAGCTGATTATAGAAGCGAAGCCTTCCTATATGTTTTTATGGGATAAGTGCTGTGAGACTTGAAACGTTAGTGTCTATTGCTCTTTCGCAGAATCTAGAATGGCCCACAAAACACCAGTTATGACGCGTTTGGTTTTATTTTGAAGCCAGTCATGCCTACTTTAAATCGAACCCAAAGATAGGTTTGTGCCTGTTTCGGTTCACCAGCAGGATGAGAGTATAGAGGGCTATTTTGTTTTGCACTCCTGTCACATGCCATCCTGTTTTAAGCATTAATGTCCACGTTTACTCTAAACAGCCAGAACCCAGAGCTAAATGAACCCATTCCTTCTGTTGAGCAACATGTCTCCTCTAAATTAAAGGCTTAGTTTTAACTGTGAAGTGTTTAAGGGATAAGTGCTGTGAGACCTTGAACATGAGTGCTCATTGCTCTTTCGAGGAGTCTAGAATGGCCCACGCATTTGGTTTTATTTTGAAGTCAGTCATGCCTGCTTTAAATCGAACCCAAAGATATGCTGTTTCGGTTCACCAGCAGGATGAGACTATATAGGGCTACAGTAAACCCTCGTTTATCTCGGTTAATCCGTTCCAGACTCTACCATGATAAATGAATTTCCACGAAGTAGGATTCTTTATTTATAAATCGAATATTTTCACAGTTAGAGCATAGAAAACCTGTTTACGACCTTCTAAATACATTTTTTAACATTATTAGAACCCTCTAGACATGAAATTACACCCTTTAGTCAAAAGTTTAAACTGTGCTCCATGACAAGACAGAGATGACAGTTCTGTCCCACAATTAAAAGAATGCAAACATATCTTCCTCTTCAAAGGAGTGTGCGTCAGGAGCAGAGAACGTCAGAGAGATAGAGAGAGAGAGAGAGACAGAGAGAGAGAGAGAGAGAAGCAAACAATCAAAAATCAATAGGGCTGTTCGGGCTTTTAAGTATGCGAAGCACAACCGGAGAAAGCAGCTGCAAGGAAGGGAGCAATGTGAAGGTAGTCTTTCAGCATTTTTTAGAAGAGCGTCCGTATCCTCTAGGCCAGTGTCCTAACAGCCCCTCTGCTCACACCCCCTTCATCAGGAGCAGAGAATGTCAGAGAGAGTGAGAGAGACAGAGAAAAGTAAACAATCAAAAATCAATACGTGCTGTTCGGGCTTTCAAGTATGCGAAGCACTGTGCGGGAAGCACATCGTATATCATTGAGGAGTTTTATTTAATATGTAATACGTGCTCTATTGGGTAGCTTCTCAGCCATCCGCCAACAGCATCCCTTGTATGAAATCAACTGGGCAAACCAACTAAGGAAGCATGTACCATAAATTAAAAGACCCATTGTCAGCAGAAATCTGCGAACCAGCGCAAAATCCGTGATACATATTTAGATATGCTTACATTTAAAATCCGCGATGGAGTGAAGCCGCGAAAGTTGAAGTGCGATATAGCGAGGGATCACTGTATTTTGTTTTGCACTCCCGTCACATGTGAGATTGAAACGCTGTTCGGCTGGCCCCTGGGTCAGGTTGAAAATTCGTCCAGCTGGGCTCAGGGACCCATGCCACGCCCCCACAGGGCTGTGGAGAACTCCATCTCCCATGAAGCCCTGCGAGAGACTGAGGCAACACTCCAACCCAGGGGGGCTGCCATCCAGGGGAAGGTACTGCACCGTCCAGGGCTGCTCCCTCTGAATACCCATTGAAGGGGCGTCCCAGCCGGGCATAGGACCCAGCCGTCCACCACAGTGTCATCATACAAAATGTAATGATTTACTTCATGAGGTAGAAGTACAAAATAAACAATAATAGTTGCATCAGATATTTGAAATATTAAAGCATGCACTTCAATTTAAACACTTAAAGGCTAAATACTCTTAATTGTAATAGAAATGTGTAATTTTTCACGCTGAGGGCTTCATCCCTAGTAAAGAATCAAAAATGAAAAATAACCTCATTATTTATAATCACTGACCTTGAAATAGTCTTAAAACGATACCCCACATGCTTATGTTTGACATCTGGCATTTTTAGCATTTTGGGAGTGGCTGTTAGAGGGCTAGGACTACCAGTAAAGAACCAGATACCACAAAAATGAACATATTTATGATCAGCAACCCTAAAACAGCACAAAATGACACTGCACATGTTACTATTACCGATCCACATTTTTTGAAGTTTTGTGAAAAGGAGTAAATTTGTCCCTTTATATCCCACTAGCCATGTTTGCCCAACTATGTTGCGCGTGTTAAAGTTGTCTGTGAAGGGCAACCTGCTTAAACGCGGCTGCCAGTCATGAACTGGGCCCTTCGTCGCACAGCATTATGATTTTTTATAAGGGAAACAAAATTACAAAAGAAAACCCTTGGATATTGATTCGACAGGAACGGCCCACTCGGAATCACTGTCCGAATCGTAATTATGTGGTGGTGTAGGAGCATTTCTGCTTCTGTCCGTTCACAGTCCGTCTTGTTTTCACGACGCTGTCGTTTCCTCTCACGATCTCTTCTCAACCTTTCTCCAATTTCGCAGGTTGCTTTGTGACAATCCAAAGAGTAAGGCAATATACACGGAGCAATGGTTATAAAAGGGGGACACATAGGTATCCAGGCTCTTTAAAGCTTAAATAGGGATCACTTCACTGACATGTGAGCAAGCCACGGTACAACTGTGAGACGCACAGCACTTGTCGGCTACAACGTAACAATAACAATTTCTGGAACGTGCTGTTACGTTGTCATTCATTTTACCCACTATCTTTCTTTCATTCATATGTTACGTAGGCATGTACCTTTTATCTTTGGCAATCTCATTCTCTAACCAGGCCTCAGGAGCTAACCAGCGTAACACTGTCCACCACCCCTTTCGTTATTCCGGCACATTGTTGACATCCGTGAGTAACAACGACGTACTAAATTGGAAGGTGGTCTACGCATGCGTGGAATTCGCGGACAAACAAAGATCAAGATCTAAATCAAGATGTCTTTAGTTAATTTAAAGCACAACAATTTGTTTAGTTTGAATGTCTGTGTTTTGAGGTGTGACTGGCGTACTACAGTCTTCAGTAGTATAAGTCTGGAGGAGATTCTTAATGCAATGCCTATGTTTTAGCTGTCTCTCTACTGCCATCTAGTGCTTTTTCTTCTAATTCATTCACGGACAAACAAAGATCAAGATCCAAATGAAGATTATATATAGAGATTAGGGGGTGAATCTCTGGGTTTAGTTGATGTGACATGTACAATTTCAAGTCCTCCAGATAATTTTTCCTGAAGAGACATATTGGTTTACTATTTATCATGAGGATGTAAATTTCTACACAAAATATAGTCCAGAAATAGCCTAAAGAGGGGTTTTCTGGTCTAAAGGGCCAAAAAAAATAGCAGAGAACCCCAAAAAGCTCAACATCTTGCATAACTCAACATGAAGAGGAGTCAAGTGGTATATCATATGTAGGGCTTTCTTGTTCCGGAAAGACTGGAGTTGCTGGACAATAAAATCCGAAGGTATTTCAAAGTGGTCGTAAGTAATTCTTATGAACACAATAAATGTTCCCGGAAAATTCAGCAGACATTATAAATAGGACACACAAGTCACATGGGACTGATTTTTTTGAGTTGAATGCAGGAATCTTGACCAATCAATGAGGGGGAGAGGTGGGTCTTCAATACAAAAGTATGACCTCATGTGTCTTACATTTCCTGTTTATGATTGTTACATTTCCTGTATACTGATTTTTCAGTAAGACTTATTTAGCAATATTTAACAAAAAATTGTGCAAACAACTGGATAACTGTCATGTGGATTATGCAGTATGAGATATGGAAGATTTTTTTCCATTAATGTTTTTCATATCATTTGCTTTTGTACAAGATTGGTCACCATTGGCTTGCTTTATATAATCACAATTTTTTCCATGTTCTTCATGAAAATGTGAGATTAGAAAAATGATTTGTGTAAAACAAAAAGTATCCTGTTTCGGTGATGTATTGCTTTAATGTCAAACTGGATGCAAATTCCTGCAAAAAGTGATTTAAATGAATTACAAATATAAAGCACAACATATTTAGACAAATTTATACAGGAATGCAAGTCATTTAAAATGCCTGGCAAACTTTTCATTACAACGGTAAATAGGTGATCCAGAAATAACTTTCGTCATGTTTGTTTGAACGGTTATGCCCACAGATTTAACTAAAACTAGCAGTTGCTCCAACATTCGCTTCAGAAAAAATGTCAACTGCTGGTTTTGGGCTCTATTCTTGATTTAGACCCAACAAATAAATTTGCTTGAAGACCAACATGACCACACGAAACAAGTATAAATCTCCTTAAGGCCGGCCTCGCTTTTTTCACGAGCTCTTGTTTCAGATTCAGACGACTTTCTGACGCTGCACTTCCAGAATTCCGTTTCTCCCGTGATGCCGTGCAGGACGCGTAGATCTCGCGCATCACCGCGCATCGCGCACTCGCTCTCTTCCTCCATTGCTCTTCATCCGCGATTAACGCGGGCCTCTTTAGGTTTTTTTTCCCCCACATATAATGCGGGACATTATCTCATTTGGCCAATTCTACAGCACTTGCTTTGCTTTTTAATCCTAATATATTTCCATGACACGCACCAAGTGCTATAATCTTGCCAAGACCTAATTCAGAGAAGCATCTCTTTGAATCAAAACTGTGTCCCAACTGCGCATTCTGCCGGCAGTTGTCCCCCGCATTCTCAAGTTTTGGTTCAGCCCCAGCTTTTGAATGGAATTCGGGGCTTCGCATACTACGCTAAAAATCAGGGAGAAAGGCGGGAAGGGTGGCTCCGACTCTGCACATTATTGGAACCTCTTAAAATAGGATACGTACTCATGATGCTAGATACTCGTACACTTAGAACAGGGAGCAAAGGTTCCCTTTGATAATATCCACAACAACATAAGAGTAACTTATGTGATACGCACACCCCTACATAAAGAAGTGGTGCGGCCCGCCCTGTGGCAGCTGTTCCGGTGTACCCGCCCCCTCCCTCCCTCTGTCTCTCCCTCCCTCCCTTTCGCAGCAGCAGCTGCTGATCGCTTTGCCACTAGTGGTGATGGCATGCCTGCGATCTGGGAGATTTTGCATTTTTATGCTTTCTAGCCTGGCGAATCATGGCTGAAGATTACTGGGAGAAAACAGTGGCATTTTTACAGCACTGACAGCAAGGAAGCCGAAACCCCGAAGGCGTCCGGTGTCGGGGTAAGAAACTGTAACGCTTCTTCACTCGTAGCGCTACTTTGTTATTTTGAGTCGTCTTGTTTTAGAGAAGGAGAAATTCTTAATGCTGAATTTAAAATATCAAAGTTCGTCAGAAATGTTGTGTCCTGTCCGTTTAGCAGTATGCAGTTTTGCGATTAGCCACTTAAAGCAGCTCATCGTCGCATGCTTCAGCCGCTTAAATATGCTGCAGATTGGGGCTGAACGCTCGGCTTGTCTGCAGGGGAGCGCGTTTCGATTAGCTGCTTTGCAGCAACCTTGAGTCTTTGCCTCGCGATCGCCGAAGAAAGGATTATGTGTTGCAAAAGCTAATCTCTAATTGTTTTATTGGTATCAATACAGCGTTCTTCCAGTGATCTCATTTAATGTGGGCAATTTGCTAAATAACTTTTTTTTCTGCTCTGTCATCTTCGGTCCGGTCGAAAGGACCCGTTATGCCTGGTAGTTTAAATGATACACAGTTCGGCTTTGAAAGAACGAAGAAATTTGTATTGGTACGCGGACCGTTCTTCTGTCACCTCTTTGTTTTGATTGTCTTTCTTACCTTTGTCTTGTTTGCCCTCTCCGTACGGTGCAAAGCATCCTCTGCCTTATTCGCCGTGGTGCAAGGTTTGAATTATAGACATCCTTATAAGACGATTCATTATTTATTTCTTCGATCTTGCTGCTTTACAATTTCTTTGAAGGTTATTCAAAACCGTAACGTGGTGTCACATTGGTGCATTTTGCATAGAGCCTGTTTGTCTTCCTCAAAGAGGAGTGAGTGACAATAAGCAAATTAGCTTGTCTTTTTCTATCATTTTTAGAGTATGCAAAAAAAGTAAGATTACCAACATGACTTCTCAACAGCACATTGTCATTCTTATGGTTTGTGTTGGTTTATTATATAAGATCAATGTGTTCATGCATTTTAACTTCAGGCATGCGTTACCCTCATTATACTGCACGAGTTTCACATAGCTTGCTCCCTCTGAGTTGACCCAGTCAGTGTGAATAAATGTATTGTGCCCAGGGTTGGGTCTTGCATTACTCTAATGTTTTTAGGGCTTCTTCCCCAGTCCTGTAAAGGCATAAGGGGGTTAAACAAAGTGATTGAATTTTGCTTCACAACAATTGCCATGGATGAATTTTAGCACAACTGTGCACCTAACCTAAACTGGTCACAGCAAATACAGTAGATGTCTGGTTTAGGTTGAATGTCCAGTGCTGAATGAAGAGCTTCAGGAGTTCTAAGAGGGTTTGGCTACAAGGTTACCTAATTTTGTTGATTTTTACACCTTTGTCAAATGAGTGCATCAGCAATTGTGAAGATTTGCTATTGATTGGAATAAGTAGCATTGTACTGAAATGCATGAGCCGACCTGGCATGAGCATGTGCTGCTATGCTGTTAATTGGTGTCCCTTCCAGGAGCAATGCCCTTCTTTCTTCATGTGCCATGGAATAGTATCTTGGCCCCCTCAACCATGAAATGTCCTTTTGGGAAATGAATGGATCGCACATGGTATTGTTTAGCTTTCTTGTGCAAGTTCAGTTGAGTCATTTTAATAACCTGCTGAATCTAAATAATTTATTAAAAATGTCATGAGAATTTACTGTGACTTCACAGTCTTCCATTAAAGACATGCAAAACTTGACTGTTCTTATTTTGTACAAACTAAGTGGACATATTTATACTGATGTTGTTCAGCTGGGATATGAACTGAAGTTGCACAGCTGCCATATACAGTATATTTTAAATGAATGCATATCGGTTCTTGATTTCCACAAAATAAATCAATGCATACCTTTATTATGTTTAAGTTATATTTAGTAAAATCAAAATTAGATGTCATGTTATGTATTATACCCATTATGCTCACGATGTTGTGTAAGTGACAGACCACTGATTTATGTTTGACAGGCCAGCACAGACTGATTGGAGTCTGTGTTCATTGACTTGTGTGTGGAAGAAGTGCTTGCTATCTGATGATTTTTATGACATGACTGGTTACTTGGTTTTTCTTGAGTGTATTTTGTTATTCAGATTGAGGTTCCTGTAAGTGCTTCTCTTGGGATGTCTCCCTGAAAGAGTCCTATTTGATAAAGCTAAGTAAAATAAACTTCCAATTAATTTCTTTACTGATTTTTATCTTCTGCTAGAGTAGGCACAGGACTCTGACTTGCTCTTGAACCTTGAGGTTATGTTCTTTGCATTACAGTTTCTGACAGAGCTTCTAGGATTTGGGATTGAGCCATCTGTTAAGAGGCGCCGGCATATAATGGCTGTACGCTGTAGTGTAAGACGACTGCTGCCCTATACGGTAGTCCTGGCACAAAAACATTTTGGAAGTTAGTTTGTTCTGTGTGCCTGCGCAACTGAAATAAATGGAACTCGGTATGATGTACATCTGACGACTACTTATTGAAGGGCATGCTTAAATAATCCCTACATTTTCTTTATGATAAATACTATTTTACAAGAAATGCTTCGTCTGGATCTGTGACTTTAATGGTTATGATAAACAGATGCAAGAGCTACATTTCAAATGAGACGCTGAATTTTTGATTTGCTAGAGATCATGTGCACTTGAGATTGACATTACAGAAAAAGACAAACTCCATTGGGAATTCTGAAGATATTGTGCTTCCTGTACCATGGACACATTTTTATACACACACTGGTTTGGCTTTAATGACATTCAAACACCTTCTACCTTGTAAAAAGTAACACTGAACCCAGCCTTCTTTGACTTCCTGTCCTGCCAAATCCACTAAGTAAACTTGTGAATAAAACTCTTATTACAGACAACATATGCTTAGAAATTAAGGTGTTCTATTAATTGCAGAGGTCGTTTTCATGTTAATATATCCTTAATTTTTCTGTCATTCCAAAAAACATAATCTGGTACATGCCACCTTACCATTCTTTGTCTTTGCGCATGCTCTGAATTTGTATAGCAGCGTTATTTCATTTGGCATAAACAGAATTTTAAATTTGATTGCTTGCATCTAAGGAGATGTATTGTTGTGCACAGAATTGACCTGCCTACTGTACATAATGTTAAGTGAATGTGGAATCGCAGATTGTTTTTGACTTTTGTTTTTTTTTTTTGGTTAAATAACACCACTAACAGTCACTTCCTTTGCAAAATACGTTTACAATATGATGTACGAGGAGCATTCATCGAATGCCAGGTGAGACAATCTGTCCTGACAAAACAGTGGATTTCACGCTGATATTTAAAGTTGCCATTGTTTCCTGAGTTGCCACACCACACTGTTTGCCTGAGGTCTAGTTGTAAACCCTGATGTTTTATAGGCAGGCAATGGAGGAGGGCTTGGCCTGGGGGCATGCTAAATTGGCTAGGTGTAATCCGATGTCAGTAACTGGTACAAAGTGACCATTCCATTATAAACAGTTTCCATGGATAAAGGCCGCCAACTGCTGTGAGGTGATAAGATTCAGAGAATCTTTTTACTGATTAGACTTTAATTTTCGGAGGTCAACATCACTGCTGCATTAATTTTTAAATTAGATCTTGCTTTCAGTATTACCTCACTATTAGGCCAGTTTAACACTTCTCATTTGGCTGACAATGCTACGAGACACTTTGAAAGTATTTTAAGGGATTCATCCTTCAGTTTATTCTTCGGTGGATTTTAGTACAGCATGTGGAAATACTTTTAAACACATGGAGTGCACCACAAGATTAAAATGTACTGTTGGGAAGACCTTTCCGCCCCTGGGGAACATGAGCTCCATGACTTCATCTACCTTGTACCTACCTTTCTTGGTCCCTTTTCAAGATATCAGGTGGAGCTGTCCAGTGAAAGAAAAAGCAAAACCTACTTGAGTTATTTTAAGACTGTGTCCCAGTTTTCTAAATTGTGCTCTCTCATCTTTAATGGTGGCCTAGTCTGACATGTTCATCTAACAACCCTCGAATAGGCATCCCCAAGGTGTCACCTGACAGCCCTGACTGTGACTTATGATGCTGAAGTGTGTCCCAGTTTATAATTTTTTTTTTTGTACCTTCCTTGTGGAATGCTTTACAGTTTAGCAGAGTGGTTAAGTATTACAAAAGTGTCCAGTGCTGCTCACTTCCCATGATTTAGTTCCAAACATATCCTGAGCAGTTTTAATAAAGAACCCACAAAGTAGGAAACATGTGGCAGCTAAATTGCACTTTCATCTGAGATTTAAATTCTAATTGTTTTAAAGCATGTTCTGTTGCCACAGCCTTTTCTGTAATGTGGTTAAATGTTTCCAGGATCATTTAGACAGGACTGGCTGCAAGACTGGAGAGGATTTGACTAAATTCTTCTTTTTTTGTTTAATGCTGTTACTTTGCTTTTCTCGGTCAATTCTCTTCTTGCCTGTGCAATTTGAGATGTTATTTGACTGCTTTTTAAACGATAGTATTAAGAAAGTTTTTATCAGGTAGATACTGATTTTTATCAGGTAGATACTGATTAAAGGAATACTCCACCCACAAATGGTATTTTTTGTTCTTTTTAGTCACCCTGCATTGTTTGTAGTGATGGCCAAAACAAATTGTAATCTTGTGTTTTCACGGAAAATGGAGATAACCTAAAGTCCTGAAGCAGTGGCCTTCATTGAGAACCCTAACTGAACAACACCAAACAATATCAAAACTACTATGAAGAAATGTTAAATTAGTTTTGTTGCATAATCTATGTCAGGTACCAGTCATATGCTCACAACATTCCAAACACATGTATTTTTAGTAAAATATTGTTAAAAAGAAAACAGTTTGTTTAAAAGTCCCTAATACTTGACTGTGCCACATGCAAAATGAGGTTGAGCTTTTAAACTGGAGACCCAGCGCTCTAAACAAAAATTCACCTCAAGGAGCCAGTGGCTCCTAAAAGAAAAAAATTAGGAACCAATAGCTTTGATTTAGGTGCCAAATAATAAAATGTGGAGTTTGCATGTTCTCCCCGTGTCTGCGTGGGTTTCCTCCGGCACTCCGGTTTCCTCCCACAATCCAAAGACATGCAGGTTAGGTGGATTGGCGATTCTAAATTGGCCCTAGTGTGTGCTTGGTGTGTGGGTGTGTTTGTGTGTGTCCTGCGGTGGGTTGGCACCCTGCCTAGGATTGGTTCCTGCCTTGTGCCCTGTGTTGGCTGGGATAGGCTCCAGCAGACCCCCGTGACCCTGTATTCAGATTCAGCGGGTTAGAAAATGGATGGATAATAAAATATGTAAAATGTAATCTTTCAATCTCTTACGTATGTGTGCTTTATTGTTTTCCTTCTCCTATGCAGCACAACCTTCCCTCCATGCTTTTCTGTCCGGCTTAATGATTTGGGTAACTGAATATCATTATAACTTTCAAACTATGTACAATCATATAGATATGTGTATTTTACTCAGGCTCCGAGTCTGTGTCACTGACCATCAGAATGTCAGTGTCAGAGGGCCATCCAGTGTAATATGGTCATCTTTTACCCATGTTTGAAATGAGGCAATGTTTGACACAGGGCATAGTATCAAATTCCTCAAGTGATGGGCCTTCGGTGCTGATCTTGACTAAATCATCCAAGGTTGAGACATTGAGGGAGTTTTGCACTTTTGATTTTGTTCTGCTCTACGATGAAAAGCCACATTCACACTAAGCTGCAGAAGTAGGCATAAGAAGCATTATCTCATCAAGATGTAGAGTATTGTGAAAAATTGACAATATTGCACAGAAAGACTTCCCCCAACTGTTATAAGACTTATTTGATTAAAGGCAAATTCTCAGATTTTTTTTTTACCAATCTACATTCTGTTTGTACAAACCTGACATCACATGCATTCTTTAAGAAGACTTCTTGATACCAGTTAAAACGTGTCCGCCTCATTTTCTGTAAAAGTGGTTAAATCATCTGGCAGTGAATCATGATAGAAGATTGAGAAACAACAAATGATCGCTGACCCCAGTGCAGGATTTACGTATAAGCTACACAAGCTATAACTTAGGGCCCCCGCCTTCTTGGGGGCCCTCAAAACAAATTGTCCGAGTGAGCAATTGTCATATATACTTAAATATACTACAGCATTATTTGTCCCAATGCCGCACGTCTGGGACGTCCAATATTCTTCACCCAATTTTTTTGCGCCTTTTTCGAAGAACAGAGCGCTGTTGTGCCTAGGGTTTGCATTACCGATAACCGGTTAACCAATGTTACCGGTAATTATGACTACCGAAATTACTGATAAATTTCTACAGTAAATGCCGGTAATTTCTGTAATTTTTAAAATTATTTCATTATTATTTCACAATAGAAATGGAACGTTTAGACTCTAAACTTTAGAGTATATAATTTCTTTTACTATAAACACGGAGATTCCCCTGTGTTCCTCCGCTACACTTGAGCATGCGCTGATCTTTTGTAGTTCGAGTGAGCCGGCAAACGATACACTATTCTGACCTTTTATTTGCAGTGTGTGTTTCGTTGATAATTTGATTGTTGACATTATTTTGGAAAGTAGTTTTTTGTGTCCTTACTGGAGTTACATTTCAGGTAAGTACATTTTACACAAGTACGCACATAACGTAACTAACGCAAGAATATTTTCTACCGCATTTAATTATTTTTTTTACAATATTTTGATAAAAAAATCTTGTTGGATAGTGGTGCATAATTAACATGGTTAGTACAGGTGTTGCATGCAATAATTTTTCTGCAATCGTGTTGAAATTGAAAAAAATATAGAAAATAGAGAACCATGTTTTCTATATTTTATAGTCAAAATAACAGTAGAATTTGCATGATAACAATTTTTTTTAAATAAAAATTGGTAAATCATATTGAAATGAATGACTTCTTGTCCTAAATAGGTTTAAGTGATAAAACATTAGATATGATATTTAAAATTTATAGATAGGTCGATCCTATGCAGACACCTGTAGCTGTAATTATAGCATATATTTTTAATGTTTTTTTTTGTCAATATAATATCAAATTGTAAGTTTAATATATAAACTTAATATATAAACTTAAAACTTAAAAATACATATTATTTTGTTTTGATTGTATTAAATTAAGTATTAATGTATATGTTTATTGTTTTTTCTTCTTTAATTTAATTAATTAAACTAATATTAAAACTTGAGAAGATATTGTTAATTTTCTCTTTGCATGCATTATTTATTATAAAAATATCGCTTGCTGGTAAGTAGTGGTAATATCACAGGAAATTTTCAATTAAAAAAAATGTTGTGCATTATATTACTTTTAAATGTATGTTTATAGTTATATTAAATATTCTGCCCACAGTTTGCAAGATGTCAACCAGAAGTTATAAAAGTGGAGCTCAAAAGAGGAAAAAGAAGCAGAGAGCTGAAGAAGAGCGTAGCAAGTTACCAAAATTAGAAAGTTTCTTAACAAAGATAGATAAGGGGCCTGATGAACCAAAAGCCTCTACCACAGTGACTCAGTCATGGGATATTCATCCTATTCCTGATACAGAACCTGGTACATCTAGTTGTATAGAATCTACTCCAACGAATGAAGCAACAAATATTAAGATTTATAAACCAGAGAGTAGTACAAGCACAGAAGATTCAGTATCAAAAAACAAACATAATGATGTTGGGCTGTGGGGTGATTTAAGTAAAGATGAGATTTTATACTGGGTAGAAAAAGGTCCGTCAGAATGTCAGCACTCAAATGGCTCATTTACAAAATCAAAGAAGCTTTTTGCAAACCAAGACAGCTATTGCTCAAAAGGCTTGTTCTATCCCAAACGGGCTAATGGTGAAAAATATTGCAGAGAATGGTTAGTATATTCGCCAGCAACTGGTTGTGTATATTGTTTCGTGTGTAAACTCTTTTCAAATTCTTCTACACCATTATCATCTGATGGATTTTGTGATTGGCGTAATACCTATTTAGTTCAAAGTCATGAAAACTCTGTAGACCATAGAACAGCTTCGGTAACATATCTTACAAGAAGATGTGGCTCAACAATTGACTGCCAACTAGCAGAACAGATAAATAATAAACGGCAGTACTGGAAAAATGTTCTTGCACGAGTTGTGGCAGTCATAATTACTATGGCAGAGCGTGGTTTACCTTTCAGAGGAGATAAAGAAACATTTGGTTCTCCTCACAATGGCAATTTCCTTGGATTACTCGAACTTATAGCAAAATTTGATCCTTTTCTAGCAACCCATATAAAAAACTTTGGGAATAAAGGATCAGGTGTCACATCTTATCTTTCTAAAACAATATGTGATGAATTTATTCAAATTATGGCACATAAAGTAAGAGACTCAATCTTGGGTGATTTAAGAACTGCAGGATATTTCAGTTTATCTGTAGATTCCACTCCAGACCGGTCCCATATTGATCAGCTCACTGTTATTGTGAGGTATGTTTCACCAGATGATGGGCTCCCTATCGAACGTTTTCTAACTTTCCTAGAGATGGGTAGCCACACCGGGGAAAGTATGGCTAAGATGGTGCACAACTACCTTACAAATGAGTGCAAAATAGATTTTAGTAAGTGTCGAGGCCAGTCATATGATAATGCTGCCAATATGTCTGGCAAATACAAGGGTATGCCAGAAATAATATTGAAGATTAACAAGTATGCTATGTATATTCCATGTGCTGGTCATTCCCTGAATCTTGTTGGTAGAGCAGCAGTTGACTGTTGTTTAGATGCAGTAAACTTTTTTGGAATTGTTCAAGAAATATATAATTTCTTTTCATCATCTACACATAGATGGGCAGTACTGTTGTCATTCTTCAAAGATGATTCAAAAGTTCCAAAGTCTTTGTCAAAGACCACAAGTGCAATACTTGATAGTTATGATGGAATAATTTCTGCATTGCATCAGCTGCATATTGATACTACAGAGAAAGGCGAAACAAGAAATCAAGCCATAAACATTTTGAATAAAATGGAGGAGTTTGAATTTATGGTTATGTTATATTTATGGAGTTATTTGCTGGATGAATTTCACAAGACTAGTCAATCACTGCAAGACCCCCAAATTAGTCTAGATGTATGTTGGAAATTGTATGCTTCACTTTCGGATTTTGTTAAAGGTTCCAGGGATCATTTTGAAGAAAAAGCAAAGGAAAAATTGCCTGATGTTGATTACAAGAAAAGCAGTTATAGAAGAAGGCATATCAGTAATGATGAAGATGATGCTTTAGAGAACCTTGGGCCAAGAGACAAGTTCAGAATTAAAACATTTATACCTGTGATGGATGCATTAGAGTCAAGTCTGGCACAGAGGGCCTCAATATACAATGATGCTGCAAAAAATTTTTCATTCCTAACAAAATTAGAAGCTACAGAAGAAGAGATTCGTGAAGGAGTTAGTGCTTTATGCCAAACATATCCTGAAGATGTGGACATGAATCTTGTAGGAGAAGTCAAGCATTTTCACCAATATGTTAGACATAGTCAAGCCCATGGTTCAGCGGAACATGATAGTCTGACACATCAGGATCTGTATAGGGTAATATTTAACTGTCGTGTCCAAACGGCATTCCCTAATGTAGAAGCAATTTTGAGATTGTTTTTATGTATGATGGTTGCAAATTGCTGTGAAGAAAGATCTTTTTCTCATCTGAAGAAAATAAAAAATGAATTTAGAACAACAATGACACAAGATAAATTATGTTCCCTCAGTCTCATGTGCATATAAAGTGACAAACTACGCAGTTTATCATTTCATGATGTCATCAGTGACTTTCCTCTGGCAAAAGCAAGAAAGAAAATATTCTAGTTTAATATAATTCCTTAATCCTTATACCAAGATATTAGATAATAAACCTTTGTACATTGTGCCTTTTAAAAGAACTTTTGTTTCTTTTTACCAGAGTTTGCATTTTTAGGTTTATTATGAATAAAAATTATTTTAAGTTAAGCATTTATTATTTCACTATCTATATACTTCTTAATTGTATTTCAGTTTAAACCTCTAGGTATCGGAAAATCATATTTGGCACTTACATAGAATATCTGGACTATAAAGGGCCCCTTGTCTCAAATAGCTTAGGGCCTTATCAAGTCTAAATCCGGCCCTGGCTGACCCATGTGAGCTTTCTTGCTGTGTATTACACCTATATTTACAAACCAGTTTTCCAGTTCGTTGACTGTAACCTCCACTCTTTTCTCAACATGCAATTGGTCATCTCTAAAGATGGGTGACACTTATGCCTTTGAGTTGAATATTCTGAAACTTGATGACAGTATTGGTATTACCCACTGACTCTCTGTTTCTTAGTTTTCAGTCTGTCTGAGATCTGTGTGTTATCTTGGAGTACCACATTTTTTTGCTGATTAAGTGATTCTAGCTTAGTGTGCTGCAGGAACTCGTGCAACTTTCCATTTATTAATGGTCTGTCTGACATACCCTTGATTGTGAAAACACAACTGTCAATATCTGCTCTAGTTTCAAGCAAAATTAAAGAATTTTTCTAAAGTGTAACACTTAACTTTGAGATTTTCCCAAACATGTCATGGAGAAAGTGACAAAATGCCACAAAAGACAATCTCTCCATTTTTCAGTGCAGTGTACTTGGCTCTCCCTGTAATGTTTGTGTTTTTTGAACTTGCAGCCAGGTGTTACATATGGTGGTGCACAGCTGTACCGTGTGATCCAAGAGCAGAAAAACAGAAAGTGCCCAGTAAAAGTGAGGCAACCAACGCTGGGTCTTCACCACAGAACGTGTGTGTATAGAACAGTCTAATTCCACACTGTTTGTTCTCAGCTAACACTTGCTTTTGGGGCTGGTTAGGGTCATATTTTCAATCAATAGCTGTCCAGTGTTCATTTTGAAAGCAGAAAACGGGGGCACTGATATCTATGGCAAAGACTTAGCTGAAGAAATAAGTGTCTCCTTGAGAGGAAAGGAAAGAGGGGCACAGTAGGCGTGAAAGTGACACCAAAGACTTCCTTCAGTCTTTATAAATATTTTTTGGGCAATTCTGTAATTCCAGAATTTATCATTCAAGCAGCAGGAAGGGGACACACATTGTTATACAGTTGTGCTTGAAAGTTTGTGAACCCTTTAGCATTTTCTATATTTCTGCATAAATATGACCTAAAACAACATCAGATTTTCACTCAAGACCTAAAAGTAGATAAAGAGAAACCAGTTAAACAAATGAGACAAAAATATTATACTTGGTTGGTTGTTTATTTATTGAGGAAAATGATCAAATATTACATATTTGTGAGTGGCAAAAGTATGTCAACCTCTAGGATTAGCAGTTAGCTTGAAGGTGAAATTAGAGTCTGGTGTTTTCAATCAAAGGGATGACAATCAGGTGTGAGTGGGCATGCTGTGTTATTTCAAGAACATGGATCTATCAAAAAAGTCTGCTCTTCACAACACATGTTTGTGGAAGTGTATCGTGGCACGAACAAAGGAGATTTCTGAGGACCTTGGAAAAAGAGTTGTTGATACTCATCAGTCTGGAAAAGGTTACAAAACCATCTCTAAAGAGTTTGGACTCCACCAATCCACAGTCGGACAGATTGTGTACAAATGGAGGAAATTCAAGACCATTGTTACCCTCCCCAGGAGTGGTCGACCAACAAAGATCACTCCAAGAGCAAGGCATGTAATAGTCAGCGAGGTCACAAAGGACCCCAGGGTACCTTCTAAGCAACTGAAGGCCTCTCTCACATTGGCTAATGTTCATGTTAATTAGTCCACCATCAGGAGAACACTGAACAACAACGGTGTGCATGGCAGGGTTGCAAGGAGAAAGCCACTGTTCTCCAAAAAAAACCATTGCTGCTCGTCTGCAGTTTGCTAAAGATCACGTGAGGAGGAACAAATTATGGAATCTAAATTAACCCAAAAATTACAATTAATACTTTGTTGCACCTCCTCTGGCTTTTCAGTCAGCTTGACTTCTTTGAGGCATAGACTTCACTAATGAAAAACAACATTCTTCATCAGTCAGGTTCCAACTTTCTTGTATAGCAGTTGACAGAATAGCTTTCCAGGATGGAGCCTTGTCATGGACCATTTTTTTCAATTTCCACCATAAATTTTCAATTGGATCACAAACCAGAAGGCTACTAGAAGAATGTTTTGTGGGCGGATGAGACCAAAATAGAGCTTTTTGATTTAAATGAAAAGTGTTATGTTTGGAGAAAGGAAAACACTGCATTCCAGCATAAGAACCTTATCCCATCTGTGAAACATGGTGGTGGTAGCATCATGGTTTGGGCCTGTTTTGCTGCATCTGGGTCAGGACGGGTTGCCTTCATTGATGGAACAATGAATTCTGAATTATATCAGAGAATTCTAAAGGAAAATGTCAGGGCATCTGTCCATTAACTGAATCTCAAGAGAAGGTGGGTCATGCAGCAAGACTACGAACCTAAGCACACAAGTCGTTCTACCAAAGAATGGTTAAAGAAGAATAAAGTTAATGTTTTGGAATGGCCAAGTCAAAGTTCTGACCTTCATGCAATCGAAATGTTGTGGAAGGACCTGAAGCGAACAGTTAATGTGAGGAAACCCACCAACATCCCAGAGTTGAAGCTGTTCTGTACGGAGGAATGGGCTAAAATTCCTCCAAGCCGGTGTGTAGGAATGATCAAAAGTTACCAGAAACGTTTAGTTGCAGTTATTGCTGCAAAGGAGGGTCACACCAGATATTGAAAGCAAAGGTTCACATACTTTTTTCACTCACAAATATGTAATATTCGATCATTTTCCTTAATAAACAAATGACCAAGTATAATATTTTTGTCTCATTTGTTTAACTGGTTTCTCTTTATCTACTTTTAGGTCTTGAGTGAAAATCTGATGATGTTTTAGGTCATATTTATGTAGAAATATAGAAAATGCTAAAGAGTTCACAAACTTTCAAGCACAACTGTAGCTTGGCTCCGGGTGTGGAAATAAGTATCTCTTCCAGTGGATAGGACAAAAGGGCACAGTGGAGAGAAAAGTGACAAAAGACTTCCTAGAGTCTTTTTAAATAGGTTTAGCTCAATTTTAGCTATCCTGTGTTGATTTTGTAAACAGAAGAGTATTTCAATGACAAAGGCTCAGCTGTGGAAATGAGTGTCCTCTCCAGTGGATGGGATGGAGAGGCACATTAAATATGAAATGTATGTAGAAGACTGTCTACAGTCTTTTAAAATACACTTTGAATAGTATTAGCTATGCTGTGTTCATTTTGTAAGCAGCTAACAGGGGCATACCTTTCTACAGGAAAGGCTCAGCTGTAGAAATGAATGCCCTCTCTGGTGGAAGGGACGGAGGGGTAGTAGATATGAACGCTCTACAGAAGACTGCCTGATATTCTTATTAAGGACACTGTGCATTATTTTAACTACCCAGTGTTTATGTTGCAACGGGGCACAGCAGGTAAAAATTACCATTTAATCCTTTCTACAAGTTTTTTAAAAACATTTTGATCGGTTTTAATCAACCATGATCAACTGTGCATATAATATACAAGAAGAAGAGTTTTATAGGTTAAAGATACCTGTGATTAAATTGAAATCCTCCCCCTGTTTAAAGGCATTTTTTTTGGTACAACTTAAACTATTTAATTCATATGGTTTTGATCACTCATTCAACCGAATTGAGATTTGAGATTCACAACAAAGCTTTTCCTGTGGAGATGTTTTTTTTTCCTTTGTTCTCCAGAAAAACTACCTGAGTAAATGTTTGAGAGCACGTTATACCGTGTATGGTGTGAAATTGGATTAGTGTATTTATTTTAGTGAGTTGTCTTTTAAATGTCTTTGTACAGAGTTATTGGGTGTCAAGTAATTCATCATTCATTATAATTATTACAATTATTTTGCTAAATCTGTTTTTCCATGTTTCTTTGTTAATGAACTCCTGTTGAAGCATTTATTTTTAACAGAACATATAGTGCACATGCCCAAACAACTGATAAGTAGCATTTTTCAATACCATTTTAGCAAAGTTTACTGTCCACCATCAATCACGGAGCACCAACAATAAACAGCAATAAAACCTGCAACCTTAAAATAGAGACTTTGCTGTTTGTGAGGAAACAGCGGGCAGGCTGCTACCCGTGCAAGTTCACTGACAGACAGGCTGGCATTTTGCTTGGGGCATGCATTGCATCAATAGAGAAATGGTGCACAAAGATGCACGAAAACTTGGTGACCATATTATAGTGCGCTTGCACGAAATCAGAAGGGACACAGATATCTTTATAACAGGGGACTGACATGATGCATTTCTAATGCTTTTCATGTCTTCCTTGTATTTCTATGACCTGTTGTATATTCAGCCCGTCATTTATCATTTTGGCACAAGCCTCTCCTTGAAATTCACAATATGGGAAACATGGCCACTGTGTCAGCTGTGCTGCACACAGTTAGAAAAATTTGTGTCTCCACATGGCCCTCATGCCCAGTGCAAACATGTCAAGTCTAAACCAGCCTTTAGTAGAATGCAGTTCATGAACCTCTTAAAGGGAATCTCCCCCTGTACCGAAACTTATATTATTAGCACATTTACAATATAATTACTTTAAAGTTTCACTGATTTCATTATCAACTGGCTAACTGAGTAGAAATAATAATTGCCAAAGCTTGTTTTTGGTCGCAGTCTGGAGCTTAGACCCAGATTCATTGATCAGGTCTCTTGCTTAATAATAGCTCATTCATTTGCTACCATGGCACCTCACATGGTACCAGAATGTCAGAGTATGATTAAAGACAGGTATACAGTTAGAGATTAAAGGTTAAAGAAAAGTGAGAGAAGACATTATCAGGTGGAAAGTATGCCTTGTATTAGTACATATCCAAGATGCTAAAATAAGCAGAAGGTCAATTCACTACCTGAAATAATTCTGACGTACTGCAGATTTGGCTTACTGTTATAGACATAAAAATAACAACCAATGATTGGCTGTTGCTCGATTCGTTTCTTTGCCTGGTCATAATTTATAGAGTTTGCATGTCCTCCAGATGTCTGCATGGGTTTTCTCTAGGTTCTCTGTTTGTCCTTCTCAAATTAAAAAAAAAACAAATCCACATTTTGCAGCTTTGCCTGGTATGAGTTTCAGTATATTTGAGTGTGCTTTGAGACTGGTGGTGTCCCTTGCAGTGTTGGTTCCTGCTTTTTGAGTGATGCTGTTAAATAGGTACCAGCTCCCATGATCCTGCTGGGAAAATTTGGGTTCAGAAGGTTATTTAGTGTTTAATTAAATAGGATTTTGTATGCAACCAGAGAAATGTCTTAACTGGAGTTTGATTGGCTATTGCTTTCATTTCAGTTTGATTCATAAACCATCTATGAAGCAGACCATTAGCCTTTAATCTCATATAAAAACTTAAATATTGTTCAGCAGTAGAAATGCAAAACTAGAAAAACCAGCCATGCATCCATGTATTTATCATACTGACTTTTTCCTGGATGAGCTGTAGGGTGCTTAGATCATAACCATTTGGAACTGGCAGACAAATCCTGTTATCTGTGGGGGTTACGTTCCTGAAAAAACACTACAGTATGGAAACCTCAGATAATGAAGCATTAATACTATAGGAACATTGGGGTTAGGTTCTGGCAGAGCATCAGCTTGGGGAAAGTTCAGCAGGGGGAAACTGGGTTGAGCTGTCATGCAGACCCTCAGCTCTTGCCACTCAAGGCTTGGTAATGGTCCCTTCACAGGTTTACCTACGGAAACTTTCATAGAACTTTTACTTCCTCTAAAGTCAAGTTTGATAATCTTTTAAGTTTTCCGCCATAGGCTGTGAGTGACCACACCAGCGTAGATATAAGGACCAGCTTAAACCATGTAGTCCTTAATTGTTATGGGTAGTGTGTACAAAAGGCAGGGGGCTGATCAGTGCAAGTTTATGACCTGCTGTTACTAGGAATTCCTTATTTGTGAGGAACAATTTTAAGCCCTGGTGGGTGGAGTGGGGCAACCCCAGACATCTAAGGGCATCATAGACCTGTTGTAACCCCTGGCAAAAATTATGGTATCACTACTCTTGGAGGATGTTCAATTAAATGAAATTGTTGTAATTAATGGGGCATTTTTTGTTCAGACCAAGTAGAGGAAACAATTATGGAATCCTTCAATGAGGAGGAACAAATTATGGAATCTAAATTAACTCAAAAATTACAATTAATACTTTGTTGCACCTCCTCTGGCTTTTCAGTCAGCTTGACTTCTTTGAGGCATAGACTTCACTAATGAAAAACAACATTCTTCATCAGTCAGGTTCCAACTTTCTTGTATAGCAGTTGACAGAATAGCTTTCCAGGATGGAGCCTTGTTTTGGACCATTTTTTTAAATTTCCACCATAAATTTTCAATTGGATTGAGATCTGGACTGTTTGCCTGCCATGTCATTGAGTTGATATGCCTTTCCTGAAGAATTTTTTTTTAACTCTCTTTGCACAGTGACAAAATGCATTATCATCTTGAAAAATTACTTCATCATGAGCAAACCTACTTTCGACTGATGGAATGTGAAAAGTGCCCAGAATTTCATTGTAAACCTTTGCATTTCCTGTAGAGGTAATGATTTCATCTCCCTTGCTCCTTTACCTGACAAGCAACCTCATTTCATCAATGAGTGTGGAAACTTGCTTGTTTTCTTCAGGCAGTCACCTTTATATGTTTCACTGGAACAGCACCAGACAGAAGTTCCAACATCATCTCCTTGGCCAATGCAGATTCATGATTCATCACTGAATATTCCTTTCATCCAATTCTCCACAGTCCTTGACTGCTTCTCTTTAGCCCATTCTAACCTTGTTTTATTCTGTTTAGCTGTTAATGATGGTTTATGTTTGGCCTTTCTGTATGTAAATGCCATTGTCTCCAGCCAATTTCTTATAGTTCAGTCACAAATATTGGCTATTTCTGTCCATTTGTTTTTCATTGCTTTTGTTCTGCATTTTCTATTTTCCAGGTATTACTTTGAGTTTTCTTTCCTGATACTTTGATGTCTTCCTTGGTCTACCTGTATGTTTCCCTTTTCAGACATTCCCATTTTGTTTGTACATGCTCCAAAATTTAGACACAGCTGACTGGAAATAGCCAACATCTTTTGCCACACTCCATGTTGAATTTACTTGTTGAAGGAGTTTTTTTTAAATCCAATCCATTGTTTCAACTGACAGCTCTCTTATTGGGGCCATGTTTCCTGTCAATCAGCCTGGTGTAACAGCTCATTAAGGTCTGCAAGCACTCGCTTTGAACTGTAGACCAATTGGCAGGGATTTGTTTTAGAAATGCAAATTACCAGGTGATTCCATAATTTTTTCCTCATTGTTGAATGGTTCCATAATTTTTTCCTCTACTTGGTCTGAACAAAAAAGGTGCCATTAATTGCAACAATTTCATTTAACTTTTTTTCAGATCTGTTTTACAATGCCAGAATGTTCAGCTGTTAAAATAGTTTTGTGTCATAACTGTGATTTGTTTTTTTTTTTAGTAGGGGACAGCACATGGTCCCTGTCTGAGAGCAGTGGGACTGTGTTTCAATTTTACCATGGGACCTACATTTAGGAGATACTAAGACTTATGGGTGCAGGGATACTGGGAGCTACTAGAGGGCATTCTAACAGGGACCCAGTGACTCTGAAAGACCCTCTGACTAGAAGAAGAAAACTTGAAGAAAAGTTGATGAAACGTTTCACTGGGAGAAGTAAGAGGTCAAGGTTGGGAAAGGGTGTGAGAGTGGAGGTTAGAATGGAGAAAGTTTTGGTGCTACTAAGGAGGTGAAAAAATGTGGATAATCCATTCCAGGTGAAAGACAGAAGCCAATTGCCTGCACTGCCAGCAACCTGAGCAGTATAAATTTTAGAAAACGATCAGGAGATTAATGTAGTCAAAGACAGAATCAAATCAAAAACCAGGAAATGCTAAATCTGTTATCAAAGCTAATACACCAAACAAAAAATGTAGGTTAAGAGGAAATTCCAACAATTTCAAAACCAATAGGACAAGGAATAACACATGCAAAAGCTTGTTTTTGTCCAAGTTTTGAACAACAAGAGATCCATCGCACCAGTATTTAAAGCATTGCATTAATGACGTCAAATGCTGTGACCTCTGAAAACATGCACACTGGCAAGGGGAAGTCGCATCTTGATGAGGGGATTCCAAAAATTGTGGCAACTGCAAACAAAACAACATGATGATGTGGCAGTGCTAAATAATACTAATTAAAATATATTTGTTTTTACCAGAGACAAAAAGTCTGAAATAGCATAAGCCTCCTAATTGTATCTATGCTATCTGTCTTGTCTGTACTACAAGAGTGAGGCACATGTCGGTTATCAACTTTACGTTAGTTTACTGTGACACTCTTGCCTATCTGTAAAACCTTGACTCAGTCCATTCATAAGTTTTGTAAACCCACTTTTTTGATTAGACGGTCTACATTAAATGTGTCCTGGTGACACTGGCCGCAAAGACAAAACCATCCCTTAATATGATTGCACCCAGTACAAGGCACAATCATTTACGTAACATTCTCAAACCTGTATAATCCGATTCAAGGTTACAGAGGGTAGGAGCCTTTCCTGACAGCACTGCAAGCAAGGTCAAGAATGAACGCTGGATAGGGCGTTGTTCTATTATTGTGCCCGCTCTCACAGGCACAAGAATGGTGCAACAAGAACTACCCCTCCACGTGACATAGGGCACCACATAACAAAGGGCACCAGAGTAAAAAAGAAATGTTGATGATTTGGCAATAAAGTGAAAAGCATCCCAAGGAAATTTTAGGGACACTTTAGTCTAGCATATGTCAAAGCCTGACTGTCTCACTGAGAGCAGAAACTAATATAAATCCTCTGGATTGTGGAAGAAGAAATATCCCTACTTGGCAATCCAAAAGAGGAAGAAGGCTACTTGGAGGCTGCAGGGAAGAACCTGTCTTTTAACTGATACCACTGGGCTGTGGGGGCTAAGGTCACTCTCAGCTGATGTTCTTGTTACCAAAGTGGGGCACACCGAAGAAAAGCAATATCCAGAAGGCACTAATCTTAATTAGCTTCAGACAGGAGGTTATGAAAGTTTAGGGTAGGGTTTAGGAGCCTAATGATGGAAGGAAGAGATGCTAAGCTTGAGAGGGGAAGAGAAATGGAAGGAAAGTGGGAGAGTGGTTTGTCAAAGTTCTTTTTGTTTAGTGAATACCTTTTTTACTTCTATAGTTAGGTGAGATTTATTATTTCGAATAATCACAGCATTTTTGATAGCTTGGGCTCCTTAGCATTTATTGTGGGTGAGGAGAGATGTCAGGAAGTTGATATACTATTACATTGTCTAACAAGCAAGCAAATTAGTGTTTCTATTTGGTGGTCTTATTGGGTATGGCAAAAATCTTTTAATGTGACCTTCGGGATAGGAGGAACGGACACTAGTGGAAAAACTAATTCAGGCTGGCGTCTTGCATCCTATAAAGAGTATTGCCAAGAAGATAGGTATACTTATACTGTGTCATTTAATGAACATGTACACTGACTGTGTGGTCTAGTAGCTAAGGAACTGGAGCATCAACTATGAGTTTTTAGGTTCAACCCCACCAATTACTCACTGTGTGAACTGAACCTTGGTCATTATGTAGTCTGTTAAATGAGGCACTGAATATGTAAGCCAATTTGAAAAATTGTAAAGTGTGAAAGAAACTGTTTGAATCAGTTTTTTTGCAAACATTATATAATGAAAGTTGGACAACTTCTGTACATAGTGATGGAAATGTTATTTAATATTATACTTGTGTTATAGACCTTTCATGATCTTACACACTTTCAATATGAGGCAAGCATTCTTTTCATGACCACTGTATGTTGAGTCCAAAAAAAGTAATATATTATTTTCTGTAACAAGCTGCTTTTGTTCCATCTGTTGCCAGGGAGTGCAGTTTATTTCTAGAAAAATTGAGTCTATCCCATTATTTTGGATGTTAGGCCACTATTATAGACTGATATTGTGTTCATTTTCTATATTTTATTCAGTATTCCACAGGAAGATCCACAAGCAGAGTTTGTATAAATGAGGAGTAGGGAGCACCAAATGACACTATCCCCATCTGGGTGGACTAGAAGATCAATCTTCAGACACATTCAGAGACTCGGTAAGAACACTTACTGGACTGAGCAGAACTGTGGGCAAGTTGCTGAGGTAAAGAAATCTTTATCAGTGCCAAAACAGAAACTCTGATTTTGAAAATCACACTTTATAAGCAACAGTATTCAAACAAATAATAATCTGTTAAAATTCCTGTATCAGAAGGTGACAGAAGAATGGCACAGTGGCACCGTTTTAAGCACTGCTGCCTCATGGATCTAGCTTCCTGGGTTTGAATAACATGCCTGGACTTTTTTCCATGTGGAGACTGTATGTTCTCTTTGTATATGGTATGGTTTTTCCTCCAGGTTACAGTTTTCCTGTCGCATCCCCAGAGATTTGTGTGTGTCAGGCTAACTGAATATGAGGAGATATGTGTGTGAATGTCGGTCATGTTGTGGACTGGTGCCCTGTTTTGTGCTAAGAGGGTTTTAGAAGGTGTCTGAATGCCTATGATTCATAATTAGGTATCATTCATCCATAGTCATTCTTTTGATTATGCTGCCTGGGTAGAGGGTGGTCTATGCGGACTGCATGCGGGTTTATAAGGTGTTTATCATTTTATATTAACACAGATAAAAGACAGCAAACCATCCATATTTAATTTTCTGTCCTTTAAGTGGATTTGTTAGTATAACAGTATTAATATCACCACAGCTTAAAACCTTGAATGAGCCTGATGAACTTTGAATTTTAAATTCTTTTTTGTGCAGCTGAGCACTATCCTTCAGATTGGAGAGGCTTTGCTCTTTAGAATCTTCTTGGCAAGATGGTGATGTGTTGTTGATGTCTTAATAAATAAGAATTGCAAAGGAAATTCAGATGTTAGATTTGATCTTGAGGCTAACCACTTAGGCACATCCACTCTTACACATCAGCCTCACTAATAAGTTATTAATAAAGTTTTGGAGAAATTAGCTGAATAGGATTGATGAGTTTGTTAGACAAAATGGCTTGCTCTTGTCAAAAGAGGCCTATGCTTAAATCACATCCAAGTCACTGCATGAGTAGAATTGCACTTTCTCCCATTGTCTGTGTGTGTTTTCCCCTGGGGACTCCCTAAAATTGCTTAAGGTTAACAGGGGAATCAAAATTGTCTCAGTTTTCTTAAGTGTGTGTTTGGACTAGTGTGTGTCATAAGATGCTAACTTGCAAGCTGCAATCCATCCAGTGTTGGTTTTCCCCTTTGACTTTGAGTGGGGTAAGTGAGTTAGAAAATGAAAAATGAATACTTATATGACATGCAAGTAAGAATTTCACTGTACACATGACAGTACTACATATACTCTACACGTGTATCTACAGTAGGGTGCCTTTTTTGATTTTTGATAACTAAAGCAAAAAAAATGACTTTAAATGATTTTTGTACCACTTATCTAATTGAATACTTATCTAAAACAAACGCACACAGTTTCTTTAAAATTGTAATAGAAATCCTCATTTAATAATGTTTCCCATGAAAATATCCACCACATTTTTGTGTTTTTTCTATTGAGCAGTCTTCAGAAGCCACTGTCTATAAATGTTGCTGCAGCAAGCCCAGGTTAGGATGCAAGTTTGTTGCATGGCATGCTTCTGCTAACATGCATACTCATTGCTCTTACCATGCAGTCTTTAAGTAAGTCTAATACCTAATCTGTCATAGCAGAGACATTTTAAAGTAACTAATTAACCCAAACCGGCAGTTCTTTGGTTTTTGAGAGAAGACTATACTGTCTGAAGGAAACCCAAACAAATATGGGTTGAAGATGCAAACTACACACAGATTTTGGCCAGTGAAGAATTTCAAACCAGGAGCTGTAAGGTAGTGTGGCTGCATTCTGCACCAGTGTGCCATGTTTGCCACTACCACCCCTCACCTCTCATGAAAAATGTAATATAGAGGTAAAATGAATGATATCTGTTATTCCTTCTTTTAATTCAAATGCTTTGGATCAGTAACCTGCATTTGGCTTCAAGCGTGGCTATACATTATATTGCTTTATTAATGTACAAATCTGCTTTTGTAAAAAAAAAAAAAAAAAAGGTGGTGGAGATAGAGGAGACGATGAAAAATGTGCTGCACTTCCAATCCTGTTGCCTCTTATTTCAGCAGAGCAATCATGTCTCTGTCAACCAAATCTGCAAGCGAGCTTTGAGCGCTGCATCCCACGGTAGATTCACATTTGCAGAATAATCTCATTAGTGGATTCTATTAGCCAGAGGAAGCTCCCTGAGTGCTGTTTGGATGATTATTAACATGAATGTAAAATTCTGTCCTTAGGCACTTCCTCTCCTGGCTTTACGTCTGTAAGATTTTGGGAAACTGTGCCCTGGGATTTGCTGTTAATTATCAGTAGTGAAGATTGTTTGCAACACTGACTGGTATTTTCAGATGAAGCAGACCCAGCTTCTAGCTTCAAAGCAGTCTCATGAATAAATATGCACTAATACCACGTTTACTGCCTGCAAAATAATTAAATTATACCAAGATGGTAGCGGTTCTGCAAATATGTGACTCATTGGTGTGGTCAAAAGGACACCTATTTTAGATATTGCACCATTTACTTCCCCTTCAATTTTGTGCCCCCGCTTATCCCCCAGGTATGACCTCCTGAGGTTCAGATTATTCTAGATGGATAAAAGCTGGCTGAGCACCTGTAATGTATGCCAAAGGTCAGGTCCATAGAGAACTGCACATTGCATAGAAAGAGAATAATATTGTAACCAAATGCCTTAAGACTATTCTTTTTATTTTATTTTTTGGTATGTTGATTAAATTTGAGCTGATTGTTGTGTTCACATAGTAGACAGCATTGTCCCATCTGTTTATAGCTAGTATGTTTCAGGGCTGTGAAATTATTACAAAATTATGGTTCTAATATTTACATTAAAATAAGTAAATACTTAAATATAGTGGAATGTAGCTTAAAAGTTTGTGGTTAACATGCCTTTGTAGACTTCATTAATAATTTTTTATTTTTTTGCTATCCTGATACATGTGATTTGTGCACTGATGCTCCTCCACAAAATGGGATTTGTTGTGTATGGAAAGTGATATGATCAAAGAGAAAAGTGAAGCCGGGACACTTCACATGCCCTTAATGCGTATATGACACGGATACAAAATCGCACCTGATTATTTAAACACACTTGTTACTTTAGTCCCTCACACCCTGTCACCTCCTCTATTCCTCCACTCTGCTAAGTGCCTTTCTGATCCTTGGGTGCAAAAGACATGAAGTTACTGCCCATCCATATTTTATATAAATAGAGGCATGTTGAGTCTTTTTGTGTTTCAGAAAAGGAATTACTGAAAGTACTAAAGGGTCTATTGTAATGATCTTTAATTATACCCACTGCATTATATTTTTTAATTGGCATACTCTTTTCATTAAGTTATCTAACCAAGTTTAAAAAAATATGCAGGAAAATTGTAGTGTAGATGATAGTTTAAACAAAACAGCTTGTGAAAAGTAAATGAAATGTGTGGAACAGCCTGATTTGATAGGTTTGAAGAGCAGGTGAAGGTAGTCAAAGAATACAAAAATACAGGATTAAACTAGATGGGATTCCTTGTCCTCTTTATGAATTCAGCAAAAATATAACATGTGCAACCTTAATTTTTCATTTTGTCCTTATTTTTGGAATTATTTGTCAAGTCAGTAGTCCCCAAAAGTATTGGCTAAGGTAGCAAAGTATGCATGCTGTTTCAAATGGCAATTTTGAAGCAGTAATAATAATAACTGCCATATTTCTGTTTTCCTTGTATCTCCCATTATATTTAATGAGAAAGAAAGCCAGCTTTTGTTTGCTGCAATGAATACTGAACCTAAGATCCCTTTCACTTTCAACAGAAAATCAGGTAACAGGATCAGGAGCAAAATGATACCCCTAGGGCACTGGAGAAGGTTTTAAAAACTGTTGTTAGAACATACATTAACCAAAAAACAGAACAGTGCACTAGAACAATTAATCTGTCCATAAATTGTAAAAAGCTGATTGTGGAAGTGACATGCAAACTTCAGAAGTATTGCGGTGTAGTGTGTCTGGAATAACCCAGAGCCGAAATTAATGCGCGGTTCATTAGGTTGCATAGTCTGTTAGAAATTAACAACAGCAATAGCAGCCCATGCCAATGATTTTGAGTGTACATTTGGCAGATACTGTTATCCATGACAGGTTACAGGTTCACAGGGTTGGATACATTGTGGAAATTTAAATGTATGCTTGTTTGCAGAAGTGGGGGACAGAACTGGCAGTAAATTAAAAAGTCACTGTGAGTTAAAAGTCTGATGCCCTCACCCCAGCACCATATTTGCCATTTGCTGACTTGATCCTTTTACCACTTTTGGGACTGGGTCACCTTTTGTCATGTCTCAAAATGAACAATCATTACTAAGCCACATCTGATTTAGTCCACTTTCTTTAACATTCTTATGGCCTTGGGTTGCTTCTTTATGGTGCAGTAACATGAAGTGACACACAATATAAATACTTTGAATAAAACTTGTAGTGGATGCTGTTGGTGGTTTAGATGTTTGCCACTTAAATTACTCCTTTAATCCCCCGTAACTTGTAATAATATGTCTTTATGTTTAAATGGTCACAATGTTAGGTGTTGGTGAAGTGTAGAGTTGAGCACAAAAACATGCCAACTCTGGGCACCTTACCTTTGCCAAGTTACATAATATTTTGTCAACAGCTTGAAGATTATCTGCAATGTTTATTAATGTTGGGGAGCAGCTAGATTAATGAAAATTTTAAATTAAAGTGTACTCATGACTGCTGCCTATCACTTTACTTAATGGGAAACATTTATGTGATGATAAAGTGAAGTGGAAAATGGCACTGCTAAAATCAGAAAACCATGCCTTACTATAGTAGAAGTGGTGCTGAAAGGGAAATCTGCAAGCATTTCATGTAATTATCAGGAATGCAGAGCGGCTGTCTAGAGGTGAACATATAGTATCATGGAATGTATTTGCCTACCCATGAGTTGTTGTTCTCTGGTTAGACTGCTAGCGTTTTTATACATTTAATGCTTTCCAGACAAAAAAAATGCCTAATAAATAAAAAATGCAGCTGTAAAGTAAACATTAAATGTATTACTGAATTATAATGTGTTGTTTTCTGGATGACAACCCTCAGCTCTTCTGGAAATGACCTTTGGCTCCCCACTGCTTAATTGCCATAGACTGCTCCTTGTGCGCCACTCTGTCTCACTGCCAAAAACAAAGTAGTCAATGGCTGCGGTGTTGCCTAATTTCTAGAGGTTTTAGGGCTGCGTGGCATAATCTTGTGTGTGCCCCCCAGCAGTCATGACATGCTGCTAACACAGTTGTCTATTATTTTAAAGCCAATGATTGATGTGAAGTACAGTCATTTGTTGCTGCACTGTGATTGCAAATCTTGGCTTAAGAAATTCCCCCAGTTTAAACAAAATAACAATGCATTGTATCAAGTAAAGTTAAATAGTTTGGCTGCTGTTTTGTTAAACCCGGGTGATGTCAATAATCACCGGCTAATTTAATCTGGCATGTTAAGGAAGCACTTGAAGTTGCATGTGTTCTCTATTAGTGACAAATGGATTTGCAGTGTTATTGACAGACAGACAGACAGATAGACAAAGAAGTGCTTTAATAGAACACACTAACTTGTATCCCAGCTAAATACTTATGAGCTCATTGATCAGTGCTTCAATCTATGCTCCTGTATTGGAATGTGGGAAACCATATAAAAACAAAATCAGCTTTTGGAGGAGAATTCCTTTACTATTTCTAAATGCCAGTCTACACTCGCTTATTTTCAAGCTGTGATTGTGTACAAAACTCAAGTGTGGACAAATGTAATGTGGCAAAGGCACTATATAGGTGTTGACCTGACAGCGGAGGCATGTATAAAAACAAAACAAAAAGATTTTCCCTGTGTCCCTCTGCCCTAACACCGTCCCAAAGCACACAAAAGCACAAAGCAAAACACTCTTCTTTCTCCTCCACTCCTCCAAGGCAGCTTTGTCCTCTTTCTCCTGACTCTGGCGCTCGAAGTGGTGAATATCGGCTACTTAATAGCCCACCCGGAAGTGCTGCAGGTGCTTGTTGACCTACTTCCGGCTGCACCTCCCACCCAGACGGGCTTGTTAGGCTGTGTAACTCCCCCTGGCGGTGGCCATGGAGCCCAACAGGAATGAGCTCCGGTGTTGTAAAATATTGGCCCCAATGCAACCTGGGGGGCTGCCAACAAGTGTTCCAGGGGACGTAGTGTGCATTCCATGACTGCTTCCCCAGGTGTGTCAAGTGGGTCCCGGCCATCTGCCACAGTAGACATTAGTTGTTTTTGGTTTTTCTCCTGTTGCAATTTTGAAAGCTGCACAGTCAGTCAACACCTTTTCTCACACATTCCATGACTTTATTAGGTCTTTTTATAGTGGAATTGTGATTGACGTTCTAGAGGCATAATGGTGGACACAATCTTTATTTCTAGATTTTAATTTTTAAAATTATTGGATAAATTTTAAGACTGTATGACTGACCAAATGTTCGCAAGTCTTTTCTGAGATTATGTAATCTTATTCCAGACAACAAGTAGACTCCAGTGTAGAAGCACTGATTGGAGTAATCGGTTAAGTCACACACCATTTTTGTATTGGGTTGTGTGCTTTAAAATAACTTGGTCTAAGCAGTACTTGAATATTTCTTTCTCTTTTCTGTAATGCATATCAAAGCCACTGGAGCAAAATTAGAATCTGTGTACAACCTTCTTATTTGAACTGGCCAGTACTCTAGGTACCTCAAGCAAGTTTTCTGTGGCATTATCCTTTCACATTGCTGGAAGCAGTGTGGACACAATATCTCGGGTGAAAGTCATGGTTTTTGTGTAAAGCAGCCATGTGATAAGAAGAGCACTAGACTGTCACAGCCTACTGTGGGAATGCAACTGACTTCTAGCACTGCAAACATGTAGGCAGAGCAGAACTCGCATCTAAATGGTAAGACTCATCCTGATAATTTTTCTACAGAGACAGTTGTAGAAACAAAGGTTCTGCATCTCCATGTTATGTATGATGCAATGAGCATTTCAAGGAATGAGATTTCCTTTGGTACATTTCCTCTTTATGTGAAGTTTCAAGATTTATTGTCATGATATTCAAAATCAGGACTGCAATATAAACACACTTCTTGCTTGAGGTAGGTGGCCAGTATTCTTGTAAGAAATGTGACAGTCTAAAATTTATATGAATCTGACTGGGCGGTTGCATGTTTACATGCACAAATGGATAACCACAATAACAAAGATTTAACAGAAATTCATCTTGTCTTAGTGGAATCATTAACACTACAAGAGAGAGGCATTGAAAGTAGATAAACAAATATATTATGACAAAAAGCAAACCTAGTCTCAAATACACACCAGAGAGTCTAAAAAGAAATAAACCTTCTGACTTGGCTAAAGATAAAGAGCAGCCACAGTTATAGTGAGGCAGTATGCTGGCGTACTGCAGTAGGTATAATGGAGCCTCAGTAGTGTTTTTGACACGGTTCTGCTGAAAGTACGTAATGCTAGTATGTCAGAGAAAGGGAGTGAGAATTGTTCATAATGCCACTCAGTTGTGCCTTCTTTCTGTCCTTTGCTACTACCTCCGGAGGGCTGAGCGTAGGGCTGTCAAATTACACTACAATTTGGTATGAATAACAGGCAGGATTAAACTAAATGGAATTATTTTCTTGCTTTACAGATTCAGAAAAAAAATAATATTTGTAACCTTGATTTTTCATTTTGCCTTTGTTTTAAGAATATGTGTCATACCAGCAACCTCCAATAGACACGTATGTGATCAGGAACAAAATTATACTTCTAGAGGGCTGGAGAAGGCTTTAGAATGTGCTATTAGTATACCCATTAACCAATGAATCAGAGCAGTGTGGTAAAAGAACCTGTCCTTTTCATAAACTAAAAATTGTAAAAATGTTTTTTGTGGAAGTAATGTACAAAATATGAAACTATTGCAGCATAGCATGTCGGAAGTAACATGAAGCTGAAATTAGTGCGAGTATAAAAAAGAAAAGGACCATTCTTTTACAATTGAGTGTCAGCATTTGCCTTTGAGAATAAAATTTTTAAATATAGTTTCTAATTATATTTGAATAGTGCTGTTTATTCAGACAGCCGTAGTTGAGAGTGTGTCCCATAACTGAGCCTGCCTTTTTAATTAACATGTTGATTAGTAGGCCTATCTTGAGGTGATGTTACTGACCCAGCACATCATAGCAAAGGAAATCACACTGGTCATCAATAAGTTGTAGAATTTGTTGAGGATCTCACTACCCACATTAAAAGAGCACAGCCTTCTAAGAAAGAAGTGTCTGCTGTGCTCTATTTTATATAGATTCTCTGTGTTACGAGACCAGTTCAGCCTGTCATTGATCTGGACCCTCAAGTTACTCGTAGCAATGCACCACCTCTACATCCACTCCCTTAATAGCGACAAGGCATGGAGGCTGTTTGGTGTGGTGAATGTCAATAACCACTTCATTTGTTTTGCTGAAGTTAAGCTACAGGTAGCTCTTTCTGCACCAAGAAACAAAGGTCATCACCTGACTCCTATACTCTGTCTCACCCACTTGTTAATACACTCCATTAGTGCACAATCATCAAGAGAATTGCTGCAAGTGGTGTCATCTGGTGTTTTATTTAGTCCAAGGTGTACACAGTGAAGAGAAAAGGTGACAGGACAGTCTTATGCTTTTTTTTATCATACATTGAAACTGACAAGTATCAGTGTGCTTTCTGACTTAGAAGTGAATACCCCTGCAATTAGATGGCATTGCAAGTCTAGAACATAAATCAGGTAGGTAAGTAATGAAAGCCACCTTGTATTGTGCAGAATTTCTTAATGCTGCCTTTAATACCTCTCTTAAGTGTGCCAAACTCTGCGTTGTAGGTGAATGTGCACTTACTCAAACGTTTGGGCACCCTGGTTTAAAATGTCTGTTACTGTGAGCAGAAGATGAATTTATTACCAAAAGGCATAAAGTTAAAGATGACATATTTCTTTTCAGCATTGTATGCAAGATTAGTGTATTGTTTTTATTTGTACAATTGTACAGCAAAAAAAGGAAAGGAACACCATTCTAACGTTTGGGCATCCCAAAATATTTGAGGTCTCGGATAACTTTTACCAAGGTCTTTGAACTTAATTAGCTCATTAGGGCTATGGCTTGTTCACAGTAATTTTTAGGAAACACCCAGTAATGCAAATTGCAAATCTGTAAAAATTCTCTTGACACCTCAAACCTTACAGTCGGAAGCCATGGGCTCCTCTAAGTGGTTGCGTAGCAATCTGAAAAAAAAAATGCTCACAAAGCAGGAGAAGGATACAAGAAGACAGCAAAATGTTCAGGTTTGTAATTTCATTGAGAAATGGTAGTTAACAGTCAAGTTGAGGTCTGGAAGACCAAGAAAACTTTCTGAAAGAACTCCTTGTTGGATTGCTAGGAAGGCAAATAAAAACCCCCGTTTGACTGCAAAAGACCTTCAAGAAGATTTAGCAGACTCTGAAGTGGTGGTGCACTGTTCTACTGTGCAGCAACACCTGAACATATACAACCTTAATGGCAGAGTCAGCAGAACAAAACCTTTGCTGTGTCCTAGCCACAAAATTCTGCGCCTGAACTTTGAAAATGAACATCTAAACAAAATGATGCATTATGGTAACAAGTCCTGTGGACTGATGAAGTCAAGATATAACTTTTTGGGCACAATGAACAAAGGTATGTTTGGAGAGAAAAAAAGGTGCAGAATTCCAGGAAAGGAACACCTCTCCAACAATTTTTTTCCCTTTATTAATTTTATTGTAATCAATACAAGGCAATCAAGTTTTTACAAAAAGAAAAATTGAGTTAAGAACAGATCGATCCCCACCCCTGAGAGAGAGAGCAAGCCAAACGGCATGAAATTTAAGGCTTGTAAACATACCTAAATTAATAAATTCTCTGTACTTTATGAGCTTATTTTAAAATATTACTGATTAGATCCTGCCATGTTTTGAAAAGAGTCTGTACGGATCCTCTAACTGAGTCTTTGATTTTTTCCAATTTCAAATAGTACAAACCGGATTCCAAAAAAATTGGGACACTATACAAATCGTGAATAAAAACTGAATGCAATGATGTGGAGGTGCCAACTTCTAATATTTTATTCAGAATATAACATAAATCGCGGAACAAAAGTTTAAACTGAGAAAATGTATCATTTTAAGGGAAAAATATGTTGATTCAGAATTTCATGGTGTCAACAAATCCCAAAAAAGTTGGGACAAGGCCATTTTCACCACTGTGTGGCATCTCCCCTTCTTCTTACAACACTCAACAGACGTCTGGGGACCGAGGAGACCAGTTTCTCAAGTTTAGAAATAGGAATGCTCTCCCATTCTTGTCTAATACAGGCCTCTAACTGTTCAATCGTCTTGGGCCTTCTTTGTCACACCTTCCTCTTTATGATGCGCCAAATGTTCTCTATAGGTGAAAGATCTGGACTGCAGACTGGCCATTTCAGTACCCGGATCCTTCTCCTACGCAGCCATGATGTTGTGATTGATGCAGAATGTGGTCTGGCATTATCTTGTTGAAAAATGCAGGGTCTTCCCTGAAAGAGATGACGTCTGGATGGGAGCATATGTTGTTCTAGAACATTTTAAACATTTGATCTGTCATCTACGTTCTATTACAAATAAAATATTGACATTTGCCATCTCCACATCATTGCATTCAGTTTTTATTCACAGTTTGTTTAGTGTCCCAACTTTTTTGGAATCGGTTTCCCACTGACTTAAAAGATGTTAGGTAGAGCCATGCCGCCTTCTGCTTTTTATCTTTGTAGGGTCGCTCTTTTGATGCGTGGATGTTTTGAATTCCAAATAAATGAGGTTATTGTTGAATCTAATTGCCTAAAGAATGATTTATTAATGTATATTGGAATGTTTTGAAATAAAAAAGGAGCTTAGGAAGAATATTCATCTTAACAGTGTTAATTCTTCCAGCTAGTGTGAGATGAAGGGTTGACCATCTATGCAAGTCTTGTTTAATTTTTTCCATGTAGACGGCGAAATTTTGTTGATATAGAGCTTTATGTTTACTTGTGATATTTACCCCAAGGTATTTAAACTGTTCTGCAATGATAAAAGGTAGGGTATCTAATCTAATATTATATGCTTGAGAATTCACTGGAAAGAGTACACTTTTATTCAGATTAATTCTGAGACCAGAGATCTTTTGAAATTCTGTGAGTGCTGCTAAGACTGCAGGCACAGAATTTTCTGGGTCCGATATATACAGTACCATATCATCTGCATATAATGAAATTTTCTGTTCCAGTCCTTCTCTGCTAATCCCCTTTATCTGATCAGTATTTCGACAATGTATTGCCAGTGGTTCAATGGCAATCGCAAACAGCAGCGTGACAAGGGGCATCCTTGTCTAGTACCACGTTCTAGTTTAAAGTAGTCTGAGCAAATGTTGTTGATGCAAACTGAAGCTTCTGGGTTAGTATACAGTAATTTAATCCATGCACAAATGTTTGGGCCAAACCCAAACTTCTCCAATGTAGTAAAAAGGTATTTCCATTCAATCATGTCGAATGCTTTTTCTGCATCCAATGATAATAATATTTCTGGGGTGTTTGATTTAGTTGGTGAGTATATTACATTAAACAGGCGTCAAGATTTGAAGATAAGTGCCGGCCCCTAATAAATCCAGTTTGGTCTTGTGATATTACCGAGGGGAGCACTTTCTCCATCCTTCTGGCTAAGATTTTAGAGAGTATTTTAACGTTGTTATTCAGAAGTGAAATTGGTCTGTATGATGCACATTGTAATAAGTCCTTATTTTGTTTTGGAAAGACAGTGATTAGTGCTTGGCGAAAGGTTTGTGGAAGAGATTGGTTATCTCTGGCTTCTGTAAATGTTGCTAATAGGAGGGAGCTAGCTGAGCGGAGAATTTCTTGTAAAATTCTGCAGGGTAGCCATCAGGGCCTGCTGCTTTCCTGCCTTGGAGTGACTTTATAGCATCTAGTAATTCTGATAACGCCAGAGGTTTATCAAGTTCCTCCACACTAGAAGCGTCTATTTGTGGTATCTGTAATGTATCCAGAAATGCATTAGATTGTGTATTGTCATCTTTAAACTCAGTAGTATAAAGGGATTTATAGTAGTTTCTGAAAGTGTGCATTATATTTTATCTCCGTTCGCGTTGGTAATTACTGAGATTGCGTTGCGCACTTCTTGCTTGTGAATTTGTTGAGCTAAAAGCTTATTAGCTTTCTCTCCATGTTCATAGTAATGATGTCTGGATTTATAAATTAATTGTTCAGTTTCTTTAGTTGTCAAGAGGTTTCATTCTGAATGTAGAGCCTCTCTTGGTAGTCTGGCATGTTCTTCATCTATTCTAGTAATTTCGCTTTTTATCTCTGCTACTTTCTTGGCTTTGGATTTATTTCTGCGGGAAATATATGAGATAATCTCTCCTCTTAAGAAGGCCTTGAGAGTTTCCCAGAGTATTCCTGCAGAGATCTCGGGGGATGTATTTGTCTCTAGAAAGAATTTGATTTGTTTGGATATAAATTCTGTACAATTCTCGTCAGCTAATAGAAGCGGGTTGAGGCGCCATCTGCGGGGTGAGTGTATGGGGCTTAGTAATTTTAGCTCCAAGACCATAGGCGCATGGTCAGAAATAACAATAGCATCATATTTGCAAGATTTAATCATAGGCAAAAAGTTATTGTCTATAAAGAAGTAATCAATCCTTGAGTAGCAGTGATGTACTGGTGAGTAGAAAGAATATGTTCTTGAATTTGGGTTTAAAAACCTCCGGGGTCTGATAAGTTTGGATCAGTTATTAAAAATTATTAAATTAGTTATTAAATTGTCCCTAGTGTGTGCTTTGTGTGTGTGTGTGTGTGTGCGTGTGTGTGTGTGTGTGTGTGTGTGCGTGTGTGTGTGTGTGTGTGTGTGTGCTTGTGTGTGTACGTGCCCTGCGGTGTGCTGATTCCCTGCCCGGGGTTTGTTTCCTGCCTTGCGCCCTGTGTTGGCTGGTATTGGCACCAGCAGACCCCCGTGACCCTGTAGTTAGGATATAGCAGGCTGGATAATGGATGGATGAAATATATAATACTTGAGCAACAGACATTATATAGAGAGAGAGATCACATTATAATTTATTTTTTGTATTCTTCCTATGTGATGAGAAGTCAAGCAAAATGACACCTTTTATTGGTTAACTAAAACATTACAATATGCAAGCTTTTGAGGCAACTCAGGCCCCTCCTTCAGGCAAGATGTAATCGTAATGGCTAATATGGTACAACACCCTAGTACTTCTTCTTATCACGTGGAAATTTTGAAAATGTTTAAGAAAACTAGCCTTGTTGCCCTCTGTTTTGTCATTCTGTTGTTAAGTGCTCCCTTGTTCAGCCTGTTTGTTATCAGTGAGGGAAGCTGAAGTATCTTTCATGTGCATTTTGCCCAGCATTACATTCCATTTGTTACACAGACTGACTTAGAAAGATATTCAAATCCATCCATTTTCTTAACCGTTTTCCCCCCAGATGTGATAGTAGAAAGAAGACATCATCTTATGCAGGTGCCAGCCCTTGATAATTCATTACAGGGTACCTTGATTGACAAGCATGCTTACACAGTGCCAACCTAACTCGTGATGCCTGGACTGTTCACTCAGGAGAGATTCACAAACAAGGGAACAAACATGCTAACCCCACATAAAATACGCCAAAACTGACAACTAAATCGAGGTACAAGTACTGTGTTTCAGTAGTACTACCTGCTTTGCCACTATGTTAACCCTGCTTGTGGTCCGTCCATCCATCCATTTTCTAATCCGCTTATCCAGTTTGTCAGAAGGCCAGCATCTATCCCAGCATCATTGAGTGCAGGTCAGGAACTGATGCTGGACTAAGTGGCAGCCAAATGAAAGGTCCACTTACACACACATTTGCGCTTCATTTCGCTTGGTCACTTTATAGTCTCCAGTTAGATTTTTTTTGAGGTGTAGGAGGGAAATCCTGTAATGAAAATTCCACACAGATGATGCCTGGGCTGTAGTGTGATGTAGGGGTGATGGTACCCATGCTGTAGTGTGAAAATACAGTATTATAACTTTCCTTTACATTTCTTAATTTAAGTGCACTTATAGTAAATTAATATTACTATATAATTGCCCCCATTGTTGCCCTTTACTTGGTACAACTTGCCCAACAAATTCAGTCATGGAAAAAAAAGAAAAATTATGCTTATTCTGTCTGTCTACTAGTATTTTCTGAGATTTCAATTAATTCTTTCAAAACATAAGTGACTTAACTTGCACTATCTGAGCCACCGTAAACATTGTCCTGTCCTTATAAGTAGGACTCTTTACATACAATACAAATTAAAGAGAACCCTAGAAGAAAACTACAGAAATGCCAGACAGAAAAGTAAACATACCTGGTTTCCTCATCATCATGACAATTCTAAATGAATTCCACTAATGTCAACTCCATGTCTTAGTCAGAAGGAAATCTCCTTATTACACCTGTAGCACTGGCTACCTCCTTCAGTCACTGGGAGCTGGACCTCAGAAGTGTTAGATTATTTAATGAGATAGGGAAGACAAAAGCTGAAGGTATCTAAAGACTTTAGAGAAGTGAGTCCGCACATACCTTATTGCACATTGCATCGTTCCTGTTGGGGCACTTCATTATTTAAAAATGAAACTGAAATGAAAAAATTAATGAAAAAGCAGAAAAAGACATATGAGAACTAAGTGTAGCTAGTCACCATTAGATGGCCTTTTTTCTTTTTTTTTTTACCCTCTCTTTCTCTTCGGATTTTGACTGTGGGCTTATCCCCTCCAGCAGATTTATACCAGCTGCCAGTGATAAAATGTGATTGTTTCATTGACGACACCACAAGAAGACTGCCAGCACTAAGAAGGCATATCCAAATCTGGCTTATACGCCGTCAGCATCACTATAACCTTTCAGAGCCTGCCAGCTTCCTTGTCAAATGCGCTGGCTTTCATATTTTCATGCTGGCATCTAGGTTTCTTAGCAATTTCTGCAGCCCTGTTTGCAAGCACACATGACAACTGCTGCAGCTGGGTAATGAGGGCCATCTGCCAATGCTTTGGCTGCCTTCTGTGGAAAGGTAAGTATTGATGTGCACCCAAAAGTCTCCCCCCTCCCCCCAACCTCCATGTCTTTTCAACAAAAGAAATGAGCAATATTCAAAGCAATGCAGCAGTAATTGGACCTACAGTCTGAATGGGAGAGCATAACGGACTTATCTGGCAAGCAGAAATGCTACAATGCACTACGGCTGCAGTCTAAGCCATACACTGCCTGCCTGAGACAGCCTGACGTTTCTTTTCTTTTCTTTTTATTCCTGTCTTTTATGACTGGCGCCTTATTGTAGGCTGAGGGGAGAAGGGGGGTAGGTGAATGCAGCTCACTGAGACCAGTTTAACAAGTAGCACTGCAATGTCCGAATGAGGCCCAGCACATTATTGAAATGGGGATGCCCAGATTATCCTCTGGCCGGAAAGCTTCAGGACTGCAGTGGAGTTATGTAACTGAGAAAGACGTCACAGTTGAGGTCATTAGGAATGACGGCGCAAGACTTGAGTGCCTTCCAGACTTGAGTGCCTGCACACACACACACACACACTCTCTCTCTTACAAATGCCAGAACTTGGCTGTTAGTGAAGAATGGTACATATTTTTTTGCCCTTTTTGATGCTTCAGCAATTTAGTTTGAGGAGAAACTCCCCAGAGAGTTTATTACCCAAAGAATCAAGATGATCGATAAGCCCCAAAAGGGATGTTTTGCATTTTCCTCCATCCCCACAGAAGCAAAGAAGGAGAAAAATGATAAGAAGTTTCATTTGAACTTTAAGCCCACTTGCACTACATGACTTTCCCAGCTACAGTATGTTCAGTCATAGCCTTTATTTATATAATTTTAGTAAGTGACGTATAGTTTGACATTTCCAGTGACTCAATAACCGGTTTCATTATATCTTAATATATTGGAGTTTGTGTGGGAGTTGACAACTATGGAATGCTCAGCCGGAAGTACGGTGCATACAAAAAAGAAGGAACATGGGTGTTTTGCACTGTGCAAACAGAAAAGAGGCTTGCCTGTCTGATGTCACATATTTGTTACATTTGCACATTATGCAAAAAGAAATAGGGTGGGAAAAAACTGTGCTTGAACTCTGTATACCTTGAATACATTTGGTCACCCACCAGCACATGAACGGCTGTCAAAATGATACAAGCTGGTAATACTTTAAAAATTTTGAACTGTGCTAAATGAAAAGTCATGAAGGAGTTGCGTAATCCATCATGCCCTGTGATTCCTAGACATGTAATCTGACATATTCAAGGCAACAAGATGCGACAACAGCTGTTATCAAGTGTGATGTGCTTTCTGACTAAAAGTCATGCAGTGTGACGCCAGCCTTAGAGCTGCTCATTCGGCCCAAAACCAGTCCAGACTTGGTGCCAAAGGTGTTTGCAGCTGCATGGTGTTTTCCTTTTTGTTACCAGTACACCAAGCACACATGGCATGTCTAGGTTGCCACCATGTTCAAATATCCAATTAACTATTATCAAATTATCCAACTAACCATGTTCAAATATCCAATTTCTCACTGCATGATAAAAAGAGAAGCGATTTGTGGCTTGCCACCAATATTGTTTTTGAAGGCAGGTTGGGATGTACACTCTGACTTGACCAGACAGAATGTTACTGAAACCCCTTGTCCTTTCCCATTATATTACAAAACCAGATGGCGGTAAAAGCAGAGAGCTGAATTCCAGTGTTGTAAGTGGACCCTTAGTGTTTAGGTAGCTGAAGAGCAGGGTTCAGTCAGATGATGTATAAATCAGAATCTCTGCGGTGGGCTGGCGCCCTGCCTGGGGTTTGTTACCTGCCTTGCGCCCTGTGTTGGCTGGGACTGGCTCTAGCAGACCGCCGTGACCCTGTAGTTAGGATATAGCAGGTTGGATAATGGATGGATGGATAAATCAGAATCCTTTTTTTCCCCCTCCTAAAATAGCCTTTTTTAATGTGTATTTTATGCTGTGCTTCACAGTGCATATTTTTTTGCAATTAGCTGTCTAGCAGTTGAGTCAAGGGCTTGCATTGTGAAGGACTTGCTGTATCATTAAGAAGCAAAGAAAAGGATTCAGATTTTTTTTTTTATTTGGCAAAGAACAAAGCATCTGCTCAATTTATTAATATCACCGCTTGAAATGTATTGCAACTGAAAAGTGAAATTCTAACTAAAGGCGTGATTTTCTTTTTTTTTTTTTCAATCAAGATATAGGTAAGCTCCCCCTGTGAATTCAGTCATTAAACAAGCACTGACAGTTGCCTGCCACACTATGAAAAAGTAATATATTTACCCAAGGATATATATATATTTTTTTTTAAATAGAAGTGCACACATGCTGTGAATGTGCTAAGCTTACAGATACTGGCACGTACACTTCACTCAAATTGCCCTGAAAATGCAAATCTTTCAAGCTTTATTTAAAACCTTTTTCTTTCTGAGTCAGTGAATGACGGCAGATAAAGAAAAATCTGTTTGCCTGGAAAACAAATCCTCCCCATTGTAAAATATAGCTGTGGTCAGATAACCTCAGTGACGCCAGCTATATAGTTGACGCAAGTCTGTTGCAAGAAATGCACTTGTTTGAAAAAGGTAAAATGATTCAGTCTTTGGTTTTTATTTACTCTCTTATTATAAAAGAATTAAGGAGGAAAAAGAAAATGGCTTGGGCTGGGCTTCCCTGTGATGTGGCACTTGGAACTAGTGCGTCTCAGTGTTTGAGTTCCTTAATTTTGCCTTCTGTGTCAAATCTGCCTGATGTTCTTGCCATGTTTCCTACCTCAGTCTCTTCCCACAGGCCAGTTTGTAATGTGTGTTTTTGTGACTTAACCTGTTCTTGTGTTCTGCAAGGAGCAGCTGAGAACACTTCAGAATCCCCTACGGTTGCAATTGTAGTAATGGGTTGCTGTTATAATGTCAAGCCTTTTTCTTCTTTTGGCTGCTCCCGCTAGGGGTTGCCACAGGCGGATTTTCTTCTTCCATATCTTTCTGTCCTCTGCATCTTGTTCTGTTACACCCTTCACCTGCATGTCCTCTCTCACCACATCCATAAACCTTCTCTTAGGCCTTCCTCTTTTTCTCTTCCCTGGCAGCTCTATCCTTAACATCGTTCTTCCAGTATACTCAGCATCTCTCCTCTGCACATGTTCAAACCAACGCAATCTCGCCTCTCTGACTTTGTCTCCCAACCGTCCAACTTGAGCTGACCCTCTAATGTACTCATTTTTAATCCTATCCATCCTCATCACACCCAATGCAAATCTTAACACTTTAACTCTGCTACCTCCAGCTCTGTCTCCTGCTTTCTGGTCAGTGCCACCGTCTCCAACCCATATAACATAGCTGGTCTCACTACCGTCCTGTAGACCTTCCCTTTCACTCTTGCTGATATCCGTCTGTCACAAATCACTCCTGACACTCTTCTCCACCCATTCCACCCTGCCTGAACTCTCTTTTTCCCCTCTCTGCCACAATCCCCATTACTCTATACTGTTGATCCCAAGTATTTAAACTCATCCACCTTCGCCAACTCTACTCCTTGCATCTTCATCATTCCACTGACCCCCCTCTCATTTACACACATGGATTCTGTCTTATTCCTACTGACCTTCATTCCTCTCCTGTCTAGAGCATATCTCCACCTCTCCAGGGTCTCCTCAACCTGCTCCCTACTATCGCTACAGATCACAATGTCATCAGCAAACCTCATACACAGGGACTCCTGTCTAATCTAGTCTGTCAACCTGTCCATCACCATTGCTATTAAGAAAGGGCTCTGAACCAATCCCTGATGTAATCCCACCTCCACCTTGAATGCATCCGTCACTTCTACCGCAGACCACACGACTTGCACACTTCCCTCGTACATATTCTGTACAACTGTTACGTACTTCTCTGCCACTCCTGACTTCCTCATACAATACCACAACTCCTCTCGAGGCACCCTGTCATATGCTTTCTCCAGGTCCACAAAGACACAATGCAACTCCTTCTGTCCTTCTCTAAACCTCTCCATCAACATCCTCAGCGCAAACATTGCATCTGTGGTGCTCTTTCTTGGCATGAAACCATGCTGCTGCTCACTACTCATCACCTCACTTCTTAACCTAGCTTCCACTATGCTTCCACTACTCTTTCCCATAACTTCATGCTGTGGCTCATCAATTTTATCCTCCTGTAGTTACTACAGTCCTGCGCATCCCCCTTTATTCTTAAATATCAGCACCAATACACTTCTTCTCCACTCCTCAGGCATCCTCTCACTTTCCAAGATTCCATTAAGCAATTTGATTAAAAACTCCACTGCCATCTCTCCTAAACACCTCCATGCTTCCAAAGGTATGTCATCTGGACCAACGGCTTTTCCATTCTTTATCCTCTTCATAGCTGTCCTTACTTCCTCCATGGTAATCCGTTGCACTGTCGAACAATTTTAACTCCTCATAAAAGTTTTGTGCAGGCTTGGTTCCTGGTCAGTTTGATTTCTGTGTGGAGTTTTCATTTTATTTGCTGTGTTCTTAAGGAATTCCTTGTTGGGCTGGTGTCTTCCAACAGTCTAATGACATGGCTGAGAGGAAGCATGTGTGACAAAGTTTACCCCAGGTGTGACTGGCATTACATTCTTGGGTTTAGTCCAGCTTTGTTCCAGTAACTGTGCTAAATGTATGTCATAACAACAAGTATTGGTTTAGAAAATGAATGAGTGGCAAGGTTACGACAATGGCTGGTAGCATTACATATTTCAGTTCAGTTAGAGCCTAACATTAGGACACACACTCGCACTCATAATAGGCATATTTAGAATTTCCCATTAATTTAACACACGTCTTTGACATATTTGGGGGGCGTGAAACAGAAAAAGCAGAAATGAGGGAAATGAATAAAAGCAACACAAGCATGCAAAGTCTAACAAACAAGATAAGACAATTCAGTCCATCAAATGTGTTTGCTTAGCTAATAGCTAATTTATCCCAAGAGTAAGTATAAGTGTCCTCTATCCACACACTTTATAAAAGTTGTTGAGGTGTATGTGTGATTCTGATTCCTGTGATCCCAAGTGTGAATAAATACCTCCTGGATATCATCATAAATGTACTTATTCTTCATTTTCACAGATGTCCTTAAGTATATAGTACACTATTTAAGTAAAACAATTTTTATTGTTGCTTTTGACAGTTTTCAAGCTCTGGATTAGATCTCTACACAGGAATTTCTCCTCAGCAGTAAGGAGTAGGACATGACCTTTACTGCCACTGCCAAGACATGAGCGCTGCACCACCGTAACACCTATTAAAGCCTCAGCTCTGAAAATGAATGGAGGGATAGTTTTATATGGCATGATTTAAATCCAGTATGGCAAGGGAAGAGATATAATGTAGGCTTCCCAGTGTTATCTGGAAGCTTTTTAAAAGACCCTACTGCATGAATGAACAATACTTGTAGAAAGTGGAGCCCCTGCCTAACAAGCATCAGAGCAAAACCTGTGGGGGCCTTTTAAGTAGAGACATGACTCACAAATTTAGTCAAAACCTAAAATTAGAAAAGGATTTCAACATGGTTTCAATCGAGTCTTTTGGAGTTATGAGGACTAAGCACTATGCCATAAGGTCATCCCTTCATTTTTCCTATGAGACCTCTTAGGTCTGCTGCTATTTGTGCAATTGCTTTACTATGGTTTGAATTTGTCTTGGCAAAGTGGAATATGGATACTACCTCCCCACTGGCTCTGTTGGAGTAATTCGGATTTAGTTAGCCGTCTGTGTTTTTGTTTTTTTTCCTCAGTTTCTCTGGTCTTCTTCCACACTCTTGACATGGATCTGTCATGCAGACTGATATCTTTAAATTTATGAATGTGGGGCTCTGTTTATGCAAACCCATGGCCAAACAGAATAATGTGCCTGTGGAAAATGAATATTGTACCTTTCAAAAGTGTACAGTCCCCTTGAAAATAATCGCTATTCTCTGGATATCACAAGATGCAAATCCATATCCTTGTAATAAGTGTTTGTAATAATAAAATAATATTATAATTCATTACATTTATATAGCACTTTTCTCACTACTCATTGACAACTGAAGTATTCTAGCATTTTATTTTTAAAGCCAAATTGAATAATTTGCCAAAAGTATCTCTCTATTATAAAAAATAATCCTGGAGAGAAACACTAGGGAGACAAGATGTGATCTTCATGTGAAGATCACAAAAGACACTAAAAAGACCCATGAGACGAAAGAGATTGGCCACGGAGCGTCTCGCGGGGGCCTTAAACATGAGACTTTGTGCTAAGAGATTGACCCAGGACCGTCTCTCAGGGACGTAGAACATGAGATTCTTGCAAGACACGCCCTACTTACAACCAATATCAAATAAGACCATGGGCAGCAAAACACTTAGTCGTGCAAAGGCTTTAAGCACACGCAGATCCAGGGCTCTCAACGCATATAAAACGTATAAGGACAATACGTTATAAATGAAATGTAGACGACTAAGGGAAGAAGAAAGCAGTGTGGAGAAAAGAGACTCAAAAGCGTTGGAGATGGCAAAAAAGAAAAAATAATCTAGGTGCGAATTCAGAACATAAGGAAAGTAATTATCAGCCAGGAACAAGTGGCTTTGAACCACATCCAATCTGGTAAGAATTAAAACACAGACAGTAAAAGACAAAGTAGAACTTCATATAGATGTTCACAAACGTTGGTGCTATACACAAGCAGAGTAGGTTAGAGATTATGAAAGCAGTGGAATTCGAAAGGCTCAAAAAAAAAAAAGTTGGCGCAGTACACATGTGCAGAAAGTTAAAGAATATGAAAATAGGAAAATTAGAAAGTATAAAAAAAAGAAAGTAAAGATCGCAGTAGCGCAAACAAACAGAAATTACTTGAAAAAGGGAAAATAATCACCATGGACCAGGTGTCATTGGGACAAAAAAGCGGGACAAAGCAAGGTCAGAAATGAAAGACAGAGTAGAGAACAAAGTAAAATGTCATAAAGAGGTTAAAAAACAAGGGGGCCAAGCACATGCAGAGCAGGTTATAGATAATGAAAACTGGAATTCCAAAGACTGAAAAAAAAACGTAAGCGCGAAACACATGCAGAATAAGATACAGAATATGAAGGCAGAAAAAAACAACAGTGTCAAAACAAAAAGTAAACATCGCATTAGCGTAAAGAAAGAGAAATTATTACTCGGAGAAATAGTAAAAAGGCGAATAGAGATTGAATATATGGACATAGGTGATATGTCAGAAGTATGTAAATATTGTAAGGCTTTGAAGTTTAAGTCAGAGAATTTCAAAAACGGGGTTTACCGCACATGCATTTATTGGTTACTTTTGCAAAAAAAATTATTAACTGCTGATGATGTAGATCGTTTTGTCTGTGCTGAAATTCCAAACTGAGAAACCTATCCTGAATTATGGTACAAAGTCATTAAACGTGTGTCACTGACCTCTTTAAATGATTCAGCATATTGGGACTCGAAAGATTCCAAATATCGTTTTTACAGAAGTTCTGAAATAAAAGTGAAACTAATGATATAGCAACAATTCAAAGAAGAAAAAAATCTTAAAAGTGTGTATCCGGGAAAACCAAAAAACGAGGGTTGGCGAGCAAAGCAAGCAGGGGGCGAAACCCCCTAGTATTTCTAAAAAAAAATAAAAACTGGAAAAACGCTGCTTGCATAAGTATTTAAACCCTTCCAAAATGTTCCAAAAGCTTAAAGTAGCAAAGTGCCTAAACAAACCACATTTGTCTCTCATTTGGACCTAATTGAATAGTTAGTGAGCAATTACAGTAAAGGACACATTTTCTGGGCCAGACATTAGCCAGACTGTGAACTGAAAGAGCATACCATAGAAGTACAACACAAAGTGATAACAGATCCACATGATTGGAAAACGGTACAAACATATCAAAGTACACTGATGACGTACTGAGCACTACTGGTTCCATCATCAGGAAGTGGAATGTGTATCACAGCACTCAGCTACTGTGTAAAGGAAGCCTTCAATCAAAACTTTGTGCCCAAGCAAGACACAAATTGGTAAGGGAAGCAACAAAAAAAACAGTCAGCAGTCAATGAACTTAAGAAGTCAGTTGCTGGCACTAGGGTACATCTGCACAAGTCCACAATATCAAGAGGCAGGGTGGCAAGAAAGAAACCATTACTAGTATTATCCATAAAATGATACATAGAGATCACCACAATGCTTTTGAGGGACACAACTAGAAGGTACAAACCAAACACTGCCCAAAACACACCATGCATCAGTGAAGTATGATGGTGGCAGCACAATGCTGTGGGGATGAGTTTCATCTGTAGAGACTGGGAATCTTGTTACAGCTAATGGAAAAATGAATGAAACTAAATAAAAGGAAATATTGAGAGAGAATCTGTACTAGTCAGCAGAGAAGCTGAGGCCCAGGAGATGGTTCAATTTACAGCAACACCACAATACTAAACACAAGGCATGGATAACACTGGAGTGGTTCAACAACACCCATCCATCCTTCCATTATCCAACCCGCTATATCCTAACTTACAGGGTCATGGGGGTCTGCTGGAGCCAATCCCAGCCAACAACACAGGGCACAAGGCAGGAAACAAACCCCGGGCAGGGCACCACCCCACCCCAGGGTGCACACACACGCCCACACACCAAGCAGACACTAGGGACAATTTACAATCACCAATGCACCTAATCGGCATGTCTTTGGACTGTGGGAGGAAACCGGAGCACCCAGAGGAAACCCACGCAGACACGGGGGGAACATGCAAACTCCATGCAGGGAGGACCTGGGAAGTGAACCCGGGTCTCCTAACTGCGAGGCAGCAGTGCTACCACTGTGCCGCCCAGCTCAACAACAACAACAAAAATAAGTAAATTAAAAAAAAACAAAAAAAAGTGTCTTAGTCAAAATTGTGAGTACAAATAAATAAATACATTTTCAACCTCACTGAGAATCTGTTGCACTCTTTGAACGTGCTAGTCCAGAGGTGCTATTCAACCTACCTGAATGATTTACAGAAATCCTGCTAGGTAGAATGGGACAAAATTACTCGTGATAGGTGTGGAAAGCTGGTTCAGATGAACCCCAAAAGACTTATGACTGCGATTGTGGCAAAAGGAGGCCCTACTAAATATTGACGTGTGGGATTTGATTACTTATGCATGCAGCAATTTTCCAGGTTTTGTTTTTAGAAATATACTTTTGAGAAATTATTTACTTTGGCTTTAAAAAAAAAACTGTTAGAACACTTAGGTTGTCAATAGAAATGGAGGAATATGTTTTTGTATTTACTGTAATCTAGAGAATGGATTTTTTGCAAAGCACCGTAAATGTTTGAATTAAAACTACAAAGTAAATGAATACTTTGTAAATTTTACTTTTGTGCTTGTCCAAGCTAAAATGTATCATATAGCTAGGTTCTTTAAAATTCAAAGATGAAAGTTTCCTGGAAGTGACAAAGTTTGTGGTATTTTTAAAATTTGCAGATTTGAGCTGCATGATGGCATAGTAGAAAATGCTGCCTTCATTTAAAACTCGATACCTGCTTTGTTTCCTGTCTGTGCTATATTCTGTGTGCAATTCCATCTTCTCCTTATTTTGCTTTGTCTCTTATATGCGGGCTATTGTAGTCATTTTGAACAATGTGTGGTGCTGAAATATTTCTCTATTATTTCTGGTCTCTTTGATTGTAATGCTTTGTTTACTGTTGTTGTTATTTTTTTTCTTTCTGCCAAGTCAGTGAAGTCATTCAGATAGCCTTGTATTTTGAGTCACTTAACACTTTCCAGTCACTGTGGCTCATGTGTCAATTGGTGATGTAGAGTGTTTTATTAAATAAATAGACCCCACGTTACTTAAGATTTCCAAGTTCATGATCTTGCCATCTTAAATACATTTTCTGTTTTTTTGCCATATTACAAAGGCTTGCCTGACAGAGTTGGCACCATGCTTGTCATATAGGTGTCTTTTTGTGCTTAAACTTCTGCAATCTGTGGGAAAAAAACACTGTTGATACACTCTTTTGATGAAAGTTATTCCCTTGTGCCACAGGAGTATTTTTAGGCCATGATGGCAATATGCATGAGTGTCTCCAGGCATGAACTAGACTACCCTTCAGATCTAGTTTCTGTTTTCTACCAGAATATGTTCCCACTCTCTGCCACCATCTGCTGGCACAACCAAGCTCATGTGAAACCAGCAATACAAACTGGTGCTATAATTTCATTTAGATAATATAAATTTTAATGAAAAAACCTTCCCTCACACCCAGTACTTCCAAGAAAGCATTCAACAATTTGTTGACAAACAAGACATCAAGTGAAGCATATTTTCTGAAATGCCAACGAGAATTTTACTCCTGTAGCATGCTGCAAATATTTCACGGTTATCAAACTCGCTTATTTTTGATTTGCGACTTTTTTTTATATTGTGAGCTGCACTAGAGAAGGAACTGCTTGATGCCAGAATGATGTGATCTTTAAAAAACGAGAGAAAAGGAGTAAGCAGTCATTATGTGCATGTTGCTGCAGACTAAAGGACAGTATTAATAGAACCTCAACTCCACATAGAAGTCAAATATCCCCAGGCCCTTGGAGACAAAATTGCTACCATGAGGGGCTTTAGTTTTCTATTTTTTTCCAGTTAGTTTTTTTTGTTTAGGTATTATAAGTGGCTTAGCCGCTCAAAAGTATTGTAAAGCTGTTTTTCAAATTGCATTTGAGGGAGGAAAGCTTGTATTGAATTTTTTACCATTTGTTTTATTTGGAATTTTTCCTTTGGTCTGTATGTGCCTGTCGTAGATGGCACCACTTTGGGGTTTCATCGAGTTGCTGTGCTGTTTTTAAAAACATTTCTATATCACTGAGACAATGCAGAATGACTACTTAGGTTTTAATGGAATCTTTACTGCAGCTGTGTTCAGCTCATAAATAATGATAAATATTTCAATCATACTGCGGACTAACCTTAAAGTAATTACCTTCAGTAGCCTGCATTTTATATTAACCTTGGGTTGTGCAGCATTTGCTTCTGTCTCTTGAGAGCTGTGTGTCTGTCTTCATCATAGACATTGAAAATTCCAACATTGTCCTTTACTATCAAGCAGGTTCCTTCAGTTCTCTCCTCGGCATTTTTTCCCCACAAAAATAAAGGTGGCATTGGCTAAAGTTGACATGACACTTTGTTGCTAGGTTTCTACCCTAGAGACCTGCAGCTAAGCTGGCTTCCTGCATATTTCAGAGTTTTTTCAAGTCCCTGCTTACTCTGAAACTGAACATTCTGGACTATTTGTCTGTCCTACTTAACACCAAATAATCCTGTGTTCCATGTGAAATTCTTCAAAGGACAGCATTGAGATATTTAGCAGGCTTGAAGCATGCATCCTCAGCTTTGTGGCAGCCTCTCTTTGAACCTGTCTCCAAATATTCTGGTAAATCAGCCTCTTTGATTTTAATGTTCATGTTGCTGACCCTCTTGCCTGGTCCTTTCAAAAGTTGGCATTATTATAGACTAATCTGCAAAATGTAATAGTTGATTCTTTGTCATTTTTTTTTCTAATTCTTTCTGTGTAAGCATTTTTTTTTTACTTTAATCCATCCATTTGTTCACTGAACCTGCTTAATCCAAGGTTAGGGTCACGAGGAATTGTCTATCCTGATTACACCGCAGAATGGGGAACCAGTCAGTCGCAAAGCAACTAAGGTTAAGTATTAACTGTATTTCTATATATACTAGTGCCACTCAATAACAACTGCTTTAGGTCTTTGAATTATTTCAGTTTCCTGATTGGTGCTTTTAATTTACATTGCCTGGATGGAATCTGATTGGATTCACACATGACTTTGCTGTTAGTAAGCAGATTTTCATGGAGATTATTAGGGTTGTAGAATCATAGCCCCAAAGTCTTGGGTTCATATATATCTGCCTGATTTCCGCCGTTTTGTGTGGACTTTGCGTGTTCATCCTGTGTCATTTTCTCTATACTTAATCAGGTTTACTTAAACATCACAAAGATGTGCAGGTTAGGTTGGCTGGCAACTTAAAATCCATAGTTGACTCGCTGGCAGTGAGCTTGAGTGTGTCTGTATGTTTATGTGGTGTGTAATACTCTGATGTTCCTTCCAGGGATGTTTCTTGACCTTCTCTCCATGCTGCATGGCTCCAGCTCCCCACAACCCAATAACTGGATGAAGTGGCATCTAATAATGAAAGGATTTATGGAATTTTTTGTGAACCTGTATATCCATCCATCCATTGTCTAACCCGCTGAATCCGAATACAGGGTCACGGGGGTCTGCTGGAGCCAATCCCAGCCAACACAGGGCACAAGGCAGGAACCAATCCTGGGCAGAGTGCCAACCCACCGCAGGACACACACAAACACACCCACACACCAAGCACACACTAGGGCCAATTTAGAATCGCCAATCCACCTAACCTGAATGTCTTTGGATTGTGGGAGGAAACCGGAGTGCCCGGAGGAAACCCACGCAGACACGGGAGAACATGCAAACTCCACGCGGGGAGGACCCGGGAAGCGAACCCGGGTCTCCTAACTGCGAGGCAGCAGCGCTACCACTGCGCCACCGTGCCGCCCTGAACCTGTATATGTATTTCTTAATTGGATAATTACAGTATGAAATAAATGTAAAAACTATACTTTTGCAGACAGATTTCTGTTGGCACAAAGACAATGTAAGAGCAGTGAGGAAGATTATATAAACAGACAGGCATTCCCAGTATGTCTTACATGCTTGAGGGCTGAGATACACACATGCATCTGCATTTTTGTAGTATGTGCTGCATAACTGCAGCATGCCCTATGTGTTTGCACATTGATCTATACCTTTGCTGTTTATTGTGCACATGCTCATATTGTGAGTTTCCACATTCACATAATTCCATAAAATTTCCCAGGGGCCTTGTATGTAACCTAGTGAGTTAATTTATATTTAAGAAGTGGAAATTTCATTGCATACATTACTAAGAGAGAAACCAGGCTAGAAGCAGTAGCTGTCATGACAGTCTATTGCTAGAGACGAGGTACAGTAAGTGGTTGGTAACACGGAGAACAGAACAATGAGATATTTTTTGAGAGGCAGAAAGGAGACATGCTGTAACCTTTAGAGCTCTTCTGTCTATTACAGACCACCAGAGGTTGCTGTGGCCTGTTGGTATCAAGCTATTTTAAGGCAACCCTTCATCATAGAAGAAAATTCTAAGTGAGATTTAAATGGCTGTCTAGCAGAAGGATATACAGTAGTGACACTCTAGCTGAAAGGAGCAGTAGCACAGATACTGTAGACAAGAAATTAGGTTTTTGTTTTTTTGGAAGAGAAATTAGTAAGTGATTGAGGAGATGGGGAAAACAGGCCAGATCCATTTAGAAGCGATGCCAACATGCATAAAAAAGCAGGTCCGCAGAAAGATATAGATGGCTTTATATAATCTGTGCTTACAGTAGTACACAAATCATCTTTGGTGTGTCTATGCAAGTGTCTGGCTTGAGGGGTGGGGCAAGACCATGCCATGCAGCAGCCTGTAGTCAAATAAAATTTTAAGCCAAATTCTGACACGCCTGGTGACATTGGTCTGCCATAATCTTCACTTTTCATGTGGCAATTAACATATTTTAGACTAAACTTTGAAAAGGAGGGATTTTTTAACTAAGTTAAATGATAGGAAACCAAAATTAGCATTTTGAGAGAGCTGCTCTGAAATGACCGCTTGGGGTCAGTCTGCAGTGGTTATGCATTCACTTAGTGGAGGATCTGAAGGGACCAGAGTTAAAAATTTAACTTTTTATTGTTTGACATTTTCATCTTCTAGTATATTGTTTCAGCGCAGTGCTTTCAAGTTAAATTGGAATAGGTACATGCCTCGCTTTTTAAAATTGTTGGTAACTATTGCATTAGGGTGGGGTAACTTTATTTGTGGATACTGGTAAGGTTTGTTTTGCCCACCAATACAGAATTATATTGTGCATCAAATTCCAGTCAGCAATGCACTGGTCCATTAATTTGTACACTATGTGTGTGTGTTCGTGCTTTGCAAATTTATGTTTTTACTTTATCTGTTCTGATACTTGGTAGCCTTATTTATTCAGCAAATCACATGACATGTGTCTATAGGTGTGGTGAATTATCCAACCTTACATTCTATAAACCTGCTTTCTTCAGTGAAGAGAACTTAAGTCAAGTTTATTGTCCTGTTTACATAGTGCGATAAAATTCTTGTCTATGCGGACAATATCTTGCAAATGCCCAGATATTTGATAATCGTTATGCTGATGTTGGATGGGACTTCCATTTCTTCACAGTCCAGAAATTTACAATTTCTGAATACCAGTGAACTGGTACATGGATTTCATCTCAACGACTAAGCATGACTGGTATATTTCATACTTGAAATATAAATATACGGGGTGGAAGGAACACCCAGAAGGGTTTAATGGTGTGTGAGTGGGTTTGTATATTGACCTTTGAAAAGTAGAATGCTCATTCCATCAAAATGCAGAACACATTGGAGTGGAATTGTTTGCTGTGATGGGAAGAGCAGGTTACCCACAGCCAGAGGTGTGGTTTTGAGGAGCCAAAACATATGGTTTGCAGTTGACAGTGCTAGGATTTGCACCTATACTTATTGATTAAGACAGTATTTAAGACACGGGTGTCAAAATCTGGGCCTGGAAGTCCGCAGTGGCAGCAGGTTTTCATTCTAACCATCTTCTTCATTAGTGACCAGTTTTAGCTGCTAATTAACTTCTTTTGTCTTAGTTTTAATTAACTTAACTCAGGGCCCGTAGTTGTCTCTTCTTCCTTAATTAGCAGCCAAGCAATAGTAAGACGCAAAACAAGCCACCACATGAGCAGCTCATCTGTGAGCTGAAAATAAAGAAAGGTGAAGGTCTCAGTAAGGTTGATCTCTCTTGTCACCAAAACATTTTGACGGTTTTCTTAGAAAAAACTGAAAAAATCAACAGTTTTGGAAATGTCTTCTGTGGCAGAATGAGAGCAGCAACAAGCCATGGAATTAAATAATGAGTTGAATTGACAGCAAGAATCAGCTTCTCATTAAGAGATTGGTTAGGGTTGAATTGGTTGGAGTTTGAAATTCCAGTTTAGCTGGTCATCTGTTGGCTCATTTCACATCTCATTTCTGTTTGGTTGTCATTTATTGAAGAAAGGAATAAATTCAGAAGACTGAATCCTTAAAAACAGGGCTAATAAAATGAAGGGAAAAGAAGTTAATTAGCAGTGAAAACTGGTCACTGATTAGGAAAAGGGTTAGAATGAAAACCTGCAGCCACTGCAACACCCACGATTTAAGACATTTTTTCAGTGGATCATTCTTTTAGAATAGCCCAACTTTGGAGAAGTTATATACAGTATTTTCCTGTAGGCTGTTACGAGGCTGACCCCTCCTGGCCAGCATACAAGTAGACCTTATCATTTTTGCCGCACTCAAATATATTTATTTTGGGACACAGTCTGGATATTGCCAGTAAGGGTTATCATATGATTGCTGCATTCCCCTGTAAATATTTTAGTTAATACCTTGTTGCATGAAGTCTTGAAGTGTATTTTTATATTGAGAATAAGGTATTTCTTAATTTTTAGGTTACCAGTTTCAGAGCCAGAAGGCCTACTTTCCGTTTTTAATATTAAAATGAAAACCATGAAATGGCAGACCCTTGTATGCAGGTTCTTCCTTTTATGCCTGTAGTTGGTGAGATATCACAGCACTAGCTAGACAAAGTGGGTTTAGGAAATCAGTAATAGAGTAAGTCAGGAATGTGGCACACAGCACCGGGGTGCCAGGTTCAAATCCCTGCCTGGCCCTTCTTTTATAGACTTTGAGCATTCTCTCCATACCTGTTGATTTTCTCCACCATATCCCAAAGACAAGCATATTAGGTTAACTGGAAACTCTAAACTGACACAGTACGAATGAAGTTTTGAGTGTGTGTGAATGCCTTACATGACCTGTTATCCTTGTGTATCCCAGTGCTGCTCAGATTGTCTGCGGTTTCCTGCCACCCTGATCTGGATAACAAGTGAATGGATGCATGGGTGAATTTTCTTCAGCAGAGGTGGATACTAACCTAATTTCTTTTTGTAAAGTGATTTCAAATGGTTTAAGGAAAGGGCAGTAAATCTTCTCATTTCTTTCCATGTTTGTGTTTTTGTGGGTGAGAAGAGACTCTAGGATGAAGTAAATAATAAACCTTCATAGCCATTAAACCCACCAAGCAGACAAACATAGCATCTCTCATCCTGTGGTTCATAGCTGCCAATGAGAGGCACGTGGCTTGGATAAGATGGTATTGTACAGAGTGTTGGTTTTGGCATAGCTCATTGTGCTATAATTCTTAAGACTTTTCCCTAAGGCTGCAGAAAGTCAGCCAAAACACGAGCTTTAGTAAATGGCTGCATTGTGACTGGGGGTTTGGCACACCTTGTGTACTGTCTGATTTTACACTTGAGCAGCACAAGTCTTCATACAGAATATACGTTGTAACTGCTGACCTTTATGTAGACGGCCCCTTGGCTCCTTGAGCCCACTTGCTTCTTTGGTCCCAATTAGTGTACAATGTACCATTGTCTAATGTCCTACTTGTCAGGTTTACCTTTGGGATTATTTAGAGGTTCTGAGCAAGGTGGGCTTGGCTCATCATAATCATTTCACTTTCTGTTATATTCTGCACCTTTTTATCTTTTTTTTTTTTTTTTTCTTTGTTTATAATCTCTTCTGGGCCTGAATTTTAGTGGCAAACCTAAATTACACCCTGGCAATAAGTTGAGAGAGAGAGAGAGCACTCCAGCAGCTGTTGTGTCCATTTCCAGCCCTGCCTCTGAGTTTTTATGGATGTACTTCCAGATGACATTTCTATGTTTAAGCCCCTCTGCCGAAATCAGACTTGTAAAATGCGTGTGCTCCTAACATATGGAGTAGTCTGTTAATATTTGCATTGAAGGCTGTGGCCTTTAGCAGCAATCTTCACGTGTCATTTATATGGAAGATTATCTTCAAAAGTTTAAGTTGAATTGCACATTTCATTAAATCTTAGGGTGAAGGTTACCTCAGCCCCTGCTGGGTACAGGCATAAACTTTACATATTCATTCACATTTTCTATTATTTGGTCAGTTTAACAGATTAAAAAAAAAAATAAAGTGATTGTTGCACAAAATGTTTGGGCACCTTAACATTTAGAACTTAGTAACACCACCTTTCATTGAAATCTCTGCTTCAGTAGTATCTTTCTGTTCTTGCTTTAGGAGTTTTTCTCATTCTTCTTTGCAGAACTTTCCTAGCTCAGAAATATTCTTAGGTCTTCTTCTATGCACTACAAGTTTGAGATCTCTCCACTGATTTTTAAATACATGAAAGCCATTTCAAACCCAATTTTTCACAGTCTGTTAAATTCAGAAAAGTATCAGTAATTGTGCATTGGAATGTATGGCAATTTTATATATAAAGTCGGGCTAACTTCTCTTTCTGAGCGATTTATTGAAGCATGATGTTTGACCATGGTTGTCCATACTTCTTTATACAGCTGTACACAGCCTGTTAATGTGATTGAGTAGCGAGCTGTATCTTCTGTGCTCAGTTAATACATGAAGCACACTGAACATTTAATCGCAATTTTGTCTGTCCTAGTCCCATTTAATTGATTGAGTGGCATTATCCCCAACCCATCCTGAGAAATGTTTATCGCATTTGTAATTTTATTTGAAGACCTATGCCTTTGCATTACAGGACATATGTGCTCATTTACAATTATAAGAGCACTTAGTGCCTTAATGGTTAGTGCTACTGCCTCGCTGAGTTTGATTACCCCACCCAGCCTCTGTCTTTGTGGAGACTACAAATTCTCCTACTGTCTGCATGAGTTTATCTCTTGGTAATCTGTTTTCTCCTACCTCCCAAAGCCATACATGTTAAGTTAATTGCTGTTTTTAAATAGGCCCCCATCTGGGCGTTTCTTGAGTGGTCAGCAGTGGACTGGTATGCCATCTAAGGTTGGTTTCTGCCCTGTGCCTGATACGTATAGGAGAGGCTGCTGCTCCTAGCTGTCCTGAATTTTCTTAAGTGGGTGTAAGACTACCGTATATACTCAACGTATAAGTCGGGTCTTGAAACCCGAAAAAGCGATCATAAAATCAGACCTTATACGCCCGTTCAAAAATGCAACACTTAATTTTTTTTTTCACATCTTCTTCTCTTCTTCAATTTCGCATCATTTTCTCAGACGCATTGCATTTTGTTACAGCAGCGCAGTTACCAATTTCTTTCGCTACTTCAACGACATTTAATTCAGCGATACAGCACATTGCCGCACCCACATAGAAAAATAAGGCAGTGTGCTCTGAGGTTACTCTGTCAGGTTGTCGTTAGCATATCATAATCTCTTGGACCAATAGCGTGAGTCTTCCGCATTCAGGTTAAATGAATGACATTATAAAGTACCAGAAATTATATGGTGAAATCAAGTCTCAACTTATCCGTGGAAGAACTTATCTGCGAGTATATACGGTATATCAGCAATTATCAGTAATTTAAGGAAAACTCAGGTATACACCATGGTGTATGTAAATCCCCTGTTTATTAAAATACCTTTCTTTCTTTCACTGTTTCGACAGTTCTGTCTATCTGTCTTGGGGTAGTTTAATTCTTTTTTGGTAATGGTTGTTGGGGCTATGTTACCATTTTTCGAAAGGGGCTGCTTTTTTATAATTTTGACTGTTACCACTTTGAGGAATTATTACAGACTAAACATATTTTGATAATTAGAACACATTCATAATAATGTAGTGAGTAATGCAGTAACAATAGACACAGCTGGTGACACATTCGTTCACTGCTGAACTGTTTTCACAACAGTAGAAAAGCAAATTATAATGTGATCAAAGAAACATAACACTCCTCCCTCCCACTTCTGTGAGTGGATGCCACACTCTGCCTTTCATTTACTTCTTTTATTAAATAGAGTCTGCTTCTTTTCTTGTGTATGAATTTGAGAAGAACAAATTGAGGTAATAGTGTCCAGAAAAGTCTACAGCAGTGATTTTTATCACAGCCTTTGAAAACTCACTGTGCCTTCTGCTTTTTATTGTAGCTCTGTACTTAACCTGTGAATAATCATCCATTTTCTGAGCCCACTTATTCAGTTAAGGGTCACGAGTAGTATAATTCAACACTGAGTAAACTGAACCCATAGATGCAAGGCCTGAAAGAAGAGGCCACATCCTGAATTGCAAGAAGACAGACCACAAGGTAATTGTGCCTGATGAGAAGAGTGTTTGTTTAAAACTGGCACTGAATTGTTGACTGGCATTTGAGTTAATTAATTGCATCATTAAGCATTCAGCTTTGTCTCACGCCCTCAGTCTTGCCCAGTCTGCTGCTCCACATATTTTTTCTGTTTCTTTCTACAGGAACTCAAGCGGTCTCTTTATGCTTTCCTGGTGTGCATTAACAGCTAGCACTGCATTGCCAAGTCTAACATAACATTTTTTTTTTTTGTTCAAGTGAGTTGTTTTTATACTCATTTTAATGTCCTGCTAATTCATGAAACTCAGCGTCCACAATAATAAAAATCAGCAGACATAAGACTGTTTAAATTTAAGAAAATCTGGCCAGCACAACTCTTGGACAACAAGGTACATATCCTCTCAAGATGTCTTCATCAAGGGTTGATGACAGAACTCTGTAGCCACTTGAAATTGTTGTCCAACAGCATTGTGCCTATCAGGTTTAATTGCCTGTCTACTAAATAAGGCCTCTCCATTCCTCCTTAACCTGCGTCAGAGTTGCTTAATCCTTTTTTTGCAACCTTTCATCCCCTGCTGTGAGGGGTCAGATTTGGAAGTCTTAACAAGAGATTAGATGATGCTGTACTGGTTCCTTGGCTGTGGTACAGTAACAGTCCTGCCAGTTGATGGCTTTGTCTGCAATATGCTACCTTGGCTATACTGTGAGATTAAAGGGGCTTTATTTGGTAAGGTGTAAGATATAAGGAGCACTTCCTTTTATCTGCTCTGCAGGATGAGGCTGCTTTGAATCAGTGTAAATCTCAAGGAACTTTTTGCCCTTTTCCCTCAAAGCCATTTTGTAAACGTAACCAATTTGAGTTTGACTTCTTCACACCATCAGGAGAAGGACTGACTAGCATTGACCCGACTACGGGCCATCCTTAGGTTCCCAGTCATCAAAAGTCACTTAACACAGAGCATGTTAGAGCATTTATTTAATGTTTTTTTTTTTTTTTAACAAAAGTCAGTCATTTTAATCTCATCTTTTAGGTTAAAAAGATTTTTCTCCTTTAGATGATATTTGTAGCTCATATGCTACATTTTTGGAATTAAAGTTGAAACTCTTCACCAGTATTTCATAGCACTATGCTTATATTCACTGTATAATACAAAGATCACAAATTAAAAGAAATTTGCACTACTTTGATCAATTAGTCTTTTTCTTTTTTTGATACTGTAATTCGTTACTGTCATTTGGGTCAGTTGAACAGACATACTTAAGATTTGCAATTCTGCCACACTTTGGAGTCTGTGAATTCTACATGTGATCCTTGGAGTGTGTTTGGCCGTATGGTACAATGGGGTTGTACTCCTGTTTAGTTTAAGACAGCAGAACCCACATTCATTAAGCAGTTACTGATTTATTTCTGTATTTTTTATGAGCAGTGCTTTTTGAGAGGATACAGAACTGAATGGCACATCAGCAACTTTTTTTTTTTAATCTTGATATGTTCAGCATATGACTTTTCCCGCATAAAGCGATGGTTTTCAGCAATAAAATATGCAGGGTAGTATTTATTTAAGTGATGGGGAATGAAATGGAAGAATCATCCTTTCTGAAAATGTTATACTCTTCTTTCCTTTTGTGCTGTTAACTAACTAGAGCTGCAGCACTTATCTGTGTCAGGCTGGCAAATCGGTTTCATGTCATGTACTGTATGTAGTTCCTTAATCTACTTGAATCTACTTGGAATAGCCATTTTACCATTGTGTGCGTAGCATTGAAGTATTTTATGAAAAATGACAGTTCTGCATGATGCTGGCCAGAAGTACAAAGTGACCTGGCTTTTGTTTGCAGATTGCTTATCTGTGCATGATGGGATCCATCTACTTACAATATACTGTCACCCTTGGGTCACAGATTTGCACAGAAACACAGGAGGTTGTAGAAACAGGTACTTTATTGAAACACTGCAAACAAACATTTGTCCCTTTTTCAAAAGTTTAAACGTGCTCCATGACAAGTCAGAGATGACAGTTCCGCCAGGAGCAGAGAATGTCAGAGAGAGAGAAAAGCAAACAATCAATTCCAAATCTGACAGGTGCCGTACAGGCTTTTAAGTAAGCGGAGTACCGCAGAAGAGGCTTATCATGCGACAGAGCCACCAGTAAGGTAAGGAGCAATGTGAAGGTAGTCTGTCAAAGTTTTTCAGTGGTTTTCCCAAGAATGTCTGTATTCTCTGAGGGTGCGATCAGCCCCCCACCACACAATACACATTCTACATTAGAGCAGTAGAACAATTTTGACAAGAGTAGGTCATTCAGCCCAACAAAGCTTGTCAGTCCTTATTAATAACTGAGACTATATATATAGTTACTTTATTATATATTCTGTAGTGCCAGAATAAGATTTCAGTGTTTAGTCAACAGTGACTAAATGTCAATGTTGTATGCACTGTATACAAATCTAGAACCAACCCATCATTATTAATACTATTTACATATTTAGCTCCTCATTAATTGAAATCAGAAAAGCTATGAACATGACCATAATTTTTCAATTGCTTAACAAATTTTGGCCTTACCGGTGAGTAACACATGATGAATTCTGAGATCAAGTGGATTAAGATGCAGTCTAATAAGACGAAAAAGGGAATGAATGTAAACGTCCATTAGCATTTCGGCCAAGGTTCCAGCTTGACGTTCAACTGAAAATAAGTGGTAGGTGTTGAAATGTGCTTTTCACTAACACTCTCTGTCATGCTTCAGCACAGACAGATTCTAAGGTCCAGATGTTTAAAGCTGTTAGAGTTTTATCTTAAGAGATTGCCTATTAAGAAATATTATCTCAGGAAAGTTGCAGATTGTGTACTCATTTTTATTTGTTCTTAAAATTCAGCTTAATGCATGTATATTTTCTACTCCAAAAACTTCTGACCATCATTGAAGGTTCTAACTGTGCCCAGTGTTGCTGGATAGGCACCATCTCCATGTGGCCCGGAATCAAATTAGGTGGTTAAAAAACTTTAAGAAACCAATGTAAACTCACTATGCTTGCGGCAACCATGCTTTGTGGCTGTCTTAGACTTTGATTGGTTTACCTGCCTTACTCTTCCCTGTCTAGTGTGCTGTTGACGTCTTAGAAATTCATGTGGTAATCATTTCAGGTTTGTAGTACTATCCATCCATTTTCTGTTACATGGTGTCTAGTGATTTTGGATGGTGTGGTAGCCCATCATAGGTTACACTTACATATGTACATCATTTGGAAGGACCCAAGTTACAAACCCTAATTACCTAACCACATTTCTCTCTTGTAGTGTTAGGGTTTCATTCCTGAATTTAGATTCTGTTTTATTTGTTTTTTTTATATATATAAATTATTTGGTGATATTTCTTACTAAATATGTTCCTTGATCATTTTGTGCTTTTCTTTTTATCTTTTTTCCCCATGTTAATTTAGTTTGTTTTTTATCCTACTGTGACCCTTACCAGGAAAGCAGATAAGAAGGCGAGCCAAGTGTGTTTTGTTCTTTTAATATTGAGCCGATAGGGGTGGAGCCCCCTGATGTTGCAGCTGTGGAGACTGATCTCTGCTTTCTGGTATTGTTATTTGGCTCATTTAGGATTCCCTGTGTTTTGTAAATGTTCATCTTGATTCTCTGCATTTTTAAAATTTTGCTCTTGTCCAGGGTTGTTGATTTTGGTGGATAATTGACTTGTAAGTAATCTTCTGTTACTTTTTGCTTTTGTTTTAATTTTTTAATCTTTTGTGAATAAACTTTAATTGCTCGAATACTTTGGTTTGTTACTAGGGTGAGGGGTTTCGTATAGTTCCCCTTTTCCATTATGAGTACAGCTTTGATTTTAAAATTTGAAAGCCTAATTTTAAGTTTCATTTCAGACAGCACTCAGGCTGATTTTTAATATTTTGGTGCAATGAGGCAGAAATCATAACCATAGTGCCAAAAAGCTGCTCCAACAATCGACTCATATTTTAAACCGGCTTAATGCAGTGTTTCAGCATTTACTGGCAGCATCAACCACAGTATAAAAACCAACTCTAGACAGGACATTAGTCTGACAAAAGGTGACACCATTCCCATTCACACTGGCCAAATAACCTTCTTAATTACACAATTAAAATGTAATACATTATTGTGACTGGAGTTTAAACATATAGAAATATTTCTAATATATTAGATTATAAAAACAGTACATGACAATAGGGCACTTTTAATTTACTTTTGAGTAAACATTCAGCTGGATGTGAAGCATTTTCAGATCCCAGATGTGGAGCTCACCATCGTCTGCCATTCCAGACAAGGAGAACCACTTTACAGCACCCCATCTTGTGCCATGTAGAGTCAACAATGTTAAAGTGGAGATGGAGGAAGTAAAGAAAGCACAGACTGGTTACAATCTCATGTTAGTAAAAATATATTGTCCCTTTTATCAATGCTACCTTGCAGTTGCTGCAGGTATTAAACATTTGCATGTGAAGCAGAAGTAGGCCCTTGGGTGTTTGTAATTGGAAAATAAAAGAAAACAAATTGAATGTGATTAAACTGTTTGAATACAAAAAAGAGTTTGGCTTTGGTCAACAGACATCCCTGACACAAATTTTATTGAATACTGTAGTCATTCTTGACTAATAAAAGCATATTCAACACATCTGGGTCCTAGGTATTACCAGTTGGGTCAGTGGTAGCTGTGTAGTTATTAGTTTAACTGAGCCTGTTTAAATGGGGTGTTAATCTGATTCTGATTTAGTCCCTTGTGTCCGTGTCATTTAGAAATTATTAAAAAAACTCTCCATTTTACAACATTTGATTGAAAGTCACATACACTTTTATCCCAAGAAAAGCGACCTACAGGTTTACCTGCACAACACAAAGCGGGTTTGAAGAATATTGACAAGAAAAGTTGTGTTAGTGTGTGTGTGTGTGTGTTTTGTGGAAGGAAGGCTCTGTTTGTTTTCCGTTTGCTAGGCACCAGCAGTGACTCTAATCCTGTCCTCTTGGCCTGGTGATTGATAGTGGGAGGCACACGCTTAATACAGCTGCCACTTTTTTTTTTACAGTGCCTAAAAAGCATTTTGTGTAGTTATTAGATCAATATTTTTAGATGCTCCTTTCAGAATATTTGGACAGACCCCACTAAAGAAGCTGGTAAGTTTTTGTAGGCAGGAGCATGTACTTAATGCCACATTTCTCTAAACAGGTCTCACTTTTTAGGATGCTCTGGTAGACAGAAAATGTTATTCTTTGCCTCTGTGACTGCTGGAGTCAAAGTGTGCTAGAGGAGAACATGAAAACCAGCTGGCCAAATGAACCAATACCATGGAAAATCCACAACTTTGAGCATATCTTCTCCGAGCTTAAGCTCTGCCATTCGCAGGGAGTGCTGGGGGTGGGGGTGGTGGGGGTGTATTTATAGAGCAGTAAATAACCCCCCTGTGATTTCTGGCATCACACTCTTTCTGTGACAGCAGGCAGGCTTTAAAATAGTTCTCTCCTGCTACAGACCACGCAGCAGCAGTTATCTTCAAAGACACTGGATCCTTAATGAAGGTTTGGGCTGCTCTGCTATTTTTTTATCTTCTTCGTTTTTTTTTCTGGATTTGTGGAAGTCCACTTCTCAAAGAAGAATCTTGACAGTTCTATTTTCACCGTGCTTTGAATTGATCTGTAAGCCTATGGAAATGTCCCACAAAATGTTTTCTCAGTGTGGACAGGAACAGGTAATGTGAGCCATAGGTGTGCAGATTTGAAAAAAAAACAACTCAAAACTGGGCTAAAACGCTTATGCTGTCAGGCTTTGATTAGGTCGAAGTGAGATCACCATGCCGGGACATGACTGGAGTCCAGATTTGGAGATGTATGCTAAGAGACAGGTTAGTGGGCATAACTCTCCATCCTCCTCATCCCTTCTCTCTCTCTCTCTTTTTTTATTGTGTAGTTTAGGCTTAAAATTCAAAGTAATGGCTTGGAACCTCATGGATCTTAAACAGATTAGATGCCCTGCACCTTTTCTTGTGCGTGGCAATACTTTATAAAGTGTCGTAAAAAATCATGGAAGGAAGGACCAGTTACTGTATGTATGTTTTCAGAAATACCCAAAAGCTTTACAGGCGCATGAATATGATATATAAAATGTTACACAATTAGGAAATGTAAAGCAATTCAAAGATGTGCTAGAGAACTTTCATACTCTTCTAATTTCCTTTAGTCTTTGAATTTCTTGAGTCATGCATTACTAATTGTGGACAGGCCCAGGAACTCCTTTAAATAGTTTTAGTTAGATGTGTTTGTCTGTATATGTATGTCTGTGTATATATATGAAAAGTATACTAACATATAAACCACTGTGAGATTTAGACATTATGTTTAATGCTGTATTATGCTTGATGATGCATCATGGGGTGCTGCTTGTAATGAAATTATAAACGTGTGCTAATATCCCAGAGGGTGCCCATGACTTTAATGCATTTACATTTAAATGTCTATTATGCGACACAAATTACAATTAAATAACGTATTTACTCTGTACTACTCTGGCATACCTGATACTTGCTGGGTTCTTCTCCATGTTGTGTTTCATAAATTGTGCATCAGGAAAGTTTATCTTGGAAGTACTTGTAACTGTAAGTGGTGCTTGAAGTGGAAATTAAGTGTCAGTACCCCCTACTGTGAATTTCTATTGTGAATATAAGACAGTAGAAGATACTGCTAAAGTATAGAATGTATTTTTCTTTACTGATCAACTTCCAGTATTTCAAATTAAAACCTGCCTACGGCTTTGGGGCATCTAGAGAACTGGTGTGCAGTGAATAGCTATGAAGCAGCTGAATGAAAACTGTTCAGTCATGTTACAGCATTGGCAGCCTTGGTGGCAATGGTTGCCACCTTGTTGCCAGGCTAACATTATGAGAGACATGTGAAGTTCATTCTATTTAGCCTACATAACACTAAAAGAAATGTAGTAGGAAAGGAAATGTAAGCTGACTTGCGTGAGTTAGAGTACCCTGGATAATGAAGTTTAGTAAGGATTACTGTAAGGGACACCTCCAGCCAGCAGTATTTTCCTTGAGAGAGTGTCCGTGTATCCTGTCTCATTAGGCAGAAGCTGAAGAGTCCCAGGAGTTTTGTGAGTAGTGCAGAAGAAGTCAGTGAGAGCAAAACCAACAAGTGCCGGTACCAGCCCACTTCAAGCACAGACTCTTAAGTTTTAGTCTTTAGGTTTGTGCCTTTGAGTTGCACTTCAGCCTTTGCTTAATGCCTGGATATGCACTCTTTTGAAAAGTGGTTATATTTTCTCTATTTTGTTTCCATTCTGTACCCCAAGACAGTTTTCCCTGATGATAATTAGCAGTAGTTCAGTTCAGTTTATTTCTGTATAGAGCTCTTAACTTCAAGCACACAGTGTGGGTAATGAGTTCACAGGCAGATACGAATACTAATGAATACTAACTTAACAAATTACTAATTATATGGGCTGGCGCCCTGCCCGGGGTTTGTTTCCTGCCTTGCGCCCTGTGTTGGCTGGGATTGGCTCCAACAGACTCCCGTGACCCTGTAGTTAGGATATAGCGGGTTAGAAAATGGATGGATGGATGGATGGGTTGGATAATGGATGGATGGATGATTAGTACCCATAAAGACACATATTTGTTTAAAAAGGAAGGAAGCAAAGTGGTTTGAAACTGATAAGCATAAATGCAACATGGTAATTTATGCTTATTAATTAATTGTTGAACTAAAACCAGTTGAAACCAAAGCATACTGTGTGTAGTATATCTGATATAAATCTGAGGCACTTCCACTCTGATTAAAGGCAGAAGGGCTCATTTTTACCGCGGAATGCAGCCCAACTCTGTAAATTGTGGGAAGTATTTCTCATCCTCTGTGTTAGCGGTGGGCCATTATTAAATTATTCTTCACTTCTCTTGTTTTCTGACTAGAGCTCTTTTCTGAGAAGTTGGCTGGATAACCTCAGTGGTCAGGCTGTGAACACAAAACCTGCACCTAGTAACTGGTTGTCTCTGATATTTGGAATATTCTGTTAAACTTTCCAAATCTTTGTGCTTCTATTAAATATGCTTGCTTTCTCTATCTTGTTAACACAGTTCTCAGATGAGAATCCTTTCCTTGTCAAACTTCAACACATACAAAAGATTCCTGTCCCTTTATTGCACACACTGTCCGCACTCCAAAATGAGCTTTCACATCCCCTCCCTTTCTTTCTCACATTTTGCTCAGATTTTTCCATATAGAAGCTTATTATTTTTGAGCACTGGGATGGAAAGCTCTCATGGGCACAAGGTCCGTGGAGGCTAAGGATCTGCAGAACCACATATTTGTGGCTGTCTTGGGGTTTTCTGTGTTAAATGTAATTTTTGTGGCATTTAAAATGCAAGTTTTCTGAAGAGTTCACCCCCCACACACACCTCTTGCAATTTCCCTACTATTTCTTGGCTGGAACACTTTTTCTTTTGTAGCCTACCCTGTTTTAAGTGATGGTCTGCTTTCATCTGAATATGATCAGTATTATTTTTTTATTCATAATTTTCGTTAGCAACAATTTTAAGTCAATCAGAATGCAAGAAAGCTTATGCGTTACATCATTATTTATCATCCTGAGAAGTGAAAGCACTTTTGGAGAGACTAAGCAGGAGAACACTCCTTCAATTTGACTTCATGCTCCATAACCGGACAGAACACCCACTAATTGTCCCTGAACACGTGAAGCTCAGCAATAAAGGGCAACCTTCCCCTCCTTTGTTGTAGCTACTGAGCAGGCAAACAGGAATACTTTCCAACCTGGGGCAATGTGAAATAATTAAGCTTTTTTTCTTTGTAAATTTAAATGTGGGCTACTACAATGAGCGACACGTTCTCTATAGACAGATAGTTAAAGTTTATTTTCATATTTACTCAGTACGTTACAGTTCTTATTCTGAATTAGCAAAAATTTATAAATGATTTTTGCTGGACCTCTACCAGTATCAGTTGTTTTAAATATCATTATCCAAAAAATCATATCACGATCCTTTTAACACAAAATCATGATCTGAATTTCAATCTCTCTTTACAATGTGGCATACACCTAATGAGATTGACTCCAGATATTCTCTTAAGACTTAAGTTACACTTTATTTTTAAATATCAAACAAACTTGAATTCAATTGTGAATAGGTTACTTACAAAAATAAAGAAATTGTAATCAGCAGCTAATAGATAACATAAATATAACTAATATAAACAAGTGCACTTTTAAAATTCTGGCAGTTTCACACAACATTAAAAAATGTTTTACAGTTTCAGCTTCAAGTTGGGATCAACAGCCACATAACCATAAAACAGATTTATTCAAAAACTAGGGGGCACTGCTTTCTGCTCGCTTTGCTCGCCAACACCTGGGCAGGCTCTACACAGTAGCCACTTCACGCCTCTAACGCTCACGTATGGGCTAATGGATGTACAATTTAAACAGATTATTATTTTCATGGAAATTGTTACATATGCATAATAGAACTAACTGTTTTATGTTGCAGCGAGTAATTAACCATAGTAAAAATAGTAAAATGTAATAAACTGAAAGAAAATTATGTTTCATGTTGAGTTAGAGGTATTCGTTTCGTTATACGTTTTCTTTCTGTTTGGCTTTGACATTAACACACAAATACTTTTTAAACTTCTACTATAAAACTTCAGTAAAAACAATATTTGGAATTAACTTTTCAACAATATCACATTGAATTTTGATTCGGTTTTTGGACTTACATCATGATAATGCAACGTATAACTGCTCGTGAGTAAATATCGTTTCTTTATGTCTAATAAATAAACTGACTTTTTCGAGTGTTTGTCCCTTTGATTTGTTAATTGTTATAGCAAAAGCTATTCTAACGGGACACTGTAAATGTTTTAATAAGAATGCCATATTAAGATCTCCTTTGGTGTCCAATGTTTTCCACAGAAGATGTACTACATTACCTTTCTTGTCGTCTGTTAAAAATTTACATGTCAGAATTGTTCGGCCAATTTTAAATATAACTAATCTTGTCCCATTGCATAGCCCATCACTCATACATAAATTATGCAATAACATTACGATACATCCTTCTTTCAACAGTAATTCGGCTGATGGAAGACCGGACGGTTTTAACGGTTGTAGATATTCTACGGGATTTTCTAAGTTGATGTTTTCATCTTCCACCCCATCACCACCAACTGTTTCAGCATAGTCTATTGATACGCATTTAACCAATTTGTCTTGTAACTGATTGACAATTTTCACATTCATTTTTTTAACTTCATCGTTTCTCGGTGCTGGAATTGCCCGTGTACTCTATTTCTTCTGTTGATAACCCTTCGGGATGAAATTCTTCAATAAGATTTGGACATAATAAGTCTCCTTTTATCAGGAACTTAAAGTGAGGAAAACGTAAACATTTATAAGAGCTGAGAGCGCAGGAACTGTGTTTGACAAAAGCATTCATACGAATAAGAGGTGAGATGGCCGTGGGCGTGTACCATTATCTGTAAATGGTTGAGAGGAGGACGGGACTTAAAAAAAAAATCTGTTGGCAATAGTCTTGTCTCATCTCAAGATTTTCATTTATAATAGAGAGATGTATTTAAATGTGAACATTATAAGTGCAAGAAGACTGGTTCGCAATCATTCTAGGTAATAAAATGAACATAATAAACCAAAACAGAATAACAAACAGCTAACATCAGAGGTAGAAACGTACTGTAGGTGATGAGGTAGAAACGGGGGAAGAATCAAATGTCTGGTACCTTTCATTTTAAATACAGGTACAAACAATTTCACTATGCTATTAAACTAGCTGACTAAACTCCAGGTACTTTAGTTACATACCTTAAACATGTAAGATTAGGTTGACATTCTGTTTACATTAGATGTAATGATTTTCTGCTTACACAATGAACAGGTTTTTGGCAAGGAAAACCAATTGATCCACTTTATAGGGTTTCAGAGCAGCCCTTTGACTTCTGACAATATTGTCACCTGTGCTAAACAGTCTTTCTGATGGTGCACTGGTTACTGGGATATAAAGATACTCTTTGCCAGGCATCCAGACCCAGGTACAGCTCCGATGTTTGACTGGATCATAAATCAGTCGTTGTTACAAATAATTCACTGTTCTTTAATCTGTCTGTCGGCAATTGCTATACATATGTGGAATGGCCATATCAAAAAAATATTTGCTGCTTGAAAGATCATATTGCACATCTGAAGTGTGCATCAGTTTCTTAAAACTCACGTTGTCTACAGCTTTGAATTGTATCTTATTTTTAGCTAGGTAGAATGTGACCGCCTCAGTCACCTCTTTCCATTGGTTGCTGCTCTATTCTTATTTTTTTGACTGCTGTAATGCATCTGTCAGCGACAACTGTTTATGCTTCGCGATACAGGTGAGTGGAGTTGTACTGACTGGACTGAAACAGTCTTGGCATGTTCCTTCGAATGTCTCCATTTAAGATGATTAGATTTGTTGTATTGCCTCCCGAAGTTCTGACTTATCCAACAATTTTTTATTTTTTTTTAGTTTTATTGATTTTATTGTAATCATTCCATACAAATAGATCAATTTTTACAAAAAATAGGATTGAAAACAAATTAACTCCCACCCCTGAGAAAGAGAGCAAGGCCGACAAGGTACTTAAAGCTAGTAAAAATAAATAAATTGATGAGTTTAATAAGTGGATAAAGATAAATGGAAAAGAAAAAGAAATGGGAAGGGAATATGCTTCCTCAGTGCTTTAAGTGCTTATTCTAAAATGTTATTGATTAGATCCTGTCAGGTTTTAAAAAAGTTCTGCACAGATCCTCTAAATGAGCATTAGATTTTTTCCAATTTCAAATAATATAAAATATCAGTATGACTTAAAAGAGGAGAGTTAGGATTCTTCCAATTTAGCAAGATAAGTCTGTGTGTCAATAGTGTAGTAAAAGCAATCAGTTTGTTTGTCCTTCTCAACTTTAAGCCCATCTGGAAGTACACCAAACATAGCTGTTAGTGGGTTAGGAGGGATTGTGACACCAAGGCTATCTGAAAGGCACTTCAAATTTTTTGTCCAGAATGGTGTTAATTTGGTGCAGGCCCAAAACATGTGACCCAGTGAGGCTGGGAATTGACTGCAGCATTCACAGGTTGGATCTTGACCTGGAAACATTTTGGAGAGTTTTCAGTGAGACAGATGTGCTTGATATATAATTTTGAGTTGAATAATTATACGCTTTGCGCATATGGAGCTCGAGTGAATTCTCTGCATTGCTACCTTCCACTCCATTTCTGATATGTTGAGTGAGAGATCATTTTCCCACTGTCTCTTGGATCTTTGAAAGGGAGGGACTGTAAAATAATTTTAGGTATTGCAGAAATGCTGTCTGAGTCCTCGAAACTGAGCAATATTTTTTCCAGCATAGAGGAAGGTGGGAGATGAGGAAAATCGGGCAGGTTCTGTTTATCAAAGTTTCTAATTTGAAGATAGTGAAAGAAATGTGTTGCTGGAAAGTTAAATTTGGAATGTAATTGTTCATAGGATGCAAAGATGTTGTCCATATAAAGATCTCTAAGTAATTTAATCCCAAATATTTTTCAGATATTAAAAACTGCATATGTTTGCGAGGGTTGAATAAGGTGGTTCTCATGCAGAGGAGCTACAGATAAAATTCTCTATCTTAAAATGCTTCCTACATTGCTTCCATATTCTGAGTGAGTGAAGCACAATTGGGTTGTTAGTATATTGGTGATAACTTGCATTTATAGGGGCACAAAGCACGGAATATAAAGAAGTACTGCAGGATTTTATTTCTACTACGGACCAGACCTGTGTATGTTCATCTATTTGTGTCCATGTCCAGGTTTTTATAGCTTGTATATTTGCTGCCCAGTAATAAAACTGAAAATTAAGTAGAGCCATGCCAAACTTCTGCCTTAAATCTTTGTAGGGTCGCTGTTTGGATATGTGGATGTTTTAAGTTCCAAATAAATGAGGTTATGGTTGAATCTAATTGCTTGAAAAATAATTCATTGATGTATATTGGAATGTTTTGAAATAAAAAGAGAAGCATAGGAAGAATATTCATCTTAACAAGGTTAATTCTTCCAGCTAGAGTGAGATTAAAGGGTTGACCATCTATGCAAGTCTTACTTAATTTTTTTCCATACAGATGGCAAAATTTTGTTGATAAAGAGGTTTATATTTACTTGTGATATTTAACCCTAGGTATTTAAAGTGATCTGCAATGATAAAAGGGAAGGTGTTCAATCTAATATTGTATGCTTGAGAATTCACTGGAAAGAGCACACTTTTATTCAAATTAATTCTGAGACCAAAAATCTTTTGAAATTCTGTAAGCGCTGTTCGGACTGCAGGCACAGTATTTTGTGGGTCTGATATATACAGTACCATATCATCTGCATATAGAGAAATTTTCTGTTCAAGTCCTTCTCTGATAATCCCCTTTATCTAATAAGCATTTCGACAGTGAACTGCCAGTGCTTCAATGGCGATTGCAAAAAGTAGTAGTGACAAGGGGCATCCTTGTCTGGTACCACATTCTAGTTTAAAGTAGTCTGAGTTAATGTTGTTAATACAAACAAGCTTCAGGATTGGTATACAGTAGTTTGATCCATGCACAAATGTTCGGGCCAAACCCAATTTCTCTAATGTAGTGAAACGGTAGTTCTATTCAATCATATCACATTTTACATACAACTTTGCTTTGTACAGTATCTGTGTATAGCCAAACCACCACTGCCACACTACTGACGTCAAGTTCTTCTTTAGCATAAGCTCCTCATCTGCCATGCTAATTGCATGCTACAAGCTGTTTTCAACTTTTTCACACAAGAAAGCCATGGTGGGGACACGTGATATAATTTGGCCAATCACAACGGTAAATCATTCTGTTGGTCTGTGGATTTGGCACGGAACAATCAGTATTGAGTATTAGAAGAATAAAAAAGATCACGATCTGTACGATTTGCTTGTGGATATCTTTAAGATCAATAACAATCTAATATCATCAGACGCACACCCCTTCTTTAAATATGCTAAATATAAGTACAAGGCAATCTTGAAGCACCCCTCAAAATCTGTTTAATGCCAGATTATGTTAAAATATGCCTTTTTTCAATATAATAGACAGTACGGAATAAGCATAGGGAATAATACAATGTACAAACTGAAAATGACCCAGCAGCCTAACTAGACTTACATGTGTAGCAGCCTCCTGGTGAAGAGTAACATTTAATTTAACAGTTTTTGGTTTGATCTGCTTCATCTTGTCATTACTGAGTACACTCCTATAGCAAATATGGCGGGAGGTACCTAATAGACTACAAAAAAGGGCAGGACCTTCACTAACCTGCCCAGAAAAGGCCTTGCCCAAGGCTGCCTGACCCCAATACTTTACAGGCTGGCTTTGGCCTACATATGTCTACACCAGAAGGTTGCCTTCAAAAGTTCAAAATATATATAAACTCACAAAATGTATCAAAATTCACACAAATGTCCTTCTAGGGAGAGGAACCATGTAAAACTTGTGCTAGACAGGTCAAGACACTGATTGGCTTAACTTTCATGTCTTTGGGCATAAACAATGAAAACTAGAGTACATGAGGAAAATCTCCCATTTATTGGTGCAGAATGGGCAAAGTCCTTATAGACAACTTTCTGAGCCTAGGTTAAAAGAATCTATAATGTCACAGTGCTACTTACTATGCCATAATGCTGTGTGCGCAACCTCCATATTAACGTTAAAGCGAAGGAATCCTGGGCCCAGTGTTTTAGCACTTTTGTTGTAGGTTCTATTCCTAGCCCAATAATATTTGAATGAAGTTTGCACATTTTTCTAACATCTTTTCTAAAATGTCAGTTTTTACTGGGTACTCTGGTTTAATCTCAAAATCCTAAATCCAAGAGTGTTCTGTGGATTTTGTATTCAAAACTGGGGTAGTACATGTGTGTGCCCTGCAATAGAAAGACATTCTTTCCAGGATTGGTTTGTGCACTTGTCACTGATGCAACTGGGATAAGTATTTGGCTCCCTGAGACCCTGGAATAGAATAGAAAGATTAAGAAAAAAGGGAGTTAGAGGAAAATGTTAAGCATTACCATTAGGTTTCTTGATATTATAAAATTCTTGAGATTTTGTTTTTAATAGAGCAGGGTTGTTTGATTATGTAATGTATTCCTATGGGGGCAAGAGACAGACCTGGTCACATTCTGGCCTGGATTAATCTAGATAAATTGCTTTCAAGAATTAAACCTGCCTAAAACAAATTGATCAGTACATCACACCCCAAATGCCAGAGCTTCCTATTCAATCTCTATGTGGCCTACAGGATGTTAAACCCCTGCTGATTTCTGTATGAGTGCAGTATAAGATACTAAAATGTGATTCATTTTTCTGTCTCCCCCATTCTTCCTACTCCTCCTCCTCCTCCCTTTTTTCTGTACCTTTGAAACATACTGCACCTTTCTTTTTTTTTCTTTTCTTTCTGAGACCTGAATGCCACTGCATGCTGCCAACACCCCCACAGACGTAGGCTGGCCACTGATTTCTTTTAAGGTGCAGTGGCTTTCTTTGTCCCCTGTTACTCAGTGCTTTCACATTATGTAATTTGTGATGTTTTTTGTCAGTCAGTGTTACAGGTGGTGTGAAGGGAGGCAGGAGAGAGAGACCAAGAGAGCCCAGGATCTACAGTGCTGCCCCTCATCTGGGTACTCTTTTGAAGTCTCATCTTTGTGTGGTTTACTCAGAGGCTGGGTGTGTTTTGTACTCACACCCATCTCCGTGCTCTTTCTTTATACTCTTCAAATTTTGTATAAGGTTCTCCATAAATAGGTTCTCCAGTAGCTTAAATGTCCCTCAGGATCAATGAAGTCTCTCTCTCTCTCTCTCCCCCTCCATGTTTCGTTTCAGGTATCATTGTTTAGGAGTATTCACTTTACAACTCTGTCTCTTTCTGTAATTGACACAATCTGCCCAAGATGATCCATAATGGGGATGGTGCCTGATGAAGAAAAATCATTTCCTGGTCTCTTGCTGTTTTATTGGCTGCCTCCTGGTCAGATAGCTATAGCTAATTTTGTTGCCATCTGTAATTTGAGCCTTCTTCATTTACATGGACATAGTGGGTGGAATAGACTTTTAGTTTAAAGGGTTTGCTTGTGTATGTGAAAGTGGCCAGGTATTTGCGTTTGAGACTGACTACCACGGCTGTGTGCTGCAATTGTCTATATGTTGCTGTGATTTTTTTTAAGCTAATGTAAGTGAAGGGTACAAATGAAAATTGTTGAAAAACTCATGAAGCATGACCCCAGTGTCATGGTGTATTGCATGTTCACGAAAGCACTGTGACTTTTTAGCATCTCTGCTAAATTAATAATGCACTGAAATAATGACTCTTAAAAGCGTTAATGTTACATAACATACTCTCCAACCTGCTGGATGGGGTGCCGGTATATCACAGGGTGTTTGAAAGACACCTTTATTCAAGACAAATTTATACTATCAGTATATAGTACCATTGTTTAGAAGCCCATGCAGGTTTAGTGATATATTCATCGTCACAAAGTGAGTGTAGCAGCATTTCCATTTCAGTGCCTTACCCATTGATCAGCTGATCTCATAATTATAAAAAGGAATGTAACTACAATAAATTGCAGCTCTAATAAAATATGCCATGCTAACATAACCTATCAAACCTTTGATCCAGGTGTAAATGCAGAGACAAGTCAGTCTTTCCTGCTGCTCGATAGATCATTCCAGAATTTGAGAGCACTATAGCTACAATATTCTGTTTCCTTTATTTGCTTTTAATATTGGAATTATGAAGTCCCTGCATCAGTTCTTTGTATCTAAAATACCAAACTATGGATTCCCAAGGACCCTTAGGTCTTACTGAACAAAATATCAAAAGAGATATTCAGGAAATCCTGCAGATGGCACAAGAACAGTGCTGCAGTGCAAACACAAGAGAACATTATGATGGAGGAGCTGAGTGGATTGAGCAATGTCTCTGGTTACAAGCAGAAAGGTTATCAGATGGTGAGTGAAAAAACTGGACAGGGCCAGTCTGCAAATTCAGTTCTGGAATAAATGTGACCCCCATCCATTAGTCAGTCAGATGTTAGAAGCTTGACTAAGGTTGCCCAACTTTTCCATGACACATTTTCCTTGAGCACTTGTAACTCACTCAGTCTTTCCTCTAAAGCCACCAGACTGTGTAATGTCCTTCTTCACCTTTCCAGGTCATATCCAAACACCGGACTGTATTTCTTTAGAAACACAATATATTTAAATTCCACAACTTTTACTCTGTGTACTACATGGGTTCGGAAGCAAGTCAGTTTCCATATAGATTATCTGTCTGTCTGTCTAATGATTGCAGCGTTAACATTAGAGCACAGATATTGGTAGCTATTCTCCTGTAAAATGGGATTAAGACATTTACCACTTTAAATGTCAGAAGGAAGATTTCCTTTATTGGCCCTAAACTTAGCTGGAAGCCAGCGTAGCAGTTTAAGAAGTGGAGCTATGTGGTGGCCATACTCCTTAGGCTGACTTACGATCCTTGGCACAGTATGTGGAATTCACTGTGAAACAGGAGTAGAATGATTTGGCAGTTAGGTATTGCAGTAGTCATTTTTGCCTGATGCAAGCGAATTAACTAACTAGATTTTCTATTTTCTGCATATTTAGTAAACACCTTAATTTAGTAAAGTTTCTGTGCTAGAGATGACATGTCTCAAGCTGTGGCCATATGACAGTTAATGGTCAGATTAATGCCAATTTAACCCGTTTGTGTGGATTCAGCCAAAATAAAGGGTAATTCCTTTATATTTGGAGTTACCATTACTGCTCTAGTTCTTGTAGAATTAACTTAGTCAAAAATAACTTTCAATTGTTCATCCCTGCAAAAGATGTTATTCAATATTAACATAAAGAAATACTTTTGCATTTTAATGTTAGATACGTATGAGCCCCATTATCATTTATTTACATTTGCATGTGGCAAGATAAGTAAAAGTGAAGAGAGGAGTCCATGTTGTCATACAGTACACAAAGAAAAATTAATAAAACTGACAGCTGATCTCTCTTGGTCTGGACTGCTGCTGCTGCTGTTGCTGCTGCTCAAAGACAGACAGACACCTAGTTTTGCTTTGCACACAGGCAGTTGGTGCTGTTTGTTGTGATGCTGGATGCTGCCCTGGTATATGTTGCTGCTCATTACGTTCTAACCATGCCACAAACTATACATACAACTGGGAATTGCATTAGAAGCTTTCAGACACTGGGCACATGGCACTTAATGAAAATAAAATGTGTAGGTGAACTAAGGAAAGAGGCCTACATCAGTCAAAGAGCAATACTTGGCTCCTGAACCGACTCCTCCTGCATTGCTGCTGCCAGTGGCGCCTGTCTGCTTGTGTAAGGGGGGTTTAGCAGCATGTCTGACAGGGACTGAGTGTATGAGCGATTTGACAATGCCGTTCTGAAGTTTACTTCAATTTAAAACAAATGCAATGTTTTATATAAGAAAAGGTACAATTGTGTCGTCTAGACTAGTGACTCGGAATGTGATAAGGTTTCTCCAGTTCATGTTTAAGACATAATATTAAATCATGTGGTCATAGCTGAGACCTTTGAGATAAACCATTCTGAAATGTCCACCACATGCTTTTCCATACATAAATCTGTGAGTTTTAGAAATTTGCAGGTCTGTTTTTCTGATTTTAATGAAATATAATAAACATGTCTTGTTAGAAAAACTGTATATTCTTCCTTCATTGAGTTGCAGCTATTACACAAATGTGAGCAAAAATGCCAAGTCATTTTCTGTGTTGAGAAAAATCTGCTGGTATTATTTTATAAATCAATAGGCTCCTGTCATTTTGCAGTGTATCAAATTTCACTTGGACCGAGCGATTTGGTTTTGAGTTATTGTGTCCACAGAATCAAATCCATACAGACTCCTACAAAGACGCACATCAGTCCAAAAATATGCTCAAAAGAAAGTATGTCACTTGTTTGAAAATCAGGAGATGAAGCATTGATCCTGTATATAGTTACATTTGTATATATCCACTTTCCTCCTTTACAGTAACTGCAGTGTTTTTTCACGTTTTAAAAATCAAATTCAATGTCTTTTTAAGACCACCACAAAGAAATACAGAGAACTAATACAAATACATTTACTTTATATTTTATAAAACATTGCTCACAGATTGTTTGTTTGCTGCTGTTTCCAATATTAAATAAATCCAAAAAAAGAAGCACGGTTATATTAACGTAGCATGAAATGATGGAGCAAGCCCTTGGCTGCAGCGTGGCCGTGAATTGAGACCCACAAAAGCAGAACTGAACAGATGTACCCATATTGGTGGTGGTACAGTCTCTTATGAGGAGGTCTACTTGTGTTTTGATGTTTTACATTAACACAAAGATAAACAAATCCTTACTTGCTTTCAGTACCAGATCTCTTTTAATGAATGGTGTGACACCAAATCGTGATAGATATGCAGTTTTATGTCTCATGCAATGGAACAACTACACATACTCTAAATGAGAAGATCTTTAAAAACGGTGTGAAGGTCATTGTTAGATTTATATGACTGGTGTCGATTTATCTTGTAGAGAATCTGCAGTACTTCTGCCCTTAGAGCTCCTATTGCTAACAAAAACTACTAACAGTCCAGTACAACACTTCACTGTTCATGAGGTTTGTGTTTTTCAGGTTACATGTGGGTATCAGATCTCTTAAGAACATTCTACCTAATTTGAACACCTTTTAGACATAATTTACTTCTAGCCTCAAAACAATTGAATTTTGATGCTAACTAGTCCCAGTATTTTTATTTTTTCCAGCCATTTTTCCTGAAATTTGCATTTTCCCATTTTTATGAGTCTGCTGAGCTCAGTGTACAGATTAATACAAGGCAGGTGAGGAGTACAAATACATAAAATATTAAAGTACTGGTGCAGTATAAGCCAATATACTGTACAATGAGGTTGAAGTAGCTGAGTATTCAACTTGACTTTGGACATCATCTGTAAATGTAATTCCTCTTATAGTTTCATGAATTTTATAACCTTAATTTTTTTTGCCTAATTTATGCAAAGGCACTTTAAGATTTGAAGAAACCCTGTATTCCATAGGCTTGCTTCTTCTGTTCTTTCACTTTTCTTTGATCTCAAGAAGACCTTTGCCTACACTAATCTTCCCAACTCCAACTTCATCTGTCTTGTGGATGGGAATCATTTCTAAATACACACTAGGAGTAACTTCCAAGGAGTCATTAATGTCATGGAGAACTCTTAAACATTACCCTACTAGAAGTCATCCTAGTGGCCACAGGTATCCATACAACTCTGACCCCAACTCTCTTTAAAAAGCGTTAGGGCTGGGACCAAACACAGACCACATATGTCCATCATGGATGATACCAGAAATCCATATGCAAGTTACTGAGCCTCCTTGATATCAGGTTTCTGTACTTCGCATCTCCCCTGACTCCCCTGACTCTTCTCTGCATATATTTGTGCCTGAGGAATAATTTATCTCTTAGGCTTCTCATATTATGGTGTGGCATAGCATCCTTTGTCTGTGGTGGCCTTGTGTGACTGCCAATGTTACCAGTGATCTTACCACAATGACATCTTGCAGTCCGAATAACTAAGTCTGTTCTAACTCTGCTTTAAGACAGACAGAAGGTTTTAAGTAATCAACAGAAGGTAGGACACCTGAGCAAATTTTGCTTCAACTTGCAAGGCTTAATTTACTTTAATTGCTGCAGAACATCTAAAGGTTTTAACCTATTAATTGTTTCCTGAAGAAGGCCCATTTGTAATATTCTGAAAATTCCTTTTTTCAGTTTTTGCTAACCTAAACTTTAAATTAAACCTCTGGCACCATTTTAGGTCATTCATTGAACTTCAACTGATTAAATTTAAGGAAAAACCTGAAAAACTGAGGTGTTCTAAAACTTTTAACATAATTTAAACTTTTATGTATGTGTGTGTGTATGTATATATACTGTGTATGTATATATATATATATATATATATATATATATATATAATATATATGACTCGACACACGTAAAAAGTTTTGGGGCAGCCACCCGTATATTATTCCTAGCTGCAAAGGTTTGGTTTTCCATTCAATAGAGTAGTTGATTGCGCAGAGTCCAAAACAGAACTGGTGAAGGTTGGAAAAGATAGCAGTTTTAAATGGTCAGACAGGAAGTGATGTAGGTTGACCGGAAGTGGTATTTCTCTGACATGCAAAGAGTACGCAACACGTGTTTCGCCCTTATTTGGGCTCATCAGGCATACACACTCCACTGCACCCCTCGCAGGGATTGAACCTCGGACGTCAGCGTCAGAGGTGAAGCCTCTTTACACTGCGCCACAACGTGTGGTTTGTTTATTTGACAGCCTGGAAATCGGAATAATTACATTCATAGCATTCGTAGTCTCCATACAGTGCAGTGGAGTGTGTACGCCTGATGAGCCCAAATAAGGACAAAACACGTGTTGCATACTCTTTGCATTATTTGACAGTAAACTATGTAGCATTCTATGATCTGCTTCTCACAGATGAGAGGGCCCGTGGCAGATGTTTGCCGACTAGCAGACCAACCACACACATACATACATATATATATATATATATATATATATATACACTGTATATATACAATATATATATATATATATATATATATATATATATATATATATATTTTTTTTTTTTTATCTCCTCTTTGTTCGATCTGCTGCTGGGTTGCTGCTGCTTCTGTACTGTGTGATCTGCATCTCGTGCAGCGCTTCAAACATTTAAAAGCCTGTACAACAGCTGCCCTACTGCTTGTGTTTTATTTCCAGCCCAGGTGTGGTTAAATCTGTTGGCATAAAGTCCCGTCTCACGAGATGCGAGTTCTTGATATTTTCTAGTTTGTAATTTAAAAATGGACTAAGAATCTGAAAATCTAACAACATCACGTTAAAATTTGATAAATTTTGAAAAGAATGATACCAAACATATATTTTTAGGTTTTAAAATAAGCTCCATTTAAAGCGTGACAAACAATGTGACATTGAAAACATCATTGTTGCACTTATATATACCTGTATATATAGAGTAGATGTATGTATGTCAGTGAACCTTACATTTCTCTTAGTTAATTGGATGTATCAGAAATACATAAGCTAAGTGCTTTTCTATATACAATATTTGTGTGTGTGTATATTACGTTATTAAATATATAAATAATAAAACCAGGTTATAATATTATTAGCTGACCTGAACTACTTGCTGTTGAATTTGCTACATGCAATTATATTGTAATATTTGCATATTTACATAGTTTTAATATTGAATATTTCAACCCCATATTTTGGTACAATTTGACAGTCCTAGTTCACAGCTGAGTGTGATATTGTACAGATTAGTGCCTCCACCTCTTAGAGCAGGATTCCATCTTGTATTGGAGTGGCTTTTTAAGGAGCTGCCACAGGAGGATCTTGTTGAGGAGTTAGAATGAAGGTCGCACCACCGATTTAATGTAGCAGCAGCAGTCCTCCTATCATTTGACGTGGCACTTAATCTACAGCGCCACCTTCACACACAGATGTAAATGCTTGACAATTGGAACACTTGAACAGTTGTGATGAGAACTGGTTGTACAACCCAACAAGCATCTCTCTAATATTCACCCAGATTGTGCAAAATAATGTTAAGTCAAGATTTGAAGGTTCCTAAAGGCCTCCTCTCCACCACACTACTTGGTAATTTCTTCTGTGTGCCTTTGGTTCTTTTTGTGAAGAAAAATGTTGTAATGTTTGCGTGAAAAATCTGTCCTTACATTTCCAACCATGCCCCCCTTGTTGTTCTTGTTGCCGAGTTTATTTTAAAGTAACAGCTGGGATCCCCTGCACTAATTCCTTTCATAATTTTAAACTCTTCAGTCATTTTACCTCTTAATCCCCTACTACAAAGCTTCAACCCCTTTAACATCTCCTCTTAGCTCACATCTCACAGTTCTGAAATTAGCCTAGTTCCCCTCCTCTGAACTTTCATTAACCCTGTAGAGACCAAAGCTGAATACAGTACTTTAAGCGAGGCTTCGCTAGTACGTAACGTAATTTAAGCATAACCTTCCTTGACTTGTATGCCACACATTGTGTGTATTTAACCTAACATCCTGTCCTGTTAGCAGGTTTGGGACTGAAGAAATTACAGGTACAGTGTGTCTAGTTTCACTGTCTGTGACAGGACAAATACCTTGGCAATACGTGAAGACCTCAGAGTGGAATCTGAACTTCTCTGGGCTAGGAAGAGTCAGATGAGGAGGTTTGTGCTTGTACTGAGGATGTCTCTACGTGTCTCAATGGCCCACTGGAATAAGACCTGGCCTGGTGGCTTGGTCTGTTAAATCTAATGTGTTAATACCATGACTGCTATCAGGAAAAGTAGATGGAAATTAGGTAAGGAACAATATCAATAGAACATGTACTACCATAGCTGATAAAAAGTCAAGTAACAGTGGTTGTACAGTATGTCATCAATTCAGTTACCATATTGCATTATTTGCAAAAGCTTTATAAATTGATTCCAGGGAAGCAGTTACTGCTGCTGTGATAATGCACATGTCACATGTTGAAGCTGGTGAGTCACATTCCACAACTGCTGCTTTAGAGTATGTGAATAATACTCTGACATATCCTCCCACTCTTTGTATCTGATAGACTTGAAATATAAAATGTACTTTGAAGCTTTTTCAGAAAGTACAGCCAACACGGCCTACTGTTTACAACCCACACAAGGTGCATTTCCTTGGTTACTGGCCTGACAAAAAGTTAAGAAATTAAGCAGGATTGTAGACAATAGCAGGAAGCATATTCTAGGCTAAAATGGTGTTACCATACATAGAGCTCTGAAAAATCACACTTTTTTTCAAGTTCTGGTACTTCAACTTTTCATCTGTCCATCCAAATGCTTTCTGAAAATTGTGTGCTTTATCTGTCACAAACCTATCCTTGGAAGCCTTGGGAACAAAGCTGCAAACAACAGTAGATGGTGCTGCGTGCACACACTTGCACTTGATGGTCTTTGGGGTAACGGGAGTCTTCAGATAAACTCAATATCGAGACAGAAAGAAAATAAAAAAAACTCTCCCCAAGTATTGCTGAACCTAGAATTTGAACCCAGGACTCTGGAGCTATAAAACATCAGATAGGCTTGGGACTGCTCTTACTTTGCCGCTCTTTTGTTTTAACCTAGCTCTTAATTCATGGCAAGGCCTTTACAGAAATTTAAACCGGTTTCATGAAAACATCTCCATTGATTTTAATTCTGTTCATGAGCTGTCAACTATGATCAGGTATTTCAGCTGAATTAGTGACATTACGGTATGCATGAGGAGCAGGGACCGAGCTCTCAAGCGATCTGCTTAACCCCTTATGCCCTGAGGGTTTTTTACCGTTATTGCGCTTAAATTACGTACCCAAAAATAAACGCCTATGATTCTGCTTATGTAATAAAGGAGCTGCAAATGGCTAAAGAGTAATGAGTTTAACACTCCAACTTTAAAAGATCTATCTGAATAAAAATGTTTGTTTCACACCAATATCAATTAAATAAAAGAGTAAAATATGAACATTTTAGGAATTTCTCTCCAAAAATAAGAATGTTACAATACACAGCCAAAACATTTTATGATGCACAAATGTCATCGTTGTTCTAAGTTTAATTTCATATCCTACAGCACTGCAAAGTTATGATATTTGGCACAAGGCATCCCTGTTTTTGGAAACATTTGGTCTTCTGCCGCTAAACTATCTCTCAAAAAAGTATTGCAGTTATTTTTAATTTTTTTAGAAAAGTGTGTGTGTGTATGTATGTATGTATATACAGGGCTGTACAAAATGAAAGAGCAGATTTCAAAAATGTATTTCAAATAAACTGTATAAGACAGAAACACATTCCGCATATCACTTGATAGAGGAAAGTTTAATGTTTGGTTCTATGGTCCTTGAGGTTGCATGCACTCAACTTGAACACCATGTGTGGCGTGACAAACATCAGAACGGTAGAACATTTCTTGCCGCACACGAGTCAACTGGTCCCTAGTTACTGAATTCACAGCCTCCTCAATTCGATGTCGCAAATCTTGAAGATTAGTGGGCATAAGTGGAACAAACATTCTTTCTTTAATGTACCCCTATAGATAAAAATCGCAGGGGTTAAGGTCAGGAGACCTGGGAGGCCATAGACGATGAGGAAGATCTTGTTGTCCACCTCTTCGAATCCATCATCCTGGATTGGTGTCGTTCAAGTAATGGCAGACCTACAAGCAGAAATGAGTCGGGACAACATCTTGCATGAAAATTAAGTCATTCAAATTTTCTTGAAGTTGGGGCAACAACCAGTTTTGTAGCATGTCCAGGTATGAAAATCCAGTCACAGTTTGCTCCGGCAAAAAAGAAAGGTCCATAAACTTTGCTTGCAGAAATGACACAAAACACATTTACCTTCGGGGAGTGTCTTTCATGTTCGACGACTATGCAAGGATTTTCAAACCTCCAATTTCTAACATTGTGGTAATTAATCTTACCAGAGAGATGGAAAGTTGATTCATCCGAAAAAATTAGTCCTTCTGGATAATTGTCCTCATCCATGTCCTCCAGAATTGCGGTGCAAAATTCTAAACTTTTTTCATGGTCGTCAGAATGCAATGCCTGCTTTAATTGCAGCTTGTAAGGCTTCATATGCAGACACTGTCTAAGAACACGCCATAACGTTCTTTGAGGAATTCCAAGTTCAATGCTTGTCCCTGTTGTAGATTTTCTAGGACTTTGCACATCGCAGCATGCAAAATGACTTCTCTTGTGGCGTTGTCGCCCATTTACTATAAAACAGAAACAGCGCTCGATGGCATTTACTGGTACTTTTGGGCAGGCTTTTAAACTTTGAAGTTTCCTCTATCCAGTGATTTTCGGAATGTGTTTCTGTCTTATACAGTTTGTTTGAAATAGATATTTGAAATCTGGTCTTTCATTTTGAATAGGCATGTGCATATGCCATAGCATACGGCGGAGTAAGAATAGGAACGGGAAATGGTGAGAAAGGAATTCAGAAATCACGAGGAAATAAATTCTTCTTTCTTTCTGGTTCTTATTTCAGAATTATTGTGAAGAGTAAACAGCATGTGGGTATGAGGAAGGCCGCGCTTCTGAAATTCGATTACGTAAATATAAGAGATAACAACCCCAAAAACATGTTGTTGTAGAATGTCTCTAAGTAATTCCTGCAGCTTAATCCAAAAGACTCGTACTACAATATCAGGTCTGTGCTCCGGTCTTTGGGTATCCGACAGTGCATGTAAAATTTCCGGCCAAGCAGGATTACATGTGAAAGTGATAAATAAATCAGGCTTTCCAAATTTACGTACTATGGCCATGGAATCCTGATTGTTTTGGTGCATGTATCTTGGACTTCTTGAAATGTGGACGGTAATGTGATCATTTTACTTACACGTACGTTATTTTCAGTGTTTGCTTGCAGTGCGTCCTGACAGTCCTTTGTATTGTTCCACGCGCAGATCTTGTTGATGTAATCTGAGATAGTTGAGACGCGCGCCCTCTGTTTTAACATACGCATCTACGACGTACTGTTGGAATAGTTTGCCGCTGGAGTGCAAAATACTAAATGTATTCCTCATTGCTAATCTGTACGCGTAAAATTGGCATTGAGTAAGCCTTATTTGCTTGCCGGTTCTTTTATCAGGAACATGTTGTAAATCTTTGTGCCAGCCAATGTCTCCGTAAGGGAATAAAAGTGGGTAAACCGTAGGATTGCAATTCATATTGAGCGTGGAAATCTGTTTACTGGAGTTGCCTCTCGGATAGATCCAAATGTCCCTTTCTTCTCCGAAGAAAATCGTTGCAACATCGGTGTGACATGTCAGGACATTGTATTGTCGTAAATCCTGCCCAGGGTTTTCCTTGAAAACCATTTGTACAGATTCTGTTGGATTGGACTGAGCAATTTCATGCATGTGTTTGTATGATTTAGGAAAGGGGTTGATGGTTCTGAGCATGGAATCTAGCTGGAGAAGTACATTTTCGCTGCATGAAGAGTTTGCTTTATTTTGTAAGCGTACTTACGCTGGCACTGTGTCAAAAACATACAACTGTCCATATCCTGGAGAGGTAGAAGTGTTAGCGTATAGTGGAGAGATTTGGTGATAAATTTGCCCATGTATTTTAAAACGGTATGGTCCATGGCCAGGAGGTTGAGTTATCTGTGAACCCATGGAAGCAAACGGTAATCGAGAAATGCTGTGTCGGCTGCGTGTGGGCGGGAACGGTTTTAAAGTGGAAGCAGGACAAACCAGAAGAGAAATAAATAAATATATATATATATATATATATATATTATATATACACTGTGAAGCAACATGTAAATAACTTGTCACCCTGTTTACAGAATTATGTACTGATCCAAACCTTTATTTTCAAAATTATTATTCATGCCAGTCCTTGATAGAATTTCTGGTTCCCAGTTGACACATTGTATTTTCTACAGTAGGTTCAGGTTTTTGTGCTGCAATTCATACATCTTTTCCTGCTGTCTGTCGCAGTTGCCCCACAGATTGATTGATTGTCTATCTATCTATCTATCTATCTATCTATCTATCTATCTATCTATCTATCTATCTATCTATCTATCTATCTATCTATTTGCAGATATGAAATACAAGGAAAAAACAAGGGCATACATTCATTTTCCTGCCAATTTTTTCCAATGGTGTGGACAATGTTCCCCCCACGTGAAACTGAAAGCAGCAGTGTGGCCTGATGCAGCATGATTCATGACGTTCAGTTTAAGAGCGGTCTCCTGTCAAAGTCTGCATAGTGTGAATTGGTGTCCCTATAGTAAAGCTCAAGTGCTGGCATGGCTTGACATGATATAAATATATCCACTGCAAAGTGTTCCTTCATGAAACTGGAAGAGCGCTGCTCAGGAAACTAACATAATGAGAAGATGCAACAGACAGCATCTGGATATAGTTATTAAACCCATGACACATAAAATGTCAAATTGCATGCCGCATGTGTATAGGAAATGTCTATGAAAGTGGAGGAAGCCTGACCGTGGTAATGTCATCGCAGCATCAACTCATCAACCCACTGTGCATGTTCTTCTAAAATCTTTTACCTCCTCTTTCTTCCTAGGCCATTTTTAGGAGTGTGGCTGACCAATTGCGAAATCAGCCCCCAGCCCAGCCCCCTCACCTGATGGACAGAATGAAGAAGATCAAGCGGCAGCTGTCTATGACCCTGCGGGGTAGTCGGGCTTCTGAGAAGACCCTTTCTGAGCTCTCCGAGCAGATCAACATCGAAGACAATGCAGCAAGTGATAATGGTAAGGGAATGAGCATAAATTAGATCATATACACAGTCCAGTTTGGGCCAGGACACGACACCAGCATAAATTCTATTAGAAATTCTCAAACAAATTTGAGTTCTTGCAGAGGACAGGCAGGGATTTAGTTTGCTTGCTGTTGTCTGTCCTTCAGTGGGTCGGATACTACGCAGGTAAGTGTAGCCCTTCTGATTCCTACTAGCGCCTGCAGTCTGATTTTCCTTTTTTTTTTATATATATTTTCTTCATGTCTGTTTTGCATGAGTCCCAGTTTCTTTTTATAAAAAAAAGAAAATGTTCTTTTGAATTGATTTTTTTTTATAATTTCTTTTAATTTCCTGCTGTTCTTTTTTCCCCCTTCCTATTCCTTTCTTTCCTCTGTCCATCCTGTTGCTCTTCTATGTTTGTCATATTGTTTCTTTTCATTCATTTCTCTCAATTGCTTCTCCTGCTGTCTTTATTTTGTTCATTTTCTATTTTAACCCTCAATTGCTTTTTGCTACATCTCATGCTGTTACATATTTGGCCTCACTTTTTTTCCTCCTTGTCCTCCACCTCCTGTCTGTCACTCTTTCATCCCGCTTTACCTTCCCTGTACATTGCACATCCTCCCAACTCCACCACCTTCCCACCTTCACCATCCCTACTCCTCCTTGATCCTTCTCCTCCTGCCCCTCAGAGCCCATCGTGAGGAATGGGAAGCCGGCTGCCTCCCACAGCATGCACTCCTTCTTGCACCAGTACGCCTCCCTCCGCAAGCCACCACTGCGCCGGCCTCACAGCGCCATGGGCCGCAGCCTGAGCTCCTACCTGAATCGCAACAGCCGCCTAGGTGATTATCTGTCTGTCACTTATGTGTGCACGATGAGCCTAGAGAGAGTGGAGTCCTGCCACGGTGATGTGTGGGTTTTGAAGAATGTGCATGCACCTTCATGTCTCTTCTGCACTGCATATTTCCGCACATGTGTAGGCCAGATCTCTGCTGTGTGTGTATGTGTGTGTGTGTGTGTGTGTGTGTGCACACAGATATGGTTCAGCTTTTATGTGGGTAAGTATGCACTTATGTATATGTCAGTGCTTTTGACCAGCATCTACTCAAATGTGTAGTGATTCTTTAGCTTTCTTGCACTGTGTCAGGAGGCATGTAGATTCTTCACAGAGGCCCTGTATGTATGTGTATATTTATAAGCATGTGTTTAATGGCTTAAAGTGGAGGTCTGCGAAGTTGGTTCTAGAGTGCTATACTGGCTGCAGGTCTTTTTTCCAACACAGTTTCTGAATGAGATGTCAGTTATCGCTATTGAATCACTTATTGCGCAAACAACATTTTCTTGCTTTATTTTAGTTGTCTTGCTTGTTAAGATTCCCCACCCTTAATTGATTATTTTAGTTGTAAACAGCTTCATTTACTGTTTTCATTAGCAGTAATATGCAGTTCTCCATCTAACTTGTTTCCATTTAAACCTGTGTGTATTCACTGTAACCTTTCTGGAGTAAATAAAACATCTAGGAGGAAAGTGAACAGAAAAAAAGTGAAGCAATGGAAATTACTAGACTGCTTTAGGCTACCAATTAGAAAGGAAAAAATTCCATGATATAAGAATGACCTGACATGGCAAAATGAAAACGCCAACAAGCCATGAAATTAAATGTGATCTGTTATTACTAAAGACTGGTTTCTAATTAGGCAGACGGGTTGGAACAAAAGCCAGCTGCCAGTACGGCCCTCCAGGACAAACTCTGCAATCCCCAAGTTTAAAGTATGCAGACCCTATTTTGGATACTGTTTGTTGTTAGATTTCCAAAATGATGGAAGATAAGGATTATGGATGCCTTCATAAGTTATTAATAAGATTAATGTTCTGGTCTTGTAGCATTAGAAGCAAACCAGAATTTACATTTTCTTAATGGTTTAGCCTTTGTGTAACTAAGTGCTCAAGAACTCAAGAATTTCAGAACATTGGTGGAAGATCCTTTTCAAACAGTTACTGCCAATAGGTGAGGCTGCTTTTCTCATTCATGACTAGAGATTCTATGTTGAAAAAGAGCCTGCTGTCCATGCTGATGCAAGGGGTCGATGGATATATATATTTAGCAGAGACAAAAACTAGGGGTCTCATGTATAAACAGTGTGTACTCAAAAATGTAATCGGAGTGATTGACTGCATGCACATTGCTATAAAGGCGTCTTCAGAGAATTAATTTGCTTATGTAGATAAAAAACATTTCTATTAATGTGCAAATTAACTGTGATGCGAAACTGCATCTCATTATTGTTGTGGCAAGATGGACTGGCTTAACTCATGAATCATGAGTTGAGCCAGTCCATCTTGCCACAACAATAATGAGAAACAATTTGTTGAGACACAGTAGTGTTGGGAAAAAACTTGAAAATGATGTTGTGTATGATGGCTGACTTCTCGGTAAGCTAAAACATCTAATATTACCCCTTTGGTCAAAATTGTAAGTTATCTGTGTGATGTAACCATATAATACGATTACTTGGGTATCTGCTGAAGACATGGCTTCTGAACCCGCTCACTGAACAAGAGTGACGTTATAATGACCCACAGTGGCAAAATGCTGGTTAAAATTGTCTCACCAATAATTGCAACAGCTTGCTGTTCAAACAGTGTGAGTTCCGGAATTCTGCTACCATCAGTGGTGTTGACACTCAGATGGTGAGCCATGATATCTGACCATTTCTTTTTTCTCTTGGGCACTGTGCCACTTCCTGAACTTTCTGAACCAGCACTCCATCAGTTTCCTTTTGTTGCTTATACCACTGCTTATTCCACCAAATAGTACATTTTCCTTGCCTTAACTTCACTGAGCAGGACCTCAAATTCTTCCTTTTTCCATGGCTTTCCAATGGCTTTTGCCATTTTCTTTTAACAAAAAACTGAACAGAAAGAGCTGTTTGTGTTGATTTGCATATTCAAATAGGCAAAATTCTGGAAGGAGTCAGGGTGGGGCTGTAGGTGCATGCATGTGTTTTAAAATTCACATTGATTGGAATTTATAAGGCTTAAGCACAGTTTTATGCACCTGAATTTTTTGTGTGTTTGTACATTTCTAGTTTTGTCCTTACGCCATGTTTTAGTGTGAATTCTACCCAAGACGTTATAAATGAGGCCCAATGTGATGTTGTTTGGGATTGAAATCAAAATGTGTGGGCTGGTGCATATCAAGCAATATTATTCAATTTGAGTCAAAACATTGATGAGGTAATGTGTGCCTTTGGATGTTTCACAAAAGGATTAGATGTAGCAGACATCCTGAAGTTAATTGGGTAATTCCATGCTTGTTTTACCAACCGGCTGTATCGTTTTACAAAAGTCACATCTGACAATGTCCACTATTACATTTTTAAGCTCTTAAAAGCTGATGCTGATAATCAAACATAGCATTCTGAATCCTGCTTAATCCAGTTCAAGGTGTCAAGGGGCAAGAACCTATCTTGGCAGCATTAGGTGCAAGGAAGGAAACAGCCCTGGCAGGGTGCCAGTATATCACAGGGCCTCCTCACATTCACAGCCTCACTCACACACAGACTGGGGCTAGTTTGGATCTGATATTGGTGGTAAGGTAAATTTATTGTTCAAATTACTGCGTAATGCTTCAGAAGGTCAACTACCAGGAGCCACTCCTGAAATGAAAGAGCAAATTTGTGAGAAGACAGAAGTAAAATAGAAAAATGAAGAATAAATTCTAATAACATTAATAATTAGTCAAGATTGGCAGTAATGTTTTTGTGTTGGGAATGTAATACATTCTGATAATTAGTTTTGCTTATTCATTTTAAAGCCATTCAGGCATGGTAAGTTAATGCAATGCCTTGATTGAATACATCTATCTAAAACTCAGAATGAGACATGGCAAATAAATACACTATATAAGAACAGCTGAGACACTGATAAAATCTTGGAGACATATTGTGCTTAGACGGACCCCTAAATAACAAAAACATCGCACAGGGCTTTAGACAAAGAAAAGCTGATATGCTCCTCAAAGAGCTGGTTGTTATAATAATTGTTTTTCTTCAGTTGTGCAGGAAGAGCTGGTCCCAGAGGAGAATAACAGAACATATCACCAAGCTGCTTTACATCTACCTTCCTAACTCAAGCTGCTCCATCTTTTGGCATTTTATGCCCATTTAGTTCAAAAATGCACCTGGGGCACTTCAGCCACAGACTTGGTTAAAGATTGAAATTCGTGTCCATAAACAACAAACTGTAAGTGTTAGCATAGTCATTTCTCCATTTGACCAGCTAGGAGTTCCCACAGTCAATCATTTGCTTGTAAAATGTGACAGTATAAAATATTATATATATATGCACAGATGAACATCCCATGAGAAATGTAAATATGCCAATGATTATTTTTCATGTTCATATTTTTCTGATTGTATAAGTGCTTGATGCATGGACTGGTCGCATGGTAGCACAGTCTGTCCCAGAGCTAGGAATTGTTCATATACGAAACATGGCACATCTCTGGGTGTACTCATACTTATTACAGCAGTTAAACTGGCAGAAACTGGGATACCCAGGCAAGACTCCAATGCCCAGTGGAAATCTCCAGCTCAAACATCTGTACTACCTTTTCACTTCAAAAAGAGAGTTATTTGCTGTTTCAGTGTATTTCTACTTCCAGTGTTATCAAGCTATTTTAAAACCCTTGGGAATTTGTGAACTGAGATCTTTAGATCTAATGTCATGCTATTGAAGCACTGAGTACGGGTGCTTTAAACATACAATACAGTACAATACAGTTTATTTTTTATTGCTCAAAATCACACAGGAAGTGCCGCAATGGGCTTTAACAGGCCCTGCTTCTTGACAGCCCCCTAGCCTTGACTCTCTAAGAAGACAAGGAAAAACTCCCAAAAAAACCTTGTAGGGAAAAATGGAAGAAACCTTGGGAGGCAGTTCAAAGAGAGACCCCTTTCCAGGTAGGTTGGGCATGCAGTGGGTGTCAGAAGAAGGGGGTCAATACAATACAATACACAGAACAGAACAAATCCTCAATACAGCATAAAAATAAAAATTTTAGAAGTATGGAGTAGAATTTAACAGTAGATGATATCACATAATAAGATTTGGACATTTTTTTTAAACATGTATTTTATGTATTTTAAACATGTTACCAACATAGTGATAATGCCATCTTCCATTAATAATATAAATGTACTATTATTATAATTGTAATATAAATAAGAACTACAATGAGAAATCAAACTCAGCGCAATTGTTTTTTTCTTTAGCTATCAAATCCTGAACACTGGACTTATTTTTGCATTTGGTACAGAAAATGAGAACATTTATACTAACAATACGGCTTTGGTTTTAGTGAACCAGAGATGCTTTTTTAGACATCAAGTACATCTTTGATGCTCATAGCAATATTGTTTAAGGGACCAGCCAAACACCTCTGTTTGGAGTTTGGACAGCAGGAAGATGTTTAAAGGGACTGTACCCACGGCTCCCATTGGCAAGGATTACCTCTTGTTTCCACATGCCATGAAAATGCATTCACCTTGTAAACTAAATGAGTGGACGCACACCTTGATGTTTTCATCTGTAATTTGCAGGATTCTGATTTATGAAGAGGGTAGGCACACTATAAGTTGTGACAGATTAGGGTTTTCACGCACCCTTGTACCCTCAGACCACACGTCAGACACCAGATAAAAGTCCAAATAATTGATTTATTATAATAATAAATGCACAAAGCACCCTCCACTCCCAAATACTCCAATAATTAAAACACAATAATCCAATCCTCCAAACTCCCAGATGCTTAGCCACCCTGCCTCCCAACTCAGCTCGTCTGTCTGGGATCTCCCACAGTCCTTTATACTCCTCGACCCGGAAGCGTTTCACCCTCTCTATCCATATGACCTGGAACACTTCCGGGTCAGATAAAAAATCCTTTTTTCTTCACCCAGGAAGCACATTGTTCTCTTTGTCCATGTGACTATGACGTACTTCCTGGGCGTAAGGCAAATAGTCTCTGGGCCTCCCTGCAGCGATTCCTGGCGGCCCCCATGGCAGGGCTGTGACTAAAGACTCCAATGTCCATAATGCCCTGGTGGTCTTCGGGGCACCTCCATACTGCAGGGAGGGCTCCACCTGGCGGCGTGGGGGTATTGGCCGGGATGAACAGCCGGCCATACATCACAAAGTAAAGTCACTGGGATGTAAATTTGTACCACAAATGTACTACATCTAGACAAAAATGATTGTGTTTTGATGCTCTACACTTGTTAACTGCTATGAACATAGGACAGACATATTTTATTAACTGAATTAAGGACAGTCCTGACAGCCTTATTAAAATGCCAAGTATACAGAAAGTGTGCCTGTTTGTTGATTACAGTTTGTTATTATTAATATTAACATTACATTATGTGCCAACATATTGCCTTATTATTGACTCGACACCCTGGCCAGGGTCGGTTCCTGCTGCTGCTGTTGGGATAGATTCAGCCCCCTAGAAGTCTAATTGGACAAAGTGAGTAAAGGAATTGAATGTCGTATGGACATTATCTGTCAGAATCTTGACACCTTAAAATTGCAGATTTGATGATTTGATTTTCAGTTTTCTTAAGATGTATTGGTTTGTCGAAATTTAGTGAAAATGGTTTCTACTTCAATTATTCTGTTTTACTCATACCTGAGGAAAAAAAAAAATCTGAACAGAGAAAAATCTTTAACAGAAGTAAAAACTGATGGCAACACTTGCTCCGGACCTTCCCATCATTCATCACAACATGCAGCCATGTGTTCACCAGTAGATGGACTAAAGCAGAAAATATCGTTTTTGTGTTATCATTATATTAATATTTCAGCCACTTTTATAGTTCATTCTACTAAAACAGATTACTATCAGTTACTCCAATTAATTTTTTTATTTTTTATTTTTTAGTAGCATCCCTAGGGTCATGGAGAGTGGAGGAAACATATTTTCAGACCAACTGAGTAATCTGACTAAACCCAGAAAGTGTCCATTATTAAACCATCTTCCCAATACACAAAAAATGGATTAGATGATAGAAGATTTTATAGATAATTCTTTGACAAAAGGCCAATATAATTGCATTTTAACATAGATCATAACTGTAACATCAATTTTATGAGCTTGTATGTCTGGTGGAGATTTTTGAAGACAGGCTGCTGAGCAGAAGATGCATGGTCTTCATGAATGATCTTCATGAATGACAGAAACAAGAAGGACTTGTATACTATATGGTTCGTTCTATCAAAGTACAGGGTAAATGGCTGCTGTTGACATCTATAAAGCAGTGTTGTATTTAGTTCATTTTGAGCTTTGTGACAGCCAGAGTTGATTTATATTTATAACAACATTTATTTATATAGCACATTTTCATACAACATACAAAGTGCTTCATAAGATGACATAGAAAAAGTTACAAGAAAAGAAAACAGTTAAGACAATAATATTAAAGAAAAAGTAATAACAAAGCGAAGTAAGGTCAGATGGTCGAGAGGACAGAAAAAGCACAATATGGAGAAAAAAAAATCTGCTGAGGTTCCAAGGCCAAAAGGCCGCCTGCCCCGACTGCGCATTCTACTTAACATAAATAGTTGTAAATCATTCCTCTTTGTTTTCATGCTTCACATGATGAAGTTGAGACACCGTCCTTCATTCCATCATCTCAGGGGGCTTCATGGTACCTTGATTAGGTGGTGGTGGCGGCACAGAAGAACTGGAGAAGACAGCAGAGAATAGTAGAGATTAGTACAGATGCAGCATCGCTGAAAAATACGATAATTCTAAACTCATATAGTCTATGAGGAATACAACTGAAATGTAGCTACAAAAAGCCATATTAAAATAATGTTATTTTGGAGTTTTTAAAAAATATTCCACAGTATTAGCCAAGCAAATTTCAATTGGTAAACTATTCCAGATTTTAGGTGCATAACAGCAGAAGGCTTCCTCACCACTTCTTTTAAGCTTTGCTGTTGGAATTCTAAGCAGACCTTCATTTGAAGATCTGAGGTTACGACTTGGGATGAAGATGGACAGGCATTTCACAATATAGGAAGGGGTAAGAATAGTTAAGGCTTTATACGCCATTACTAGTATTTTAAAGTCAACTGTGCACAACACCTGTGGTGGGCTGCGCCCTGCCCGGGGTTTGTTTCCTGCCTTGCACCCTGTGTTGGCTGGGATTGGCTCCAGCAGACCCCCGTGACCCTGTACTTAGGATGGATGTGCACAACACGGTGACCCAGTGCAGCAATGCTGAAACTGGTGATATGTGCGCAATTTTTTTTTTTCCAAGTTAAGATTCTGGCTGCTGTGTTCTGCACTAATTGTAACTGATTTGTGTCTTTCTTAGGTAGTCCTGTTATGAGTGCATTACAGTAATCTAATTGACTAAAAACAAAAGCGTCAACTAATTTCAGTGTTATAAGAGGTCAAACCTTTGCAAAATTCCTTAAGTGAAAAATTCAGTCCTACTTGAAATTAGGGTCAGAGACAATGATTACCTCTAAATTCTTTACCTCTGCCTTGATTTTTAAACCTAAGAGATCAAGTTTATTTCTGATGTCCTCGCGTTATCCATGTATGCCAATCACTAAGACCTTTGTTTTTTTTTTTTACTTATTTAATATGAGAAAGTTTCTACTCATCCAATTAGAAATACTGCTAAGACATTGGATCAGACAGCCAAGAGCATCAGGGTCATCAAGTGCTATCAGTAAATACAGATGTTTGTCATCTGCATACCTGTGGTAACAGCCTTGTGCTTTGGAATAATCTGACCTAATGGAAACATGGAGATTGAAAAGAGAAGCAAACCCAGAACACGTAGATCCTTGTGGTACACCATATACAATATCATGGGTCTCCGAAGTACAATAACCACAACTCACAAAGAATTTTCTACCTTCTGAGTAAGACTAAAACCAATTTAAGACTTTGCCGGAGAGGCAAACCTATTGTCTAAGGCAAATTATAAGAATACTGTGGTCTATGGTGTCAAATGCTGCACTCAAGTCTAGGAGAACAAGAACAGATATTTATTTTATATTTAAATATTGTCAAGTGTCATCAGTATGTTACAAGTCTGAGAATATATTATCGATATAGTTTCCACTGATAACTATACTCAGTAAAGCATTATTATCTAAAAACAATAATCTGTGGAGCTAGGGAGCTGGAGAAGGTGATATGAAAGTTGTTTTTTAATTTCTTTAATTGCTGTTCATATAACACAATGTATTTTAAACCTAAACAGCTGGATACAACACCGGGACAGGCTAACAGCATAGTGCCAGGAGCCCTCTGGTTGCATTGACCCTGACATTCAAAGCTTTTCTAGCTGCACTCACACTAATATTCAATACATGTACATTCTGTAGACAGTTTTATAGTTAGTCTTTACAGAAAAAAGGAGAACTTATGTGCCAGTTCTGCTTATTTTCCTTTAATGCATTCTTGGATTAGTGCAATTCAAGACAATGGTCTACTATCCTTTCTCCTTCCTGGGCTTACAAGCTTTGCACAGAAAAATGACAGTTGGTCCATTCATTTTTGATGTTACCAACTCTAAGTTGTAGTTTCAGATTATCCCTGTACTTAACAGGCATCTAATTACTTGGGCAGTGTGTCATGGTTTAAATATGTATTAGTGGGACAGTGTATCTGTAACAACAAACAGGCCATTGCACAGCCGTGAAGGACTGTGGTCAAGCTCTCTCTTCTTCAGTAACTTGCAGTCAAACTTTTCTGCTTCCAAATGCTAATTTGGATATTTGCTCATTTAATTCCAATATGGTAATGGAGGCTTATTTAGTGTACATTGGAACAGAAGACCAGAGGCAGACAGCCTAAGTAAAGGAAAGGAGTACCTTTCTTGCCTGTGGTCTCTTCTAAATATAAGATTGCATGTACTTTTTCCATTCTAGTAGTCAACCCTGATTACTCTATTTTAGTTTATTAGTAGAATTTTATGTTACATATCTATTTGTTAGTGTAATAGGCTATGTTGTTAGAGCTTTTCTAATGGTATTTCATGTTGATTTGTTAGTTAATTTAAATGTGTCTTTTGCGTATAGTAATACAGATAAAAGACAAACTTCACAAAATGGGAGTCATGGCTTGTACTTGATTGTTTTGGGATAAGCTGTGAGTCTCAATAGTTCTTACCAGGAGAGAGTTGACAGCAGAAGTGGTTGAGTTGTGTACTCTTTTTAAACCTGTCTCCTGTAGGTATTGAGTTATCCTTTTTTGTCAAGCAGATATATCTCTCTATCTCCTAAAGCTCAATATACAAAATGTATGTGGTCTGTATACATAGGTTTCAGAATCACATAAACCTTGGCTAGTCTTGGTTACTTGTCCACAGTTGAAGGACAAAAACACATATGACAATAAAAAGTAAGTATATGCCACCAGGTTGTTGTGATCTATCATTTCAATGTCATCCAGTTTTCCAGCAGCAGAGGTGTTACTTAGCTTCTGTATTTCTGAGATGGCCACTCATGCCTGGCAGTCCAGGAAAGCCTATATGTTTAAATGGCAGTTACGGTCAACATCACCAGCAGTGTATGATCCTCACTTACTACATTTCATTAGTGCATTGGTGTAGCCTCTTCCTGATGCATGTTACTAGTCTACATAGTGCCTGAACAACATTGTAGCAGAAACTCAACACTGTCACCCTGCACCCCTTCCCTTCCTTTCATCCTCTCTCCACAGAAATAGTCCATGAGGATCTGAAGATGGGCTCTGATGGAGAAAGCGACCAGGCCTCGGGTACCTCATCTGATGAGGTGCAATCCCCTGTGCGAGTGAGATTGAGGAACAGTGCCACCCGCAAGATTTCAACTGAGGTAATGTGACTTATGAGTATATATGCGAAACTGAGTGTTGCATCAGGGCTGTCAGCTTCTGCAAAAATTGATATGACTTCCATGTAAACGGCTGAGAGAACATCGTAATCTTCCCAGGAGTCTTGACCCATTTAGTTTTGGATGATGCTCAAGAAATGGATGGCCAAGGGGAGTGTATGATAGAACTACATTGAATCATATTGTCGCTATGTACTTAATTGTGTGTTATTTTTTTAATCTACAGGACATTAACAAGCGCCTGTCCCTGCCTGCAGACATCCGGCTGCCAGACGGCTACTTGGAAAAGTTTGCCCTTAATAGTCCCCCATTTGACAAGCCTCTGAGTCGACGGCTACGCAGAGTATCTCTGGTAGGCTTGCATGTTAAAGCAGGGAGTGGTGGGGGGGACAAAGGGAACTGAGATCTACCCACTTATTGACAACTTACCGAAACCACTCAGGAAATTTAAACACTTTGCTTTTTAATTTGTAAAAAAAGACATACTTTAAATATGAAACTAAGCACTTCATTCAGTAATGCAGTTTTACTTACTTCTTATTAGCTAATACTGTATATTTACCCTTTGTTCCCTGCAGTCTGAAATTGGTTTTGGAAAGCTGGAAACGTATGTCAAATTGGACAAGCTTGGAGAGGTTAGCACATATTCACATTTTTCCTCTAAATTACTTGATATTTTTTTTCTCATTTATATTGTCAAATGAAGAAATATAGTAGGCTACTGTCAGCCTGTCAATACATCTGTGTTACAGAGAAATAATTTACCAGGAGGCAAATATGAAATTTGCAACACAGATTTTGAATTTAGACAGAATTTAAAGTGACAGCACCACTAGATCCCTGATGGTGGGATCCTCTTTACTTCTACATTCCTTAGGTCTTTCTGGCTGTACACAAAATTGTCTTTTAGGCTGTATATGCTGCACCCCATCAACAGCCTGTTTGGAGCCCTTGTGTTTTCACTCACTATGTGGACCTATTGATAGCCATCTTGCCTTTCTCTAGGCTTCATCTCTTATCCTGTGTAGAACTATCAAAGCCTGAATTAATAGGCCAGATGATGACATCTTTCTATTGCACTGATTGTATCCTCATATCTATTTACAGCTCATAGATGATGCAGTAGATTTCACAAATTTGAGTCTTGTTTGAATTCCCAAGTAGCATATAGCATAAAGCTGTGCAGCATGTGGAAAAGAAGGCAGTGAATATGAAGATGGCAATAAACACACACAAGAAACTCCCATTTGGACAACCTGCGTAAAGAATACAGCTTTTAAGGCTGATGCAGACATTTGTGTTTATAAGTGTAATACTGCATTCATTTTTATGCTTTATTTCAGTGTGCAAGCATGTTTTCCATTTCCTCCATCTTCATTGCAAACTTTAGATATTTTTGAGATTTATTTATCATTGCCAGTTTTGACACATAGCCAAGCTTATGTCACTTGGTCTGCAGCAAGCTTTAGAGCTAAAGTAAAAGTTTTTGATATAGAAAAGTAAGAAAAATGAATTCCCAATGAAGACAGAGTGTTTAATCAAAATATTTTGTGTAAGGAAGCATTTTCTTCTTAGTTATGTAAACTTGAAGGTACCTTTGCCTTATTCTTCTTCAGGGAACCTATGCCACTGTTTATAAAGGAAAAAGCAAGCTTACAGACAACCTAGTGGCGCTTAAGGAAATCCGCTTAGAGCATGAGGAGGGAGCTCCATGTACCGCCATCAGGGAGGGTAAGTACAGCCTGCTCTCCTTTTTCTTTTTTTTCTTTTTTTTTTTTTAAAGGCCCGTTAAGCCATGAATGTTCATCTAGCAAAGTCATCTTTTTTTATTTAATAGTATTTTTCCGTACACCACCTGACAGTGTCTGTTCTGTCATTATGTATCCCATACATGTTTTGACAGCATGTTCCAATAAGCAAGGTTTGCATTGCAGTCATTCCATAGAGAAGCACTGTACTGTTACTATTATGGCCAAGCTTTTTAGAAATTGATGTGACTAGATGAATTATATTTATTTATATTGTGTATTTTTGCAAGATATTGTTTTGCCTTGCTGTTGATTATTGTTAGACATTAGCCCTCTGTAGGTGAGAAGTGGTCGATAAATTGCCTTGAGCTTTGTTTTCAATCTCATTTCATAGCATTCCATCTGTGACTTTATTTGCTTCATTAACACAACCCTTGGGCTTTCCTCTATTTCCCCCTCTTTTTCAATTTATCTCTTGAACCACTAGCCGTTGTCATATGTTACTCTAAATTGCTTACTGCTATTTCAGTTCACAGTTATAACCACTTAATCTCCATGCATGCCGAAGGCATTCTTCTCTATTTATGCTATGCTCCTCCCAGTAATCCCCATATCCTAAATCTGTTTAAGTCTATATGCACTTTTATAAAATAAATTGAGGAAAATCCTCTCATCTACCTCTTAATGATCTATGTCAACAGGCCTCTCTTCCCTGTTTGATAGCAATATCTTGCAGGCATGTATATTTAGGGATCAGTATATCCATTTCACTTACAGATATTGAGTCTCTTAATTAATTACTGCATACTATCTGATGCTGGGGCCCCCATTAAGGGCTGGTTTAATCTACCTCTCTGTTTTCAGTCTGGATGTCATCAAAATGAATATTGATCCTCATTTTATCTTTATTAGCTCCATGTGGCCTCTACATTCCTCCACTTGATACTGGTCCAAAGTAAAATCAGTGATTTCTAATTTCTTATGTAGAGAAAAGCCAAGCAAAATGACACCTTTTATTGGCTAACTAAAAAGATTACAATATGCAAGCTTTTGAGGCAACTCAGGCCCCTTCTTCAGGCAAGGTGTAATTTCTTATGGAATTACAAAAGACCATCCCTTAAAAATTCAGATTGAATAAGATGCAGGCAGAGTTCTGGAGTGTCCTTCCTGACCTTGTATTCGGTTCTTGGGTGGTGACCCTGTGGTCCTGTCTGGTTCCCCTTCCCACCCACCTGTTCATCCCCTTGTAGAATCTGATTTGACTGCCCCTCTCTCACTGCATGATGTATTGTCAACCTCATTAAAGCCAAAAACTTCCAGGCTGTCTTGAGAGCCAGTATTGTCTTATATGGTTTGTTTAATGGGCCAATTTACATTTGTGCAGAAGTTAAAATCACTAAAGGTAGATTTGTTCAGACAGAGAAACTTGTCTTTGTGACAAGTACAGTTTAAGGATAACTTCAGTAATTTTCAAGTCAAAGTTATTCTGTTGCAATTATGGTCACCATTAATGTGGCATGTGCAATTGTGTCCTTAGGTGAAGTATTTTGTTATAAATTAAAAAAAAAACACTATACTTGTTTTAAACAGCAAGATCAAGCATGGTATTTTATTAAATTAATAGTGAGGAGGATGGACAGGATTAGAAATGAGAACATTAGAGGGTCAGCTCAGCTTGGACGGTTGGGAGACAGAGAGGTGAGATTGCGTTGGTGTGGACATATGCAGAGGAGAGATGCTGGGTATCTTGGGAGAAGGCTATTAAGGATAGAGCTGCCAGGCAAGAGAAAAAGAGGAAGGCCTAAGCGAAGGTTTATGGATGTGGTGAGAGAGGACATGCAGGTGATGGGTGTAACAGAACAAAATGCAGAGGACAGAAAGATATGGAAGAAAATTATTCGCTGTGGCAACACCTAACGAGAGTAGCCGGAAGAAGAGGAAGAAGAAAAATTATTTACTTAAAAACACAATTTCCCATGCCAAATTAATATAAACTATGACTGTATTAAAATAGGGCATTTTTTTAAAGATAAATAATAAGCAATAATGACTAAAATACAGAATTTGTAACTGCAGATATTTTTGATAAGAAAAAAAGCAACTCATTACACTCTCTGCTTTAGTATTTCTTTTTAATTTAAGCCTAAAATGATTAACTATTGCTGAAAATAAAACATCAAAGTAACTTTGAAAATGCAGATTTAGTCACTGTAGTCATTTTTCCATAACTTAGTTACAGAAGCTACTTTCTTATCCTCTGGATTCTGCGCTGGAGCGTTTTGATAATTGAATACGTGTGGAAATGCAAGTGAGTTTTTCTCCACATTTACCAGTTAAGTCAGCAGAAAAGACAAAAAATCGTCAGGTAAGCCACAAAATGGTGGCCAACCCTTACACCTGTGCTACTTTAAAAAGTGAGTGTAGTGCTGGCTGCAGCACGTCAGAAGTCGACTTACCATTTACCTCAAGAGATTATCAAATCTTTGGCATCAGGTTAAAATAAGTTCTTTATGGTAGTGTGCCATGTCACCTTCTTCTTTGCCTTTTTTTGTTGGGTAATTAAAAGCATCCGACTCTAACTACTGGTTAGCAGCTATGCTGCAGAGATAAACACAAATGATCACTGAATCCTAGATTGCTATGTATACATAGAAAGTCCATCAGATTTCTTTCTGGACATGATACGGAAACTGAAGACTCAGGTGTAAATATAATTGAGATAAACTATACATGGAAATGATCTATATATGAAACAGAAGTTTTGGGGGGTTTTGAGAAAACTAATAGTCATTGTGGGCCATATGTAAAAAATTTTGAATATTGATGAAGCAGTCCATTTTAAAAAGGGCCCCGGATCTGGCTCACACAACTGAAGTTTGACAACCCTGCTGTAAAATGATTTTATTTTTCCTGCTTTCATTATTTTGCTGCTATTTTAGAATTACTTGCAGCAATCTTATGTTTCACCTGAAAATTTACTGCAGCCACCTAGCAGACTGAAACCCCTCAAGTTGGGAACCACTGAGCTAGATAACATGAGAGAAGCTGTGCAACAGACAATAATTTCTGTGAATGAATTAGAAGTCTTGGCAACCCACTGAAAGCAATCCTGAAACATGTCACTGTTTCAGACAAACAGTCATTGGATTAGTGAATGGGTTTATAATTACAGCTAAACTATGTGTATTAGATCTTCATTATATGCTTTAAGAGACCACTGGTGTCTACTCCTCACTATAAATGCTAGTTTAGCAATCACCCTAAGACAGTGCTTAACTGTGAAACTGCCTAAAACGTTTCTCACCTGCTATCTTCATCTCCACATACCCTGTCATAACCTGGCTTTTAGGTTAATTTGGCCATCTATTAATACATTAAATTGCATTCTCCTTTCCTGTGGTCTTTGCTTATTTGCCCACCTTCCATGTTCCTGATGAGTTTTATTGGGGATTTAGCATCTAATCGCCATGCTCATGCTTTTTTATTGCTGTAACTCTAAAGAGTAGGATAGAGAAGGTACTTGGGATTTATTACTGCCATTCCAGCATGCTTGTCACTAATCAGAGGTCCTTTGTCATGATCTCCAGGAATGGTAGAAGAGCATTATTTTCAGCCAGCATGTCTCAGGATTGCTTTTTGCATTCTATCAACGGTCTATCGAATGACTTCCTGTTTTTAGTATAGTAGGATGCAGAAGACGACTGTTTGCCTTTGAACTTTTCTTTTGTTCTCATTTTGTGGCATTCCTTCACTGACTTTGCCATTGTTTTTTCTTGATTGTGGTTATTAGTTATATTGACTTTCTTGTCTTTATGCCATCTTTTTCTCAAAGATTAAGATTTTTGCCTTTAATGTTTGACCCATTTTCTCTGAGTGCTGGTTGTGCCAGTAAAGTCTGTCATCATGTGATTAACTCTAAGTGGTAATCCACATGGAGAGCTCATCTTGAGCTCAAAGGTAATTCCTGTTAGTGAAGCTAAGAGTGTGGCCATGGCAGTACAGTAGTTCCTTTAGCACATATCTTACCTGACGTTTTTTGTTGGTTTTTTTTTTACCATAAATAGTAATATGATTTTTTTATTTAGTTTTAAGAAACTGGTACAGTGGTATGATATTACTCCATCAATTAATATTTTATATTGTGATTTTCTTTGGAGTCGTAGTCTGCAACTTGCTTTCTAAATTCAAACTATTGCTAAATGTTAAGTATACCTGCTCATAAATAAGAACAGTAAAGTTAATGGGCTGAGGTCAAGCAGGAAAATTAAGTCTTAAATCTTAAAGGTTGTTGGTCCATAATGTAGAAGGCATCCGGTATAGGTCAGTACTTTGTGTCTGACTGTTTAATAGGAGCTTCACAGACAGATATATTTTCCTTCACTGGGTGACATAAGAAGAGCCTGTCTTTATTTTCAGTTTTAAAACAACATGACTTTGTACTTGTCGTCCTTTTTGCATTTTAGTCCAAGAAAAATCTGTCACTTACACAAAGTTGCATTCAGCCAGGAAAGTGAGTACATTTGTGTCCCATGCTAATAAAAAAAATATGTGGTAGCATTTATTGTTGTATTCTAAAAGTGCTTTCCGCTTTGGCTGCTGAGATAGAAAATGTGGTTGATGGTGACATTAATGCAGTAACTAACCTGAACAGCTGTTTGACTGCATAGCTATTTATTTTGGGACATGGAAAATATTTGCCATAGCTTTATTGGAAGTGAATTAGTTTTGTATTTGAGAGGGACACTGTGTTCAGCTCCTTGTAATTTTTTTTTGGCTCAGTCATACTACCAGTTAAATTATTCTTATGAATTAATGACTCTAGTAAGTTAAACTGTATCCGTGTCTTCATCTGCTGTTGTATCCTGCTTTTCCTAACTAACACTGTACCTTTGACATCCAAACACAATTAAAGAAGTTTCTTTCTCATTCATATTTCCCTTAAGCTCTCTTGTACTATATCATATAATTCTGTCTCACACTCCATTTACAAATGTAGCCATCTGGCATATACAGTACTTACAGTACTGTAGATATTCATAAATATATGGTACTTAAAAATTCTGGGTCTGCATGGGTTTTGCTCCAATTGTTCTTGTGTTTTTTTTTTCTTTTATGTTTAAGACATGCATGTTAGTTTGATTGATGACTCTAAGTTGGCCCTGCATTAGTAAGTGTGAACCTGGCCTCACTTTGAACTAGATATAGTAGGTTAGAATGGATGGAAGGATGATTATTATTATTTTTATTTTAATTTTGGCTGGAGCCTTTGTTAAAAATGTCTTATGATAAGGATAATGATACAGTAAAATGATTATTTTTTTATTAACAGCTGAAGCAAGAAAGGGTTACGTGACATGTTTAGGGGCGCACAGTAAGTCAGAGGTGGGGATTGAACTGTCAGCTTTCTAATGCTTTAGCAATTACACCTTCCTGCCTAAACGTCAGTTATTCTGCATTCCCTGCTATAAAACGATTCCAACCAACTGATGTATTTCCAACAGAAACAACTATGCAGAGCCCTGCAAGGCTGAATCAGAAAGTGCCAAAGGACATTTTAGACACACTGTCAGATATAAAAATAATTATATAACACTTTTTATAAAACATTACAAAGTGTACAATGAATGTGATAGAAAGCAAAGAACAAAGCTATTCATTACATTTGAATTGGATATAACATTAATTTTAAAAGATTAAAGAGCTAAATAAATTAAAAGCATTGTAAAACAAGAAGGTTTTAAGGTGATTTTAAAAGTACCACAAATATCAGTGACTCTAATGTTTTCTGTTAAAGAATTCTAAAGCCATAATAATAGTAAGTGGGCTCACTACAAAAATAGATATGTTGACTTCCCTGATGTAAAGGTATAAGACAAAACTGACAGACTTTAATCATTACAGAATAATGGCAATAAAGTGATGTGCAGTAAGTGTACAGCAATTCAGTATTACCCAGAAGGCCACCTTGCTGCCATATTCCTAATTGAATTTCCTTACAGTTCAAACACTGGTGTTTTATACAAATAACCTCCACTAAAATTAAAGTGTTTAATTCCTTCTAGGTGGAATGTTGTGTACAAAGGTTACCAGATGATGGAAAGCAGATTATATGACCTGATCCTATTCATTTTTTTCCTTGCAGTATCACTTTTGAAAGACTTGAAGCATGCAAACATTGTGACACTGCACGACATCATTCATACAGAGAAGTCTTTAACTCTGGTTTTTGAGTATTTGGTAAGTGATTATGCTCAGTGTTCAATGCTCAATTTCAGTTCTATAAATTTCTTGTGCTGATCGTGATAGTATCATCAAACTTGGGGCTATATGAGTAGTAAAAACATATTTTTTTATGATAACACTTTTAGGATAAAGATTTAAAGCAGTATTTGGATGACTGTGGAAACTGCATCAACATGCATAATGTTAAGGTGAGTGAGAGTGTGTTTCCTTTTATATTGATGGCGGAGTTTGGCTTCTCTTTGTATGTGTTACCAATCACCATGTTGCGTGCATATCTGTTTTCCCTCTGGTGCCAGTTAAGCTAATGTGTTCATTTGAATATATCGCCTAAGAAACAATTGAGTCAGTGCTGACCTGTAAGTAGTAATGGCTGAGCAGACACTAACTTTATGTTTTCAGTTCATTTTTGAAAATGTTAAAATGGACAATAGTTGTAATGTAACGTTATGTTATATTTTAATCCAGTGGCAACACAGCTAAGCCGCTTTCAAATAATAATCTGAACTGTGTTGTATTTCTATTAATATAGTGCCTTCTTGGGTTAGAGGACCATTAGCTTGGGTGAATGAATGAATTCACTTTGCAGGTGTGGGTCAATTCAAGTAGATGATGTGAAGAACAATATAGAAGCACATGACACACAGAGTTCTATAGGGAAAACCCCTTAAGCTGGGCTTATCATGCACATTCTTTATAGTGAATCAAGCAACAAATACTGGCAGTGAAGGTGTATCAAAATGCATCATACATCTTCATTTTTGGCATAAATTACAAAAATATCTTCTCTCACTTATTCTGTAATTTTGCACTTTGTCGTTTTAAGTTCACACAGGAAGTAAAATGGCTTTTTTTTTTTACTTTTTTGACTATATATATTCTGTGTGAACAGTCAGAAAGCATTTTGATTAATCTCCTGATGTTATTTTTTTAACCTTTTACTTATTACCGCTTTATAAATTGCAATATCGAAAGAACAAGTGGCTTATTTTACACACAGTATAAAAATCTTCTTAATGAGAAGATTGATAAGTGAATACCAACTTTCTGAACTAAAAAAATGCAAATCTGAGAATATGAAAGACTGTTTGAAAGCTTTTTAAACATTGCAGTAAATGAATGGAGGTAAATACCATTTAAAAGAAAAGTAAACAGAACTTCTGGAATGATTCACCAATTACTGTATATAAAAAGATCTAGCAGAGTGGCATAAAAATGTCTGTCATCTTCATTTGAGGCATTCAGTCCTGAGAGCATTAGTTTCTTTGTGCCAGTCCCAAGCCCCGGATAAATGGGGAGGGTTACGTCAGGAAGGGCATCTGGTGTAAAATTTTGCCAAATCAATATGCGGAAGCTGATCTGCTGTGGTGACCCCTAACGGGAGTAGCCAAAAGAAGAAGAAGAAGAAGAAGTCCTTCCTTTAGATTGAAACTAAGTTAAGTATTAATTGAAATTCTTTTGCAAATTTAATATCTAAAACATCATGAAAACATTTTTCCGCTATATTGTTCTTTTGGGATGCCATAGTAGCACAGTGGTTAGTGCAGCTGCTTCATGGATCTAGCATCCTGGGTTCAAATCATGCACCTGGATGTAGCATGTGTGGAGTTATCTGTTCTGTCTGTGTCTTATGGTGTTTTTCGCCAACATCCTCAAAGCAGCCCAGGTTAGGTTGACTAGTGTTTTCAAATTGGCCTCTGTGTGTGTGTGTGTGTGTGTGTGTGTGTGTGTGTGTGTGTGTGTGTGAGATTGAGCCCTTCAATCGACTGGTGCCAGTGCTACTGAAATAGTATTCTCCCCCATGAAATTGCCTTGGATTAAGCAGGTTGGAGAATGTCTGTTACAATTCTTTTGGAAGTTTGTTGTTCCCTCCTATTGCTTTAGAAACACAGTCCTTGCACTTCCATAAAATGTATAAAACTAAACCAACCGGGATTATTACCTGGGTCAGGAAAAGGTGCAAGTTTGGAATGAGAGTTAGACTTCAGACTATAAACCTCTATGCTGTTATTTCATCACTTCTTCTGAAAGCATGTGCTTTATTGAGAGCAGTTGCACTGAGTTGCCTTTGGAGATTATGGTTCACATAAAGCACTATAGCATAGTGCTCACTGGGAAAGAAGCTATATAGAATTAAATAATAAAATGCAAATTCTTTGATTTGAGAATCTTTTATGGTAGGACTGTATATTTGTACAATAGCCTTGAAAAATGAGTAGCAAGTGAGCAATTTGGTGGCCAGCTGCTTATGCTATTTTGGAATGATAATGTGGTACAAGGATCAGTCCAGACGATTGATAGGGGTGTAATTAATAAGAGATTTAGTGTAAAGCATACTGATTCTCTGGTTTGTCACCTGTAAATGTAATTTTACGATTGACCATTTCTTTTTACTTGATGAATTCGTACACATCAGTTAGCTTGTTCATTACTGAATGGTGACAGTGTGTATGCAGTGAGTGAAGCAAATGCCTTTTCTAGTTATCTACTGAAGTGTAGTTAAAATAAGAGAAATGATAAAAAAAATACCCATTGAAAGGATGTAGTTCTTTGCAACACTATGAAATACTTAATAGTCTCCTTAAACAACTAATTTGCTGCCTGTTCATCTGTGTAGGAGAAGCACAAGTCGATGAGAAGGTTAAACAAATAAAAGCAGTTCATATTTCTCACTTTGTAAGCTTATATAAATTGAGTTAGAAAAAAAATGTCCTTCTACTGTAGTATAAAAAATGAGCCAAAATGTACCTAGCAAATAAAATAATTCATATTTTTTCCCTTTACATCTATTTCTTTCTACATAGCTTTTCTTGTTCCAGTTGTTGCGAGGATTAGCATACTGTCACCGGCGGAAAGTCCTGCACCGGGATCTCAAACCACAAAACCTGCTCATCAATGAGCGAGGAGAGCTGAAACTTGCTGATTTTGGTAATGTCTATTATGGCAACATCTTGGTCTTTGTTTTCTTTTTTTTTCCTACTTTATTTTTCTTATGTGTGAATTTGTTTTAATGGTTCCTCAGGTCTGGCAAGGGCCAAATCTATCCCCACAAAAACTTACTCGAATGAGGTTGTGACGCTGTGGTATCGTCCGCCGGACATTCTCTTGGGGTCCACAGATTATTCTACACAAATTGACATGTGGTAAGGAAAGATACTTTTTCCAACTCCTTCAGTTTAACATGCAACCGCTCTTATGAAATGTAATGATTATGATTAAACTTGTAAATCTGAATGTCTGGCAGAAAGCAGACACCTCTGCTATTCTTGCTTTTCAGAACTTTCTACTGTACTAATCAAGGTCATTTATATTTATATTTCAGATTTGGATATGTATAGATCAAATCATATTTACTCTCATTTGTTTTGATTCTTCTGCATTAGATTTATCCTAAAAACATAGGGCTCAGGCATGATAATGGCGACACTTTACTTTCAAATGTGTTTGTGTGTTTTTATTTTCCTGCTACTCCTTAGCAGAGTCCATTTCGGAACTGCTCAGGTACCTTCCAGTTGAAGCTCCCAGGCCACCTGTAAAGGGGATGTAAATTTCTGTTTAGGCACAACTTAAACTCAAGATGCTTTAAAGAAAATGATGAGGTTTACTGGAGAAGCAGATTGGATAAAGTCAGAATCGTTTTGTGCTTAAGGTATACATGAATACTAGCATATAGATATGCTGAGGAGGAATTGCATAGAAAAATGCAATAACACGTTCAAAGAACAGTTAAGTTTGGCATCTTCACTTGATGATCCAGCGCTCTGGGTTTGAATCTTGTGCCCGGTTATTGTTTGAGTGTCTCTATGGGGTTTTCTTTGGTTATTTCTGTTTTCCTACTACAACATGCATGTTAGGTTTCAAACTTTCTGAGGCCATTTCTCTTGTCTTTGGATGTAGACCAGCAGTTATGCTACATTCATGTGCTGTTGGACCGACAGTAAATACGAGTTTCCATGTCAGAAATTCCATGTGAACACCTTAAAAAGTTGGAGCTACAAGTCAAACATTTTGGATTAATAAAAGCTACCCAAATTCTCTGCATTATGGCATAACTGTGATCTTTCACCTCAGTCAATTGAATGAAATAATAAAATATAACCTTGTCAGCCAGAAATGCAATTTTTGTGGCATATTTGCCTTTGGAATGAAGTGATATGTGTTTAATACATCTAGTTTTCTCTGTATTTCCAGAAAAAAATACAGTTAATCTTTAATTGCTTTTTTTCCCAGAACAAATAAATCAATAGTGACTATGTATTTCTCCAAATAGTCTGACTAGAAATTCACAGGAACACAGGCTCAGTACGCAATAATAACTCAGAATTCAGAAGGATCCCTACATCTGCTAGATTTCAAAATGTTAATAGCTCTGGGGATAAAAGAGTTCTTAAGTCATTTGCTCTTGATTCTTGTGAGCCTAAATCTGTAGCCTGATGGTCACAAATGAAATGCAGGAAGCAGACGATGGCTACTCTCTGAAAGAACTGAGGTGACGTTTTTTCTAACTTGTCTATAAGATGGCTCAGTGAAAGAGGACTACTTCAAACCAGTAAATTTGCTACTAGTTTTAAAAATGTTATTTAAACTCTTTATATTCAGAATGCTAAAGTTTCCAAACCAACATGTAAGACCAAATATGACAAGATTTATAAGGAAAGAATTGTTATTATGGTTTTGTCCACTTTAAAACCATTAAGATTACTTAGAAAGAATAGTAGTTTATAGCGCTTTTTCCAAATTTGCTCTTTGTTGGGGTCAAAGGTTAGCACACTCCACATGGCTTTCTTCTAAAGTTCAGACTCTGTGTCTGTCTTGTCCTCACTATAGCTCCACCATACCCACACTCTTCTCTTTTTATTGTTTTTGAGGAGGGGAGTACCTAAAATCTGCAGGCATGTCCTTGGTCTTAGAGGTATCTATTAAAGAAGCAATCACATCACTGAATAAACTCAACAAGAATAGGTTTATGACTGTCCCCCTTATATTGTAACAGACTTTCAATGGCGGAGTCATCCTGCAAATTTCAAAATGTGCCTGTCCTTATGTGAACTCCTGTAGTCATTTGAATACAAAATAGACAGAAGAGGAGGCAGGCGGCAGCCTTGAAGTGAATCCTTCAATGAAGTAGGGCTAAGCTGTTAACATTCACTCTTTGTGTTCTGCAATTTAAAAATTCTAGAATCTACCCCACCAAGTTAGGGTCTAAACAGAATTCATCAAGTAGTTTTTCAACTAAAGCGTGAGGTTGGATTGCATTAAAACTGGATGGGGATCAGTAAACCACAGTCTTTTGTGGGGTTTTTGATCCTTCCAGGTTCTCATACAGCAGATTCAGAAGTGTTGCTCTGACATCCTCCACCCTCTCTTTGCTCTGTTTGCAAATTGGTAAGGAATCCAGATAAACCTAGGTTTTGTGAAGCAACAGTCTCTTACGTCAGTTTCTCAAAAGATTTCATGATATGGGAAGTTAAGGCTATCAGTCTGAAGAAATTTAAGGATTTTGATTGTGCAGCTTATTGGAATAACATTTTCCCAATTCCAGAATTTGGGTACCTGTTGTAAATCCAGAGACTTTTCAAATACAGGGTGACACAGAAAAATGGGAACTTTTGAAATGCGTAGTGGCAGCCATGTATAGTTTGCAGCACTGCCAACTTCACGAAACCTGGTTTCAACAGGATGGTGCGACATCGCACACTGCAAGGCAATCAATGGCAGCTATGCGAGAATTGTTCGGTAACCGTGTCATCTCAAGATTCGGTGACATTCCCTGGCTCTCAAGATCACCGGATTTGTCCGTTTGTGATTTTTTCTTGTGGGGCTACCTTAAGAGTCGGGTCTACATAACTCGGCCAAGGACACTGAATGAATTGAAACAAAGAGTTCAAGACGAAATTCGTGGTATCCCAGCTAAAATGTTGCAGCGATCAATGGGGAACCTCAACAGCAGATTGGAAGAATGCATACGTGCAGGAGGATGTCATCTACAGGACGTAATTTTCAGACATTGATAATTTGGATTACTGTCTCTTAAAAGGCAAGTTGTAGTGGTTCAATTGCTGTCAATAAAAATTTTTTGTTGTATTTCTTCTATTTTTATTGGGTTTTTCAAAAGTTCCCGTTTTTCTGTGTCATCCTATATAAAGGAGACTGCTGGACATATCTGCTCTGCATAGAAACAGGTGTCTGCTTATTCTGTCTGGGTGTCTCTGGCTGCCTTTTTTAATTTAAGTTTGTTGAAGGATATTTATTAACATCATTTGGTTAAGTTCTAAAGTTCTAGAACTATGACTTCTAAATCTCATCTTTAGTTTGGTGTTTTGATGAGGAATTTCTGAAGCACAAGCTTGTGTCTCATGCCTTAAAAAAAAAATCAACTGAATATTTGCACCAGTTGGTAGTTAGTTTTAACGCCTGCCAATTGCACACAGTTATTGTGTTTAATTTGAAAGTAAGCCATCATCTTCATAACCTTTTTCACAATGAACCAAGGTTGCCAGTCCATAATTCTTAATCTTGTTGTACTTTTACTGACTTGTGACATTTTGTCTTCCCACTGTAGGAAAGAGGGTTTAATCACTTAGTTAATTATGTTTTGCCTTTGGCAATACTGGTAATTATTTAAAACAGTTAATAAAACGGTCATAAAGTAGAACGGCAGGAATAATGTACAGTAGGTCGAGTGAGGGAGTTCTGTTTTACTTTCGGGCCAGGACACCAGAAGTAGAAGTAGATCTATACAGTTTATGAAAAGGGTTTATAAATTGGAGAAAGTCTACATTAAATGCTTTCACTGTCTCTGGCTATAGACTTAGTTTCACAAATAACCCAAACATGCCTGTTGAAATGACCAAATAATGCAATTTATATATTTATATAATATAAGGACAATAGAAAAATGGATATATGTGAGTGTGTGTATGTATGTATGTTTGTATATAAAACATGAGTGAGGGAGAGTGAGGAAAGACCCTAGCAGTTGGCACAAAACATATAGTTACAAAAAATTGTAAGGTGTCGTTTGCTTGTTCACAGCTAGCCTATACCGAATTAACATCACATCCTCACACTGTTTCTGTGTGTGAGTGTGTGTGAGTGTGTGTGAGTGTGTGTGTGTGTGTGTAATGCTGCTTTGCACTTTCTAGTGGGATTTAATTTGAGAAGATCATAACAGCTGGAATTTAACCTTTCCAAGGTTATTACCAGCTACAGTGACACCAATATCATAATATATTAGCTAGCTTTGTCTTGTCTGTTAAATTACAATTAGTAGTACTTACAGGCTGGCATAAGCGATGCTTTATTTCTTTCCTGGTTGGTATTCTTTAGACATATGGAAGGACCTTCAGCATGCTTTCTTTGTCCATATGCCCTTCTCCTTCTTTGCCTTGGTTGCACCTTCATATTGCAGATGGTACTGCAGTTTCTTTTTTAGGTTCAAACACACCATGTCGGTCCTCTTGTTAGCAAAATTATGTCTGTTGGGTCAGCTAGTAATCAATCAGCCCTCGTCGTTAGCAGGGAAAATGTTTGGTTTTTATGTATTTGATCTTCCTCTGCTTGGACACTTGCATCTTTAGTAAGGATTGGAACAATGGCACCCCCGTCCAACTCCTGTCATGGACGTTCTTCCATTTTCCCAGTCCAGCCCCATTTACCCTTTGGAGTAGTTTCTTCTTTGGTCAGTAGATGATATGGCCAGGTTGAACAATGAGTTGATAGAAGAAGGCAAGGATCTAGGTTTTGCAAAGAGCTTTTTTAAAGAAGAAATAGAGGTCTTGCCATTGGTGTCTTGGTTGTACGTAAGCCCATTCTTTTGATTGACAGTTGATGCAAAGTTCTGTCCATCAGTGTTACTCATTTTCGAGTTATGGTCCTTTGTTCAAATTTGGATGTCTAAGAGCTGTCTCCGAGAGTTACTTGGTCTGTGATCAATCATCTTATCACATAAGGCATGGAGCCTGCATTCTGACAATGAAGTCCGTCATGGAAACTGAGACTTTTTAGCTGGCATCACGAGTGTCTGGCTCTGGGTTTATGGATGTGTCAGATGGATAATGGATAATTTGCATTCACATTAATTTTCAATGCAAGGTCACTGTTAATTTGTTACCTTGTTTTGGAAAAGAGAAGAGAAACTGTGTTTTTTGTGACAATCAACAACAAAATAAACATTAAAAATCTGTAACGTTTTGCTCCAAATGTAATCAATCCATCCATTATCCAACCCGCTATATCCTAACTACAGGGTCACGGGGATCTGCTGGAGCCGATCCCAGTCAACACCGGGCGCAAGGCAGGAAACAAACCCGGGCAGGGTGCCAGCCAACCGCAGGGCACACACACACGGGACAATTTAGGATCACCAATGCACCTAACCTGCCTGTCTTTGGAGTTTGGGAGGAAAGCGGCGCAGACACGGGGAGAACATGCAAACTCCATGCAGGGAGGACCCGGGAAGCGAACCCAGGTCTCCTTACTGCGAGGCAGCAGCGCTACCACTGCACCACCGTGCTGCCCTTCCAAATGTAATACAACCACACAAACCTCATTTCTGGCTGACCAGGTTATGTATTTTATTTTATATATCTGATTAAGGTGAAATACAACTCTGAGAATGTGGTTGGCTTTGTTTTCTCAACTTTTTGTGACTTGCAGCTCTGAGTTTGTTAGGTATTCACATGAAACTTCTCACAAGGAGACTTGTATTTACTGTCAGTCCAATAGCATTTGAATGGCAGCTATATTTTTTGTTTCACCTCTTCTTTTTTGTTCAATTATACATGTGCACAACCCAACACAGAGTCTCTGTAACTACAACATATTATTGGAGGAATGCTATACAGGAGAAAAGCAAGTCCGATGAGTGAAAGCAAAGAATACTTGCTGAAGCTGCCATTTAAAGCTTGTCTGGCAGAGAGGCATGAGCATTTTGGAGAGTGGCGTCCATAAGACTGCGGAATAACTCACTGGAAAGTGTGTGTGTGTCCTGGCACACTGAGAGGGAATGGACGACAAGGCAGACACAGAGTCTGAACTTTAGAAGAAGCCATGTGGAGTGTGCCTTTTTGGAGGAAGCTGGATGTAGTGGTTAGGGTGTGTTTTTGCCAAAGCATTTCTGGAGTGCTTGTATAAAAATAGATGCACTAAAACAACATCCTCACTGAGCTGCGCTGAAGCTGCCTAGAGGCACTTGTCAAAATTGACCGTCTTACCTTCTTCCTCCAGCTTCAGGTTTGCTCCCTCAGACTCCTGTGGCTGCTGTGATTGACAACATGTTTGCTGTTGCAGTGTACTTTACTGCAGGATTTTTTCAGCTGTCTTTTTTGTTAATGTCTTTTGACACTTTCATAGATAGATTGATGAATCAGCCGGACCTGCAAAAAAAATTCTGGCAGATAATTAAGAGTGTGTAGAGAAATGCAGCCCCCAAAATGAATAGTTGCTCTCAAACTGGGACACATTTCTGTGTGATTCATTTTGCATTCCCTCTTCCTGTGTGTGTCAGTAATAACGCACACCTAGCTTTAGTGTATGGATGACTCATTGCTTCTTCCCAGTAACATGAGGAGACTTGCCGGTTGGTGAGGTTTATTTCACATTATACTGGGCAAGGATAACAATTCACAAACTCCTTATCGAAAACGCAGGATGGTGTCAGTGATAGGCTCATAATAAGCCTGCTCGTCATCTTCACTTTTTGTAGCTTTTATAAAAGGACATTGCTGGATGCACATCACATTTGCTGTGAACAGTAAAAGCATAGAGAATGTTTGTGAAATATAATATTCAGTCTGTTTCACTTAAAATCCTGCAATCATCATTTTTATTGGACAAGGTGGCTTTGTATGGCTTTGATAATCTTTCATCTCACATCTCCAACTCACTTTTTGGTAGGGGCGTGGGCTGTATATTCTATGAGATGTCTACAGGGAGGCCACTCTTCCCAGGATCCACTGTGGAAGAAGAACTCCACTTCATCTTCAAGCTGCTTGGTAAGCACAACATGATTTCACTTTTTTTTACTGCAAATAGCTTAAGTGAACATGTGGTAAAGAGAGTCTACCCTCATGACCCTGAATTTGATTAAGAAGCTTTAAGAATGTTATGTTCATCTAGTTATTTTCACCTCATTGTTGTTGTTTGTACTGTTACTGTGTAAAATCTCTGGAATCAATTTCTTCCTTTTTTTATTTTTGATTCATTTGTATTCATTTACTCAGGTCATCTAGCAGGCCCAGTGTTGAACAGTTAATTCTTATGTGATACTCTGCCACCTTGGACTTGAAAATGCAACAACGTTATACTTTTCTTTCACTGTGTATTATTCATATGCATGTTAGTTAATAAAAGGACAGAGATACAAGGCCATCAGTATTGCCGTTGTGAAATGATTGTCCATATATTATACTAGGGGGCTTTGCTCCCTGCTCACTTCGCTATGCCAAATCCCTCCCCCAGACCCACATTACATGCCAGCCACTTTACATCTGTGGCACATGCGTTGTGAAAGGGGTGCTGAACGCACACTAAGGAGATGCGGTTGGATCAGCTGCTGGCTTGTTGCTATCTAGCTGCGTGCTCTGCATGTCATGCTGCACGTCGATCATTTAAAAGCCTGTACAGCAGCTATCCTTTTCTCTTGCGGGATGTTAAAGTGTCTCCGAAAAAATCACCTATCGTCTCCTTGCAAGCCTTCCAAGATTTTTTTTTTTTATAATAGAGAGACATATTGTTGACAGTGTCATAAAATATTTTCACTTACATTTTTAGGTATTTGATTGTGTTACACTTTGTAATCTTAATACATTTAATTGGTATTTTTACCATCGATTAACTCCATAATATTAAAATGAATACAAACTAATGTTATGCTGAATGTTTTTTAAACATTGTATATTTTACTTGTATTTAGACATTGGAGTCTGCAATTCGACATTAAATGTCAACATTAATACTAGGAAGAATCAAAAAGTTCATACAACTTACCCTTTAATACCAATAACATCACAGTTATATTTCACTTCTCCACATAGTCTTCCAGCAGGTCGATGCACTTCTGATATCGTTCTACTAACCTCTTCATTGGGGGAAGACGCTTTTGGCCTACTCCTAAATCTAGGTCTTCACCAATTCTTTAATCTCATAATCAGAGGTGAACCTGTAAACATATTGAACCTTTTTAAATGAACCGTAGATGGGATTGATGGCATGGGAAAGGCACTACATAAATAAAATGTATTGTAAAATGTATTATTATTATAGTTGCATGGTGCTGGATTTGGGCTGTAAGGGGGTTGTGGAAGATGTTCAAACTGAAGCTGCTACATTGCCTCCACTTGTTTGTTCGCTGCATGGCAACATGCATTGTCAAGGAGCAATATTTTTTGACAGTGTTCCTCGTCTTTTGGTCACTGATTGTCCATATTCCTGAAAATGTGCCAGAATAGGACCCTTCATGTACCAAAAGAAGGTCATCGTGACTTTCTTGACGGGGGGCTGTCGTTTGAATTTCTTATTCTCAGTAGAACACATGTGTTTCCACTGCATGCTGTGTCTATTGCTTACCAGAAAACAGCGATGGACTCATGTCTACTCCAGAACACTTGGAACTCCTTCATGATGTTTCAGGAATTGGGTTGCAACCTCTACGTGTTGTTATTTGTGCAAATGTACCAGCTTGCACAAACTTTACAGTACTCTTAAGTCATCATACACTAGGGCCTGTTTAGATGCATTGCTGATGTCCGAATATACATCAACAGAGGACAACATAATATGTCAGCCTTCTCTGATGAAAGCATTCACCATGTCGATGTGGGCTTGTGTGTTTGTGCAGTGTCAATGGTCAACCAGATCAAGCTTTGTCAGTTACACTTCTTCCACTTTAAACCTTTCTACCCATTCATGATCTTTTTCTTCCATACTGTACCAACATTTTATGGTGAATTTCAGCAGGTTTCACTCCCTCTACCCAAAGAAATCTCACTATGGTGTGTTGTTTGCCAGTGGTGTAGTCCCACAGTTGAGCATCCTTGTTCATTTGACTTTGGCTTCAACTAGAAAGCAGAGAGATGTGCTGTGCGTGGTCAAACTATCCATAAGTTATTGCGTGCTTGTTGTATTGCATCAGCTTCTATCCATTGTGATTATTGTGTAATTTTCAAATTACATTTATTTTTTGATTTACCCTTATAGAAGTCCCACAAACTTGCTGTTCGACAATTAATTTTAATCTCTTTGTGTATTTGCCATGATATGGAAAAGAGTATCTACCATTCAAAGATTAGAACTGTTCTTTGCCTCCTGCTGTAGCTGAAATCAAATTTATTAATGAAAATAGCAAATGGAATTAATGAAATGTAAAATTCAAAACGGTATACTTTTTCCCAAATAAGTCTAAGTGATATCCTGGTAATGCAGATACCCAGCCTTGTTCTACTTCAGTAGCAACTTGGAAAACCCAGTGTGAAATGACACTTTTTTATTTAATGACGCAGCAAAATGAAGAAAGAAATTTGCCAAGCAAAGTGGAACATTTTCCTTTATCAGGACACTTGGTTATATTAGTTAGCTGTTTTATTGTCTGATTAGAAACAAAGCAATTTTTGCATGATGTAATGCTGATAATGAAAAAGTGACTGATGATAAAACTAAAGTAAAATTCACCTGTACTGTAGTAGAGATCAGTGCATTGTGAATTGTGTAATTGCTCAGAGAAATGCAATGAAAGAATCAGGTGTGTTACTAGGGGAGTTCTTGCCCACCATTTTCTTTCAGAACAGAATGAATTATTTGGAGCATTAACTTTGCAAGCTGTCAGACATGCAGCATAGGGACACTGGCTCATTCCGACTCCCTACCTTTGATTTAACAGCTGGTGGATCTCTGTCCAAATATCTCCGCCCATAAACCATGGCTGGACAGAGGTCTAGAGACTGGAGAGGCCAGTATATTAATTCATTCTTGTTCTCCGAGTCATTCACGGATTTTTTTATACTGCTGATAAAATGTGCTACTACTGCCATGAAGGGAAGCTAATGGCATTAAAATGTTGCTGCAGTATTTCTTTGAATGACTTCAGAGGAGATCTTGTTGTCAAGTGCTGCATAATTTATGCTTGCATTTTTTTCCGATGTGTGGGAGGGAATGCCTAGTATCTCTTATAAAGTAATTATACAGTCTTATTTAAAAGTCAAAATTTTAAAAAATATCTCATTTTTCTTGAAAGCAGGGTCTTATTCAATTTAAAAACAAAACTGTTGATTAATTATTTTTTCCCCTTTAATAGCTTGACAGTATGAATGCTATGACTTAACAACAGACTACTATGGTTCTAAGCTCCTTTTAATTATGTTGTTTATACAGTATGTAATTTATATACATATAATATAAAGAACTTCATTTTCTTTAGGGTTGCAGTGAGTTGGGGCCTATCCCTGCAGCACAGGGTATAAGGCAGGAAACAACCCTGGGTTGGTTGTCTGCTCTTTGCCAGGTCCTCTCACACACATTGATACTTGCACTCGCATACGGCCAATTTGGAATTACCAATTAATCGTGCAAATCCACAGTTATATGAGTAAAGCCCATGCAGAAACAAAGAGAATGTCCGAACTAAACACAGACAAAATTCATGTTAAGGCAGTAGAGCAACCCATTGCACCATCATGCCTTTGCCTGTAAATACTCTATATATACATAAAGTAATACGCAGTATGCTCATACTTCAAAATGCGTTTTAGTTACCTGTTATTTTTCTCAGTGCACTTGATATGCTAGCTTTATGTGCAGCATAAAAGGGATATAGAAGAAGGCTATAAATCATCTCCATGTCTACTGAAATGTAATAAATTGTATTGTCTTGCAGGTACACCCACAGAAGAAACATGGCCTGGGATCTCCTCAAATGAGGAATTCAAATCCTACAATTATCCAAAATATAGGCCAGACTTGCTCTGCAACCATGCTCCTAGGTAAGATGCTGATGTTCCACCCTTGACATAATGACTTGTATCCCAGAACTAAATCACTGTTCTGCTACTGCTACATGTCACCAAGTCAGTTAGTAAAACATAAAAGCATATTTCTTTTTTCACTTGAAGTCCATTTTGAATTTTTGTGTTACTTGCTTTCTGTATTATAAGTTTTCTTGTGTTCATTTGCTGCAGGCTAGATAGTGATGGTGTGGATCTTCTTTCCAAGCTTTTGCAGGTAAGCTGTGCTGAGTAGATGACCTTCTTAAAATTAAATATATTCTTGCACAGATCTCATCCATCATTGATTTAATGTCCATTTTCTACTCCAGTTTGAAGGAAGGAAGAGAATATCAGCAGAAGAGTCTATGAAACATCCTTACTTCCACTCGCTTGGAGAAAGGGTACTCAAACTGCCAGACAGTAGGTTTCCTTTGATGTGGACATTTATAAAATGATATGGAAAAACACATTAATAGTGAGACATATTGTGCACGCATCAAGACTTTTTTCTCTGTATAGTGAAAGTTTAAAATTATCCCCTCACATTTTTCATACATGTAACTATTTTTTCATCCACATAATCCAGCTGGAGCCTGCGGTCTTGGAAATAATAGTCAGGGGTCATGCCAGGCCTATCCCATACAGCTCCACTTGTATACTTCTTACTGTCATGGAAGTACTTTAGAAATACCATTGATTTGACAGCTCACTTTTCTCCTTTCACACAGCTGTGACAGGTGCAATTTAGTGAACCAGTCCACCCTGCTCTTTTTATAATGTGGGTTAAGGAGGAGTGTGGCATTAACCAAAAATAGCTTAACCACATGTCATTTTATTATTATTGTTATTAATATACCATCTCTACCTTCATCTCTCATGTGTGAGTATAGCTTATATATATATATATATATATATATATATATATATATATATATATATATATATATATATATATATATATATACATACACATACATACAGTGGGTACGGAAAGTATTCAGACCCCCTTCAATTTTTCACTCTTTGTTATATTGCAGCCATTTCCTAAAATCATTTAAATTAATTTTTTTCCTCATTAATGTACACACAGCACCATATTGACAGACAAAAACAAGAATTTTTGAAATTGTTGCAGATTTATTAAAAAAGAAAAACTGAAATATCACATGGTCCTAAGTATTCAGACCCTTTGCTCAGTATTTAGTAGAAGCACCCTTTTGAGCTAATACAGCCATGAGTCTTCTTGGGAAAGATGCAAGAAGTTTTTCACACCTGGATTTGGGGATCCTCTGCCATTCCTCCTTACAGATCCTTTCCAGTTCTGTCAGGTTGGATGGTAAACGTTGGTGGACAGCCATTTTTAGGTCTCTCCAGAGATGCTCAATTGGGTTTAAGTCAGGGCTCTGGCTGGGCCATTCAAGACAGAGAGCAATTGGTCCCATTTGGTCGCATTCATTTTATTGAAAGTATGAGAGCTCACAACAAAATCATGTTGTGAGGAGAGCAGAGGTGTATGTTCTGTGGCACTGATTGCCTAAGTACTGTTTGGAATTTGCTTGGTTTTGATGGAGCAAAATAAAATATTCTAGTTGATTAAATAAGACCCCCTACTGTCTTTATGATGATGTGGTTCTAATAAGGAGAGATTAAAGCTATGCATCTGTATATCTCGGCACCAGTGATGGTTGGTAGAACTCTTTATTAAACGTTCCCAGCACAGTACTCTCATACTTTACTGAGATTAGTGTGGCTTTTAATAACATTAGTTCTGATCTACTGCATTATGCCTAAGTATGCTCTTGCAAGTTACTGTGAGTTGCAATGTATTAATGTTTCTTTGGAACTTGTTCTTATCTATTTACTCTCCAGCTACTTCAATATTTGCACTAAAAGAGATTCAGTTAGAAAAGGATCCTGGTTTTCGTACATCTTCCCTCCCAGAATCTGGTAAGTGCTGAGAGTCACAGATGAACCATATGAGAAGCCAAAAGATTTATATAAATATATTTTAAAACAGTTGTGTTAGGAGCATAAAAATAATTGAGTTATTTTGTAATTTTTGTAAAACACTTCAGTAAATGTAAAATAGTAGTTAAATAAGCTTGTACACTTTACTGATAGATTTTTATTTTAAATTGATATTTTACATTATCGATCTGTTTAAATAAACCATGGTTCTGTTGCTACTCTTCATTCAGTCAATTCCTACTACATACATTTAATAAAATAAGGATTTATTTAGACAGTTCACTAAATGTAAATAAGTGGAGACAGTGCAATAATGTAAGCAGGATTGACAGTAATGTTTAAAAAAAGTGGTGAATGTTCAAGTTTAACATCCTGCAAGTTTAGCATATCAGTCCTAAAGTTTAGAGAATAGGCAGATCTTGAGCATAGGTTTGAATGACAAAATTAGCTTCTTAGGCACTAAAAAACAATAGATGTTATTTAGATAAAAGTTATAGACAGGTATTCTGGGGTGTTTTTGTAGGTCAATAGCAAGATGTTAAAAATAAATCTAAATTGGACAGAAAATGTGAATATTCAAGCGGTTTTAGGCAGAGAGTGACATTCTGATGTACAGATTTTGTAGGCCTGGTCATGACTCTAGTCAAAGAAATGTCTAGCATTTTAACTGCTGCTTGATACTTTGAGAGACACCCTATGTACCCAGAGGCTAACAAACCAGTTATTTCACATTCATATCTGGAATACCAAGAGTAGTATTATATATTTAACTTGGAACTTTCAGGATGATATAATGCAACAAACAATGCATTATTCTACAAAAAGTGCAATGTATTTATAATGTATGTATAATTTATAATGTATGTATTCTTTTTAATAAATTAGAGGATAAAAGTATGGCAGTTGATAAAAATTTAAGGTACCCATGATTTATATTAGATTAAAAGCTACTCGGTTGTTTTTCTTTACTTAATTGTATTTTGCTCTTTTCAGGTACAGTTCTGTGTTTACTGTACCTTTTAATCACATCCTTAAATCAGTCAATGTGAACACTGTATTTATTAAAATTAGCTATTGAGATTAAAATAAGTATGAAACAGGTACAGACTCAAAAATATGTTTTTACACAAACAAAAGTCAAATCCCCAATTTAAGAGGACAGTGGCTGTAAATGTAAATAATACAAGGTTAGGATTTCCATTAATTGCAGAGATAAATATATTCTCTAGGGCAGGGGTGGGCAAAGTCATTCCTGGAGGGCCGCAGTGGCTGCAGGTTTTTGCTCCAACCCAATTTCTTAATAAGAGGCACTTATTGCTCAAGTAACACTTCTGCTTCACTTTAGTTGTCTCACTTGTTAAGATTTTGAACCCTTATTGCTTATTTTAGTCTTAAACAGCTGTATTCTTTGTTTTTAATTGTTCCTTATTAGCAATAACATGCAAAAGACAAAAGAGACCAGCATTTCTCCATTTTGCTTGTTCCCCTTTACACCTGTGTGTATTTATCATGCACTATTGAGTTTAATTAAATACTTGGAAGGAAAGTGAAGAGAGAAAAGGTAAGGACTGAGAATTACTAATCCATTTTAGCCTTCAAATTATTTGGATGATATCCTTAGAAAGGGGAAAAAGGTCTAGGATAAGAGAATTACCTGACAGGGCATAGTTAAAGCACTAACATGCCATGAAATTAAATTAGATAGATAGATAGATAGATAGATAGATAGATAGATAGATAGATAGATAGATAGATAGATAGATAGATAGATAGATAGATAGATAGATAGATAGATAGATAGATAGATAGATAGATAGATAGATAGATAGATAGATAGATAGATAGATAGATAGATAGATAGATAGATACTTTATTGGCAAGAACTGCTTTCTAATTAAGCAACTGGGTTAGAAGAAAAACCTGCAGCAACTGCGGCCCTCCAGGACTGACTTTGCCCACCCCTGCTCTAGGGTCTTGTAGGGTCTTGAGAAGTTGATATTGATCTTCCATTTGTTTTCTTTATTTGGATCTTCTCACTAAACAGAAAAACTCAGTTGGATAATAAACCTCAAGTAGTTTTGCTTCTTGATTACTGGAGATCGTGCATACCACCTAACAATGAAACGCTGTTTAAGATGCTAGGTGATCCTGGGACAAACTGTAACCTTTCTTTCTCCAACAGTCAACTTGACGATTCAGGTTGTGGACGCTGAGTTTTGAAAGGTACTATTGAGCTTGCTGAATCTGAGACTGTTTGCCACTGTTTTTGTCTGTGTAAAAGTGGGGAGGGGGTGCACAAAACAAAGCTGTGCGCTAAAGTAACCCAGCTGAAAAGCTTTCCCTTCCTGCTTGTTTGGTGCTACTGCCCTGCAGAAGGCCTTCTGCTTGCTTTGTCTGTGTCTGGAAGAGCAGTATGGGGAGACTGGAAGTGCTGGGTTCTGTCAGTTTGTACAGACATTGCCTGGAGCTGACATTGTTTTATTTCAACCTGTTGAACTGTAGTTTGGAAGTGGTAGGATGCTGAATGGATTACACCCTTCCTAAAATCGAAACATTTTCCAAAGGTATTATTCATTACAATGAAACACATTAATTGATGGACTGATTATTCTTAAAATGTATTTGATAGCAGGAAGTATTTCTAAGGTCTTTGGCAAGCTTAATATTTATAAAACTACATGGCAAATGGATGTTATCACAGTGGGTCTCCAAACTATTTTATTTATGTCCATTAATTTTGTGCTATTTCGACTAAAGAAGCCCTTGTATATTTCGTCAGTGTCTTGGTTGCAATATTTCAAATTTATAGAATGGATATCATAATACTTATGAACTTCTACTGAGACACATATCTAAAATTTAGAACTCAATGAACATGCACCTACTTAAACGTATTAAGTGAGATATGCGAAGTCCCTGTGGCCCTAGTGACTGTTCCCATCCCATCGTGCTGAATTAAGCTAAATTGTAGCCACATTAATATTGATTAGATACTAGCATAATAACTCTTAGCCAGGGGGAAATGGAAGAAAACTCTTTGGTGGCTCCATGTACATTGCAATAATGGATAAGACATAATAAGTAATAATTAATAATAAGACATAATAAGTGGCATAATTGTTAATGCACCTGCCACACAACTCCAGCTCAGAGGTTAGTCCTGGTCCAGCCATTGCAGTTTAGGCTGATACTCTGGATTTATCCCACACACTAAATGGGCTCCTGTCTGTGTGTCCTATTTTGAAGTAGCATCTTCGTCTGAGTTGGTTAATGTTATTTTGTGTGCTGAATGCTGCAGGGATTAACTCCAGTTTACAGCAAACCTGAATTGGAATTGGCAGATTTAGAAACAAGTGGTGATATTATTTCTATAAAATATTCCAGTGCACCTTAGTATCTATAAGAATGCAACACTTGAGAAGATGGGAGTGCTTTAATTTCTCTATAAATTATCATCTATCAAGCTAGTAAAATAAATCCAAAATATTCACAAAATGGCACAAAAATATCCCATTGTACCAGCAGTTGTGCAATTTTGTATTGGATTTAGCATTCCTCAAAAACCATATCTCTTATGTCATTTTATACTTTCCAACCACAATGCTGTAGTGACGCTCAATTTTACACTGTAAAATAAGTTACTTGTTTTAGATTGTGACTATCATTTACACCGAAAAAAAAATCTTGTCATATTGTGGACTGGTGTCATAGTTGATAACAGTAGTCTGCAAAAAATATGTTATTGCTACCATCAAGAATTTTACGTATCTTTATAGATTTGAGGGTTGCTGAATCCAAATCTGGCAATAAAATTGTTCTATGACATCCAGTTTTTGAAAGATGAAGTTTTTACATGAAAAAACACTATTCTACAAAGAAAAACCTTATTTAAATATAACTATTGCTTACAAAAAGTTGTCACTTGGCAGATTTTTTCTCTTAATAACCCTCTAAAGATGTTTCACGGTGGAACGTCCAACAGGTTTTTGTTAACATTGACTCACTTTACTTTTCACTATCATGTCTTTCCATTTGAGAGATGTCCTGGTGAAGCCTCTCCACGTGTTCATTAGAAGCCGCTCCTATGTTTGTGAGGAACACATCAAAATAAAAGTGTAAGAAATGGATGTTTAAGGACATTTCACCTAAGTGCTAGATAGGAAGAGAGAACCTCCACAAGTTACTCGTAGTTTACCATCTTTGTATTCCCAAGAAAGCTGCAGTAAACTTTTTTTTGCTTTTCATTTCTCAGTAAATGAAAGGTGTATACATATAACTGCCAACTGAATATAAAACATTTGTCTTTTGTAAAAAGCATAAAAACAGTGATTTATAATGCATACTAAAATACATTCTGCCAACACTATTTATTAATCAAATGTCACCACAAAAAATCTTTTTTTTTCCCCCGAAATGGCCAGTGTGCCATTTGAGTTAATGGCAATAAAGGTGAAGGTTTATAAGCTTTAGTTTTCTCTTTGTCACAGACCAGCCTCCATTTTAATGGGTTTTCTCTTCCTTTGCTCATCTTTTTTTACTTTAGTGCATGTCTGCCACCTTGCTTTTGTTGATTTCTTTTCTTTTTTCTTCTTCTCCTTTCTCTCTCTTCCCCCTTCCCATTTTTCTGATTGCTGGCCTGATCTTATAAATAGTTTCCTCCTCTGGCGCAGATTTTTTCCAGTCGGCCAATCAAATTCAAGCTGCCCGTGAGCATGTGCTCTGCTAGTCCTAAAGCTGCATCCCCATTGGCTGAAATCTGCATCTGCTCTGGTAATCCTTTTTATTTTTGCACTCTGAGATTGTATTTTTGGTCTGTGGTTCTTGACACTGGGTTTTGCTTGTGACTGGTCTGGTTTGGCCTAGTGGTGTTACTCTACTGGTATTGATGGCTTGCCTTGCACATTTCAAAATTCAGACTCAAAAAAAAATATCCTTTTTTGTAAATGCATCAATCTTAAACATAAGCTTTGAAAACTAATGAAATAGCAACGAATTTTTAATTTTGCTAAATACTTCACAGGATGAACTTCAGTGCTGCATTAGTAATAACTGTGTGGGTTTATCGCATTGCTGGATAGTTGTGTCCTCTTATTTTAGCAAAGTAGCAGCCTCATCAAGCGCAAGAGCAATATTTACTGGAACCATCTGTTCAGTGGATATGCTTTCCATGCTTAAAGAGTGGGACAAGGCAAGTTGCCCAAAAGAGCAGTTGCTTCTGTTCACACCAAGAGTGGGTATTTTGCCCTTTGTTGGGTTATGAGTTTTCTTTACAGCAGTGACTCAGTATGTATGAAATAATAGACAGTGGGGTTTCTCTCATATATTACAAAACTTCCAGTCTTGATTGCTGTGTAGACAAAATCTTTGATTTTATGCTACTTGTAGCTATAGCCAGTCTGTCTGTGAATCTTTAGTGGACCTATCCAGAGCCATTCCATAGTAAATAAATATTTGCACCTTTAACACAAGAAAAGCAAAAGCAGTGAATGCACGGAACAGGAAAGGAAAAGACATGTTGCTTAAGTTTTCCCAAACCATAAGGAGAATGTATTAAGCAAAAAACACTTGAATGAAGCTAGCATTGTGTTAATCTTATACCAAGGATGTGCATATGGTACTCTTACTGGTGGCTCTAAACTTGCCCAGTGCTTGGGAGTGTAAATGCGGCTGAATTTATGAACATGCCCTCTGATAGACAGGTGGCCCTGTGAAATTGTGGCTTCTGTCTTGTGCTCTGTTCTACTTTAGATAAGCCCTGATTTCTAATAAGCTAATGGAATAAGAATGTAAAATAGGTGAGTGGACATATAAAACAGTGTCCTACAATTAAGTATTTAAAGTATTATTAGCTTCCTGGCTTTTTTGTGAAAGTAGTAACTCACAAACAAAGATTTGCTTTCGTGAGAATAAAAAGGGTGAAATCATTCCATCTATCAGTCTCTTTTGGCAAAGTAATACAAATACGTAATTAGCTGTTATCATCAAGTATTCCTGCAGAATTTTCAGCAGCTTTCTTGCACACACGCACATCACATTAGTTAATGCAAAACTTTAACTTTATCCTAGCAGCATTCGTTTTCAAATTAGTTATGATTGTATGATAACCAAATGTTATTTAAAATAAAACATTATTCTGTGTTTTTAATATTTTAATTTTTACATTGAACAGGAATGGAAAAAAGTTGTTAGAAGCTACTTTGAGCCCCTACTTGAAGGCAAAACATTATGTGTAATATAGTATGATGATACACAGTAACAAAAACTCAAAATGAAAGGTTTTAATTCTTCATCAGCATTAAAGAGATACACAGCTCATTTATTTATCCTATACGTTAATGCTCAGTCTTACTATTGTCTTTTGTAGGTTTTCTGTATTTTAAAGTAGTTGAGAATAATAATTATTTTCAAAACCGGAACAATAAAATTTGTGGCATCCATTGTAAAAATAAAGTTCCCATAAGTACATATAATCTATTCTAGCTCAAAAAAAGAATTCTCAGCAAGGAAACCATAATGATGACAACAGGGTATGCGATTTATTATATAAAACTAGTTAAACTACACTACCAGCGAAAAGTCTGAACAAACCCAGAAATGTTCGTGTTTTTTCAGAAATGAGTACCTTTTTTAATCAACATACCATTGAATAGATTATAAAATACAGCCAGGACATTACTAGTATTTCTAATGACAATTATCGCTTGAAATAACAGATTTTTTTTTTTTGCAAACATGTTCACAAGACCTACAGTCATCTTTTTTTTCTGTTGCAGATCATACTGATAATTTGGTGTGTATTTAACAAAAAAAATACATATATAGTTCATCTGGGCTTTCCCCTTTTAAAATAATAATAATAATAATAAAAAACAAACAAAACAAAAAAAAAATCACTAACCTGACCTGATTCTTGAGAAAGCTGTTTTATTTTTTGCTATTTTTGGACCCAGACCTGAACTTAAATGCCCAACCCGAGTGAACAGAAAAACAGGTTTCTGCAGTGGCGATGCAAATACAAAGGATTCCATTTTAAAATGGCTAATTAAGCATAAACTAGCAGTCATATGTGAATAATAAATTAAAAATCTGTTAGTTTAAGCAGTAGTAGCCATTAGTAAGTGTTTGTATCGTAAGGATTGACACTTCATAGGAATGACACAACAAAGGAGTGACATAAATGCCATATTAAAGGAGTGACATTTTATTGGAGTGACATAACGAGTCACCTAACACACACAAGTGAAAGTACGCTTGCCAAAAAAATCAGAGTCGCCTCACCTACCACTCGGATGGTTGTCACTCCTTTGAAATTTATATCAGAGGTTTCACTCCTTCGTAATGTCACCCCTATGACATGTCACTGTTTTGAATAGGACCGATTAGTTACACTAGGACTGTCTTAATAATATCTTGATGAAAAAAGATATTCATTTCAATCAAAAACATGAACATTTCTGTGTGCATCCAGACTTTTGACTGGTAGTATAAATGTAGACTTTATTGTGCAAAATAAATATCTGGTATTTTACAGAAATGTTGCATTGGTTTTGTAACTATACATCTTAAAATACTTATACATTGTATGAAATAAAACGCTGTTTACAAAGAAGGGGTATCACTTGCTATACTCCGTAGTTCTTCTGACTTTACCATCGAATTATTTTCTAAATACACTTCTTTCATTACTCAGGCTCATAATGAATTTGAGGATATCTCAGTAACAGCAGACACAAAATTACTTTTATGGGTCTTATTTTACTACTTAGCTACTTTTTCTGGCTTTAATCTTTAACTAAAAAATTTATTAAAAAGGTTTACAGTGTACACAGATAGAGCAAAGTACATATTGCCATTAATAACTTTGAAATTCTTCACACCATTTTAATTAAAAAAATGATAAATAAAAATCGTGTCCCTCCTCTAGCTGATTTTTCATATACACGGACTACAAAAGTTGCCCAAACTGGTCATTTTTTCTGCATTCATGTGCTAAGAGTATTTTCTGAGACATTATGTGTAATATCTCATCTTCCTAAATTTTTTGTGTTGTCATGCCTTTCTGTTTGTCATTTTGGGAGAAATTAAAGGTTGCTTTTGATTTCCCTACTTGCTCCACTAATAAAATAAATAAGGTTTAGCCTCTATTGGCTGACCTGGTTATTATTCTTTATTTTATATTACTGAATGAGGTCATATGTCACAACTTGTCTGCTTCACGTAGCATTGTTTTTTTCCCCCAAAATGTCCCCTGAAGAGCTGTGAAGGATGAAGCATGTGAAATTTCCTACTGAGAAACCTCCATTCCTCATCTATCTCATGTGAAGGCATTTTAAATCTGTGGGGAGTGAGAAGCTGATTGGCAACAAAAAAAGCCTTGGCACAAGATTGACAAGAAACATGTGTGCCAATGCTGCAGTTGCACTCTGAAGTTGCTCTTCCCTTAAAGCAGGGTTGTCAGATTGAGCTAGGATGACCACAGAGGCTGCAGGCTTTCTCTGAAAGTAATCTGTCACTAAGAGGCTCTTTAGTTTTCTCTTTATCTAATCAAAATGGCACCTTATTTACTAGGGTTCTCTGCTTCCCTGTTAATATAAAACTCCCCTGCTGTGTTTGTTTAGCATTCTCAGAGATATTTGGAAAAATGCCTGTTAAAGAATGTTTGACATTATTGTGAATCTTGTTCTATATGCATAATAGAATTGATCTTTTTCCCTACATTGATTGTAAAAGTTAAAGAACAGGTTCAAGTGAAAATTGGCCTTTTAGAGGACCAACTAATTAATTATAACTGACAGGTCTGCTTTATTCATTACAAAAGACCACTCTTTTTAAAAAAAATATTGTTCATTATTAAAGTAAAAAATTAAAATCTCAATTTTAAAAAAGACTTGCATTCATCCATTTACTATAAATTACATTTTAAGGTCACAGGGAGCCATACTTTATCCTGGTAGTGTTAGGTACAAACCAAGACTGAATGCTAGATGGGTTAGGGTACCCAAACTTAAGATACTGGGCCAATTTTAAAGTTAATAAGTTAACCTAACATGAATATTTTTGAGATTTAGGGAGAAAAGTACCTGGAGAAAAGTTGTTAAGTAGCACTGTTCACTACTGTCCAGCAAAAGACGTGGCAACACAAATAGACATATTGTTAAATGTTACAAAACTATGAAACCCAAATCTTCACAAACAATGAGAAAATCACATAGTCCAATTAAAAGAATACTCCATCCAATAATATTTTTTTTTATCTATTAGTTACACCGTGTTTGTAGTGATACCTAAGAAAATTATTTAAGCTCATGTTTTCATGGAGAACGGAGATCACAAAGCTTATGACCAATAAATAAGATATTATTAATATGGGTCTATATAATTTTGATTATATTAACCACTGTCACAAGAACGACATGAAGAAATCGTAAAGGTTTGGGGCAGCCACCCGTATAATGTGCCTTGGCTGCAAAAAGGATTTGAAATAATTGTGAGATGTTCACAAGTCCAAGTCCAAAACAGAACTGATGATGTGGAGATTCAAGGTGGCAGCTTTAAAGGCCAGTGTAGGAAGTTACGTCATTGGGACCAGAAGTAACATAATCAATAGTGCCGGACCAGGAAGTGATGTCATCTGGACCAGAAGTGAGGTCCTCAGATGCCCCGGGACCAGAAGTGACGTCATCAAAGGAGCCGGAACCGTGCAGGATTTCCCAAGAATGGTCTGCAAGGGATTGAGATAGTTTGTGCACCTCACCAGCCCTCTGGTCTGGCGTGGAATTACTACTACTCAGACCCTTTAGCTGTCTCCTGTTTGCACGTTTGTGACACCACATAGTTGGGTATTAAAAATTACAGCAGCTTACAGATAATGTTTATCACACAGCACTAGTGACTGTATTTGAATTCATAAAAACAGTTATAATTTATGAATATGATGATTGACAGGAAAAATGATACCTAGGTGAGATGATACATGTATGATTGAAGGCTTTGTTGTCTAACAAGACAAATATGGTATGGATTGACTCCTACAGAAACTTGTGAAAGAGATTTTATGTCAAGTTTAGGAAAAATTCTAGTAATCAATAAACAAAATGAAGACATATTTCGAAATTAACGTCTTCATAAAACAGAGCAGATCTTTACATTTTTTTGACGTCCTAAATCCCCCATATCACTACCACTGTTATTTTTAGCGGCCAAGGAAAAACCAAGAGTACAAATAAAAAAAAACAAATGCCAGATCATCATGACATACTTCTGCTGAACAATCCCATGGCTACAAGTACTCTGCGATGGTGCGTTATGGAGAGGATGTGCAGCATTGTTCATGAAAGAAACTCCTTCCAGCTTGAATGCATTTTGAGTTGTACTTTTAAACTGCAGCAGAAAGTCTAAATTCTAAGAGCTGAGTGACGCCTCAAGGCACTGGGCATATATGAAGGGGTGAGCTCAGTCATCACCCATTGAAGATGTCTAATGCCACAGGTTGCCCTTTAGTAGTCCTCAGCTAGAAAGAAGGTTGTGTAGTCCTTATATTCCACACTTCATGGAAGTAAGTACTGTATGTTAAAAGCCAACAACTATTATAATACTTTTACGGGTAATTCAAAAATCATTTCCACTTACAGTACATCATAACATCGTTTTGTTTAACAAAAATTAAATTAACAAAGACTGGTAACAGACCAGATTTCATTTGGAGCAGTAATGGTTCATAAGTGGTTTCTTGAAGAAGAGCAAATGTTGATGACTTTCAGCCAGTAGCGACTTCCTAATTTTCAAACTCTCTCTTTTTTGCAGCCAATAGCAAGCCAAGACGACAAAGTATGTTATTTTGAAAGACAAAACAAGCTGGGACATTTTCATCGTATTTTAAATATAAATTCCCTCATGTGGTGCCGCTGCAAAACTTGTGGACTTCTTGTGGTATGAGGGTGAGGTATTTGAAAGTGTCCGAGTATAAGGATTTCCCTGGAGGTGTGGACATACTGTATGATCTCTCCAGAGCAATGACTGAGTAGGTGAGTTGGGGATGACGAAGAGTTTGCTCCCAACCTCCAACTTTCTAGTGGCTGCTGCCTCCTCTGCAGGCAACATCAAGTTCAGAGGAGAAGAGACTTGTTTGAAACAAAACGATTGATGTGCAATGAAGGTTTTCTTATATTGTGAAGGACAAAATATCTATTTTTTTTAAACTGTATCCTCATTGCTGTCATTTTTTTTCTGATGTTGGTGGTGTAGATTTTTGTTTTTCCCAAAAAGATACATTTTTAGGTTCTATGTATATGTGTTACTGGTTTTGGGTTGAGAACACCGTGGACTATTTTAAAACTTTCACCCTGGTACTGCCATATTGAACCTATTGTTCGGATTTCATCCATCCATTTAAAGTATGTTAATGTCTAGTTTTTGTATTATGGCTTTGCATGCTGAAACTGAAGCAGAGTTCTGTTTTGCCCATTTTCCTATTCTGTTGACCCAGTTGGCTTTTTATAGAAAAATGACAAAAAGCCTCATAAACTGTCATTTAAGCCCCAGAGTTCACTTTAAAAACTTGAAAAGCAGCTTTGTTGGAAAATCTGAAACTGGTTACTGTTTTTCTCATTTTATTTACACATGGTCTTTACACTGACATACAGATATTAAAATCCAAATCTTCCATAGCTCTTTGTTGGAAACACACTCAACTTTTCCATCTTTTAATCAAATCCAGGAAGAGAGAGAGAAACTTGAGCCAGCCCTGTAAAGGAAATCAGTTATTGGGTTACATCAAGAGGCGAACTTCTATGAACTTTGTAGAAGAATTGATTTTTTTTTTTTTTTTTCTCAAATATTTTACCAGTTTTCTTTCAGGGCTTTTATATTTTTAAAGTTTCAGTATTTTTGAAAGTATTTCCATTTGCTTATATTGTAGAACACTAATAATTTAGAGAAAACCTCTTGAAAGTGAGGTTTAATTTTTTACATTGTTAGATTTAGCCATGTAGAAATATCTATTGAAAATGTTTACAAACATTAGTTTACATTTTTATTTCTTACAAAAATGAAACATTGACAAAATTTGTACAGAAACAAAGTTTGTAGCACTTGTCCTTTACCTTTACACAGGACTGGTGGTTTCATTTCTTTGGTATACTTTTGTGGTAGAAAGTGAACAAACACAGTCATTTAGTCATTACAAATATTTTCTACTGCAAATAATAATAAAGAATTGGACAAGCATTGTAGTTACTGATTTACAGTGCCATAGGAAGTACAGCACATTCTTTTTCTTCAAAGACCAAGTTAAATAAAAACAAATGTAAAAAACGCATTACAAAACAAAGTGGGTGACATTTCAGATTGACCCGTTAAATATTATCCCACCTAAGAGGCATACACAAAGCAGAACTGTGCTTAGGTGACTGCTGTCCATCCATCCATCCACCCATCCATTATTAAACCTGCTCAAGCCAATTGAGGGTCACAGAGGCCACAGTCTATTTGGTGAGCATTTTTTGCTTCATGTCTGTAAGTTTAGATTTTTCGTTTAGCTGTCTTAAAGTGTACTGCATTTTCTCCGTATGTCTCAATCGGTTATATGTGCACTGTTCTGCTCTGTGAAAGGAATGAATGCTTGCACATCAAGTTAATCCCAATTGTGCGCCTTTTCTTCATAATTGGTGTAACACTTGAGGTCCCGGGTGAACGCTTCTTGCCACTTGGATCGGTGTTTGCATAAGGGAGCAGAACAGAGCTGTCTGGGAAAGAGAACCGAGAAACGAGAACTCCCTTACATGCTGCAATAAGTCTTCCAAGAATGAAGAGAGAGCCGGTGAAATGGTACCTGCTGAGAGACTCCCATAGATCGGCCATTTATTTGTGAGCTCTGTATTTTCGTATTCTATTTTAGAAGCATTTTCACTTTTTGCTAATAGCTCCCACTTTTTAAGTTGTGTTGTGAATATAGAGAAATTTTCCAGGATGACAAATAAAAAAGCAGTGTTGCTAATGTCATGTCCCCTTCAACTGAAAAGGATTTGTTTTTGAAATGTATTTGTCTATTTATTTATTTTTTATGTTTTTGCATCACAATTTAGCCAAAGTTCATTTCTGCATGTAGATATTATAACAAATTTTCAGGCAAGCGTGTTCGCTGAACTCCTCTTTTTTTTTTTTTTTACCTGATTAATATATATCTTTTATACATCATCATATACAGGCAGTGGACAAAACAGAAATATGCACCTCTTTTAACCTGGTGTCAATGTTGCTGACCACACTGCAGCTAGCATGAGCTTAAACCCACATAATAAAGAAATAAAATGCTTAATGTTGGGCGCTCTTCAGGAGGGATGCAGTTCCATTCTTACTTTGTTACTGTTAATATCCTTTCTCATTGTGCGTGTGGAATGAAGAAGATCACTCTGTTCTGTGACGTACTGATGTTTCTTAAGGTTGCTTTTGAAAGGAGTGAATGTTCTACAACCACGCTAGGAAAAAAAAGTATCTCACGTTTTGATGAAATCTCCAAAAAAGTTAAGAACTGTCCAGGTTGGTGGCACATGTGCACATTTCCTTGTGTTTGATCATTCATTGCTGCTTCTCCTGCCAGTGCTGGGTGTACAGATGGACAGTGTCAAGTGTGATGGAGCATTTGAAAACATCTCTGCCATTGAAATCTCCCTAATTTGATTAAAGTAGTGCTTGGTGTTCCACCCGATACTGCGCAGTGGCTTGAATGTTCTGACACAAGGCAACTCAAGGGCTTTGTCATCCTGGAGTGTCAATTTCTCGATACTGTTGGCCATTACTGTTGTTTCCAGGCAAACCTCACCTTGCACACTGGTTCTCCTGAGAATTGAATAACTTGGGCTGCTTACATCCCTGATGCTCCTGCACAATTTGCCCCAACAAATTCCCATTTTTTTTTTAAATTTAGTGATGCTTTCCTCCTGTAACAACGCCAAACATCATAAGCAACCAGACCTGTGAAAATCCGAAAAGCTTTTTGGAATGTTATCGAAACTCAATGCTTGGTCAGCATGTAAGTAGACATGTCTCCTGTACATATGTGTGATGCTCTTAATGTATTTATTTTTTTGTCCACTACCTGTACATTCCCAAATGTTTTCCATTTCTGAATAAAACACTAGGGAAGGCAAGTCAGGTTGTCCATGTTCAAAAGTAGCGATTGTTTTTGAGAAAGACTCTGGAGGGTTTGGGGCAATCGTGGAGGGGACATGGTGCCTATGTCTCACTGGAGGGGGGCTTAAGCCAGTACACAAACCCTACATTTATACCCTTCACGGCATGAATTGCTGGAGGCTTTGTAGCGGGTGTAAATTTTCCAAAATGAACTGTTCACTGTAGGCACTTTTCAACTAAAGAAGAAAAAAAAAAACACACACACACATCTCCATTTACTTTTTATTGCTTTTTAAGGAATATGAAACAAGTTATTGATTTAAAAATATTTGAGTACATTTAAAATGTTCTGTGTAAATTCAACTTTTGGTTTATTTTAAATATTGGTTTACCAAGATGAGCACGGTAACGGTTTTAGTGTTTTTAGTGAACACTAAAAATTGTATTTAAAAAAATATGAAGGAAAGTCCGCGTGAATAGCTGTGCATTTCTTAAACTTCGTATTGTTTTTAAGTGATTCTGCTAAAGACAGAATTAGACAAAGTGGTAAACATTGAGTTGTATTCCTCTGCCTGTCCTGTTTGTAATATTTCTAGCCTGAGCCATTGCTCTCATTAAACACTTTATGGACGTGCAAAGAGCGAAACTCTGGCAGCCATCAACCGATTAACATTTTGATTGGATATGTAAAGGCAATGAGCTCATTGAATGTAAAAGGCACAAACAACTAACTGTGGGATACAAAGTATAGTCAATTGAGGGACATCCTGTGCTTTCTGCATCAAACAAGCAACTGCTGGGAGAAATGGGCAAGGTGGGTCCAACTGCAGCAGGCCTACCGTTGACAGGAAAGACATGCAGGTCTAGCTGAGCATTGGACCTTTGGATGGTCTTGAAGTCAAAGGAAATAAATTGTGCTGCTTCTATATGCACAACTTTTTTTGATTAAAGTTTTCTGTGCAGACATGTCCAGTTTAGTGTTTGCAGGCTTTGTATTTATCAGTGTGAGAGTTGGATATGTGTGTGTGTGTGTGTGTGTGTGTGTGTGTGTGTGTGTGTGTGAATGACTGACTGACTGTATTCTTCTTACAGATTTTGGTGCTATATCAATAATATTTGGAGTCTCTATAGGCAGCTCTCCGCCATCTTCAATGGCTGAACATAATGCTTTCTTGTTCCAAAAAGCCATTTAGCCATCTGCTGCCATTCAGTGTTTTTGTTGGGACACATTTTTTTCCAGAGGTGCTGTTCTCCTGTTGTCTAGGTTTAGATTCATTTAACTTATTTGTTAGTCATTGAAGTTCCAGAAAAACACGCAAACACGGTAGGATGTTACAGTGAACCAAATCCAGTGCAGTCCCATAAGTATTCTCATTAGTTTTGTGCTGAAACTCCCGTCGAGGTGCACTGCATTCACATTTAATATCAACTTGTTACTAAGCAGGCTTCAGGCTTTCAAACTGTTGTGCAGCATCAGGTATTAACTTTGTCTCATATGATATATAGACGTGGATATATTACTTATATACTATATAGCCGGTTATGGAATTGTTTTTGTTGGCAGTGATCTCCAACATTTTGAGCACAAAGAGCTCTGTGTTTTTGGCCTGGGCATCCTCCATGGATAATGGGGCCGAAGCATTCTCACGTAAGAACTTGTGTCAAATCCCATCACATTCCAAAAAAATGTGCAGCAATAATACATTTTTCCCTATTCTTTTTCTTTTTTAAAATATGAAACGTCCCTTAAAAATATCGCACAAAACATGCATTATCAAGCTGCATCAATCATCCAAACTCTTTTTATTTAATATGTACAGGGTGCGGCAGAAATAACTCCCACATTTCAAAGGGGGATTGAAAAACAAAAGCTACGAGGTATCACCAAGAACTTATTATTTCCCAAATGTAGGTATGAAAAAGTTTTTTTACTTTTAAGTTTTAAAAATTATATCGTCCAAATGGTGGCCTTGACGGCTGATACACATTTGGAGCCGTTCTTGGAAGTTTTCCATCACTCTCATTAGCATGTCAGGCGAAATTCCTTCAATTTCTTCTTGAATAGCCTCCTTTAGTTGCTCCAAGGACCGAGGATGATGTTTGAAAACCTCCTGTTGCCCTTACTCTTTGAACCCACAGCAAGACTCGTTTTCCGGTCTGGAACACTTTCATTAGCACGTAAACCGAACCGCGTGCGAAACACCCTCTGCGTCACAGCTACAGATTCGCCATTTTTGAAAAAAGCCTCCACTACAAAGCCTCGATACTCACCTGACCACGACATGGTGACGACTGAAAACTTTATTATGTACTGTACCTAAACGGAACGGACCGCACCCCTCTACCTGCTTTGGGGACCCACAGTGATTTTTCGAAATGTGGGTTATTTCTGCTGCACCCTGTATAAGATTGTACCCCAAGGGATGACGACTGTAATAGCAACGACTTGAAATAAGAGTCTTGCTTTATGTCATGGGCCCAGCACAACTGCATGTTTGGTACTTTGCTTCAGAATAGTTGAGCTTCTGACACCTTCATCTCCAAAACTGGCCAGGTCTTTGACAAAAGAATTATATGTAGTTTTTAAGAATTAAATGTCGACAGACAAGTCCTAGTCCATATTTGGACAAAGTTTACCTTAAGTATCCCCTTTATGAACACTGCTGTCTCAAATCTTAGTATTTGACCAGAATCATGCTGTATATTGGTTAGGCTGGCACACTGCTTCAAACCCGGTGTTCACACCTCGTAGGTCGATGCATCTGCAACCTTTGAGCATCATACTGACCGACTGCAGAGTGTTTTTATTTATTTTTTTAACATTACAAAAAGAATATACTTGGGGAAAGGCAACTCGGCATCTTAAAAAGTTGAGATCTGAAGTAGTAACTTGCCCACTGCCTTGCAGAAATGCCAATCACTTCTGATTATAAGTTTATTAGTTCTATGACTCGGCTACATGACAATCTGGCCCAACGTGGCTTCTCTTTAGTCTTCCATATTGATTGCAATAAAATTTCCTGCATTCTCATTATCAAGCAAAGGTGTCTGCCTGCTTCACCTATCACTTTTGTGCTCGCCCATTATTTCCATATCAATTCTCCTGAATGATAGAGAGAAAACAAAGATGCGTGCAAGACTTGAAATGTTTTACTTTGTGAATTTGTTCCGCACAATTTTTTTTTTGTTGTGTTTACTTTTTTTGTTGAATTACCATTTTGCTTTTTTCTCTGTATAAGGGGGCCGATTTGCATTAAATGTTTTGAAAATGTTCTTAGTATGCAAGCTGTAAAAATGCATTAAAATAATAATTAAAATGTTTGAATGAATCTTTGTTTTTCTTTGGGTTTAATAGCTGTTTGGATTATATGAATGCAACAGAAATGTGTAATTTATTTTTAGGTCTTTTTTTGAGAAACTAAGCCAAATTTAGAATACAGTCATCGCAAGTTATCCGATTTTAATTCATTCCTGAAGATATTAAAAAAACACTGTCTGTTATTTTGAGTGGGGAAATATATTAACATGTTCACAGCACATCAGAAAACCACCAATCAATTTTCTGAAATATCACTGAAACATTTTTAAAGACCTGAATGACCATCCAGCTGTAGGACGTGTGAAAGATCTCGGTTTCACCTTCCAGTTCGGACACCAGAAATATGAAGATAGCTATACAATTTGTACATGTAGTTCATAAATTGGGGAAGTCTACATTACATAACTTTCACTTTCTCTATTTGTGGTTTGGAAGTGGTGATGGATTATTTTTCAACAACTAACTCAAACACACTTGCTGCAGCAAACCAAAAAAATGCAATTTATTCATGATATAAGGTTAATAGAAGAGGGATATATGCAACATATAAAAATAAAGGACGATTTTAAAAATAGAAAACATAACTTTACACTAGCTTAATGGAACTTTTTCTCTCCTAAGGAAAATGCACATAACTTATGAATCTGGATCTTTCAATTCAAGTGGTCAAGATGGATAAGTTCTTTAGTCAGGTATTAAGTTTGGTGACATTGATTTGCTCACAGCTAGCCTACACTCGTTTACACACACGCAGTTCTTCTGTATATGTGTGCAGGAAAGGTTCTACTCTAAACTTTCCTACTGGATTTAAGAAGAGAAATCTGTTACATCTATAAATGTATCCTTCAGAAAGGTTATTGCTTTTTAGCTACAGTAATATCGATACCATAATACATTAGATGGCTTTATTCTAACTACTAAGTTACAGTCAATAGTTTTCAGAATCAAAGGTGGTGGGCTTATGTTTGGTGCCTGTTGACTGTTGCTTGTTTCAGTCCTTATGCTCTGGCTTTCTCCAACACACGTGAAAGTATGTTAAGCGCGTTTTTCTTTCTTTATTCATAGGTTCTTCTCCTTTTTCGCCTTAGTGACACCTCCTGTTTGCAGTTTTCTCTGAGGTTTCACACACTGAGGTCCTCTGTTGCTAGCATACAATTTTCATCTACTGGGTAGTCGGTGATCAGTCGCCTCTCATCTTTAGCAAGACAAATGCATGACTTTTTTGTACAGTCCCTCTTATGCTTGGGCAAATTCTTTACTTTAGGAAGGTTTGGACTTGTAGCACACTCATCTGCACAATTCTTCCACTCTTTCAGTTCAGCACTAGGTTACACTTCGAAGTGACAGAGATCACTCCTGCTTTTGTTATAGCCACACTCTGAGAACAGGGTCCTTTCTATGGAGCCAAAGTTCTGGCCAAGCCAAGATAATTGAGCATACATATCTGGTGCCTACAATGGCTTATAAAGTAGTGAGCTGACATTTTGCCATTAGACTGTTCGGTGCACATAAGCCCAACCTTTTTGAAGTTTTGTCCTTCAGGGTTGCCAACTATTGAGTAATAGCTCTTTATTCACTCATCAAGTTTAAATGGTGCATCACAGAGACATCCTTGAGTGTCACTTTGTGACTGATCAGCCTTATCAAATAAAGCCCAGAAACTGCATTCCGACAAGGATCAGCGGAGAGAAAATCGATACCCGAGTTAAAGGTAAGATCATCTAGCAGCCTCTTTATAAGCAAAAGATTTGTGTGCCAAAGCAAAGCAAAATGGGTCTACACTCCCTTCCTTTCTCTGTGATATAAAACAATTCATTCATCACATACCTAATTAAGAACCTGATAATGAGGTTGTTAACAGGAATGTTTCTACACATTAGCCTATTTTCCGGATAACAATTATTGGATGTGTTTACGTAGTTTCGTCTTCAAGGCTGACCAGCAAAGTGAACTGGTCTCTCAGCAAAATATACTTATTAAAATTTCCCTAAAAACAATTGCATTACCTTTTTAAATATTTAAAATTGTTTCCACTTTTTTAGAGCCATTTTCAAAGATTAAGCAGATATTGAGTGATAAATGCAGCCACTAGTGTGTTAAAGCAAGCAAAGTCACAGGACTAGTTAGGAGGAGGCTCAGAGTGTGTGGGCAAAATGGGCAGTGGCGAGAGCAGCAACACAGACAGAGCCCACAACGTAAGGCTAATTGGCCATAGTGTGACTTTGAAAATGTTTTACAGGTGCAGTGGATGGAGTGCGTCTAAAGACCATGTCACATTACGTGATGTTTCTGTTGTAGACTTCATGTACATAATTTCAGCAAGTCAGAGGCATTCACGGAGCCCTCATAAGATGGTCAGTCATGTAGTTTGATATGCCCAGTGACTCAGTCCAACCAGTCTGTAACTTGCCCCAACAAAATGTCCTAAGTCATCAGAGTGGGCCTGTATGCGTATGGGAGCTGACAACCAATGATAAACCCAGACGTATAAATGCATCTAATGCAGCTACGAGAAATAAGGAAGGCGAGTGTTTTGGACCGAACAAACAGAAAAGAGATGAGTCTGTTTCATGTTGCCTGTTTTATTTATCAGAATTAAAAAAAGGGGCAGAGAACGTAAGTGAACTTGCTGTACTTGCAAAGCCTTCACACAGGCACCGGCTCCATCAGAAAACCATTATAGTGAAGAATCAGTACAGTGATAAGTAAAAGTCAGATAAAGAAAGATAACTGTAATAGTTCTAGGTGAAGGAATGTAGAGTAATAATAATACTGAACTCTGCCAACCACCTTTGTTCAGTCACTTTGCTCAACAAGAGCAAAAAGTTGGTCCAATGTTCAAGGGCAAAATACAAATACAAATTTTTCTTTTACAGATTTAACTATCTGTTGGAGTGTCTGTTTCAAAACCTCTGCATAGGCTTTCTTATGGAGGATGAGGAGTATAATTTCCTGAATATTTGGAAAACACCTTTTCCATCATTGTAAAAGCAATAGTTGACATCATTATTGACTGCCGCGGTCTTGTCCAATCATCTGAGCCAGCTCACTGCCAAGCCGCAATCAACTGACAGCCCACCATTACTCTTTATCAAAATGTCTAGAATGTATGGCCTCCAATCTCATGGCTCAACATACAAAGTGACAAACTGATCATTGACCCAAGGTACTCTAGTACCTAGTAGACTTTTGCAAAACCTTATGTTTACACATTACAATTATTCTAGATAATTTATGACTGCCATAGAAATCCAGCAACAGTTTACTGCTCTGGTTCAGATCAAAGCTGGCAATTTCAATCATACACCTCCAGGTTATCTTTTATTCTCCATGCAAGTACTGAAGTTTCCCTGAAGGACAGCATACTCTAGACAACATCATTTTGAATATCACGTCCACTTTTTGTAAAAACGCAGAATAAGCTATAAGATGCATCAATACAAATCACAGGGAAATGTTCTCCCCTTGTAAATTTAAAAAAGCATTAATACAATCCTTCCATCAAAAGTGTGAACTCAAACTGGATAGCATGCAGCTGAGGACTTGGGAGCGTCCCTCCATCCACCTGGTACTTCTTCTATGAGGGAGTAGCAGAGAAAGAGACAGGCTGTGCTGCCATCACCTACAATGTCTGATACAAGACTGAATGCTGTACATACAGTAGAGTAAGGGTGAGTCCAAGTAGATCAGTTTCAACCTTATGCATGAGCTCTGGCTTTAGCAAGTGAAGTCATGTTCTATAGCAGAAATGCCAGCTTCTACTGCCGAGGAAAGGTACGCCTGAATCTGTCCCACACATTTGTGTCATTTACCTGTCACTACACACAATCCTTATACTTCAGCTTGTGACTCTGTAAAATTTCTTTGGGTTAAGCCAAACTAGTCTAAATGAGTTACTCAGCCAGAATGGCCAAGGGGAAGTTTTGATATCTTTCAATTAAATAAATATTAGTCATAATGGAATCAACTTTTAGATATCCTTGGACCAGTTAGCTAAATGTAAGTCTACTAAAATCAGAAGGCTGTCAACAACGTACAGTGCATCCGGAAAGTATTCACAGTGCATCACTTTTTCCACATTTTGTTATGTTACAGCCTTATTCCAAAATGGATTAAATTTATTTTTTTCCTCAAAATTCTACACACAACACCCCATAATGACAACGTGGAAAAAGTTTACTTGAGGTTTTTGCAAATTTATTAAAAATAAAAAAACTGACAAATCACATGTACATAAGTATTCACAGCCTTTGCTCAATACTTTGTCTGTGCACCTTTGGCAGCAATTACAGCCTCGTCTTTTTGAATATGATGCCACAAGCTTGGCACACCTATCCTTGGCCAGTTTCGCCCATTCCTCTTTGCAACACCTCTCAAGCTCTATCAGATTGGATGGGAAGCGTCGGTGCACAGCCATTTTAAGATCTCTCCAGAGATGTTCAATCGGATTCAAGTCTGGGCTGTGGCTGGGCCACTCAAGGACTTTCACAGAGTTGTCCTGAAGCCACTCCTTTGATATCCTGGCTGTGTGCTTAGGTTCGTTGTCCTGCTGAAAGATGAACCGTCGCCCCAGTCTGAGGTCAAGAGCGCTCTGGAACAGGTTTTCATCCAGGATGTCTCTGTACATTACTGCAGTCATCTTTCCCTTTATCCTGACTAGTCTCCCAGTTCCCGCCACTGAAAACATCCCCACAGCATGATGCTGCCACCACCATGCTTCACTGTAGGGATGGTATTGGCCTGGTGATGAGCGATTCCTGGTTTCCTCCAAACTTGACGCCTGGCATTCACACCAAAGAGTTCAATCTTTGTCTCATCAGACCAGAGAATTTTGTTTCTCATGGTCTGAGAGTCCTTCAGGTGCCTTTTGGCAAACTCCAGGCGGGCTGCCATGTGCCTTTTCCTATGGAGTGGCTTCCGTCTGGCCACTCTACCATACAGGCCTGATTGGTGGATTGCTGCAGAGACAGTTGTCTTTCTGGAAGGTTCTCCTCTCTCTACAGAGGACCTCTGGAGCTCTGACAGAGTGACCATCAGCTTCTTGGTCATCTCCCTGACTAAGGCCCTTCTCCCCCGATTGCTCAGTTTAGATGGCTGGCCAGCTCTAGGAAGAGTCCTGGGGCCTCATGTATAACGCCGTGCGTAGAACTCGTACTATAACATGGCGTAAGCACAAAAGCCGAAATGTGCTTACGCACAGAAAAATCCAGATGCAGGAATCTGTGCATACTCCAACTTCCACGTTCTTCCGCTACATAAATCCCGATCAGCGTGAAAAGTAACGCCGGCACGCGATTATGTAACGCCCCAAATCCTCCCAGAATTACGCCTCTTTGAATATGCAAATCAATATAAATCGCCCTTAAGCGCAGCCTTCTGTGAAAAGACAATGGGAAAAGCACGGGGGGGGAAACATAAGAATTTCAGCGAATACCAAGTGGAGGCAAAGGAAAAACATACTATTTGTTCAAATAAACCGTGGTATAATCAACAAAAGGAAGTTGATCGAGTGGCATAGTGTGTTGGAGAAACATGAAAGCTCACATCCACAAAATCGCACAGTGCCGGAAATAAAAAAGAAGTCACATATCAAAGTCGCCGTGAAAAGAAGAGTTGTAGCCCACTGTCTGAGTGTCATATGAAAGCTTATTAGGGTACAGAGAAAAAAGGCACACGGTGGGGAAAAAGTACGAAATGTCCACTTCAATATCGACATTTCCACTTTAATCACGTAGTTTATTTTGTCATTAAAGTAGAACATCATAAACTTCATCTTAAAATCGTTTAATTAACCAGTTTCTCAAATCACATCGTAATTAAAGTAGCACGTTAAATGCTTTGTTTTGTATTTGATTTTCTATGTGCTCTATGTATGTGAATCACTACTTGTTTCTTAATCCGGCTCTCTTCCTCCAACTGGACACAGAGTCCATTACATTCGTGATATTACAGCTCTCTGAATAACTAAAATACTGAGATGTATACGTGATGTCATTTTCATGATGATAGGAGTTAAAGCACGTTATTAAACATGTTTCACTTCGATGAAATAATTTATTGCAGCAGTACTCAGGGGCGGCTCTAAGCTTGTGGTGGCACTGGGCAGACAAAGAATCGGTGGCTCCTTCGTCGACCAATGTCAGTAAAGTATCTTATGCACGGTGGATGGCCACGTATGTTGCAGACACTAGCCGCCTCGTGCTCATGACACAAGCATTTAACTTTTGCCGAAATTTGTCGCTGTTTTTAGCTGTGTTGTTATTTTATCTTTCTGTTTTATATTCAATATATATTGGCGTAGCCGTCACTGCAGTCAGTGCTTTTCTTTCCCCAAGTAACCGATCGCCATACAATCAGCTCTGTAATAGAAGTTAAGCCATCTGTAAGCTTAGCGCCGATTCTTCAAAACGTTTAAAGAACATTGAAATATCATCGTAGTACATGTTTAATTATTCTATCCTTAAAGACACTCCCAGTGAAGAATATAGATTATTTAAATGAAGTTAAAGTTTTATCTGTATAATTTAACAAACATATTTTGCTGCATTTCACCTTAAAAATGATATCGTCATCATATGTAAATACGCGCTTTATAAAGTGGCCCAGGTTGTGAGATATTATAACTGTAGTGCAAGTTTACAGTGGGGTGATTGTACTTATAAGTACACACAGTTCTACAAGGAGCACTTGATTGAGTGCATTTAGAGTTCTTGGGATTAAACTGTTTCTGAACCGCGAGGTCCGTACAGGAAAGGCTTTGAAACGTTTTGCCGTCGCAGAGACAGCGTGTGCTTAATGCCGTATACCGATAATTCTCTTTCCGATCAGCTGCTGCTGTGATTCACACTCAGATACAGTGATATAAATACTCCGAGTGGTGCAGTGAGAGAAATAAGGAAAAAGATGATCCGCTGTGGCAACTCCTAACGGGAGGAGCTGAAAGAAGAAGAAGAAGAAGAAGAAGAAGTGAGAGTAACAACGCTAAAGCAGTTATGGTATTTGGAATACTATGGCTGTTCCCTGGACAATTATATTGTTACAAGTTAATTACAATCAGATGCATTACACTAATAAACAATATGCGGTTAGTTTCTGTGTATTTATAAAGCCGCGTCATGAAAATAATGAGTAATCACACAAGAACAGTAGCACTGCTTTGACGCTGGGTGCCGCCAGTTTGCAAAACCGAGCGGAGAACTTGCGTACGACAAGGCATGAGGTACCGTGGAAAAGTGCGTGGCTTTACGCCAAGTGTAGGTTTTATACATCGCGATTTGAACGTGGAAAAGTTCTTACGCAACATTTCTGTGCGTACGCACCGTTTATACATGAGGCCCCTGGTGATTTTGAACTTCTTCCACTTATGGATGATGGAGGCCACTGTGCTCATTGGGACCTTCAAAGGAGCAGAAATTTTTCTGTAACCTTCCCCAGATTTGTGCCTCGAGACAATCCTGTCTCGGAGGTCTACAGACAATTCCTTTGACTTCATGCTTGGTTTGTGCTCTGACATTAATTGTCAACTGTGGGACCTTATATAGACAGGTGTGTGTCTTTCCAAATCATGTCCAATCAACTGAATTTACCACAGGTGGACTCCAATTAAGCTGCAGAAACATCTCAAGGATGAACAGGGGAAACAGGATGCACCTGAATACAATTTTGAGGTTCATGGCAAAGGCTGTGAATACTTATGTACATGTCCTTTCTCAAATTTTTAATAAATCTGCAAAAACCTCAAGTAAACTTTTTTCACGTTGTCATTATGGGGTGTTGTGTGTAGAATTCTGAGGAAAAAATGAATTTAATCCATTTTGGAATAAGGCTGTAACATAACAAAATGTGGAAAAAGTGATGCGCTGTGAATACTTTCTGGATGCACTGTATAATACATAGGGTCCTCCACTATGATAATAAAGTCTGGAAGGTCTAGGAAGTCTAGGAAAACTAGGAAAAAGGATGTAGCAATCCACTTCCGAAAAACTAGCCAGTGAAAACCCATCCATAACAAAGACATGCAGTCCAATATAGTGCTGGAAGATGAGCCCCAAGTTCGGAAGGCACTCGATACGCGACTGGGGAAGAGCTGCCTCCTCAGAGTAGAGTTGACCAATGAAGTGAATGGAGTAAAACCCGATACTTTGATACTTCAGGAGCTACATTGGCTGATGTAGCAAAACTCAAAATGAAGAGAAAGAGCTGCAAACACCCACTAATAATGGGGACTTGGAGTGTGAGAAGCATGAATGTCGGCAAATTGGAAGTTGTCAAAAATGGAATGGAACGCATTAATATCGACATCATCTGCGTCAGTGAACTGAGATGGACTACTTTGGTTGGTTTCAATCAGACGATCATACGATCTACTAGTCTGGGAGTAAGGAATCAAAGAGGAATGGTGTCATACTCATCATCAGGAAGAACATCTCAAGATACAGTATGTCTTGAAGTACAATGTGGTCAGTGACAGGATAATACTGTATCTATGCACCTACAAGGAAGTCCAGTCAACACAACTATTATACAAATGTATGCACCAATTACTAAGGCTACAGATGAGGAAATTGAACATGTATCCCAACTTCTGCAAGCTGAAATTGATCAGACTTGCAGTCAAGACGCACTAATGACCATTGTTGATTGGAATGCAAATGTGGGAGACAAGGAAGGAGGATTAGAAATACAGCCTTGGAAATAGGAATGACGCACAGGGTATGCGTGATCGGATTTTGTAAGACCAATGACTTATTCATTGCAAACACATTTTTCCATCAACATAGACAGAGACTGTACACATGGATCTCACCAGATGGGATTCACAGAAACCAGATTGACTACATCTGTGTAAGGAGAAGTTCAGTTTTGAAAATGAGAACAAGACCAGGAGCCAACTGTGGAACGGACCACCAACTGCTCATATGCAAGTTCAAGTTGAAGTTGAAGAAAATTAAAGCAATGTCACAAGAGCTAAAGTACAATCTAAAGCAAATACCACCTGCATTTAGAGACTGTCTCCAAAATAGATTTGATGTATTGAGTACAAACAATCAAACACCAGACAAACTGTGGAACAACATCAGGGATATCATACACAAAGAAAGCAAAAAGTCACTAAGAAGACAAGAAAGGAAGAGAAGACGAAGGTGGATGTTGGAAGGTACCCTGGAAATTGCTCTTGAACGTAGAAAAGCCAAAGCAAAAGGAAGAAGTGAGGAAGTGGCAGAGCTGAACAGAAAGGTGGAACATGGTCTGCAAATTTCTCAAGCTGAAAGAAGTGAAGAAGAAATTCAAGCTTTGATTTGCAATATTTAGGGATTCTGCAGGTGGAACATTAAATGATGCAGAACGTATCAAAAGAAGATGGAGGGAGTGCACAAAGTCACTGTACCAGGAAAAACTGGATAATGCTCAACCATTCCAGGAGGTAGCATATAATCACAATGGTACTGAAGAAGTAAATCAAAGCTGCACTGAAGGCAAAGGTGAAAAACAAGGCTCCAGGAATTGATGGAATATCAATTGAAATGATTCAACAAATGGATGCAGCTCTGGAAGCACTCATTCATCTATGCCAAGAAATCTGAAAAACAGCTACCTGGCCTACCAACAAGAATAGATCAATATTTGTGCCCATTCCAAAGAAAGGTGATCCTATGGAATATGGGAATTACCGAACAATAGCACTAATATCTCACGCAAGTAAAATCCTGTGAAGATCATTCAAAGGTGGCTGGAGCAGAGGTGCAAGTGGGATTCAGAAGAGGACATGAAAAGAAACATATCATTGCTGACATGAGATGGATCTTAGCTGGAAGCAGAGAATACCAGAAGGACGTTTGCCTGTGCTTCATCGACTACGCAAAGGCATTTGACTGTGTGGAGTACAACAAATTATGAATAACTTTGCGACGAATGGGAATCCCAGAACATCTAATCATCCTCATGCAGAACCTGTACGTGAACCAAGACACAGTTGTTCAGGCATAACAAAGGAATACTGAATGGTTTAAAGTTTAGGTAGAGTGTGCGTCAAGGTTGTATTCTTTCTCCATACCTATTCAATTTCTATGCTGAGCAAATCATCCGAGAAGCCAGACTATATGAAGAAGAGTGTGACATCAGGATTGGAGGAAGGCTGATCAACAACCTGAGATATGCGGATGATACAACCTTGCTTGCTGAAAACGAAGAGGACTTGAAGCATCTACTGATGAAGATCAATGACCACAGTCTGCAATATGGATTATATCTGAACATAAAGTAGACAAAAATCCTCAAGACTGGATCAGCATGCAACGTCACAATAGACAGAGAACAGATTGAAGTTGCAAACAATTACATTCTACTTGGATCTGCAATCAATGTCCATGGAAGCAGCAGTCAGGAAAACAGAAAGCAGAAAGTTTTTCCACTGGGAAAATCTGCTGTGAACGACATCTTTTAAAGTGTTAAAAAGCAAAGATGTGTCTTTAAGGACTAAAGTGCTTCTGATCCAAGCAATGGTATTTTCAGTCGTCTCATATGGGTGCAAAAGCTGGACAATGAACAAGGAAGATCAACAAAGAATTTCAAGTTATGGTGCTGGTGAAGAATGTTGAATATACCATGGACCTCCAAAAGAAGAAACAGATCTGTGTTGGAGGAAGTTCAACCAGAATGCTCGTTAGAGGCGAGGATGGTGAAACTACGGCTCATATTCTTTGGGCACGTTGTCAGGAGGGAGCAAACACTGGAAAGGGTAATCATGTAAGGTAAAGCAGAAGGAAAGAGGAAGAGAGGAAGGCTTTGCTCAAGGTGGATTGACACAGTTGCTGGAACAATGGGCTCAAATATGGAAGAAATGGTGAGGATGGCTCAGGATCAGACAATATTTCTCTCTGTTGTACACAGGGTTGCTATGAGTCAGAACCGACCTGAATGCACATAACAACAACAATTATTTATCTGGTAAACTCCAAGTGCAACATCTGCATCCTGTTGGTAGAATTAAAAAAAAAAACCTTCACTGAATTGATTTGACAAAACACCAGCAATCTCTGTGACTGGCTGTAGATACAGGAGAGCCAGCTTGTGTGCAAACTGAACTGACTGAAAAAAACAGGCAACTTTTAACTTCTCTTCAGCTGTAACAGTGAGATAAAGTATTGCAAAGACACTTAAAATGATTAAATAAAAACAAAAATGATATATGTATATGTGCAAAGTACAACTTATTTAATACTCCACAACTCACCACCATTTTTAAAAAGGAGGAAACGAATGAATGTTTCTGAAAGACTGCTAAATGAGGTTTTCTTAAATCAATTACAAATTTTGTTTCAGCAGCCACTTACTGCAGGAAGGAAGACGCATGATGAGTGAAAAGCTGCTAAAGTGTAATGAAATGGGCCTCATTAATTCCAGGCCTCTATCCCGAGTAATAAAGCAGTGACCATAATCAGGAACAGCTGTTCTGATCGACCAGGCTTTCTGTGACCCTGTAATGGAAAAATCAGAATCAGAAAGTTGATGGAATCAGGAAAATTATTTCTGTTAGTAGCAATAGCTGTTAAATTAGGTCACAGGAGTCCGTTTTGGCTGCTAATTTTTGTTTGCAGTGATTTATTAAGTGCTGATTGTGTTTTTCCAAAACAGATCTTGTATTACTAGAAGGCTTCTTCATGTTGTAAGACATTCGCATCCAGAATATTCAACTGTCAGTGCTTGATCTTCAATAGAAATTCTCCACATGTGACATTGCTTATGTTCTGCTCTGTTTCTAATGAATCGCACACTTGGTTGTGGAGTTTGAGGAGTCTGCACATTCTCCACATGTCCTTGTGAATGGCATCCCTCCTCCCCAAAAATGCGTGTCTTTGATTGGTGACTAGAGATAATATAAACAGGGAAGTTTCAATTTGCATACAGTTTCGTGAAGTTGACACTGAAAATAATTTGCCAGTTGATTTCAAAATTGTCAAAGAAGAAACGCACTAAAGGGTTTATTGAGATTTAATTTTTTAATGGGTGAAAAACAATGAATACTGATCACTTAAGCCTTGTTCATGCTACAATGTTTACCTGTGTTCTTTTCTCGAGCTACATAAAGTGCATCATCCCTGCCACACCAGTAAACTCAGTTCTATTTCTGCTTGTCATTTACGTCACCATAAAGAGCATGGTATGTTTTTTTAATGTGGCATGCTGCATATTTTCCATACAAAGACACACTAAAACACATCACTATGCACATTACTGTGTTTTCTCCTACCATGAAAATGCAGTATATAGAAAGTCATCCTGCGGTGGGCTGGTGCCCTGCCTGGGGTTTGTTTCCTGCCTAGCGTCCTGTGTTGGCTGGGATTGGCTCCAGCAGACCCCCGTGACCCTGTAGTTAGGATAAAGCGAGTTGGATGATGGATGGATAGAAAGTCATTGATGGCAAATCCCCCTCCCATGCCATAACCACGCAACCACGCTATCCCAGTTCAAGATATGCACACTTCTGGTGATTATTTGTTTTCTTCACTGGAGATCTTTATTTAAATAGTACATTAAATGACAGGCAGACACATGCAGAATTGAATGCATGAAATGCTTCTTGACAGGAAGTAAACATCATTCTTCTTGTGTGAATGACATGAATTTTGGTGGAAATGAAACTCTGTTTATTTTGTGGTTTTTTTTGCAAAGCGAAACGCAGAGTTTTGCTGCAAATTCATTTCACTCATGACATTATTGGTAAGTCACCTGCTTTGCATCTGAAGCTGCAGAAATAGGCTTTGGTCCCCTCTTATCCTCAATTGGAATATGCAGGTTTAAAAATGTAATATTTATATTACCTTTTTTGACTATGGTTTATTTTTCTTGATTATTAAGATTACGTGCCTTTATTTTTAAAGGCCACCCTGTCACACATATGCAATTGGGAGGCAGCTAAAGTGCCGCTGATGACATTACTTCCGGTTCCGACCCCCCCACTGGTGACGTCACTTCTTGTCACGGCCTTTAAAGCTGTCATCTTTGCACCTTAAGTCAGTTCTTTTGGACTCAGACCTGTGAACATCTCACAATCTATTTACCCATTTTTCAGCCAGGGTAGCTGTCCCAAACCTTTTTGATGTCTTTTGTCTATTCTTGTGACAGCGGCATAGTCAACAGGATGCAAGAAGCCCAGAAGAAACAGGGACAGGACCAGAAAAATAACCAGGTGGGAGAGTACTGGGGCCGAATTTCTGAGTGGGGGGGTTTGTCCCGTGGTCCAGAAAGTCTCGGTACAGGCTTCACTCCCAATCTACATAACCTGGGCTATCAAGGAAACAAAGGGAGTGTGTGGGAGAGACACACAGGAGTGGGCTGGTCCCTATCTGGGAAACGAATGGGGGCTTATTATGCACTCTCAGAGGAGAGAGCTGCCCCACCCCCACCCAAGACCCAATCTAAATGTGGGACATCCCCTTACCAGCAGGTGAAAAAAATAAAAATAACTGGATATTTCACCCAGAGCGGCCAACCCAGGCACAAGCATTTTCTCTCTGGAAAAAAGGTGGCACTATGGCTAAGGCTATTTGAATGTACCACCATGCAGATAATACAGCAGATAGCCTGCTTTCTATTAATCAAGACCCTTCCCGAAAATTTCACCCAGCCAGTCTGGCGAGATTTTCAAAACATAGATGAGCTCATAAAGCTCATTGAATCATCTAGGACGGCCTTGCAATCTGGGAGAGCAGAACGGTCCTCTAGTGGACACCATGGGAATTGCGTTCCACAAAATCTGCCTCTCCCTTACAAGCCAGAGCCTGTTCCGAAGTCCCCAGACCCGTGGGCACGCAACTTACTTGGGAATAAGGAGGAATACAGGTGGAGAGAGAAGGGAGGTTTGTGTACACTTGCAAACCCCCTGACAATATCACATACGGGAGCAGTAGTTGTAAATGGATTTAAACTTGAAGCACTCTTTGATTCCGGCAGCAAAATTTCCATTGTTGATCGCAGATATAGTATGCACTACCGCAACAGTGGGTGAAAGTAAAGACCAGTACAACTTGTATACACTGAGAAATCTGAAAATATAAAACTGCCCTATGTTTCATCAGCCATAGAGTATCACTAAAAAGATTCCTTTTAGCGGTCTTCCCAAATCCACCTTTTCTGGTGATACTGGGGCAGGACTATTCTGACAATAACTGCGGTTTAATACTGACTACTCCCAAAAATAATTTAGGCCTAATTATAGATGAGAATGACCCATCTCAAGTTGCCTCCACGCTGGAGAAAGACATGGAAAATCAAGAGGGGGATGGGGAGATTCCTGGACCGTCGCAGGCAGAAACATCATCACTCAGAGACGTGACAAGCTGGGAAGAAACCCTGCCCCTTGAGGTCAGACCTCAGACCAGCAGAACCCTCTCTCTGAGATGAAATTTTAATTTAGAGAAACACCAGCTTCTTTCAAATGGGAGCAGTGGAATGACAACTCCCTGAAATTTGCTAAAAATGCAGTTGTATTATTCAATAGCCAATGCACTCATCAGCCCATGCCACAGGGTTCTCACTTTCTGATAGAAAATGACCTATTGTATTGGGTAGCGGAGAATGAGGGGGAGGTGGGGAAGCTGTTGTTAATCCCACAAACCTACTGGCGGCAGGTCTGTGAATCGGCACACGTCCAACTCCTAGGAGGCCATTTGGACACCGAAAAAACTTCAGAGCGTATTAAGCTCCGAATTTATTGGCCGTGAATTAATAAGGATGTTCGCCATTTTTGTATCTCTTGTCCAGAGTGTCAATTACAGCAAATTCCTGGGAGGGACCAAGCTCCTCTTGTTCCCCTTCCGTTGATTGATGTCCGCTTTGAAAGAATTGGGGTCGATATAGTAGGACCCCTAGAGCCCTCAGCCCGAGGACATAAATATATATTAGTTCTCATAGACTATGCTACCCTGTATCCCGAGGCTGTTCCTTTGCGCTCAGCGATGTCTAAGGCTATCACACAGGAATTGGTAGGGGTCTTTGCACGAGGGAGCATCTCTAAGGCAGTCCTTACAGACCAGAAGAAGCCTTTTACCTCAGAGACATTCAGGGAGACAGCCAAGTTACCGAAAATAAAGCACTTAAACACCGTGATGTATCATCCTCAAACCAACTGTCTAGTCGAGAGGTTTTATCAGACTCTCAAGCAAATGTATCACAAGGTGGTCAGTGGGGACAGAAGGAACTGGGATCAGCTACTCCCCCTCATTCTTTTTGCCTATCGGAAGGTCCCACAAGCCTCTATGGGGTTCTCCCCTTTTGAATTATTATATGGACGGCAACCCAGGGGCATATTGAATATTTTGAAAGAAGGATGGGAAGGAGAGGCTCTTCCTTCTACAAACATATTGGAATGTATCACACAGTTACGCGATAGATTTGGAAAGATTCGGCCCATACTAAAAAGTTTCATGGAAGAGGCACAAGCAGCACTGGACCACTATAATGACTCTCTGAGAATTCCATCTGGGGGATCATGTCATGGTCTTAGTTCCCACTTCTCACTCTAAATTGCTGGCCCATTGGCAAGGCCAATATGATAATATACAGTAATAATATAAGATAATATATACTGCTCAAAAGAATTAAAGGAACACTTTTTAATCAGAGTATAGCATAAAGTCAATGAAACTTATGGGATATTAATCTGGTCAGTTAAGTAGCAGAGGGGGTTGTTAATCAGTTTCATCTGCTGTGGTGTTAATGAAATTAACAACAGATGCACTAGAGGGGCAACAATGAGATGACCCCCAAAACAAGAATGGTTTAACAGGTGGAGGCCACTGACATTTTTCCCTCCTCATCTTTTCTGACTGTTTCTTCACTAGTTTTGCATTTGGCTACAGTCAGTGTCACTACTGGTAGCATGAGGCGATACCTGGACCCTACAGAGGTTGCACAGGTAGTCCAACTTCTCCAGGATGGCACATCAATACGTGTCATTGCCAGAAGGTTTGCTGTGTCTCCCTGCACAGTCTCAAGGGCATGGAGGAGATTCTAGGAGACAAGCAGTTACTCTAGGAGAGCTGGAGAGGGCCATAGAAGGTCCATAACCCATCCGCAGGACCAGTATCTGCTCCTTTGGGCAAGGAGGAACAGGATGAGCACTGCCAGAGCCCTACAAAATGACCTCCAGTAGGCCACTGGTGTGAATGTCTCTGACCAAACAACCAGAACGACTTCATGAGGGTGACCCAAGGGCCCCATGTCCTCTAATGGGCCCTGAGTCCACTGCCCAGCAGCATGCAGCTCGATTGGCATTCACCATAGAATACCAGAATTGGCAGATGCACCACTGGTGCCCTGTGCTTTTTACAGATGAGAGCAGGTTCACCCTGAGCATGTGACAGAAGTGAAAGGGTCTGGAGAAGCCATGGAGAACATTATGCTGCCTGTAACATCATTCAGCATGAGCAGTTTGGTAGTGGGTTAATGATTGTCTGGGGAGGCATATCCGTGGAGGGTCACACAAACCGCTACAGGCTTGACAAAGGCACCTTGGCTGCCATTAGGTATCAGGATGAAATCCATGGACCCATTGTCAGACCCTATGCTGGTACAGTGGCTCCTGGTGCACGACAATTCCTGGCCTCATGTGGTGAGAGTATGCAGGCAGTTCCTAGAGGATGAAGGAATTGATACCATTGACTGGCCACCACACTTTCCTGACCTAAATCCAATAGAACACCTCTGGGACATTATGTTTTGGTCCATCCAATGCCACCAGGTTGCACCTCAGACTCTCCAGAAGCTCAGTGATGCCCTGGTCCAGATCTGGGAGGAGATCCCCCACAACACCATCTGTCATCTCATTAGAAGCATGCACCGATGTTGTCAGGCATGTATAAAAGAACACAGGGGCCATACAAAGTGCTGCGTACAATTTTGAGTTGCTGTAATTAAATTTTGGCAAAATGGACTAGCCTGCCACATAATTTTTTCACTCTGATTTTTGGGGCGTCTTTGAATTCAGGGCTCTGTAGGTTGATCATTTTCATTTCCATCAAACGATGTGGCATCCTTTCATTCCTAACACATTACCCAGTCTATATCAGTATAGATATCCAGGAGGATTTCTTTTTCCCATTGAGATCTGATGTGTTTTCAAAGTGTTCCTTTAATTTTTTTGAGCAGTTTATATAATATAAGGAGAGGAAAGGATTTGCTGATTATCTGGTGAAACAACCCAATCATTGACCGAGCAAGCAGGTATCTCATGTAAATTTGCTGATGCCATGGAAGGCCTCCTCCACTCAGCCCCGCTCATTCTTTGCTCAGAAAAATATTTTTAATTTTGGTGCTGAATTAAATTTCAGACAGATATGGGAGCTTGAAGCAGCTATCCTGTCTGTCCCAGTGGTATTGAACAAAAAACCAGGAAGGACCTTTCTTATTGCTCACAATATTGTGACAGAACCCGGGGTTATAGTTTGAGAGCGCCCCTATCGTCTTCCAGAGGTAAAGAAAGCAGAGGTGGAGCTTGAAATCAAGTGCATGCTGGAACTAGGAGTTATAGAGGAAAGTCATAGTCCCTGGTCCAGTCCGATAGTCTTGGTTAGTAAGCCTGACGGAAGTTGGAGATTTTGCAATGACTTCCGTCAGCTTAATCAAGACTTACAATTCGATACTAATCCAATGCCTCGAGTGGACAACCTCCTTGAGAGGCTTGGACAGGCAAATTATTTGACCACACCTGACATGACGAAGGGATACTGGCAGGTTCCTTTAATCGACTCCGCTAAAGTTATGACTGCACTTAGTACCCCTAATGGACACTGGCAGTATTGTGTCCTTCCATTCGGGTTACATGGGGCTCCTGCGACTTTCCAGCGTCTGGTGGATAAAGTGCTCCACCCTCATAACGCGTATAGTGCTGCCCACTTGAATAATGTAGTCATTTATTCCAGCACATTAAAGGAACATACACAGCAGGTCAGAGCGGTATTGTGGACACTAAGTGAAGCCAGGGCTTTGGCTCAATCCACAGGAAATCCCTCATGGTTCTGGCCCCACTGATGAGCCACTTCTGTTTCCAGTCACTTCCAGTTCCGGAGCCACTGATGACATCACTTCCAGTCCCGGGCCCACTGGTGATGTCACTTCCTGTCACTACCTTTAAATCCACCATCTTTGGAACCTTAAGTCAGTTGTGATTTGGACTCAGACTTGTGAACATCTCACAATCTATTTACTCATTTTGCAGCCAGGGCACAATATACAGGTTTTTCATCTATTCTTGTGACAACCCAAATAACAGTGAAATACAGCAAATAAGGAAACAGTAGTTCATGCTATTCAATTTCTTGATTAGTGGCCACAGATTGTAATGAACAATATAATTTACTTCAATTTATGTGAAAATCCTACTCTTTTTATTAGTATACACTTGTGATCAGTATCTCTTAGTAACTTTTTTTTTTCTTTATAAACATTTTATTTAGCTACTCTAACATGAACATACACTGGAGCTGCCTACATCTGCGTCAACCTAAAAAACAAATGTCCGTACAGAAGAGATATTGCTCACTATTTTCAACCTTATTAATTGCTACTTTTTTCCTTAAAATAAATGCTATGAATCAAACCAATCAAAGCAAAAATGTACTCTGACTCATCTACTGCCCACTAAAAAAAAGATGTTTGAATTTCAGAGAGAAGTAAAATATGCATTATCAATCTTTTATTTTTGGGACTATAAATAGGGAATGGTGAAACCCATTTAGTTAAATGAGTAGTTTAATTAATGACAAGAATAACAATACAGATTAAGAATTTAACTGGAGCCTGCAGTCGCCTTAGCTCTCCCGGACTAGGCTGCCTGCTTCTGCTGTAATACTCACATTTCCTTTTCAGTGTATTGACTGGGGTGTTGGGTGAAACCTGTCTCGATAATGTAATGGTGTGCTTTAAAAACTTCCATTGCCCAAAATACAAATGTGTTTTTATATCTTTCTTTGCTCTTCTCATGCCACTTGTCTATCCAGAGGTAATTTTATTAGTACTCCATCTCCAATTGAAAAGTAACAAGAAAAACTGAATCCTTTAACAAAAGACAACAAAAAAATCTTGCAAAAATGATTAAGCAAGAAATTCAAAGAAAAGTGTGAAATTACTTAAATCACATTATAACTCAGGGTGGCGCAGTGGTAGCACTGCTGTCTCGCAGTAAGGAGGCCTGGGTTCACTTCCCGGGTCCTTCCTGCGTGGAGTTTGCATGTTCTCCCCGTGTCTGCTTGGGTTTCCTTTGGGTGCTCCGGTTTTCTCTCACAGTCCAAAGATATGCAGGTTAGGTGAATTGGCAATCCTAAATAGTCCCTAGTGTGTGCTTGGTGTGTGGGTGTGTGTGTGTGCGTGCCCTGCGGTGGGCTGGCGCCATGCCCGGGTTTGTTCCTGCCTTGTGCTGGCTGGGATTGGCTCCAGCAGACCCCCGTGACCCTGCATTAGGATATAGCAGGTTGGACAATGAATGACTGACTGACATTATGACTCCAATGCCATCTACAGTACTGGCAACTCATCCTAATAAAACAAATCATATGACATATTGTTTAAATCTTGAAAAGCTTTCAAAACATTTCCTCATAATAGATGAATCCTCAAGCTGAATTCCACAGATGTCAGCAGTAAAATACTGTATAAATGAACTGTGACATTGTGAATGGCCAAGAAGCTAGAGAGGTCTCCCTTGTGGGGTGCAGGCCTGAGCCAAATCAATCTAAATAAAAAAAAAAGTTGTGACAACAGAGATGTGCGAGGGGTACGGAGAGGAGCTGTCACTGGACACAGCAGAACATGATATTCTGATTACACTGGACAGCACAATTTTCCAAAAGTTTTGGAGATTATCAAGTTGAACACAAAAATAAATTCAGATTGACTGTATCATGCATGAATTTGGGGAAACATTAAATGAACGTTTATTGAATTTAATATGCTAAATCACTTAATGATACTAACACATTGCATTACTTCAACTGAGCCAAACATGTTTTGCTGCTGATTTTTGTTTGTTTTCAGCATCTTATGCTTCTCATTTTAGTTGGCCAGCATCGATGTAATCCATATGCTCTTATACTGCTGATCGATTGCTGTGATCTTCTGGTGAAATCTTCCACCATGTTCATCACCGACTGCACCAAGATTAGCAGGAATACGTCCAAGTGTGAATGTAGAGAATGAAACTTAGCGGTATGTTGTAATTCATTCTTTTGTCTGCTTGAAGCGTGTTGTCAACATGCTGGATGTAGTTTGGTGCTCAGTAGTTGTCATGAAAATTCTCAACAACATCCTTGAATGCCTTCCAAGTGATTTCTTCTGACATCACCAGCAGATCCTCAAACAGCCCCTCATTGGTCATGTGTCTGATCTGTGGCCGTCTTTCCTTAATCTTGGCATCGGTTACTCATGGAAACATCTGTCTTTGATATCCTTCACCCTTGTTGTTCATCCTTATCACAAGTTTTTTCATTTGTCCAAGTTTTATATGAAGAGAAGGCAAAAATATCTTGGTTAGGTTGACATGTGCTTTATGTGTCACACTTTTCAGCCATGGAGCCAAATGTTTACAGGGCAGGCAGTTCTTTTTTATCGTAGTGAGACTTTTTAACATGGCTGTCCCATTCGTAAAATACAGTATAAATGAGCTGTGACATTGTGTACTTGGGATATCCAAGCTGCAGTCCTAGTGGCAGTGTCACCGCTTTTAGATCTCCACAGATGTTCCAGTTGTAGTTGTTGTACTGTTTAAGTATTGTTATAATGTGAGAGAAAATCACAAAAATAGGGGTTGCAATAAAGTGGTTTCTGATAGGAAAATTGAATGGTGACTTTTGTGATCAGCACAGTAAAATCCACAAGATACACCCAAAGTGTTCAGGAAGCAAAATCTGCGTTGTTCAGTGTAATGAGAAGTGGTCCTCATCACAGCAACTAGTTGAGCAAGCAGCCAGCAGTCCTGGAAAATGGCATCCTGATTTGCCAAACCATACAATACTGTACTCCCTAACAATAAACAAGGAGAGGATGCTTATGCTGCTCCTATAGGATACTGTTTTTTTCTAGACAGAAATAACAATGTATTCAAATAGGAGGCGCAAACATATAAAACCAAAAACTGGGATATTAAATAAGAATTATTTAAAGTAAAAATGCACACAACAACCTACTATATATGTAGATAACAAGAACATTACGTTAAATCTTTCATGCAGTTTATTATTACAATTACTAGGGGGCTTTGCTCCCTGCTCGCTTCTCTCACCAACCCACTGGCCAGCGCTAAGCACTAGCCTCTTTGTGGTTCTGCTGCTCATGTATGGGGATGTGAATGTACAATTTAAACAGATTTTAATTTTCATATGTAATTTTCATATTACATTTGCATCCATGCAATGTATAACTGCCGTGGTTGCATTTTGTTTCTTTCTCTCTATTAAATAAACTGACTTTTTCGAATGTGTGAGATTTATTAACTGTTTTTGCAAAAGCTATTCTAAAGGGAAACTGTTAACGTTTTAATACGAATGGCATATCAAGATCTCCTTTGTTGTGTAATGTTATCCGCGGGAGATGTACTACATTACCTTTCTTGGATACATCCTTCTTTCTACAGTAATTCATGCGGTGGAAGACTGGATGGTGTTAACAGTTGTAGATATTCTTTGAGATATTATAAGTTGTTGTTTTCATCTTCCGCACGATTGCCACCAACTGTTTCAACAATAGTCTATCGATTCGGGTTTAACAATTTTGCCGTGTTACCGATCAACATTTTTGGCGTAAATTCGTTTGAGTTCGTCGTTTGTAGGTGCTATAGGAATGCCTTTGTATTCATTTTTTCTGTTGATAACCCTTTGTGATGAAATTCTTCAATAAGATTTGGACATAATATGTCTTCTTTAATTGGGAACTGAAAGTGAGGAAAACGTTAAAATTTATAAGAGCTGAGAGCGCAAGAACTGTGTCTGACAAAAGCATTCACACGAATCAGAGGTGAGAGGACTGTGTGCGTGGTTGAAAATGGTTGAGAGGAGGGCGTAACTTGAAAAAATCTAATGGCAAAAAAGTCAACGTCTTGCGGGACATCACTCCAAAAGGTCTCTTCAAAAGATCACGTCTTGTCGCAGGATAAAAAGCCGCGTCTCCCAAGACTTTTTTATTATACAGTGGTACCTCGGGTCACGACTGTAAATCGTTCCAAAACTCTGGTCGCAACCCGATTTGGTCGTGACCTCAACTCATTTCCCCCTAGGATTGTATGTAAATCCAATTAATCTGTTCCAGACCGTACGAGCTGTATGTACAGTAAATATATTTTTTAAAGATTTTTAAGCACAAAAATAGTTAATTATACCATAGAATGCACAGTGTAATAGTAAACTAAATGTAAAAACATTGAACAACACTGAGAAAAACTTGAACAGAGAAAACTAACCTTGCATAACTCGAGTTCTGGCATGAAGAAAGTGAGGAGGAACTGGGTGGAGAGGAGATTACAGTTTTCAGGTAAAGTCCCTCTGCGCGATGCACGTCTGACCAAGAACAATGTACTGTACAGGGAGAGACTGAACACGTGCATAAATCACCGGCACATATGAACCGGAAGAGAAACGAAATAGAGCACAAAGAGTTCACAGCGAATGCACAGGGAGAGACTGAACATGTGCGGAAATCATCGGCGCGTACGAACCGGAAAGGAAGCTGGCTTGTTCGTCACCCGAGTGTGTGGTCGTGAACAGATGCAAAAGTTTGCCGAACTTTTTGGTCGTAACCCCATTTGTACGTGTTCTGAGACGTTCGTGACCCGAGGTTCCACTGTAATAGAGAGATTACTATTAAAATTACAATTACAATTGTGCATTCATCTACAGCAAACACTACATAAGTAAATTATGTTAGTATTAAACTAACTTTTTAAAATGCATTCTGTGTTTATTTCTTCATAATGCATACAACCACATAACCAAAATAATATTCAATTCACAAATATCCATTTTGCAGCATAAAATTAATCTGAAATGGTTAAACCTCAGTATGAACCTTTTTGTATACTGCAGTTAAGGAAATGAAAAAGCACACACAAAACTGGTTGAAAAAAAATATGACTTCATTCATTTTCTGTACATATTTTAGAATTTATTTGGAATCATAGTTTATCTCAACAGCAGTAGAGAAACCTGACCATGGACAGGATGCCAGTCTATTACAAGGCACATTCTCTCTCACCGCTACACTTGTTCATATTGGGTAGAGTTTAAAGTTGCCATTTATCTTAACCTGGATATCATTGGAAGGAATAATCAAACTAGAGTTCCTGAAGAGAATCCATGTGAACACAGGAAGGTCTGGAATTAAACTCAGGTCTGTGGAGTTGTGAATGCAGCACAGGTAACCACCATCCTTTCATGATACCCGAAAAAAATCACAATTTTTCTTGCCCATTACTGCATCACAGAGGTTGTTCTTCAAGGAAACTGCATGTCCGAGGCTAGCTAGTACATTCATACAAAATGGAAACTTGCAGACATATGTAAGGGCCACATGGGATGGACGGGCATCCCAACCAGGAGAGGGGATGTTCCTTACCTGGACAGGAGGCTCCAAGTGGACATACAGGCATCCCAGCCAAGAGAGAAACAGGTGCCATACTTGAATGAGACTCTCCAGGTGGAAGGATGGATATCCCAGGCAAAGGAGAAGATTCCTTTCCTAGACTGGAAACCACAGGCAGATGGACAGGTGTCCTAGTAAGATGTATCTGTAGTAGCTTCCCTGGCCTGGATGAAAGGGAAGGAGGGTAAGGGACTGGCTCTAAGTGATTTTGGTTTCCCAAGGATGCTAGGTGACAGCACCCCTGGATATTGGTGCCTGTTTGGACACCAGCATGGAATGCTGGGAATTGCAGTCCAGTAACACGGTCCTGCTGGGGTCGATTGGTGCCACAAGAGGACACTGAAGGGAGATATGGTCCTTGTTATTTGGGACTTCCATATGTCCCCAGAAGTGCTTCCAAATCCCTTCCCAAATACAGTGTATAATACCAGTAATATGAAAAGGTGCCAAATTTGATCTATCAGTTAATTTTCTGTATCAAATAATCCAGTAGAGAATTCAGTGGTGTAGAAGCCTATGGGTACTTCATTAAAGATCTCATTTTTGAAAGTGGTTTATGAAGTCTTTCAGTGAGTTAAATGATCTATTGTGAATTTCCCTCTGATGTAGATTTCGGCATGCCATTTATATACATAGTAATCCAAACATAGTTTATATTAAGTCTATATTAGTGAAAATGCACCATACCTGTAAATATGTCATCCTCATTTTTATTTAGCTTTTCTTAGTAAAGGTCGTAGTGCAACATGATTGACCAGGCTACCTTATCCACAGTCATTTCCTCCAGTTTCTCCTGGAATTCACAGATACTGCCATACCAGTTGAGTTATATAATCTCTCCAGAGTATCCTGTGGAGCCATGGAGTGGGCATCTTATCTACAAGTCTAAACCAGTCTCTCTGGCTCCACTTCATCAGGAGAAGTGACAGTTCTACTTTTGTTGTCCCCCCATTTTGCCCTATCAACCCTGCACAGAACCTCAATCTCTTGGCCACTACCCAGAGGTTGTGAACATAACAGAGGATGGGGATTTTGACTGTAAGTAACACAAAAGATTCCTTCAGGAACTTCAAGAATATTAGGTCTCCTACAGCCACTAGAAATGAAAATATCTGCAGCGCTAGTATAAATAGGTTCTTAAAACTATTGTTTTAGAGTCTTGGGAAATAAATCTGTAGAGTGATGGCAACAGTTGAAACTTTGTAAACAGGGGATGGCTGCTGTCTGACAGAATTGAGTTGCTGTTATTCCTGAACTACTTATGACACAGCTCATTGAGACTGGATTGGTGTAAACCAAACATTTTTCTACTAATTTTGATGTGTTTTTTTGAGATAGTTTTTCTTTTAATAGTGAGATTTGTATGCCAACACATAGGATCAAATGTAACAATAAAAGAGTTGAAATATAATTCTGTCCACTTTAAAATAAATTAGTTGCCTTAGAAGGAACAGACACTGGTACTCCTTCTTAATGATTTGATCTACGCTCAGATCAAGTAAGGATCAGATTGTTGCCAACGATTGCCTTAACTATTTACAGTTCTTCACTTTCGCCACAGTATTGTCTTTCCAGGGGGTTGCTGAGCAAAGGACTGTGCGAACTGTTCATGTATTGATTGCTCTGTCTGGAGCGCTCGATCTGTCGGCAATCTTCGTATCACCTGCTTTACGTCAACGACTGCCCTCATCCAAAATGGCGGCGCGCAATGTGGAGGCACGTGAGCTGTTTGGGAATGCTGTCCGTGCTGTTCTGGAGACGTGGCCCGTTTTAAAGGTGAAAACGCACAAAGAAGTGTTTTGATCCGTGTATATTGCAAGGGTAAATGTGATCCAGTGTATGTATTGTGTGCTATTAGGTTGTCGACCGGTCATTTTAACGTTGGAAACAGTGTGCCATGATGTGTTGGATTAACAATGATAAAAGTCTTGATAGAAACAATACAAAAGAAAGCAGGGCGACAGCATTCTAAACGAATCTGAAAGCGATAGTTTGGAACCGATAAAGCATTTTATTTTCTAATGCAAAACTGGAAGAGACGCGCTTTCCAAGATACGCTATACATGCAGCTGCCTGCTTTGGGATAAAGTGTCTGACATCGCCAGTACAGCGTTTATAAACCAAGATAAGTAATAAGCTATAGTTCTGCGTGCAGTTCTCTGCTGCTATTCTGCTGTAGCATGCATTGAAGATTTGGGTTAAATAACAGACTGAAAGGACTAACCTCAGACTCCTGCAGTTGGTAAAGTGTCACTGAAACAGAATGAAGAGTGCAGTAGGTACTTCAGAGGGCGTCTCTGGCTGTTGACTTTTCCCACACTGACAGCCTATGATTTACGTACTGTCTTTAAATCTTTGTTAGATTCAGTAAAAACGTTACAGTTACGTTATCAGTCTTGAAATGTAGCGTTGCTCATATTTATTAATTAATCTATCGATCCATCAATCCGTTTTTCCAATGCGTTCCTTCATTCAGAACCGTGGAATCCGGTGCCCATGCAAAGGGCGTATAATGCCATTATAGGATACAGACACGGCACATAATCCACAGTCACTCATTCTGGATCAGTTTTTTGTCCCTAAAATTATACGATGGTCTGATCAGTGAAAATCTTTAGTCCATTTTTATATTCACGTTATGTATTGTGTATTTCTGCACATTCGGGCAGGTGAAAGCTACAAGTAACAGGTCAACAGTTTGGTGTAGACACTCAATCTAGATTTGGTTGTTTCCTGGCACACAATGCTGTGAAGGTTTGTTTTGGCTACTGCATTTCTAAACCAGATTAGGCAGAGTTGAAAATAGGTTGAAGGGTGAATAAGTATTTTCTTTTCCCATGTAATTATTTTTTGTTCAGTACCTTATAGTGGCCTGTCCTTTGCGGTATCAGTCACTGCTTAGTACTTCATTCTTTTCAGTCTTCACAGATACTGTAGTGACAGATACAGTTGTTACCATTCAAAGCAGTAGTCATGTATTTGTCAAGTCAAATGTATATTTTGCTGGGTTTTTTTCTCTCAGATTGCAGTGGAAAATGGCTTTGGTGGTGTCTACAGCCAACAGAAAGCTGACTGGATGGTTGGAGCTGTGCAGCAGTATTTCTTTGATAATGGTGAGTAAATACACAGGTATTCAAAAGTTTGGAATTAACCAGAAATTTTCATGTTTTTGAGAGAAACTGATACTTTTTTTAATCAAAGTACCATTACTGAATTAAAAATATAGCCAAGACAATAGTAATGTTACATAAGGCCATTACTGTTTGAAATAATTCTGTTATAATTATTTTTGAAAAAAAAAAAAAGAAGTAATATCAGGAATGACTGATAAGGCAAGATGAGAGTGCTAAAGAGACGCAGAATTAAATACTTGTTTCATTAACATCAGGATTGGCTTATAATATGGAGACACTTTGGAGCGGTGAAGGTTACCTCATACACCAGCTCTGTCTCTTGAAATCTTTCTTAACCAGTCAGTCAAATTAGTTTAAAATAAGTTTTCACCAGAAAATGTAGTCAGTAAATTGTACTTTTTACTGCTTTTGGGTCTCTTTTTAGCGGACCTCCAGCAATATGAAGTGGAAGACTTCCTAGCTGAGCTTCTGAATAATGAATTTGACACGGTTGTGGAAGATGACAGCTTGCCACAGGTATTGAGATTCTGCGATGTTTCAGAGTATATCCATATTCCAGGATTACGCAAATTATTACTATAAAGAATACGTTTGACATCAGAATTTTGCTAAAGCATTCAGCAAATGGTGCATGCTAATAAAAACTGGAATATTCATCAGAATGGGCCTTTTGTGTTTTGCCAAGGAACAGTTTAAAGGGTATACATGTTGAACTCTTCCACATTTTAAATACCTTCTCAATTAATAAAATCATAATTTATGTGTATTCCTAGTATAACGTAATTTTTTTTTTCTCAGTAATGCTTAATTTGTTGCTAAAGTGACCTCTGTTGGACTGTAAATTGCTCCTTAAATTGTTCAGTTACTCTGATTTGCTGTCTGAATATTATTATTGAAACTTGGGTTATAACTTGCGATGCTGTACAATCCAGCTACCCATCATATCTTTCACTCCTTGTTCCACGTAAACATATTAGGGTTGTTTTTTTTTTTTTTTTAGTGTTTTTTTCTTTTTTTGCAAAGACAAAAAGTTATTTTGGTGATTTATTTTGATACTGGATTCTTTTGTATTCCATGTAACTTTCAATTATATGTGGCGTGCTACTCTTGATAAAAGCCACTAAATTAAATGAAAACTGACTATATTATGTACTGTGTATTTTAAGGATTAGATGTATAATAATCTTTCATCTAGCATGTTTTTGTTGTTGCTTATTTTATTTTGTCAAAACCACAAAGCAGATAAGACACTAGTTCAGTTGTGGTCAGTGTTACTGGCACCCTTGCATTTTTGGTATATCTTGTACAGCATCCCTGGAAAAAAGTGAAACAACTTTATGTTCATTGTGTACTGTTCAGCATTAAACAATCACGCTGTAACAATTAAGAAGGGAAATGCGTGTTATAAAACCTGAAAAGTTGCTATGATACAATTAGTGCCTCCCTTTGATCGTTTCAAATCAATTTGATTGGATGAACTAAATTCTCATTACAGTAGAAGTAGACTTCCCTTCAGTAAATTACCTCTGTTCATGTGGTTAACCAATGAATGTTGGCTTTAATGCATTAAAAAACTCGCTTTCACTTCCTGTACCTTTATTGACGGTGATACAACAACAACAACAACATTTATTTATATAGCACATTTTCATACAAACAGTAGCTCAAAGTGCTTTACATATTAAAGAATAGAAAAATGAAAGACACAATTATAAAACAAAATAAATCAACATTAACATCGAATAAGAGTAAGGTTCAATGGCCAGGGGACAGAAAAACAAAAACTCCAGACGGCTGGAGAAAAAATAAAATCTGTAGGGATTCCAGACCATGAGACTGCCCAGTCCCCTCTGATGAACATAAAAGTACTGTCAGATATCATCAGAAAAACTTAATCACCAAAGCTAAAAATGCAAAAGGGTACAAGACCATCTCCAGTGATCCTGATATTCCTGTGGCCATGGTTTGCTATGTTATCTATTAATTTGCTGCCCCCCGAGTTGTCATCAATTTCCCAGAACATGGTAAGAAGTAGAAAACTGATTAAATAAGTCTTCAAAGATTGATGAGGAACTCTTGACAAAACACAATGTAAAACATCCAGAGAGCTTAAAGCTGATCTGGAGCGATGGTTTCCATCTGTACCATATGCCACACATAAAAATGAGATGGGCCTTTTTGCTAAAGGCCAAGTACGACCCCACTGTTGAAAGACAAAACATAAAAAGGCACAGTCATCTGTACCAAAACATCAAAATCCTTTTTGGAAAATATTCTGTGGAATGATAAAACCGAAGTAGAAGTCTTGGACAGTGCTGACAAGTGACTTGTTTACAGGCAATTAAATTAACCATGTAAACCAAAGGACACCCTACCTACAGCTAAATATTGTTCTTTTATGTTGTTGGGTATTCGATTTATTAAAGAAATGATGAAATCAGAGGATAGCCAGAGCATGGTATATACAACACAGTGTTCAAAAAGTGGGTCAACAATCATATGTTCTCCAGCAGGGCAGTGACCCAAAACACACATTCAAAAGAATAAAAGAATAGTTGAAACAGGGAATAAAACTGCTCAGCAAGGAGTCCTTATCTCAAGTCTGATTGAAAACCTAAAAGAAATCCTGAAAACATTCAATAGCTAAAACAAATTTCAATTGAGTAGTGGGAATAACTACCAACAGAAAGGTGCAAGAAGCTTGTAAATGGCTTCAAGCATTTTTGGAGGTTATTTGCTAAAGGTTGTACAACCAGGTGTTGGAGCCATTACTATATGCTATTCAATCAGTCTGTTGGCAGAGAAAGATTTATGTTTGCACACATGCCATTAATCTCCGTTTAATTATAGGGAGTATAGAAGTCCAGTGAAGGTCTGTCTTTTTTCGTATTTTTGCTGTTATGCTGCAGTAGTTATTAGAACACAAAGCATCCCAGCAGCTCAGTAGCCTGGACAATCGCTTCCTGTCTTATCCCCAAACTAACCGCCCCAGGTAATCTTTTGGCAAGAAGTGTTTCCCAAAGACTGGAAATAAGAGTTAATAACAGAAGGAAACCTTTTGTGAGGGTAGTAAGTTGTTTTTCAAGCCAGAGGATTTAACCATCATCACATCTGGAAAAGACTTGCAAAGAGTTATTCCCCAAAATTCTGTTATTTTTTCAGAACCACTACTCTTTAAGACAAAACAACTCCTGTGTGAAAACCAGAGTATTGAAATCAAGATTGTCTAACCATACTTGTTCACTTATCAAATCCATATCTTGGGGAAGCAGTGCTTCCTGTACTGTAATTGATTAGCAAGTCCTTGTTAGACTAGTTAAGAAGGAGCCCCCTAGTAACTCATTGCCTACCCATAGCAGCTTCTGAAATGGTGATGTACAGCACTTAGAATATAAACAAAAAATGTCATCTTTCTCAAACAAAGAAATGAAATTCAAACTTGTGTATAAAAACAAACCTCAAAAATTAAACTTCCAAATTATAACAATTTGGTGAACCACAAAAAATCTTTAAGCCTGCCAAAACAGGTTTTTGTATTTTTAACATTTTTATAGTTGGAGTGTAGTTAGGGTCAGGATAGCATCAGATTACCTCTGACAGAAGTGTACCAGGCATGGCTCGCTGGGATAAGACTTAGAAAAATCCTAAAGAATTATGTATCTGTTGTCTTTGTTAGCCTGACACATGTGTCTGGAGACATCCATGAGAAGATTTTGCTTAAGCCTGGATGGGGAGTGATGGTGCTTTTGTTAACTGACAGAAAGCAAGTTTCAGATTACAATGAACTGTCTACAGTCGAAAAGTCTACTCAAAAAAATGAAGCATATTGTATAAGATCAGCCTGGACACAGACAGACACGGACTCAAAATGTCCAAAATAACACACGTTTTATTCTTACAAATGTCCCACACAAACACAGTGCTCTAATCGACACCATCTGCCACCTCCACTCCTCACTAGCAACCTCGTCCTCTGCCACCCGACTCTGGCTCCTAAATGGAGTGAGGCGACCTCCTTTATAGTGCACCCGGAAGTGCTCCAGGTGTGTCTTGATTAACCTTTGGCAGCACTTTCGGGTGTGGCGGAAGTGCTGCATGCCCAGACTCTGGAGCTGTCCAGGTACCCGCTGGTGATGGCCACAGACCCCCAGCGGGCTGAGCATCTGAGCTCCAAATCCGTGGCCCTGATGTAAACCAAGGGAGCTGCCCTCTCATGTTCTGGGGGAGGTACTCCTGGTAGTATGCCATTCTCCCGGTCTTCTCTTATAAAGGGTGTCCCATCCGGGCAGGATCCCCGGCTGTCCATCACAGTATAAATGTAGCATGTACGGAGAGCACATTGCACATGTTAAAAGTAAATATAACCAGTTGCAAGGGAAAAACCTTTCTGTAACTCTGCATTATATATTGGCATTTGAAGGCGTCGGTGGACTAGTGGTAAAAATGAACAATGCCTTGTCGCAGACGCTATGTCTACTTTCAGTTTTTAGGAGAACAGAGTAGGAGTCAATGTAAAGTTGAAAGAATTCCTAGCTACTTCAAGAAAATATAGAACTTTATTTGTCCTCAGAGGGAAATGTGGCTTTTTACAGAAGCTCTTTAAATATATGCATAAGTAGATAAATAATTCTATATATACCTGTATATACACACATCAGAATGGCTAAAAAGGAAGACGAAAAGAAACAAAAGAAAACCTCTGACTTGGCAACCATAGTCACAATGAGGCGTTATGCAGGCATATTGCTGTTGAATAAATGTGAATTGTAAGATATGCATTCAAAGTAAATGATGTGTCACATCCCATCAAAAGCAAATGAAAAGACCTGCTGTTAGAACCATGGATGCGACTACAGCACATCCACCTTCTGACTGCACATCTAAACTAGCCAGAATAACTAAAGTAAGTTAACATTATTGTCTAATTGGAAATGCAAGCATGCCATGCTAGAATATAGCCACAGAGTATTAACATGTAGAATATACATAAATCACAATGGTTATCTACATTATATTTGCTGTTGTTATGCCCTTCAGTGATGCAATAGTCAAAATGACAGAAAGATATTCTAGCAGAGAGAGGCACTTCTCAAACACGTAGAGCCAAGTAGCTGTAGTGGTCTATGTGTGCGTCGCTCTGTTTTCTACTTTATGCTACAGGGTTCCTTAATTCATAACAGCAATTTTAACTTTCAGCTTTTTTACCATCATGTTTTTGTTCAGTTTCCTTTTTTCCTCTCCCTGAAACGCCGGCAGTTTAGAGTGCATAGATCTAAAGAATTGGGGGTAGGCGTTTTAGGAAGAAGCCCTGTGGTTGTAACCTTTGCAGCGGTGGATATCTCCACTGTTCACTACCAACTTTTTTTCGACTTTTCCCCAGATGTGCATTTTCGTTTGAGAAGCTGCTGCTGCTGGATAAATGCCTTCACAGTTGAATCCTGAAACTGGTAGCTCTTAGCTGAGTAATATACAGGGAAAGAGATATCTATCTTTCACATTGCTGATTAAGTGTGCACCACCCCTGTTTTTGAATATATCCATTTAATGTGCATGCTAGGAAGTGTAAGTTTCCTATTGATTAATGTCACTTCCTGTTGTGCTAAATTGTAATGCTTGCTCAGCATTATTAGAAAGCTGTGAAACTGTCATTTGATAAGTATATGTAAGTTTTATTTGTTTTTGCTAAAAAAAATAATTGGCTGCATTTTTGCTTGTTTTTATTTATGTATCAGTTTAAAAATTCCATGTATATACATTTTTAGATCACAACAAAAATCTGTAGGCATATTTACATTTACAATTAAAGAGCTGGGAGTTTTTACTTCATCAGATAGATGGAAGTGTTTCTTACATAATGTGTTCAGTAAGTGTAATACACACTTGTTTTTTTGTTATGCTAGTACTATGAAAACATTTAAACACAAAAATTTAATTTTGATGTATGTTGTTTAATTAACATTCTAATTCTTCAGAGTATATCCAGGTAACATTTATCCACAAGGTCTGTATGTGGTTTTTATTGTTCATCTTTCATTTAGGTAGCATTGCAGATATGCAAGTTGTTCAGTAGCTGCTCTCAGGGGCATCTTATAGAAGTTCAAGCTAAAATTGATGAACTGATTCAGAAGAAAATAACTACCAAGGTGAATGTTGTGGCAGCAAAAGGTTTGGATGAGGAGGAAGAAGAAAGCAGTGAGGAGGATGAAGTTGGAGAGGTAAGAGTATTCTTTAATTTGTTTGTTTTTTCTGGACACAGAAATTCCTAGCATCTGGTAATGTTGTGTAAGTGGTCAGTTATATAAGGCGATCTTCAGGCTCACTGGTTAAAGTCTGATTCTCCTAGCTAGCACTCAGTAACATCATTTTACTGCATTTAGCCTGAGGACCCTCCAACAATTCCAACTCTCCAGTCTTGGCTAAATGTTTTTGTTTCCTCAAAAGCTTACACCTTGTTAAGACTTATTTTCTTTCTTCTTGTGACTTTATATAGGCCATGGATTGTGAGGCAGCTTGTTCCTCCACTATGACAAGCAGTGGCAGGCAAACTAGCCTGCCACCTTCAGAAGACAAGAGTGATCAGGTGGCAGAAGATGATGGTTGGACTGTGGTTCGCCATAAAAAGAGATGATTTCCAAGATGTCTGATTTTATGATACCAGTGCAAGTTATTGTGTTTTCAAAATGAACTGGGATCACTGGATAGGAGCCAGGTGTGACTGCTCAAAGTGGATTTAAGAAAGAGCCTGTAATTGTGGACCGTAGGACTTGAGTCTGTTTAAGGAATCATGGTTTCGACTCACTGTATCATGTCTGGTATAAGTTTTCTAGCATATGAATAAGGGCATCCAGATTTGGTCATTTATTCTCTAGCAGAGAACCACAGTATTCAAATGCAGTAGCAGGTTCAGACTATATTTTTTACATTTAAAAATTAAATCTATGGTAAACTCCAGGGAAGAAATTGCCTTTACTGTTGTTTGTCAGTTTTTGTCTATCTTGTCTGTTTACTGTATGTCTTATGTGTGTATAAATTACCTGAATCAGCAGTGCCCTTTACTTGCTTTATGTTTTATTTTCCATGTATCTTCTTACTGAAGGTCTATTGAATAATATTATGTATAAGTAGTGTGTGTGTGTGTGTGTGTACTGTATATACATATGTATTTATATATAGCCATCCATCCATTTCCAGAATCGCTTATCCTGGGCAGGGTCATGGGGAAGCTGGAGCCTATACATGATATCTCCTAAATTTGTTATATTTTCACCAAGGGAAAGGGTAGTGTTGGCTCTAAAGAAATCATTCTGCATTTTCTAGCATCCTTCTTTGTGCACTTGGTCATTATGGTGCAAAGGTTGTCTCATTCAAAAAAGTATATCTGTTGTACTAAAAGTCAAATTTTGGGATTTTGGGCAGTTTCTTTTTATGTGGAAGTCACTTTTTACAACAACATTTATTTATATAGCACATTTTCAAACAAATAATGTAGCTCAAGGTGCTTTACATGATGAAGAAAGAGAAAAAAGTAAGAATTAAAATAAGACAAAACTCATTAACATAGAATAAAAGTAAAGTCCGATAGCCTGGGAGGGCAGAAAAAACAAAAAAAACTCCAGACGGCTGGAGAAAAAATAAATCTGCAGGGGTTCCAGACCATGAGACCGCCCAGTCCCCTCTGGGCATTCTACCTAACATAAATGATCTGTCCACATTGTATTTAGGGTTCTTATGGAAGGACTTGATCATGTGGACTTCTGGCTTTTAATCCATCAATGTAGGACATCACGGTGTTTTGATTAGGTGGTGGTGGCGCAGGTCGCCACCACAGAAAACCGGGAAAAGAAACAGAAGAGAGAGTAGGGGTTAGCACGGATTTAAGAGCCACCATGAATAGTTATGATAATTAATTGAATATACAGAGCATCAGGATTAAACTAAAATGAAGTTATGAGAAAGCCATGTTAAAGTAATGTGTTTTTAGCAGTTTTTTTAAAATGCTCCACTGTATTAGCCTGTATTGGCAGGCTATTCCAGATTTTAGGTGCATAGCAGCAGAAGGCCGCCTCACCACTTTTAAGTTTAGCTCTTGGAATTCTAAGGAGACACTCATTTGAGGATCTGAGGTTACGATTTGGAATATAAGGTGCCAGACATTCCGATATATAAGATGGGGCGAGATTATTTAAGGCTTTATAAACCATAAGCAGAATTTTAAAGTCAATCCTGAATGACACAGGTAACCAGTGTAGTGACATCAAAACTGGAGAAATGTGTTCAGATTTTCTTTTCCTAGTTAGGATTCTAGCAGCTGCATTCTGCACTCGTTGCAAGTGATTTATGTCTTTCTTGGGTATTCCTGAGAGGAGTGCGTCACAGTAGTCTAGTCAACTGAAAAAAAAAGCGTCAACTAATTTCTCAGCATCTTTCAGTGATATAAGAGGTCTAACTTTTGCTATATTTCTTAAGTGAAAAGATGCTGTCCTAGTGGTCTGGTTAATATGTGATTTAAAATTCAGGTTATAGTTAATAGTTACCCCTAAATTTTAAAGCAAGTACAATTATATAGTGCTTTATAAAGGAAAGTAGATTATAGTTGTTTTTAAAAATAATGTCTCTTAAGTAAAACAAGAATGGGAAATATCCAGAAAAGGGAATTATGGAATGAAGTAAAATAAAATATAAAGCAAAGTATAAGATGATGGAATATGTAGTACAAATATGTCATTTTCACAGTCTCCGTTTTTATTGATAAAAGCTGTTTAGTTTTTAGCTTTTTGTAACACCTTCCTCTAGACAGTATTAGAGAAGTCAGTTTGCGCCTTGGCTAATTGGAGCAAACTGTGGTGCAGGCTTTGTTATGTTTGCTTTTAGAGTAAATGTGCAATTATGCTCTTATTTCCTTCAAATAGAACCAAACTCCTCTGGGTAATTGTTCTGCGGTGTATAATTTTATTATTGTACCTCTTTCTTGACTATGTCCTCAGTGTTTTGGATTCAAATCAGGTCATAATGCAGTAGATCATAAGTTAAAGGAATCTGAAGAAACTGTTTCCCCCAGGTACTCTATTAGTGTTGCACATGATATGGCTGTTTCTGTGTCCCTTGAATTCCACATAGATTTCCTTTTGCCCTGGTGACTTTCAGCTCTGAGCTGCTTCATGGCAGAACTTTGTCATACTGTATTTTGTAATTCATTCCATTGCTTTCCTTGCATAAGCCATACTGTGTTTCTCCGTCTCATGATTATTTCATTATTGTAACACTGCCACTTCCTAATCCCATCAACACTAATAATTGAAGTGATTTCAGATTTTTCTCTGTCCTCCATTACAGCATTTCAACCTTGCATTTTCTAAGAGCCCTTTCATTAACAACACGTCTTTTTGATCAGGTACCTAACAAAAACTTGTTCATTATATCCATATCCAAACTCATCAGGAAAACACCGTCATAACCATATCTCTTCCACCCCAGCAACATGACTTCAGCCTGTGCAGCTCTAAGGCAGACACTTGAGATCTATTTATAAACCATCATTTAAAACATTGCTTGCCACATATATGGCCATATGAGAATTGTGTTTACTTTCTTATGAATGTGCTGAATCAAGGGTATCTGTTGTTAACACCATGTTTAATGACATCTATACATTATATTTTTTAGTTGCACAGAGTTCCCACAGATCCTGAAAAGGTCTTAAAATGCTTAAAAATAGATACCGGTAATCAAAACTGAAATTCTTAAAAAATGTCTTATTTGTTTTACAGTAAGAGGTACTTAATTTTCAGATCACTCCAGAAGACAAATTAAATACTCAGCTACGTCCATTGTTCAGCTACATCTGCTTTATGTTGTTTTTATGCAACATCCGCCTTGCCTTAATTTGTGCGCAGAGAAGAGCAGGCATGCCAAAACAGGACAATCCAAGACTGACAAAAAATGGCTGTTGGATGAAAAATGCCAGGAGTGACTGGCATCAACGACTGTTTTTACACTAAATTAAAAATATGTTTAATGACATTCAGCCTAGGTTCAGTGGTTGATTAAGGCACTCAGTCAGCACATGAAATTTGAAAAGCCCAAGTGTTACGATAGCTCTTAAAAGGAGTATGGCGTCAGTGGAGTCTTACATTGGATCCTAAACTCTTACTTGCATTATATGCTGTTTCTTTAAGCTACTTTTGGGGCAAGTTCCTCCAGTTCTATGTTTCAGTGTAAGTATGCCTAGTCCTTTTCAGAATCCCTTATATTTAAATTGTAGAGTTGCTGGCATATTTGTAGATGTAGGCCTCTAGGAATTAAAAATTTGGTCAGGACCAGAATTGTAGAAAGATGCAGTGGGTTTTAGTTTTCAGATTCCTTCCTTCTCTAAGCACTAGTACCCACTTCTATCATTTTGACAAGCGCTTTATTAATTGCCTTCTATAACCCATACTAACACAGACTGCTAATACTGTCTGAACTGCACTGAAATGGAATAACTTTCTGGTTTCTCGGGGCCACATTGATGCTTTAGCAGCTGTTTGCACCATCATGAGAGGCCCTTAGCTTTATCCAGCAGTAACTTGTTATACAGAAAATAATAAAATTCAATTTTTGCTAAAAAAAATCCAACTTTAACATTCCATATAGTGCATTTTTTGATTTGAATGATTTTAAAGTATTAAGAAATCTCTTCCTTTACCTATTGTTTACCACTTAAATCATAAATGACCTTATCTAGAATAATTTTCTAATGGTTTACTATTCCTAGTTTTTCGTCTTTGCAAACTCTTACAATTATAATTTTAAAGAGTACTATTATAACTTTAAGGAGTTCATAACAAAGAAGAATTGTTCCCCACCCTCACCTAAACCTCATGCATTTTTTATCTGTTAGCCATTTTCATTCATACATTTAGCATTGGGCCTTTACAGGATAAAAAAAAATAAATGCAATGTCTATGTGGCTGTTTGATAGTAAAGCAAGGTCATCAACTCCGCAAAAGTCAACATGATCCCTAAGTGACTCTGTACAGTTATTTATGTACTTGTCGTGTGGTGGGTGTGGCAACATGCAATCAGCACATGCTCCCAACCTCTCTCTAAGCTAAGAATACATACATACATACTTTATGTGTAGGTATTTAGAAATTCCAACACTCATATCCATCTACACTCAACAGTATTCAAAGTCCATGTATTATAATCTATGGCTGGGCAACCATCATGTTAAATGGTAAACCACATCTATAATCTTGTGAATTTCCCCTTGGGATTAATAAAGTATCTATCTATCTATCTATCTATCTATCTCCCTCTCACACATCCAGAACGTCTGTCCACAACATATGAAAAATCCTAATGTCAACCAAGATAAATAAAATGTCCATACTATTCTTTATACATCTGCAGATTAATCAGATGTACAAGACTAAATATCTTTCACATGAGATCTTCTACTTCCATCCTGAGACCAACTTGATCTTTAGTCTGGAGTGTCTCATAAATTCTACAAGCACTGGATTGTTTTCATTGAGCCAGGTCAGTTTCATATCAAATTTAAGTACCTGAAAGCTGTTATCTAATTCTTTCCCTAGACCTAAAAATTGGATGAAGTTAGAATGTGCTTGCTATGTTAAAATAACTTCTTTGAAAGTGGCTTGATGTGATCTGGTGAAAGTGGAAACAGACTGATATCCCATCTGGGGTTTGTTCTCTCCAGGGAAGGAGAGAACACGACTTACGAACTGCATAAAAGGTATTTGTTTTGCATTTGTAATATCTTTTTTTTTTTAATAATGGACAGATCAGATATCATTAATCAGTTGTATGTACTTGCTGCTTACTTTTAGTTTCAATTAAACTTTTGGACTGTATTGAGTGTACGCTACCATAAGCACAAAAATTCTCATCTTCCATAAAACTATTCCAGGTTTGAATCCCAAATTTTGTAAAAGATGTGCATTCTCTATTAAGATCATGACATCTGATGATTCTCAGGAGTGTTAACATCAGTAGTTAAATAAGCAACCACCAGGAAGTTATTTTCTATTGCCAAATTTATGACAATCAAACTTCAGAATAAATATTGTATGTTTGCCGTACATAATTGCCAGCATCTGCTTTACCACATCACTCCACTGTTTCTTTTATTTGTATACTAGGGGGTTCCCCCCCTGCTAGCTTCACTTGCCAGCCATGTCGCGTCTCTGCTGCTCGCGTTGTGAAGAGGGGGGCTGAATGCACCTCCAAAATCCCCTCTTAAACGGTGATACAAAGGGAAACAAATACAGTTTTATTTTTACCTCCTCTTTGCTCGATCAGCTGCTGGCTTACTGAAGCTGCGGTGCCACGTGATCTGCATCTCACACGGCGCTTCAAACACTTACAGCCTGTACAGCAGCTGTCCTACTCTTTGTATTTTATTGCCAGCCCTTGCCATGGTTAAATCTTTTGACACAAAGTCCCATCTCTTTTTTTTTTTTTAATTCATAATTTAAAAATGGAATACAAACCTGAAAATCTAACAACATCACATTAAAGTTTGATAAATTCTGAAAATAATGATACCAAACATATATACTGTATGTAGGTTTTAAATTAAGCCTGATTTAAAGCTTGAGAAAAAAGTGACATAAAAATGTCACCATTGGACTTTTAGGCTTAGGATTTTATATACAGTATATAGAGAGTAGATGACACTCCATGCACAGTATGAGGGCTGCCATGAAAAAAATAGACAGTTTTATATACAGGGTGTCCCAAAAGTCACTATAGACTTCTAATAAATTCCTAAAAATTACACAAGAAACTGAGTTTATTAATATTTGTAGCATCAACAAAGGAGTCGTTGCAGTTTTACTTGCTAGGCTTGCCATCATGTTCCAACGCCTTGAAGACTAGTTGTATACCTCCACATGAGCGCCTCCATTTTTGACAACTTTCAGCAACCTTTGGACGCAAGCCTCTCCGACGTTTTGCAGCATCTCTTCCCCGACCTCACTGTAGTGCCATGCGGATTCTTTCCTCAAGCTGTGACACATTACAGGGCTTAGTGGCGTACACCTTGCTTTTGATACAGCCCCACAAAAAAAGTCACAAGGTGTAATAAGGTCAGGGGAGTGAGGAGACCCCTTCGACTAATCCATCAGTCAGGAAACTTGATGTTCAGGAAATCTCTGACTAACCTGGCAAAGTGGGGAAGAACTCCGTCTTGTTGAATGGTTAAGGGAATGATACGCTTACAAAAACTGCAAAGCCTAAGTTGTCATATGCTGATGGCTTAAGTCTCTCCGAATGATACCTGGAACTAAATTGAAAAAGGAAGTGTATAGTGACTTTTGGGACACCCTGTATATATATATATATATATATATATATATATATATTTTGTAACGGACAGCCGGGTCCCACGCCTCTCTTGTGTATATTCCGGGGGAGCCACCATGGACACTTCAGTACCTGCCCCGGGACGCTTGGTGGCTGCCTCCATGGCGGACGGTGATTTCCCAACCACCCGCATGGCTCCATGGGAGATGGAGTCCTCCGCAGCCTGGCTGCTTGAATTCTCAGCCCCACCCGGAAGGGCAATTAGGACCAGGTGGTCAACCAGCTGGAACTCTTCTGGGTGGGGTATAAAAAGGGCCAGCCACCTCCACTCGAGGCCAGAACCGGGAGGAAGAGGTTGCCTGCAAGGAGTGGTGGAGCAGGAAAGTGGTTTGTGTGGGTTTATTTGTGCTTGGACTGTGTTGGGCCTGTGGGACACGGGGAAGACGTGTGCCCACGGCTGAAGAGAAAAAAAATAAAACCCTTGAGTGTGAACACGTGCCTCTGCGTAGTCTGTGCCGGGTCGGGCGCTATATAGCACATTTTCACTATATATATATATATATATATATATAAACACACAGTGGTACCCTGAGATACGAGTTTAATGCATTCCGTGCCTGAGCTCTTAAGTCAAAATGCTCGTATCTCAAATCCATTTTCCCAATTGAAGTTAATTGAAATGAGATTAATTCATGCCAGGGCCCAAAAAACCACCCCAATTTTTTGTTAAATGTTTTCAACACAAAAAAAGTATTTATAATGAACAAATATTGTATACAAACAAAATAAAACCTAATACATAAAAGAGAATCTAAAGAAATAAACATGTTGCCGGAGCCGATTAGCGTATTGTAATGTTTTTTCTTTCACTTCACTTTTGCTTAACGTAATGTTCTTCTTCACTAGTTTTGTTCTTTTTGACATGCTTTCGTCATTTTCATTCACAGGGTGTTTCAATAGAAACTTTGTTTCTTTCTCCCCTTTAGAATGTTTCTGAAATGAGTTAAGCAAGTGTCATTAAATTGCGTCACTGCACAACCAGTTGCAACTTTTTCAGGGTGTTTCCTTTCAGTAAAGTCCAAAACTTTTTCCCACATTGCCAACACTTCCTTTATCTCACTTGAAGAGATAACCTCCTCTACCTCTGGATCCTCTGTGATACTGATCTCCTGCAGAACCTCCGTATGTTGCTACGTCTGTAGTTCTGTCAACTCCTCTATCGTCAGTTCCTCGGAATGTGCGGCGACAAGCTCTTTGATGGCTCGTATTTTGAATTTTGGCTCATAACTCAAGGCATGTCATCGACCTAGTGACGGCTTGTATCTCAAAAAACTCGTACGTTGGGTACCACTGTATATACTAAGGGGCTCCGCCCCCTGCTCGCTTCGCTCACCAACCCCCAGGTTTGGTTAACTGGATATACAATTTAAAGAGATTATTTTTATTTCATTCATTTTTTATTTCTTGATATTTGCCAGTAATAAAGCTGTAGTGAATGAGTTATTCCCCCTCCCCAGGGAGCTCGCTTTAAGCCAGCTGCCTCTTGTGCCGTGCTCTGTGTTCTGCTTGTTGCGCTGTGCATCGATCATTTAAAAGCCTGCACAGCAGCTGTCCTTTTGTCTCACTTCCTTGTCTCGCGGGATGTTAAATTGTCTCCAAGAAAGTGTTTGTAAGTAGGGCGTGACATGAAAAAGTCACCGTCTCACGGGTTTTGCTTCCTAAGGTTGTAATGTCTTGTCTGACGTGACGTCAAAGTGTCTCTCCGAGCTGATCACGTCTCAACCAAAAATTTTTTTATATAATAGATATATATATGTTTGTGTGTGTGTATTGTTATGTTACTGCATATTGGTCGTTCCACATCTGTAATATTTTTTTTGTAAAAATTCATTCATTTTAATGAGTCATATTAATTTCAAGGCCTTTTAGTTACCTAGGCATTAAATTAACACTAGACGTTTTTTTACCAGTCCATACAATCTGGTATAATCAATTAAAGTTGTACAAAGTTAGAAATGCTTACAGATAGAAATGAAAGGTTGTATATTTCATCAGTTCGGTAGTTCTTTGAATCGGATTATTCTAGTACAAGACCACATGGGACAGAGTCTATCCTAGCAACATCGGGTACGAGGCATAAACTAATCATACTGTAGTTAGTGAATCCATTCATACCAGTGCACCTTCTCTGTCACCCGCACTCGCTTGGAGCTATAGCCAACACATAAATAAACGTGAACATTACCTTATCATTTTTTCCCAAATGTTGGCACTTGAAGAAATGAAGGAATGGGTTGTTGCTCACTTGTTAGCATTTACTGTGATACACTGCCGAGAGTCTGGGGTGAATTAGACTGCATAGTTGATGTGTCCTCTGTGGCACCAGGGGCTCTTTATTGAGTGTTTGTTTTATTAAGCCGTGAGGATTCCTTTACACATTGGTTTAGACTGGATGTTCATATCACAGGTTCATAGAGTCGTTATAATACTTTGATAGCAAGTGTTCTATATGATTCCTTAAGAGGTTCATATATTAAAATGTATGAGTTCTAGCCATCTATTTTTTGTTTTTTTACAGTAATTACTATAATGCTTGTGAACCCCAAGATCTGGAATGGATCATCACTGGCATAAATTCATGGTTAGTTCCCACAGTACAGTAGAGACCAAAGTAATACACAAACACAAAGGAACCTGCTTTGCCTATTTTGGATATTAGTCTCAGAACCAATCCCATCTGCTTTGGGCACAAGTCAGGAACCTACTCTGGACAGGAAGCCATTGCACATTTGTTTACATTACTAGGTTGAGGTTTCTGGGGGTAGGGGTGCAGTGATTAGCATATCCCATGGCCAAAATTCGAATTCTGTACCCAGTCACTGTTTGCAGTTGACGTGTTCTTCAGATTTTGCGTGAGGTTTCCTCTCACATCCCCAGAGATGTGCTTGTCGGGCTAACTGGTGAGTGTGTGTATAGGAGTAAGCCCTGGAATGGACAGGCACACTCTCGGGGACTGATTCCAGTCTTACATCCAATTTTGTTAGAGTAGGCTTCCCGTGCCTGCACCAGCTGGTGAGAAAGTACCAAATGACATTTGTTTGAGTAGATAACTTAGGCAACTTTACTTTTTAAAGAATGTTTCAACGCAAATTGTACTCTTTAAAAACTGTATTATTTCATATGTATTTAGGCTACTTTATTACCTTTTTGAGGTGGTGGATCGTTACAAAGTACAATTTATGTGGTATGTTTGAAATGCAGAGCTCGAAATGGCCAATTAAAATAAGACTGCATGCACTGTAAGTAATTTTGTTTGCAGTTCATGACCATTTCTGTGGACGCATCTCAGTATATCTCAGTATATCGTGGTATGACTGCTCCGTGTATTGGCCAAGAACTGAGTGTGCGCTCTAAAGGCTCTAGTTTCAAATTGTGCGTGCAGTGACTTTGTTTCTGAGCGACTGCAGCAGAGAGCTCTCGGTATGGTGGCAGTGGTGGCAGCTCTTTGTAAAGCAGAGACTTTCCACATGCCTGGATAAACTTAGAAGAGCCACTCAGTCTCATGGACATAAAGTAAAGTAGCTTATGCGGAGTAAACTCTGCTTCCCGTCATGTGCAGGCTTACCAAAAAAACATAGAAGTAAGCTGATTTTTTAAAAATGATCTGGGTGTTTTAAAATAATACAGCATACATTCTAAAAATCATATTTGATGGCATTGAAATATTATACAGTAAATATTTTTTACAGTGCAGTGAAGCAGTGGCCAAAAGGATAACCCATCATTTTAAAACGATGATCCCCTACAGTGTATGATACAGAAGTGAAGTGCACTTAGAACATACATTATTTCCTAAATGCGCGCATGTTGTATTAATGGGCACTACATTGGTACTTTGGCATATGTTGCACTCATTTTCTATATAATTAGATACTTGTACAGTTTTTGGCATCACCTTTTGGGCAGCTCAACCGTTGTCCTGACTGCAGCCAAAAGTTCCCACTGAGAGTTGTTTAGCGAGTGCACCCGGCATCCTGCCACACTCAAGTGCCTTCTAAGGACATGCTGCTATACAGAGACGCTACATTCGAGCACATGCTTCACGTAACATGACAAAATACACAGTATGTGTACAATGCAAGTATTTCAGATTAACACATCCTTTTGCTTGCAAAAATAATCCTCTTCCACCAGCGTACTTATTTTTTTTCTTTTAAATCCTTTCACATATTTGAAAGAATGTATTTTTTTGTTAATATATGATGTTGCTGTACAAATTGCACCTGGCTAATGTCAACATGTTTAAAAATCCCTTTGCTGTTAAAAAGTCAGGCCTTATTTGCAAAACTAAGCTTTTCTCTCTACTCAGGTTTTTCCTGTCCCAGAGGAGAGTTTACTAGAAGCCCAGTAGTTTGTGGATACCAACAAGTTGCCTCGTTGCATGTGCTTGACACTTAGAGGATGCTGGAGCTGTCATTCTTCATATTCCTAATGTGAATATTTGACATTACTCAGGTCCTAAACTGGGATCCTGAGGTGCTTGTTGTGTGGTGATGCTCTGTATCAGCGCCTGCTCCCAACCAAACAAAAAACTATCAGCTTTGGTTATTTGATTCACACTCAGCAGATGTTGCTGCTTCTCTTTTTCTCTCTACCGTGTCACCTTCTCAATTGGTTTCGCTATGCAGTTAACCATAGAAATGACACAAAACCAAATAACTTCGAGGAGGTTGCTGCCAGCTACATTTTTTTTCTTCACCAGCATGTATTATTATTACATCATAAGCTTTCAGTTAAAATAAAGATCAAGTTTCTAGCCCTAGTGGTCCGGAGTAATCACGTGATAGACACAACCATCGGCATTTTGTTATGTAGATAAGTGACAGATATAAACATTTTTAACTGGTGTTTACGGATGATTCTGATTATATGCTTGCAATGCATTTATTTGAAGTGTACGCAACAAATACAGTTTGAAATTTGCCATATATAATACAATGTTTCTCTTTGTAAGTATGTCTGTGTAAAATTATCCATATGCCTTTTGATAAATAAAATATATTGCATTACTATTTAAAGTCTGCTTATTCTTTCCATGCATGGATATTTACTAATTTTTTTCTTTTGCTAATGTAACTGAATTGTACTTTTACTTAGGTAATTCTTAGAACCCACTTTTTACTTTTACTTGAGTAATTTCCATGCCGCACCCATATACACAGATACAAGATAATTTGTAATCTTCAAATAACCTTCACATAATTCATAATGCATAATAATAATAATAATAGACAAAACAAATTTATCATATTTAAGCTTTTGACATTGAAAACATTCTGTAGTATGGAAATTGATAGTTTAATTTCATGCTTATTTTTATTTGATTGACGGTAGTGTTAATGAAACAGTTACATTCTTCATGAATCTTTTGGTCAAATTATCTGTTGTATGAGGCTCAGAAAGATGAAGGAAATAAAAGTTTGGTGTCATTCTAACTGATTCTTGAGAAAAACTGAGTATTGACAGTAGATTTGATGTGGAAAGCTTTGGAATTAAGATAGAGATACAACTTACTGTTGAGCTCATAAAACAATCCTGATGGACTTGTCAAGCTTACGTTTTATTGTAGTCCCCTGTAGGAGCTGTTAACTAAAATGTCAGGTGACAGAAGCAAATCAAATTCACAGTCAAGTTGGTTCACGTTCCCTTTTTAAATCACAGGTATTTCTGGTAATCAATATACAGTACATGCATTTTAAAACTACCTTAATCCAATCCAGGGGCCAGGGGTAGTTGGAGTCCTCCTGCAGCAGTGAACGCTTTGACGAAGCCATGGAGAACCAGCGTAGGCCTATTTTGAGTAGCAAAAAAAACTATTGTAATGTGGACATCTTTTGGGATTTGGGAGGAGAATTTGAACACTAAAAGGAGCGCGAGCAAACCCAGCACTGACAACGATAAGTCGCGGGATTCGTGAGGCAGTAGCGTTAATCGCAGCTTCTGTACTATGGGGGTCATCACTTAAATGTGAATGAAAGGACTTTATCATTTTTATGTGAAAGCAGCAGCACACAAGCACTGACACAAACCTACCTGTTCGTGTTCAGCACCAGTTTCATACAGTCCACCCATCATTTTTTTAACTGGCCTATCAAGCCGGAGCATTTTTCTGTGGTACTGGGCGCAACTGGAGGACGTTTGTTGTTAAATCTCAGTTCAGTTTCATTCTGGGCTATAATATAGTCCAGTGACCAGCTGGTGGCAGTGCAGTGTTTCCTAGTCTCAAATGCAGTCAATTCAGCGGCGGAATTCGTCACGTTTGGTTACATGCGCCTCTCTGTGCTGGCTGAGTGGCTTTGGGGGCGGAGGTAGAAATGCCAACGTGCAAGAACGAGTCGTGCTTTCTGCGTCTGCTTAACAGTTTTAAAATACTGACTTTACATTTTAAATTGCGAAGAATGTAGACTATTATGTAACATTTCTGCTGAAACGGTGCATGAAAAAATTAGTTCATGCTAACGAAAACGTGCTGGTAGTCGTCATTGCGGTAAACGAAAATTGTGCCCTGTGAAAATGTGTCTTTTGGACTGTTGTATGCTTTGTGTATTCAATTTATTTGTGGTACAGGTCAGATCCTTATGCTTCACAATGTAAGTCTGTCATTGTCCAAGCCGCTATAGCCTAACTACAGGGTCACGGGGGTCTGCTGGAGCCAATCACAGCCTTCACAGGGCGCAAGGCAGGAACAAACCCCGGGCAGGGCGGCAGCCCACCGCATTTTTCACAAGGTTCCTTATGGTAATCAGTTACAAAATGTCCGATCATTGTGCACATTATTTCAGCACTGAATCCATTCTCAAAGCGCTGACTTTGTATTCTTTATGCCAGTGACTTGTACTGCTAGGGTTTTCTTGCTTGGTGAATGCATCCACTTCGTTTACCCTGACGCCTATGTGTCCTTTGGATAGTTACAGTAATCGGAAGTTTCTTTCTTTCTTTCTTTCTTTCTTTCTTTCTTTCTTTCTTTCTTTCTTTCTTTCTTTCTTCTATAAGAAGGTAGTTTGTACAATCAGGAATGAGGAACTCTTTCTGTTTGTAATTCTAATAAGTTTTAGTATTTGTGTTTTTCCACATGATTTTTTTGACTAAAGATTTTGTTTTTTTAATGATTGTTACTGAGTAATAAAGTGTATATTAAAAAATCGCTTTCTTTCTTTCTTTCTTTCTTTCTTTCTTTCTTAACCATATCTGCCATTAACACTGCCTGTCATCTGCTAGCATGCTGGCCAGTAGATGTAATTGTCTTCCTTAATATGTCAATGAATTTTCTCTAGTCACGCAGGTGTCTTGCTCATGACTCCCCCTCTTGTGTACTGTCTTGTTGCATATCTTAAATTTTCTAGAAATTAAGAGATTGGTCCTTAGGTCCTATTATCAAATTCTCTGCCTCTCCTTTAAACACAAAACCTTTATTGGAAAAGAGTCTGTCAAGCTGTCTGATGAATTGTCAGAGCAGGGGAAATGTGTAAGACAGACACTAAACCTTAATGGGACGTTAGTTCACTTGCACACACATTAACATTCACTCATACAGATCAAATGAGTCAACAGGTAGCCCAAGGTAGCTAAAACAATGGTGAATGGTGAAGCTAAACTGCCAATTGTATTACCTGAGACAAATTCAGCTTAGAAAAGTGTACTTGTACCTGCTTGAACTAAAACATTTGTAAACTGAACTATAAGATTTGTTGTCCGTATCATGTTTGCATTGCACAAGTTGTGATGCTCTTGTTTGCTTTGTTAAGTTAACTTGAGGTGTTGTACACCACAGAAGTCCATATACCTTCTTTACTAATATTATTCTTATGTCAGAGCTTAGTGCTGACATTTTGTAACGTAATACACTTGAGTCTGAGTAGACTCTTACAGAATGAACAACACTCTTACACACAGCATCTCTTTTCTGTATTTGTACAGTTCAACTGGCCTCACACTGAATCAGAGCTCAGAATTAAACTTTCAGGCCTTGTCATTTTCAGACAACTGCTTAACTGCAAGGATATTCAGATAATGCAGATATATGAAGTAACAACTACAAATTAAATATTTTAAGCAATGTAATCAATGTCTATATCTTTTTAAAGAATAATATTATTATTACTGATTTTTCTGGTCTTAATGTTTCATTTTGGGATAAATTTAAGAGTCCAGTCTAATGTCTTATTTCATTAAATTACTGAGTTAAACAGGATAGTGATCTACACAAAAGTCATTCTATAAAACAAATGCACTATTAACATATTTGTATAAAAGTATAGAAACAGAATTCCATTATTCGTGTATTTTCTAAACCAGCACAAGATCAAGATTCATCTCTCCTCATACAGCCAGCCAAGTGCAACCTAGTAAATGATAAAAAAAATAAGTGGAATGTCCAATATAAACCTCTAAATTATACAGAAATCCAAAGAAAAATAAAGGTTTGCATGTATGGCTATATTACCCACTCAATTTCAAAATACTGTATGAGACCATCAAGTCTTTTACTTTTCTCCTAAAATATTTAATACCACATTCCATCCACTTTTTTCATTCTTTGTCCAAACCTGCTTTTTAAATTACTGGGCCTATGTACACAAATGCAGGGATGAAATCATAACATCTTTTGAATATGGAAGGAGACAGGAGTACCTGGGGAAAGCCATATGGACATAACACGAATGAGCTAACTCCACACAGGCAGTGGCCAGCCAGACAGTTAGTTGAGTCCAGGTCCCCATGGGGCAGCAGCACTACTCACTGTGCCACTGCAAGTGAATTCTAGTACTTATGAGTTTGTCCAACCCAATGCATGTCATTGACTGGCATTGCACCTAGCTTCCAGCATGGTGGCACACATAGCTTCTTCAACCAAGGCTACATAGTTCATCTGGCCACCAGACCCTCACCAAGAAAATGACACCTAGACTCTTAGATCTCAGCTCTGGGTGAAGTTCATGTAGATTTGTTGTAAATTTCTCAGGCTTTGCCTCTTAGGTCAATCAACCTTTCATGTGTTACATATGATGCCATATTGCATCTCTAAGGATCAGTGAGACATTCCTGCATTCACAGGGAAAGTGACTTCTAGTTCTTGCAAAAAATTTGAATGACCTTATATTGCAATCCTGAAGAGTGAAATACATTTACTTAAATACGTGGTATGGGTAATACGGAATGTACTTTAGCAAATGCTACTTTTAGTTGCTGACCAACTGAGACCCAAACAAATAGAGTTAAGTGAGTTCTGGTAATGGATAGACTTGTATAAAGATGTTTTTACCATAAATCATACAAACACAAAATGTTTTATTTATGGAGCAATCTCAATTTAAAAGCAAATTATAAAATGCAGTGATGCACAGAGTACATTAATAGCAGATGTGGGTTGGTAATGGCCGTGGAATTTAGAGACTGAGCATATGTTTCCAGACAGTTTACAATTCCTGTGTGCAATTTTAATTGTGTCAACATTGATGGGTAGTTGATTAATGTGAAGAGAATACTGGCAGCTGGCATACAGTGAATTGTTATATGGATGTTTTGTGTTCTGTTGAAACATAAATTAAATGTTAATATTAGCTGCACATAAAAAATAACAGTAATTTATGCGTGTTTTATAAAAGGGTCTCATGGTACTGAACACCTGGGGCCTCATGTATAAACGGTGCGTACACATAGAAATGTTGTGTAAGAACTTTTCCACATTCAAATCGCGATGTATGAAACCTAAACTTTGCGTAAAGCCACACACATTTCCACGGTAGCTCATACCCTGGCGTATGCAAGTTCTCTGCTCGGTTTTGCATACCGGCGGCACCTAGCGTCAAAGCAGTGCTACTGTTCCTGTGTGTTTTCCCATTCTTTTTTAGATCCACATCCCTGACGCGGCTTAATAAATACACTGAAATTAACCGCATATTGTTTATTAGTTTAAAGCATCTGATTGTAATTAACCTGTAACAATATAATGGTCCACAGAATGGTCAAACTATTCTAAATACCATAACTGCTTTAGTGTTGTTACTCTCACTGCACCACTCAGAGTATTTATATCACGATATCTGAGAGGGGAATCATAGATCTACAGCAGCTGACTGGAAAGAGAATTATCGGGATACAGCATCGAACACACGCTGCCTCAGCCATGCTGTCTTTTGAACTTCTTTCATACAGCAAACACTTCAGAACCTTTCCTGTAGGGACATCCAAGTTCAGAAACGGTTTCATCCCAAGAACTATAAACGCACTCAATCAGTCCATCAAGTGCTCCTTGTAGATCTGTTTGTACTTATTAATAACATGCTTTAACTCCTATCGTCATGAAAATGATATCATGTATACATCTCAGTATTTTAATTATTCAGAGAGCTGTAGTATTACGAATGTAATGGATTCTGTGTCCTGTCGGAGGAAGAGAAAGCCGGTTTAAGTAGCACGTAGTGATCCACACACATAGAGCACATAGAAGAATACATAAAAAACAAATAATTTAACGTGCTAATCTAGTTACGATGGGATTTGAGAAACTAGTAAATTAAATGATTTTAAGATTAAGTTTATGATGTTGTACTTTAATGACAAAATAAACTACGGAATTAAAGTGGAAATTTCGAGAATAAAGTTGACATTTCTTGCTTTTTTCCCCACTGTGTGCCTATTTTTATTTTCTCTGTACCCTAATAATCTTTCATATGACACTCAGACGGTGGGCTACGACTCGCCTTTTCACTGTGATTTTGATATGTGACAACTTCTTTTTTATTTCGGGCACTGTGCGACTTTGTGAACTTGAGCTTTTGAGTTTCTCTGGCACGCTATGTCACTCGATCAACTTCTTTTTGTTGTTTATACCACTGTCTAAACCAACAAATAGTACTTTTTCCTTTCCTCCACTTGGTATTCACTGAACTTCTTCTATTTTCCCCCGTGCTTTTGCCATTGCCTTTTCACAGAAGGCTGAGCTTATGGGCTATTTATATTGATTTGCAAATTCAAAGAGGCGTAATTCTGAGAGGAGTTGGGGTGGGACAGTAGGTGCGTGCACGTGCATTACTTTTCCGGCTGATCGGGATTTATGTAGTGGAAGAACGTGGAAGTTGGCAAACACACAGATTTATGCATCTGGATTTTTTTGTGTGTAAGCACATTTCTGCTTTTGTGTGTACATTATGTTATAGTGTGAATTCTACTCACGGCATTATGCATGAGGCCCCAGGAAATCAGGACTGAATGGGTGGATTTTGGGTGTTCTTCCTACGTGCTACTGGCTTTTCACCGGGTGTTCTGGTTTTCCTTGTCATTCCAAAAACATTCATTGTTGGTTAATTAGTTCCGATTTGTTTGAAATGGACTGGCATTCTGACAGGAGTTAGATCTGTATAGTCTCACAGCCCCCCATCCCTAAATTTAAATAGGATTCATTCAAGAAAGAAATTTTATAGATATTTATAATAACTTAATATAGCACTTTTTGTTTGAAATTTTTGATACTTTTACACAGTTACCTTTTATAGAGGCTTTTGAAGACTCCCTACTTCAGTTTAGCATATCCTGACTAGAGCTGCTGATTAACTGTACAGACTGCATCTCTGTTGTTAGTCATTAGCACTAAAACATAAGTAGCATGATAGTTATAATTTGTTAATAACCCTCACCCATTTTGTTTCTCTTCTCAGTACTCAAATGTGGCACTTGGTGCCACTGCTCACCTGCCAAGTTGTTTTGCCTGCCTAAGGTAAAGTCATCTCTGATGGAGGATCACAGCAATCATCAGGTAGAGGGGTCCTTTCATCATATTGGCTGTCTCAGCTGTGAAATGGCCAATTGGGGGAGGCAGCTTGATGGCCGAGGTCTCCAGAAATCTGAACAAATCCAAATCGTATTATGTGATATCATCTGCTGTTGAATTCTGCTCTGTACTTGTAATATTTCTATTGCACTATTATATTGCATTGATGATTACTTGTGTTCTGTGTATTGTAATGTATTTAGCCCCTTTTTTGACACCCACTGCACGCCCAACCTACCTGGAAAGGGGTCTCTCTTTGATTTGCCTTTGAATCTGATGCCAAATGTTGGCAAGTTCAAGCCATGCCATGGACACAAGGCTTTCCTAGATGAAATGGATAAGTGTTTGAACAGCTTCCTCCAAAATTACCAGACTGGACTGGGATGATGTGTTTGCAGCTAGCAACAGTAGATCACATCATAAATCCAAATCGTATTATGTGATATCATCTGCTTTTAAATTCTGCTCCATACTTGTACATTTTTTATTTTTTATACTGTATTGAGGATTTGTTCTGTTCTGTGTATTGTATTGTATTGTATTGATCCCCTTCTTTTTGACACCCACTGCACACCCAACCTACCTGGAAAGGGGTCTCTCTTTGAACAACCTTTCCTAAGGTTTCTTCCGTTTTTTTTCTACAAGGGATTTTTTGGGAGTTTTTCCTTGTCTTCTTAGAAAGTCAAGGCTGGGGGGCTGTCAAGAGGCAGGGCCTGTTAAAGCCCATTGCGGCACTTCTTTTGTGATTTTGGGCTATACAAAAATTAATTGTATTATATTGTATCATGTCAACCTTGTTGATAGCAACTCAGAGGCACAGCTATATATCATTAATTCAATTTTAAAGAAACACTGGAAGAAAAAAACAAACAAAATGTGTATAAAGCTTAGCACGGCACTCAGATATGTGAATCCACATCTTTATTAGTAGAAATAGACAACAGGTAGATCTAGTGTCAACAGAGCTATATGTGAACTTTTTGGCAACCCCTTTAAAATAGAAAGGAAAATTATCTTTAGAGTTTATAAAATATTAGATAGTTCATTTTAAAATTACAGTCTATGGTTTGGGTAATGGGTAGCCCAGTGGCTATCATTGTTCCTTTCCATCATCAAGGATCTGAGTTCAGTTTCCACTGCCTTTGTGCTCATGAAACTTTGTGTTGTCAGAAAAATTGAGTATCTGGAGAAAACCTACATGTCCCAAATATATGCATATTAATCATTTAAAATACTGTATAGCACAATTCTGCAGCTTTCCTAATATCTGCAGAATGTAGGAAATGTCTTTTTTCATCTTACTTTATTTTCCTTTTTCATCCTTAGTTTTTGTTTTTTTTAACAATCGTTATTCTTAACAAAATATTCTTTTTTAGACAATAAGAATTTTGCCTCACTGCAAAAAAGATGTAGTTGTAGTCATGGTGTCCATTAGTACACTGTTTGGACCATTGCAAGATGTATCATGCTGTATGCTCTGTGAACATGAAGACCGAGCCAATTGCCTTCTTTCACTAATAACCTGTTTCCATGCCGACAGCCTGGTTCTAAACAGAAAGTGTTTTGTAAGGTTTCTAGCCATCCAGCTGTCCAATATAACTGGTAATCTTTAATTAATTGAAGATCCTTTATAATTTGAGACTGCAAACCCAAGAACTATATGGCTCACGTTTGCCCTAATGTTTTAGAAAATGACCAGAAATATTTTTGTGCCAGTTGTAACAAAATTTACAAAACTGCAACATTTCCTTACAGACCTGCTACAGTTGAATTTCAGACCCTCCAAATGTGATCTACATGCTCTGTTCTTAAAAAAGACACTCCTATTACCTTTAGAAAAATGTAGCTGGAATTCTCTTTGGAACATGAGGTGAGTCTGGAAAATTCTTGCAATATTCACATAATCTGTTAAAACAAAAACATTACAGAACCATTAAGAAACTATCAAATTTAGGGTAATGGGACTGCAGTCCATGGGATAGAAAGGCTCAAGAAGCACAGGAATGAGTGTCTGTTCTTGTGTTCCTGTATTATTATTTCTGGAGACAAGTGAACAAAATGCTATCCAAGTATGCAATTAATTCTTGCCCAGAGCAGGTTGGGTTTTCTAGGACAGCACTAGAGAAACTCAGCTAGCAATGTTCAGTATTTGAACTGGGACCAGTCTTTACAGGGATGGATCATTGCCAACACTTTTTTCGTTACTGGAAAAGTAACTGGCTAATTGGAATAATAAGCTATATATAGCTCTCTATATAAGTACAAATTAATCTTCTTCTTCTTTCGGCCGCTCCCGTTAGGGGTTTCCACAGCGAATAATCTTCTTCTATATCTTTCTGTCCTCTGCATTTTGTTCTGTTACACCCATCACCTGCATGTCCACTCTCACCACATCCATAAACCTTCTCTTAGGCCTTCCTGTTTTCTTCTTCCCTGGCAGCTCTATCCTTAGCATCCTTCTCCCAATATATTCAGCATCTCTCCTCTGCATTTGTCCAAACCAACACAATCTCACCTCTCTGACTTTGTCTCCCAACCGTTCAACTTGACTCGACCCTCTAATGTACTCATTTCTAATCCTATCCATTCTCTTCACACCCAGTGCAAATCTTAGCATCTTTAACTCTGCTACCTCCAGCTCTGTATCCTACTTTCTGGTCAGTGCCACCGTCTCCAACCCAAATAACATAGCTGTTCTCACTACTGTCCTGTAGACCATCCCTTTCACTTTTGCTGATATCTGTCTGTCACAAATCACTCCTGACACTCTTCTCCACCGATTCCACCCTGCCTGCACTCTCTTTTTCACCTCTCTTCCACAATCCCCATTACTCTGCACTGTTGAACCCAAGTATTTTAACTCATCCACCTTCGCCAACGCTACTCCTTGCATCCTCACCATTCCACTTACCTCCCTCTCATTTACACACATGTATTCTGTCTTGTTCCTATTCACCTTCATTCCTCTCTTCTCTAGAGCATATCTCCACCTCTCCAGGGTCTCCTCAACCTGCTCCCTACTATCGCTACAGATCACAATGTCATCAGGAAACATCATAGCCCACGGGGACTCCTGTCTCATCTCGTCTGTCAACCTGTTCATCGCCGTTGCAAATAAAAAATGGCTCAGAGCTGATCCATGATGTACCCCCCTCCAACTTGAATGCATCTGTCACTCCTACCGCAGACCTCGCCACTGTCACACTTCCCTCGTACATATCCTGTACAACTCTTACATACTTCTCTGCGACTCCCGACTTCCTCATACAATACCACAGCTCCTCCTTTTTATATTTATTTATTTATTTATTTATTAATTTTATTACAATCAATACATAGCAATCAAGTTTTTACAAAAAAAAGAATTATGCTAAGAACAGATCGATCCCCACCCTTGAGAGAGAGAGCAAGCCAAACGGTGTAAAATTTAAGGCTTTTAAAAATACCTAAATCAACAAATTCTCTGTGCTTTATAAAATCATTTCAAAATATTACTGATTAGATCCTGCCATGTTTTGAAAAAGTCTGCACAGATCCTCTAACTGAGTATTTGATTTTTTCCAATTTTAAATAATATAACACATCAGTTTCCCACTGACTTAAAAGAGGAGAGTTTGGGTTCTTCCAGTTTATCAGAATAAGTCTGCGTGCCAAAAGTGTAGTGAATGCAATCACAGTTTGTTTGTCTTTCTCCACTTTAAGACCCTCTGGAAGAACCCCAAACACAGCTGTTAATGGGTTAGGAGGGATTGTGAGTCCAAGGCTGTCTGAGAGGTAATTAAAAATTTTTGTCCAGAATAATGTTAATTTGGAGCAGGCCCAGAACATGTGACCTAGTGAGGCTGGGGCTTGGTTGCAACGTTCGCAGGTTGGATCATGCCCTGGAAACATTTTGAGAGTTTTAGTCGAGACAGATGTGCTCGATATATAATTTTGAGTTGTATAATTGTATGCTTTGCGCATATGGAGCTTGAGTGAATTCTCTGCATTGCTACTTTCCACTCCTTTTCTGATATATTAATTGAGAGGTCATTTTCCCAGTGTCCTCTTGGATCTTTGAAAGGAAGGGATTGTAAAAGGATTTTATATATTGTAGAGATGGAGTCTAACTCCTTGAAATTGAGCAATAATTTTTCCAGCGTGGATGAGGGTGCAAGATGAGGAAAATCTGGAAGGTTCTGTTTAACAAAGTTCCTGATTTGAAGATAGTGAAAGAAATTTGTAGCTGGAATGTTAAATTTGGAATGTAATTGTTCATAGGATGCAAAGGCGTTGTCTATATAAAGATCTCTAAGCAAGTTAATTCCAAATTTTTCCAGATATTAAAACTGCATATGTTTGTGAGGGTTGAAAGAGGTGGTTCTTTTGCAGGGTGCCACAGAAAGAAGCTTCTCCGTCTTAAAATGCTTTCTACATTGGTTCCAGATTCTAAGTGAGTGGAGCACAATTGGGTTATTAGTGTATTGCCGATAGCGTGTGTTTATTGGAGCACAAAGCAAGGAATACAAAGAAGTACTGCAGGATTTTACTTCTATTGCGGTCCATGCCTGTGTATGTTCTTCTATTTGTGTCCAGGTTCTTATCGACTGTATATTTGCCGCCCAGTAATAAAACTGGAAGTTAGGTAGAGCCATGCCGCCTTCTGCCTTTTGTCTTTGTAGGGTCGCTCTTTTGATGCGTGGATGTTTAGAATTCCAAATAAATGAGGTTATTGTTGAATCTAATTGCTTAAAGAACGATTTATTAATGTATATTGGTATGTTTTGAAATAAAAAGGAGCTTAGGAAGAATATTCATCTTAACAGTGTTAATTCTTCCAGCTAGTGTGAGATGAAGGGTTGACCATCTATGCAAGTCTTGTTTAATTTTTTCCATACAGACGACGAAATTTTTTGATAAAGAGCTTTATGTTTACTTGTGATGTTTACCCCGAGGTATTTAAACTGTTCTGCAATGATAAAAGGAAGGGTGTCTAATCTAATATTATATGCTTGCGAATTCACGGAAAGAGTACACTTTTATTCAGATTAATTCTGAGACCAGAGAGCTTTTGAAATTCTGTGAGTGCTGCTAAGACTGCAGGCACAGAATTTTCTGGGTCCGATATATACAGTACCATGTCATCTGCATATAATGAGATTTTCTGTTCCAGTCCTTCTCTGCTAATCCCCTTTATCTGATCAGTATTTCGACAATGTATTGCCAGTGGTTCAATGGCAATTGCAAACAGCAGTGGTGACAAAGGGCATCCTTGTCTTGTGCCACGTTCTAGTTTAAAGTAGTCTGAGCAAATGTTATTGATGCAAACTGAAGCTTCTGGGTTAGTATACAGTAATTTAATCCATGCACAAATGTTCGGGCCAAACCCAAACTTCTCCAAAATAGTAAAAAGGTATTTCCATTCAATCATGTCGAATGCTTTTTCTGCATCCAATGATAATAATATTTCTGGGGTGTTTGATTTAGTTGGTGAGTATATTACATTAAACAGGCGTCAAAGATTTGAAGATAAGTGTCGGCCCCTAATAAATCCAGTTTGGTCTTGTGATATTATTGAGGGGAGCACTTTCTCCATCCTTCTAGCTATGATTTTAGAGAGTATTTTAACGTCGTTATTCAGAAGTGAAATTGGTCTGTATGATGCACATTGTAATAAGTCCTTATTTTGTTTTGGAAAGACAGTGATTAGTGCTTGGCGAAAGGTTTGTGGAAGAGATTGGTTATCTCTGGCTTCTGTAAATGTTGCTAATAGGAGGGGAGCTAGCTGAGCGGAGAATTTCTTGTAAAACTCTGCAGGGTAGCCATCAGGGCCTGCTGCTTTTCCACCTTGGAGTGACTTTATAGCATCCAGTAATTCTGATAATGACAGAGGTTTATCGAGCTCCTCTCCACAGCTCCTCCTGAGGCACCCTGTCATATGCTTTCTCCAGGTCCACAAAGACGTAATGCAACTCCTTCTGGCCTTCTCTATACTTCTCCATCAACATCCTCAGAGCAAACATCGAATCTGTGGTGCTCTTTCTTGGCATGAAACCATACTGCTGCTCACTAATCATCAACTCACTTCTTAACCTAGCTTCCACTACTCTTTCCCATAACTTCATGCTGTGGCTCATCAATTTTATTACCCTGTAGTTACTACAGTCCTGCACATTCCCCTTATTCTTAAATATCCGCACCAGTACACTTCTTCTCCACTCCTCAGGCATCCTCTCACTTTCCAAGATTCCATTAAACAATCTGGTTAAAAACTCCACTGCCATCTTTCCTAAACACCTCCATGCTTCCACAGTTATGTCATCTGGACCAACGACTTTTCCATTCTTCATCCTCTTCATAGCTGTCCTTGCTTCCTCCTTGCTAATCCGTTGCACATTATGATTCTCTATCTCCATATCATCCACCCTCTTCTGTCTCTCATTCTCTTCATTCATCAGCCTCTCAAAGTACTCTTTCCATCTGCTCAACACACTCTCCTCACTTGTGAGTACATTTCCATCTTTATCCTTTATTACCCTAACCTGCTGCACATCTTTCCCAGCTCGGAAATTTGTCTAGCTAATCGGTTCAGGTCCTTTTCTCCCTCCTTAGTCTCCAACTTCTCATATAACTCATCATACGCCTTTTCTTTAGCCTTCGCCACCTCTCTCTTCACTTTGCACCTTATCTTCTTGTACTCTTGTCTACTTTCTGCATCTCTCTGACTATCCTACTTCTTCTTTGCCATCCTCTTCCTCTATACTCTTCTGTACTTCCCCATTCCACCACCAGGTTTCCTTTTCCTCCTTCCTCTGTCCAGATGTCACGCCAAGCGCCCTTCTTGCTGTCACCCTTACTACATCTGCTGTAGTTTCCCAACTGCCTGGCCAATTCTTCACTACCACCCATTGCCTGTCTCACCTTCTCCCTAAACTCAACCTTGCAGTCTTCCTTTTTCAAATTCCACCATTTGATCCTTGGCTCTGCCCTCACTCTCTTCCTCTTCTTGATTTCCAACGTCATCCTACAGATCACCATCCTATGCTGCTTAACTACTCTTTCCCCTGCCACCACTTTGCAGTCTTCAATCTCCTTCAGATTGACTCTTCTACATAGGATGTAATCTACCTGTGTGCATCTTCCTCCACTCTTGTACGTAACCCTATGTTGCTCCCTCTTCTTAAAATACATATTCACTACAGCCATGTCCATCCTTTTGGCAAAATCCACTATCCTCTGACTTTCTTCATTTCTCTCCTTGACACCATACCTACCCATCACCTCCTCGTCTCCTCTGTTCCCTTCACCAGCATGTCCATTGAAATCCGCTCCAATCACCACTTTCTGTCCCTTGGGTACACTGTTCATCACTTCATCCAACTCACTCCAAAAATCTTCTTTCTCATCCACTGCACACCCAACTTTCAGTGCATATGCACTAACAACATTCATCATCACACCTCCAATTCCCAGCTTCATAATCATTACTCTGTCTGACACTCTTTTCACCTCCAAAACACTCTTGACATACTGTTCCTTCAGAATAACCCCTACGCCATTTCTCCTCCTATCCACACCATGATAGAACAATTTGAATTCAACTCCGATCCACCTGGCCTTACTCCCCTTCCATTTAGTCTCTTGCACACACAATATATCAACCATCCTTCTCTCCATCATAACGGCTAACTCTCTCCCCTCACCAGATATACTTCCAACATTCAAAGTTCCCACCCTCAGTTCCACTTTCTTTACCTTCCTCCTCTCCTCCTGCCTCTGGAAACATCTCCCCCCTCTTCTTCTCCTTCAGCCAACAGTAGCCCAATTTCCGCCAGCACCCTGTTGACTAACAGTACTGGTGGCGGTTGTTGCTAACCCGGGGCACAACCGATCTGGTATGGAAATTTGTATTGTCCGTGTAATGGGCTAGAATTCAGTATTCTAAAGAAAATGACATTTCTGTGTGTTGCTTAGTGTAATGGGCTATAAACCAGTGTTTTAAAGAAAAGGCAGAATTTCTGGAAAATTCTGCTACAGGTTATTGCTGACGGCTATCTACAGGACATAAATATTTACCTGTCTTGTTAAAGTGTCCTGCTTTGAATAGTCAGACTGTTTTGATTTAGTATCTCATCTACACACAATGTGGGGATACAGAACTGTCTGCCTCCTTGGAAAATTAATGAGTTCTGGGGACATTGGTTTCTAATCAAGTACTCAAAGTAAATGTGTGTTATGCAGAGGAAATTGGCTTGCACCATTGTTTTCACTGATTGCCATGTTGATCTATGCAGAAATTGAAGCATTTATATATTTCTGGGAAAAGGAGAATAAAAAAAAAGAGAGAACAGAGAAGTATGGTCTGAGACTCGGAACTGCTGCCTGTTTCTTTTATGCTTTGCACCACATTGCTGTGTCTATGCCCTGTACATAGCTCAGGTTCCCCTAGACCGTGAGGCCGGTAAATCTGCATATTTGATTTGGCAAAATTTTACACTGGATGCCATTCCTGACGTAACCCTCCCCATTTACCTGGGCTTGGGACCGGCAAAAAGAAACACACTGCTTTGTGCATCCCCTGTGGCCGAGTTAAGTACAAATTAATACAGGTTATATTTAAGTTGTACACCAAATGTTTGAGGCCACATTTAGAATACCAAGTGTAAGTTTAGATTTTATACTCCAAGAAAGACATAACAGCTTAAGTGAAAATCTAAAGTAGAGGTTGTGATAAAAGGTGCAAGGAGTTTAATCTTTTCAGCATATTCAAGAAGAATAATAAACAAAGACCTCTTAGGCAGTTTTAACCTGTCTCAGAGGACCTTTCTACAACTGTTCGAACACACTTATTCACAGATAGAGCTTTAGTTACAAAAATTACATTAACTAGCAGTCATTTGATGTTAACTTCTTGGAGACCTACAAATATATGCCTGACATTATACATTAGATAAAAAGGATTTGATATAAGCTGATTTAGGCTTAATGACCCATTCTTATCAAGACTTTTTCTTATATTTTTTGAATTTGTATTATATATTTTTATTTTCCTATATTTTGAAATGAAAATCAGTTCAAAAACTTTTTTAATGTAAAAAGCATTGTGATTACATTCTTCTATAAAAAAACGTTGCTAAATATAATATACACAGCTGGCTGTGCAGTGGCTAGTGCTACTGCCTCTCACATTCCTGGGTTGGAATAGTGGTTCAAACAGTGAAAAATCTGTATATTTTCACTTTGTCTGCAAGGGTTTACTTCTTTAAATGTATAGCTTCACTTAATTAATGCATCTCAAACACATGCTTCTTAGTGAAGATGATGCCTTTAAATTGTCCCTGTATGAGTAAGTAAGGCTATATATACTTGAGTCTGATGTACAATGAGCTGTTGTTCTGTCCAGGATTGGTTCTTGCTTTGCTTCAGCTATGAGCTTGAGCTATGGCTTTTCTTTCTTCTACCATAAATTTGGAAAATTGATAAATATATGAAGGAATAAGGGGCGGCACAGTGGCGCTGCTGCCTCGCAGTTAGGAGACCAGGGTTCACTTCCCAGGTCCTCCCTGCGTGGAGTTTGCATGTTCTCCCCGTGTCTGCGTGGGTTTCCTCCCACAGTCCAAAGACATGCAGGTTAGGTGGATTGGCGATTCTAAATTGGCCCTGGTGTGTGCTTGGTGTGTGCTTGGTGTTTGTGTGTGTCCTGTGGTGGGTTGGCACCCTGCCCAGGATTGGTTCCTGCCTTGTGCACTGTGTCGGCTGGGATTGGCTCCAGCAGACCCCCGTGACCCTGTAGTTATGATTCAGCGGGTTGGAAAATGGATGGATGGATGGATGAAGGAATGAAAATAAGCTAATAAAAAAGTGTAATCACTATGAATTAAATATTTAAAGAGATTTCAGAAATAACAAAAATCTTGCGCTTTGCTTCTGTGAAGAATTACACATATAACTAACAATTCTCTGTTTAATTTCTGTATTATAAATGATTCATATTCCAACATACTGCATGTTCTTTAGGCAAAAGTGATTTTAACTTAGTAATTTCAGTTTTCTATTTTCTAATAAAGCATATTGATAAAAGTCTACATTATCTGGGGTGTCGAACTCCGGGTCTGGACGTTCTGCAGTGGCTGCAGGGTTTTATTCTAACCCTTTTCCTAACCAGTGACCAGTTTTCACTCCTAATTAACTTCTTTTCCCTTTATTTTAATAGCCCTGTTTTAAGGATTCAGTGCTCTAAATTGATTCTTTTCTTCATTAAATGACAGCCAAACGAAATCAGATGTGAAATGAGCCAACAGATGACCTGCTAAATTGGCACTTCAAACTCCAACCAATTTCACTCCAATCACTTTCTTAATGAGAAGCCGATTCTTGCTGTTAATTAAACTCGTTATTTAATTCCATGGCTTGTTGTTGCTCTCATTCTGCCACAGCAGACATTTCCAAACTGTTGTATTTTCTGTTTTTTCTAAGAACACTCAAAATGTTTTGGTGACTTGAGAGATCAACCTCAATGACACCTTCACCTTTCTTTATTTTCAAATATTGTGTGATGGGCACAGGTGAGGTGGTCATGTGGCAGTTTATTTTGTGTCTCACTATTGCCTTGCTGCTAATTAAGGAAAAAGAAACAACAAAGGGGCCTGAGTCAGTTAATTAGAATTAAGGTAAAAGAAGTTAGTTAGCAGCAAAAACTGGTCACTAATGAAGAAGATGGTTAGAATGAAATCCTGCAGCCACTGTGGCCCTCCAGGACCAGAGTTTGACACCCGTGGTCTACAACATACTCAGATTAATGAATTAATCTCATATCTTGTCTGTGTGGGCCTTATTTTTCTCCCTTTAGCACCTGTCTATCATGTGTTGCAGGTAGCCTGCTTGCCCACTGAAGACTTCAAACATGTATGTAAATCCTCTTCATTTTGCACTTCAGCCTTCTCATGTCACTGAGCTCCTGCTTTACTTCCCTCCCAGCTCTATACTCAACAGTCTCTGACAGATAGCCTTTTCTTGACATCATGGGGCCACTGCTAATGGACTGCAGACTGCAGAGTACGCCATTACCCCTTAGTGCTCCCTATCCCTATTAAAATTTTGTTTGCCAGTAGTATTACCAATAAGATTTCCATATTCTTCACTGTATAGGACACTGCCATTTAAGACCAGCTCTGTGGGTTCAAATACACATGAAGTGGAGTCTTCAACCTCTATCAAGATTGTCTTTGATATATACTCAGCAAAAAAAGAAACGTCCCTTTTTCCAGGACTGTGTATTTCAACAATAATGTTTTAAAAATCCAAATAACTTTACAGATCTTCATTGTAAAAGGTTTAAACAATGTTTTCCATGCATGTTCAATTAACCATATTCAATTAATTAACATGCACCAGCTTACAGAAAGTAGGCATTTAAGGTCACAGTTCTAAAAACGCAGGACACTAAAGAGACTTGTCTACCGACTGTGAAAAACACCCAAAGAAAGATGCCCAGGGTCCCTGCTCATCTGCGTGAACGTGCATTAGGCATGCTGCAGGGAGGCATGAGGACTGCTGATGTGGCTAGGGCAATAAATTGCCATGTCCGCACTGTGAGACGCCTAAGACAGAGCTACAGGGAGACAGGAAGGACAGCTGATCATCCTCGCAGTGGAAGACCACGTGTAACAACACCTGCACATGATCGGTACATCCGAATATCACACCTGTGTGACAGGTACAGGATGGCCACAACAACTGCCCGAATCACACCAGGAACACACAATCCCTCCATCAGTGCTCAGACTGTCCGCAATAGGCTGAGAGAGGCTGGACTGAGGGCTTGTAGGCCTGTTGTAAGGCAGGTCCTTACCAGACATCACCAGCAACAACGCCGCTTATGGGCACAAACCCACCTTCGCTGGACCAGACAGGAGTGGCAAAAAGTGCTCTTCACTGATGAGTCACGGTTTTGTCTCACCAGGGGTGATGGACGGATTCGTGTTTATTGTCGAAGGAATTGAGCACGTCTGGGACCTGTTGGATCGCAGGGTGAGGGCTAGGGCCATTCCCCCCAGAAATGTCCAGGAACTTGCAGGTGCCTTGGTGGAAGAGTGGGGTAACATCTCACAGCAAGAACTGACAAATCTGGTCCAGTCCATGAGGAGGAGATGCACTGCAGTACTTCAAGCAGCTGGTGGCCACACCAGATACTGACTGGTACTTTTGATTTTGAGCCTCCCTTCATTCAGGGACACATTGTGAAACATTTTTAGTTTATGTCTTATGGTGTTGACTCTTTTACTGTTCATACAAATATTTACACATTAAGTTTACTGAAAGTAAAAACAGTTGAAAGTCAGAGGACGTTTCTTTTTTTGCTGAGTATATTTGTGTCTGGAGTGTCACCTCTCCCACCTGTGTCACATTTATTAAGTTACAGCTCATTTTACTTTACCTCTGAGACATTTGCCCAGAAATGAAACAAAATGTCTGTAAATCCATTTAATCCAATTCAGGTTACAGTGGACCAGAATTTAACATAGTAATATTGGATACAAGGAAGGCACATTTGCATGGGGCCAATTTATAACTGCATATCTTTGGAAAGTGGGGAAAAAAATTGGAGTACCCAGAGAAAATCAGCAAGTGAGTGTGAGATTTAAATCTAGGATGCACAGAAATGCCTCTATAAAATCCATAGTCTCACTGACTGTGTTGAAACACTCACACACTTAAAGACCCCAAGGGAAAGTAAATTCAACTCCTCTCAAAATGAAAACCATGAACCACAAAACCAAGTGAGAGCCTCTAGCAAAGCTTGTTAAAGCAGAGACTCTACCATCCTTTAAGAAGCAACTGTAAAACAGTGATAATTAGCTAACCAAACACGGAAAAACAACTCATTTCAGCATTTTGCACTTTGTACGCTTGTTTTAAACAAAACACCAATGTTCAGTTTGTATAGCACCATATCGCTAGGTGCTTTATGAGGACAGCTGAAGCACAGGCTGGTTAGAGTTATTATTGATAAATAAGACATAAAATGCCCAATGAAATTAAAAATTAAGAAATAAAATTATGCTGTGAAGATGGAAAGATCTTTTTTTTTAAAAATAAGGCCAGAAGACATTGTTCCAGTAGACACGTACAGCGTGTGTGGGAAAGAAATTGACATGAATATTAAAATGTACTGCAAAGCAGGCCAGAAGATGAATGTTGGGCAGAGCACCAAGGAAACAGAGATGCAATATGCTCTGCTAGCAGCTGGTGGTTCATTATGTATTAACCTCATTTTTTATGAACAGATTTCTTATCATGAATGTTATTTGCTAATGACGACTTTCCATATATCCAGTTCTATTCTACATGTCCTGGTGAGGGCTGTGGTTTATTCAATGAATGTCACACATATATCTGACTTTCTACAACTAGATACTGAGCGAAGCAGCCCATTTCTGAAAGTCTGCCATCAGGGCCATATTTTAAGTGCTGAGAAGAACTGACCTTGAGTTTTTATAAGAGAACACATATTAGAAAAAGATACTTCACACAGTGGGAAGCGGTCAAGATGGGCCCTTTCATGTAACACATTAAAATTAAAAGTACACATCCCTTTCAATTATTATTCTAGAGCAGAAATAATATTTGCCTTCTTCAGCAAATAGAAGCAGTAGTACAGGTCATGTTTTTTTTTCATTTAACAATCTGATTAGCTGGAGAATTCCCATTGGTAAAACCTTAATGATTGAAGGTTAATTTCCTAGTTTCAGTTATTCACTTATGAGATTCTCCCTTTTGTAAATCAAAACTATTGTCAGCTGATTTTCACTTGGCATTACCTTTCAACTAAAGAGATGTGTTTTTCCCATAAACACCATTGCAAGTACTGGTATGGGCAGTAAGATCAGGGCCTGATTCATTAGTAACATCCTGCCCATAAAGCTTTTCTGCAAACAAAGGATGCATGGGTTTCCATGACAACAACAGCAGGCCATAATAGGTGCAGTAATGAGACCTCAGCAGACCCATAGTCAGTCAGACAATGTTATGACTGATTACTGCTACATCTTGTTGGCTCTTTCTCAGGATACGTCTCAAAGCCCTTCACTTGCTCCATGTAACATTAATTCTTGGCATCATGGCTACAGAATTTATTCCTAGTGGGGTTTGGGGGTACACAGTGGCTGCAGGTTTTCCTTGCAAACATTCTCTGCATCAAAAGTCATTTTGCAGATGATATCATTTAATTACTTTATTTTTCATTCAGTCAATCAGTTTTATAATGGCAAGTAACATAACCAGACTTTACAATGTAAAAAATATTATAGAAAGAATATTATAGAATGAGGATGGCACGGTGGTGCAGTGGGTAGCGCTGCTACCTCACAGTTAGGAGACCTGGGTTCGCTTCCCAGGTCCTCCCTGCGTCTGTGTGGGTTTCCTCCAGGCACTCCGGTTTCCTCCCACAGTCCAAAGACATGCAGATTAGGTGGACTGGCAATTCTAAATTGTCCCTGGTGGGCTGAGATTGGCTCCAGCAGACCCTGTGTTAAGATATAGCGGGATGGATAATGGGTGGATGAATGGATTATAGAATGATGCCGATGGTCGGGTTTTGTTTTTTTCTGTGACGTTTACTAAAACCCATTTATTATCTTTTACAAAGCTGTGTTTTGTCTATTTGGACTATTTCGAATTCTCCCTCTCAGTAGTTCTTAAAGAGAGATATTTAGTTCCTCTGTGCTGACTTAGTAATAGCAGTAGTAGTAGATGTACTGTTACATGTACAGAGTACAATAAGACTCTTACATGCACATCCAATCAACATTCAACACACTGCCACTCTCCACCACCATGAAAAATATGAATTTATTAAGATAAATCATTTTATTTAACAGAAAACACAAACACTTATCTGATATACTCCTTATCTGTTTTATACAAATTGTTCAGTTATGTGTGCAGCTCAAGAAGCCCTGTGGAGGAAAAAAAGAACCTGAGAAAAACTCCAGTATAGTTATCCGGATTTATTCAGGGGGATATATTAAGTAGCCAGTGTTTGGAGCAAACGTCCTGAACAAAAGCAGCTGGGTGCTGGTAATATTCTGCATCACCCTTACTCTCCCATGCAGTGCTTTAAGATCCTGAGCCCAGCAGGTGCCATTCTAGGATGTTATAAAACTCGTAATGATGGACTCTACCAGGCACTTGTAAAAATTAACAAGAACAGATGGAGAAATCTGAGCTGTCGTCAGACATCTGGTAAGCCTCTTAGATGTTAGCAAGTCTTGCATATGGATCGTTTTTTCTTGGCCACAGCAACCTGATCCAATTCATTGTTTATGGACTGTTGTATAAAATCATTTTGCAAAAAATATAAATGAAAATACTGCAACATTCTAAGAAACTTATTGAATGGTAAACACATTTGTTCGGTTTTGCTAAGGACACTTTGATGTTTCTGAGGATTAATTCTAAGATATGATGACCAGGAGAGATAAGTGCTAAGCAAGACGGAATCTTGAACAGAAGGTAACAACAATGCTGCAAAGACAAACTAAAGCAAGAAAGCAGGAGTAAAGGGCAAAACAAGGACTAATAATTGGAGATGAAAGAAAATCATAACCAGAAAAGAAATCTTACCACTAGCGCCTACTCGAAACGCAGCTAACTAGCACAAGTATATGATTTGTGTTTGAAGGAATGGCTCATGGCCGTATTTACAATCCGGTGACATCACAGCCCCAGGCACCACAGTCACAAGACTGAAGAAAACAAGATGATAATGAACTTAAAATTAATAAATATTTCTTGTTTTGATGAACTAGAGTGTTGTACCGTGTTAGCCCTTATGGATGTTGTGAGAAGTTAAGCAAAATGACACCTTTTATTGGCTAACTAGAAAGATTGCAATATGCAGGCTTTCAAGGCAACTCAGGCCCCTTCTTCAGGCAAGATATAAACCATTTCCTGAGCATTTAAAACCTGTGCATAAATCATGACAAGTTGCATTTTAAGAGATGAATGTCAAGAATCTGTGTGTGTGTGTGTTTTTTAAAACATTTTTGGATGCAATACTCTTATTTTTATTATTACTAGGAGGCTTCGCCCCCTGCTCACTTCGCTCGCCAACCCCCGTGTTTGGTTTTCCGGATACGCACTTGAAAGATTTTTTTTTTCTTTGAATTGTTGCTATTTTATTAGTTTCACTTTTATTTCAGAACTTCTGTAAAAACAATATTTGGAATCTTTAGAGTCCCAATGTGCTGAATCATTTAAAGAGGTCAGTGAGACATGTGTATAATGACTTTGTACCATAATTCAGGATAGGTTTCTCTGTTTGGAATTTCAGCACAGACAAAATGATCTACATCATCAGCAGTTAATAATTTTTTTTGCAAAGTAACCAATAAATGCATGTGAGGTAAACCCCATTTTTGAAATTCTCTCACTTAAGCTAATTTCCTTTTGTTTGTGTCAATGCGATCTGTACTATCTTTTTTTTGATACTGTAGCGACTGACGTAATAAAGTGGCACATATGTTCTACTTTAACAATCGCCGACTGCGTATCCCAAACACAACTGTCTAGCGCCCTCTCCAACCCCTCCTCCCACGGGTCTCGCCTCCCCCTTACCGCATCAATCAGCACCCAGCTATCACTTTTCCGTGTTGTACTCTGCCCTCCCTCGAGCGGACCTAACAGTCACTTAAAACAAAAAAAGCTTCAGCTTGGCTGGGACGCTACAATACTTTCGAATTTTACTGCTTTCATATTCTGTACCTTTCTCTGCATATGTATTACGCCTTGGGTCTCTTTTCTCTGCGCTGCTCTTTCTTCTTTGCTGAGAGCACAGGATCTGTGTGTGCCATGTGACTTTACATGACTGAATGTTTTGCTGGCTGTCCGTGCTCTTCTTTAATAAGAAGGGTGTGTCTTACAAGAATCTTATGTTCCTTGTCCCCATGAGACAGCCCTGGGACAATCTCTTGGCACCAAGTCTCATGTTTATGGTCCACGTGAGACGCTCTGTGACCAGTCTTTTTTGTCTAGCGGGTCTTTTAAATGTCTTCCAAGAACTTCCAAGATCACGTATCGTCACCTTGCTTTTCCGTTCCAGGATTTTGTTTTTATGTAATCACCATTTTATTTTGCTATCTTTCTATGAGTGCAAGTGTTGGAATCGGTACTAAAATTTTGTCAATGGTATCGAAACAAGCTTTTAGACCTCGGTTTTAGTACCAAAATAACGGATAACCCCTGCTATTCCCATCACACGCTGCCTTGCCCCACTCTGCAAATGAGTACAAGGATTGGGGAGGTAGGGGTGTCCAGAGTTTACTACATATTCATATTAATACATACATTCGAAAAGCAGTGTGTGGGGGGTTTTGCTAACTGTGATCACACTAATGAACGACTGAATGCAAGGTGCTTCTCAATTACCTTTTACCTCTGGTACTTAAATCAACATAATGCTAAAACCATACAGTTTAGAAAATTAGGTTTTTCAATACCAGTATACTGCACAACCATTTTGTTTGTGTCAGTGAACCCCATTGCTATTCACATGTTTTATGATCTTATGATGTCATCATATTTCTCATATAAATGATTTAAGCAGTACTTTGTCTAGATTTTCCAGTAGTGAGAGAAAGTAGGTTAATCAGATAGTATTAGGGCACTTGGAATTCCTTTGTTTTGTTTTCTGACACCAAGTTTTGGTTTCCACTTTTGTTTTGTATTTAGTTATTTCTGATTTTTTGTGTCTCCTGCCCCCTGCCTGCGTAACGATTGCATTATTGTGATTACTCCACTGAAAACCCATCACATCCCAGTTATTTAATGTATTATCAAAGAAACTGTCTTCTTCTTTTGGTTTTCATTATCTCCCAAAGGAATCCTTAACAGTGAGTTGGAATGAAAGACCGGAGACTCCTAGAGAAGTTTTAAAATACCATACCAACTAATCTAATCTAGTTAAGTCTCACCCTACTGTTCATGGGCTGGCGTTTCACCCACCAAACAGAGGAAACTTATACTTCACAAATGGACAAAACAAAGTTTTAATTCAGGCATCTGTGAAAAGTGGATCACCTTTGATAAACTTGTCAAGTGCAGTAATGTACGTAATCAAGCAATTCAAACTGTATTCTACACAGGTCATTATGTAGTACTCTTTCATAGTCATTAAAACATATACTACACACATATACAGGGGGAAACAGTAAAACACTGATGTCTTGGTAATGACATATGTAGGTAAACTAATGCCACAGGTTCATTGTGTTGTGTGTGGCCTAGTGACTGTAAAGCATGTTTTACTTAGTCCTGTATACTGTATATGAAACCCTTTGCAAGTCATTTAATTTTTTTCACTGTTGACGCTGACAAAAAAGGAAACATACAGTACATACTTTGTACTTGTGATTTGTAAGTCATTTGAATAATTAAATATAAAATGTGCTATTCTGAAGTAATATACTAAATGAAAATGAGATTTTGATGAAAATAAAGAAGATTTAATGAAACATATCTACATTTACAAATAAGAACAGAGCTATCTATTACAATTAATTACAAAGTACCTGTATATGTAAGTCTTTAGTTTGGATTGGAATGACTCTTTAATAATCAGTATGGGCAGAAGCCTTTATAATTTTTTTGGCTGTCCACTTTATTTTTGTTGCATGTCCGTCACTGTGACCACTTGAAGGATGCCCTTCTGCGAAGACCAAATCCTGCATCGGGTACACATGCTGAAAATCACAGAAGCAGTTAATTTCATATAAGCAGAGTCTAAAATATATATTCTCCTCTTAATTGTCGGGATACACAGATTTCCAAATCTATTACACTATTAACTATTATACATTCACATGCATACTGTATATATAAACACATATACACACAAACCTCTAAACAGGAGTCTCATACAACTAATTGGTGTGGTGTCCATTTTTATTCCTTGCACATTGCACCAAGCTGTTCGTGTCAGAATGAGATCATTTTACACGCACACACTTACTCCCACACACATCATCCCTTGTGTGCCAGGCAGCTGATGCAGTCATTGACGTGGTCCTGTGTGAAGCTCCCCTCCCTCCTCCATCTCAACCCCCTCCTTCCTTCACTGCCTCTGCCTCTGCCTCTGCCTCACTCACTGCTGCTCACACATCTTCTCCTCCTCACACGGGCAGCTTCATTCCTCTGTCAGGATGACGGGCCCTCTCGGATTCACAGCCCTTGTCCTCACTGCAGCGCTCTGCCTGAGCTGGGTGCCTGCCACGCCTGGAAAGGTAAGATCTTGGGGTGTCAATCATAACCTGCAGTGAAATATTTTTCATTTATCTTTGCTTCAGAGAGAAGGTCAAATTAAAACTGGTAACTTACTGGGGTGTAGGTTGTTTAAAAAAAAGTGCGTCAGCTATTGAAAGGCTTTAAATGACATCCACCAAATATTCATTTTCTGCACAGTTGTTTCCTTGCCTACTTGGGTGTACTCTGAATGCTGCCTGAGTACCTGAGGACTGCATTTAGCAGGTAGTCCATACATCAAAGCAAATGCCTCAGTTGTTGCTCATTATCTATCTATCTATCTATCTATCTATCTATCTATCTATCTATCTATCTATCTATCTATCTATCTATCTATCTATCTATCTATGTGTTGTTGCAGACCACTATTAAAATCAATCTATTAAATATTTACAATTAAGACTTTTATTGTTTCTCCTTCCAGAATGTGTCCGTCTCGTTGTATGTCTACCTGCCATTGTTTAACAATATCCTGAAAGCTGTGTCAAAAGTAAATGACAGCCTTTCCTGTGCGTCTGTCTGTGTTATTAATGTCACCTGCATGAATGCATGCATAAAAACATGCAAGTTCTTTAAACACCCTGTTCCCCTGACACTAGGACTCTGAGATTTGGACATATTTTTAATCTGTAATGCTTATGTCATATTTTCACAAGGGCTATACATTCACAGACGTAATTCACAGTTATTCCACATTATGTCACCCCATTTACCCATTCCACAGAAGGAAAGGGAAAATGCAGTTCTCTTCAAATTCCTTCTTATTTTTCTTGTGACCTTTTCCAGTCTGGTATGCAGATACTGTACTGTTTTAGCCAGATTTGTATCCTCATCTTATATGTTCTTGGAATATTTTGTGCATGGTTTTTAGTTTCTGTAATTAAAATACTATAATTATACTCATGAATGAGAAAGGTACTGCAAAGTGCTTGTCTGAATGCTGATTTAGTATATTTGTTTGTCTTCCTTTCTCCTTTCATTTCTTATACCTCACATCATTTCTGCTGAGCTTTTTCTTGACAACATTTTTGACATATGTGACAACGCTCACAAGTGTACATATGTAACTGATGATTTTGTTACTGACTTTTGATTAGAGCGTACGGATATTTGGGTGGAATCTGTATCACTAAAAGGCCGCATTTTACTCCTCTGCATCAGGGATTTCAAACAGTTTGACCTTGTGGCTCTCGTTCTACCTAAATGTATCCTCCCTAATTATGAATTTAAGTAAATACAGTTTTGATGTGGTTATGTCATTTGCAGTTATTACTTGTATATACATATTGACTCTGAATTGTATTACATGGGGGTCAAAATGTTGTGTTAATTAAAACATGTGCAGGACTATTTAAGATGTCAGCATTATTTTGGAGCCATCAGATTAATCTGAGTGTCCCCAGATCCTACATGGTATTAGACAGTAGCCTGTGTCTGTGGTGCAGAGGTTAGACTCGAAGCTTGCATGCGTGGTTGCGTGTGTGTTACTAGTACATCAATCCTTTCTGTGGAAGAATGAGATAGGACAGGGTAAAAGAATTTGGCTTGATGGAAAAAGAATTCCCACGAGTGATTACTTGGTGGTCACCTGCATACAGAAAGCAGTTCAGCCCGCTATCCCCCATGATTTATGAGAAAATATTGTGATAAAATGGGTGCCATGGTGGTGCAGTGGGTAGTGCTGTTGCCTCGCAGTTGGGAGACCTGGGTTTGCTTCCCGGGTCCTCCCTGTGTGGAGTTTGCATGTTGTCCCTGTGTCTGCATGGGTTTCTTCTGGGTGTTCCAGTTTCCTCGCACAGTCCAAAGACATGCAGGTGAGGTGTATTGACGATTTTAAATTGTGTTTGTGGGCTGGCATTGGCATTGTTTCCTGCCTTGCGCCCTGTATTGGCTGGGATTGGCTCCAGCAGACCCCTGTGACCCTATAGTTAGGATATAACGGGATGGATATTGTGATAAAATTTAGAACAGACTGGAAGCTAAATGCTGAAGAGGGACTTTCACAAATAATTGTATTCTCATCTCTTTTTTCCTTTCTTTTGCTCCCGCTTGAAAGTTTATACTGTACAGGTATACTGATTTTTATTTTATTATAATAATACAGTGCAGTGGCTTCAGGTGCAGTTGCTGTAATTCGTAGGTAATATTGCCTGGGTCATACAAATAGTTGATATCAGCAGTAATGAAAATATGAAGACTAAATGGCACAGATATGGGCTAGTGAAGTGCAGTGCTGGGATTCACAAGGTTCACAGAGGTTTAGACGGACTGGCTTAAAGACACAAGCAGTGTGGTAAACTAGAGTGGCACAACAATTGGCTCAGTGAGTCACAAACAGGTCCAAACTGACTGGTACAAGCGCAGATGTTAGAAATGTCGAAATACAGTCATGAAGACAAGAGTTTGACACAAGAATCTGCCTAATGACATGGCAGGTTTAATAACGTTAAGGCAGACTGTCTCAAGTATAGTGTAAGTACAGCCTGCTGGCAAGCACACCTGCACAAGGTCACATGTTGAAGGCATTGGTGGAGCAGCGTAAAGACCAGCACAGCAAGGTGTAATATAAAGACTGGCCCAAGAGCAGGGGTATGAGATGCCAACGGGTTGCCATAAGAACAAGTGCTGTCAAGGGTAGACAGAAAGGTGTAAAAATAAGTGCAATGAAATGCAGACAGAGTAGTATAGGTCTTATGCAAGAAGTTTGACACAGATTGTCCCGGGGAGATGGAAGTCTGGGCATCTCTGCTCAAGCTGCTGCTCCCATGACCCGACCTCGGATAAGCAGAAGAGGATGGATGGATGGATGGACAGATTGGCCCAGTGATGGGAGTTAAATGTACAGACAGGCTGGCACAGGAACAAATACAAAAAGGTGAAATGAACTGGAATAAGGCTCAAGTACAGCGTTGCAGGTTTACATAAGGAGAAGTACCAGGAGCAAATAAGCTGGCACAAAAAAAGGTACAGTGGAGTGCTGACATAGCACAGAACATATGCAATATAATTAAGACAGGTTTGCTCAAGGATAACAACGTAATGTTGAATACAAGTAGGCTCAATGACAGCTGCGTTGAGGTAGAAACAGATGGGTAAAGATCATGTGTGGTAAGATTAAAAATGACTGGCATAAGGACAGGAGTATTAGATGTACACATGCTGGCGCAATGTTTGGTGTACAGAGGTGTAGAGAAGCTTTTATAGGGCAAATGTAATGAGATTAAGGTAGGCCAGCACAAGAACATGTTAAGTAAGGGGCCTGTCTGCTGCCACAGTCACAGATACAGGAACATGCTGACAGGGGCAAGTATAATGAGGTTAAGACAAGTTGGCACAAGGATACTGAATCATGCAGCGATGACCCTGAGATAGAAAGGGGTAAGTAGACAAGTGAGGAGGATCAATATTGACTGAACAGATTAAACTGAAGGCATATCAGGATTAATGACATTTCATAATTTCAAAAACATTTTCTGTGTTTCCTCAGATGTAATAAGAAGATAGCATATCTTGTGTAAATGTATGCTCTCTGATAATCTATACTGAGGATTTTTAATTGAACTTTCCACTTGGAAAATGCAGAGAAGACACAACCTCTCCCTTTCCACTGCATCCCTTTCCAGATACTGCACAACACTGTAACTACTAAAGAGCTCACCTCGGACAATCACTAAGCAGAGCAAACCTTTCTTCCTATTTCAGTCATACAATATTAGTGACCTAAAACAACATGGCCAGAAGCAACTCTTCTTTCTGTAATGCCCTATTTTAACATTTATCACTGCCACCGTGATGTGTCAGATGTGTCACCATCCAAGTGAGTTTGAGACGCACCGATATGGTTATCACTTTGAAAACAAGTTTGGAGAAAAACTCTCTCAGGATGAGAAAGGAAGGGAAGGACCCAGTGTGCTCAGGGGTTTCTCAGTTAAACTTCTTGTCTTTATAGTTTAGTTTTAGTCTATTCAAAATGAGATGATTGTGGGGAAATACAATTTACTTAGATATCTGGATCATGGAGATCATTACAAATTTTTCTACACTTGGGTATTCTAAATTCCGAGTACCTGCTTTTAAATTTGCCTTTCTTCAATGTTTCCACAATAACCACAGCACACCTTTTCTGCTGAGGAATATGCTGAATCATTCAAGTGTGTACATAAGTAAGCGTACGTCAAGTTTAAGGGGTGGAGCAACCATTATTATTGCTCACTTTTTGAACCAACTTTCCATTTGCTACTATTAGTCACAGTGTCCTCCTGCTAAGCGTGGCAGACTTTCATCTACTCCAGCTTAATTTTTCAGTGCACCTGCCTGTGTATCCTTCTACTGCACTGTGCCCAGTTTCTTGTTTTCTAAAAGAATCCGGTGGCATCACCTCAATGAGCTCTGCTCAAAGTGAGAAGCAATCTCTTTACTCGCAGGTTCTGTTGGATTTATGAGCTCCTCATTGTTTTCATGGAAAGACCGAGTCCAGCAGCCCTGTGCAAGAATGTCATTTTGAATTCTTGTATTTGTTATCTCATTATTTGCGTACTTCCCCGGCAGGACCATAGTTGAGTAATGAGACATAGTTTCATCAGTAAAATGAAAGTTTCATTGAACATCTTTTCTCTGCTTCACCACGACTGTTCAGTTCAGCACTTGCAGTTTTACTATACTACATCAGTCCTGTCTCACAATCAGTCCTACTCTCATTTGTAAACAACACCTTAAAAGTATTTGAACCCCGCCAACAGGACCAACTGTTCCTCCTTTGCTTTTGTACAAGATGACTATATCCTCAGCTTTGGAGGTGCACTGCAAATTCATTTCAAGAAGCATCACACTCAGCTGTAAACAGCTGAGCTTCCAGCAAAGATTAAGGTACAAAGACTCCTTCTTTATGTTTGAAAAGCACATGTAGACATGATTGTAACTACTCAAACAGCCATGAAAGAACAAAAATTTGGTCACTATTTAACTGCTGAGATTGCTCACTACACCTCTCAATTTCATGTTTTCAATTGGAAAGACTGGTTGAGAAGCTAAAACCACCAAGTCTCTAAGCAACAGCTTATCAAGTTGTACTAAAGGAGAACTCCTTTGGTACAGTGCAAAAGAAGGCTGCTGTGTAAACCAAAGGCCCCATGTTTTGCTGTTTTTGGGAAAACAAGCAACTGAAAGGGGTATTTTGCCTTTAGTTTGCCATTAGTTCATTCCTGAGCAGAGACATCTGCATGGTTAAACTTTATTTAAAGAACCTTCATATCAACACCCATGCAGAGATTTATTTTCCTGAGAGGCTAAGTAGAGTGATTCCTCTCTCCTAACTGTCCTTTTAATAAACTAGGGGCTCTGTGCCTCTGCCCCCTACTCGCTTCGCTCTCCCAACCCTGGGTTTGGTTTACCAGGTATGCAATTTAAAGAGATTACTATTTTCATGGGAATTGTTACATGAGCATTATTTTCACTTTTACTTTACTTGTTCTTTATTTCTGGCCCCGGGTGTGGTTAAATCTATTTCTCGCAGGATGTATAACGATGCTCAAGTTATGAAGGGGGAGGGGGAGCTGAATGTACACTAAGGAGAAGCGGTTGGATCATCTGCTGGCTTGTTGCTACTGCTACTGGCACGCTGCGTGTTCTGCTTGTGGCACAGCGCGTCGATCATTTAAAAGCCTGTACAGCAGCTGTCCTTTTGCCACTTCGCATCTCTGCCGCTCAGGGGTGGGGGGTGGGGGTGAACACACGCTAAGGAGAAGCGGTCAAATCATCTGCTGGCAAGCTACGTGTTCTGCTTGTCGCTTGTCATTGTTTTAAGAGCTGGGAGCACATGAAGTCTGTCTGCCAAAAGCATTCCAAATACTTCTAGGTTTGATGTCCGTGAACTTGTTTAAAATGTCGTCTCACTGCCTTGTCTTGCGTGATGTTAAAGTGTCTTTCGTCGGATGTCAAATTGTCTTCCAAGAAGATCACGTCTCGTCTCCCTAGTCTCCCTCCCAAGATTTTTTTTATAATGGAGAGATGAACTTGAGCATCTTCCAAGCCTTCCAAAGAGTACTGAAAAGGCACTCCAATAAAAACAGACTATAATGATCAGGGGTTTCAAAATTATTGGTCTAATCACAACCTCTCCTAGCTCTGTCATATATCTTAAAAGCCAAGAGCTCAATGTTAAATCGGTGGGCATTAGTTCAGTGTCAACAGCCTTGTACTGAAACTATGACAAATTCTTCTTTGAGAAATTCCAGGAAGTGCTCATTTCATTTTTGGAAGTAAAAGCTTGCCACAAAGGTTGGCTTTATTATCGAAATTTAAATTATTTTAAGTATGATTTTAGTTTTTGTCATTTGGTTTAAATGTTGGGTTCAGTTAGATCTTTTGGAATTTTTGACCTCACCTTGTTATAAAGCAACATTTTTGACTGTTCATTAAGCTTTTTACATTTCATGGTCATCCTCTGTGATCTCTTATTAAGAGTAAGAGTTTAAACTCTTACTCCATCCAGAGCTAATACCTCAAACATGGTACCTGTTGTGGACAATAAATACAGTACAGTAACCTTAGCAGAAATTCAATAACCATTTACTGCTCAGATTCAAAGCAGGTTGCTCATTCCAATCAAACTCCTCCAGGGACTGTATGTCCATCACTATGCACATGTATGTTGAATTGGTCCAGGAAGACCCCAGCAACAGTAGGTGGCACCCTTTCAAGTACAAACACTATTGTCAGCAAGAAGACCAAACATGCTCAATATCTGTTAATCACGTAAAAGTAATCATCAGTCAAATTTACTTCTATGCAACTCAAAGTCAAAGGCATCATTCATTTTAACTGGTATAAACTCCAGATGTATGGTACCCAGCCGAGGATGACTGAGTATCCTCACACTCATCAAGAAGTCTTATATCAGACCTAATACTGTACATACTGTAGATGTGAGACTGACTACAGGCTCTAATCTCCAGGAGCTTTAACTCCTACCCCAGACACATAAGCATAATGATACTTTATATCCAAAATGTTTGTTTTAACGTCCAAGTGCTATTGCTTCCAAATCTGTCATTCTCAAGTCAAATACTGCATAGTCATTCCACCAACAGCTACCCCTACCCCTTCCAAGAGGTAAGATCACACAGTGGGTTTAGATGCTAGAGTTCTAGTTCACACTAATACAAATAAGTTTAAAAATACATATGTTTTTACTTGTTTGGCATTTTAGACTATTGAAAATATATTATATCAAACATTCACTCCCCAGTGTTTAAATATAACAATGCTGGTGTTGTATCTCAGCCAGGGTTTCTCCTCTGGCTGGGGTTGAAATTTTTATTTTGTCTTTTTTCTTCTATTTTAAGACATTGTGGTATGTTAATGTTATTTTTGTCTGCTTTGGTTCCTGTGCCTGTGTTATAGTCCATGTATTTTGTGGATGGTCCCTCAAGAGGACCACCTCAGTTCCTGGCAGTTCATTTTGAATGTGCTAGGAAGTTTCTGCGTTTTCTTCTGTTTTACTGTACTCTTGTGATTTTGTCTGGATTCCTGACCATTTTGCTCAGTTTTTTTGACTTTGCCCTTTGGATTGCTCTTGCTGGTGACTGATTTTTTCCTTGTGTGTTTAGAACATTAGAACAATCTAGGTGAGTTTAGGCCATTCAGCTCAACAAACTTGCCAGTCCTACCCACTTAATTCTTCTAAAAAACATCAAGTCTAGTTTTGAAAGTCCCTACAAGTCACCCCGGGTTGGTGCTTTAGCATACTGTGTTAAAAACAGTCACTGATTACTTCTAAAAACCCCTATTGTGCTTCACTATTTGCAAGTTTATCCCAGTTAATATTTGGGTAAAGTTCCCCATGACTATAATGTCCCCCTGTAAACCTGCCGTTTTAATATTACTAAAAAAATGTGCCTTATGGAGCTTCATGTACTTACAAAGCATTTTTGTAATAATAAATCTTTTAGTTTATAAAGATTCTTCATGACCCTTTTTGAATCTAGCCGGGGTTTATGGCGGAATTTCCCCCCACTAGTGGAAGTGGTGTTAAGACTTAGGGCTTTGGGACCCCCAGTCATAACAGCTTGGTCTCACATAGCAGTTGTGGATAAAGAATATTGCACTTATCGAAAACACTGATATTTATAACGGTACACTTAGTTGATAAACTGTGCATGCCCAATAGTCAAGATTTACATGTTTTTGGCATTTCAATATGAACATCAAATCATTAGAAAACAATGTGAAAAAACACAAGTGTGGATGGAACATTTTAAAAACAAAAACAGCATTTTCACATTTATCTGTGTTAGTGTAGACCAACCCTGAGCCTGAGAGAGCTGCATACATCATCTGGTCATCAGGCCTTCACCAGCAAATATCACCCCATTCCTTCATTTCAAAAGTGGATTTTGATATTCCAATCTCAGGACAGTCCTAAAAGAGATTATAGTAGTTGAGGTTTTTTATTTTATTTAGTTTGTGTCTGCTTGATGGCTCCCAATTATGAAATTCATTATAAGAGTGGGTTATTAGATTTTTTCTTAATGATTCTTGAAGTAGTGTTATTAGTTTTAAAGTACACATTCTATAACAAAAGGTAACTTGAATATTTCCTTGATCATCAGCAGGTATAGATTTTATAGAGGATAGCACCATTTAAGCATCTTTTTACTTTGTAGGCCTATTATATCTTAGCAATTGTAGAGTGTATGCATATATTTTTTATTAAAAGTCCCTTTGATATCCATGAATTTTTATTTTTCTACTGTGACTAATTGAACACTCTCCTGATAATCTATAAACATAACTTTAACTAATATGGCCCTTCATATGTCTTAGTAATGGCTGAGGAATATAGAATAGGGAAAGAAGGATCCTGAATTTCTTTCTGATAATCCATTGGCATGAGGTTTACTTCTGAGGTTATGTATACATACAGTATATTTGAGAGAATGTGGACATTGCTTATCATAAATTTTCTTAAAATTCTGGTGGCTATTATACAGTTCAAGAGTTGAAATCCTTGACTTCATTGTGTATGTTCTATTGTTGCTGTTTTAAAGGGGTTAATTACATATCATCTTGAACATTGAATATTTTAATAAGTAGGCTATTTAAATAGTATTTATAGGCTTAGTGTTTAGAATGGGGGGCACTCCTATATCATTTCTAACTGAAAGTCTGTAGATTGTGATTGTATTATGATGCCTAATTGAACATTTAATCAATATGTACAAATTATGTCAACATAAAGGCTTCCTTTATACTTAATGCCTGCAGATTTTAAAAATGAATCTCTAGAAAGTCTTTTTAGACTTAGGGTATATATTTCTGGAGCTGTTGGATATACATTGGATATAATTATGGTTTTGATATTTGGGTGTCTTCTTGACGGTTTCTAAGAATGACTGTTTTGAGAGTGATTTATAGTTTTACAAGTTTCATTAAGAACAGCAGAGTTAACACCTGCACGCAGCAAAGGTCTTCATTTTCTGTCCAAATGTACTTGTCACTGCTCATGTTGCTTTTTGGTAAAATGGAGTTTATTTGATCAAACTACTCAGAGCTACAGAAATCATCATACAGAACAAGAAGCCCTTGTTTCCACAGCAACAGCCTTGCACCTCCTGAGTCCAAGCAGCAGGAGATTCTCTTCCTAGCAACCCAGCCACCCTTGTGCCGCTTGGCACGTATCCCATTCCAGCATCTTGATGGTATTGACAACAAACAGTACTTTTTTTTTTTTCTGGTTTCTAAAGCAAACAGACTGGTCACTGTGGTTTTCTTCTGTTTCTTCTGTTCATATAGTTCACCGTAGGCAGATTTTGTGTAATGCAGAGGATATAGTGACAATCAACTTACAACTTCATTTGTTATGTTTCTGATCTCCTTGTCTCTCTTCTATACAGTACAATATTCTTCAAATCTTTTAGGAGTATTTCTAATTTCCTTGTTTCATAGCAAAACTACAACATAATCCAACTCTTAAATGAAAACAGCAGATGAAGATACTAATCTTTTTATCTGCTTTGGACTTTGTTACACTTACTTTCCCTAGTATGTGTTTCTGGGGTGGTTTTGGCTCTGAAAAATAGCACCATCAACACTCTGAAAATATTCCTATCTTTACTCTATCCTAAAGTCTAACTGTCAACTCTCAGTTTACTGGAAGTTTACAGGAAGTTCACCTGCCAAATGACACATGCGATTCTTCAAGAAACATAATACTTTGCATAAAGGAGCACTTCAACAAAATTGTAAAAAATTATTTTTTACATTGGCTAATTTACCCATCACCATTCAGGTCATTTGGGGTGAAAATTGGACAAAATTGGAATGATTGGAGCATCATTACCATTCTTACAGATTACCTCTATAACTAGTTTACATTTTTCTGGCAGCAAACTAAAAATCTAGAAGACATAAAATATGAAACAACCTCCAAACACCTCTGTAAACAGATTGTAGCCATGGATGTTTTATTGCATCCTGGCTATGTGCTTCACATTGCTGCTTAATTCTTCCATGAAATCTTTCCAGGCTTGGGGCATAGATTCACCTCAGAAAGTCATTGCCAAACATCATTATTAACTTTATTGAATGTGGATGCCCAAGAGGTAAATTCATGTGTGTGTTCTGTAGACAACTAGACAATCGTCTTCTTTCAGCTGCTCCCATTAGGGGTTGCCACAGTAGATCATCTTTTTCCATATCTTCCTGTCCCCTGCATCTTGCTTCGTTACACCCATCACATACATGTCCTCTTTCACCACATTCATAAACCTTCTCTTAGGCCTTCCTCTTTTCCTCTTACCTGGCAGCTCCATCCTTAACCATCCTCAATCAATATACCTAGCATCTCTCTGCTGCACATGTCTAAACCAACACAGTCTCTGACTTTGTCTCCCAACTGTCCAACCTGAGCTGACCCGCTAATGTATTAATTTCTAATCCTGTCCATCTTTGTCACACCCAATGCAAATCTTAACATCTTTAACTCTACCATCTCCAGCTCTGTCTCCTAGTTTATAGTCAGTGCCACAGTCTCCAAACCATATAACATACTGTAGCTGATCTCACTAATGTCTTGTAGACCTTCCCTTTCACTCTTGCTGATAAATGTCAGTCACAAATTACTCCTGATACTCTTCTCCACCCTCTCCACCCTGCCTGTACTTTTTTCTTCACCTCTCTTCCATACTCTCTCTTACTCTGTACTATTGATCCCAAGTATTTAAAATCGCCCACCTTCACCCACTCTTCTCCATGTATCCTCACCATTCATCTGACATCCCTTCATTCATACACATGTATTCTGTCTGGTTCCTACTGACCTTTTTTCATCTCTACTTTAGAGCATATCTCCACCTCTCCAGGGTCTCCTCAACCTGCTCCGTACTCTTGCTACAGATAATAATGTCTTTCGCAAACCTCATAATACATGGGGACTCCTGTCTAATTTCCATTGAAAATAAGAAAGCTCAGAACTGATCCCTGATTTAATCTCATGGCTACCTTGAATGCATCCATTACTCCTATCACAGACTTCACCACTGTCACACTTCACTCATACATATCCTGTACCACATATTTTTTTTGCCACTCCTGATTTCCTCATACAGTTCTACAACTCCTTTCTAGGCATCTTGCCAGATGCTTCCTCTATGTCCACAAAGACACAATGCAACTCCTGCTGGCCTTCTCTAAACTTCTCCATCAACACCTTCAGAGCAAGGATGACATCTGTAGTGCTCTTTCCTGGTATGAAACCATACTGCTGCTCACTAATTATCACCTCGCTTCTTAGCCTAGCTTCCACTACTCTTTCCTATAATTTCATGCTATGGCTTATCAATTTTATCTCTTTGTAGTTACTACAGTTCTGCATATCTATCTTAATCTTAAATATGTGTACCAGTATACTTCTCCATTCCTCTGGCATCTTCTCACGTTCCAAGATGGCATTAAACAATTTGGTTAAAAACTCCACTGCTATCTCTCCTATCTGCTTCCATAGGTATGTCATCTGGACCAACTGCCTTTCCATTCTTCATCCTCTTACTTCCTCCTTCCTAACCTGTTGCACTTCCTGATTCACTGTCTCCCCATCATCCAACCTTCTCTCTCTCTCCAATTCTCTTCATTCATCAGCCTCTCAAAGTACTCTTTCCATCCGCTCAATGCTCTCTCCTTGCTTGTGAGTATGTTTCCATCTTTATCCTTTATCACCCTAACCTGCTGCACATCTCTCCCTGCTTGGTCTTTCTGTCTAGCCAGTCAGTACAGGTTCCTTTCTCCCTCCTTAGTGTTTAGTCTCTCATACAATTCATCATATGCCATTTTCTTTAGCCATTGACAACTCTCTCTTCAGCTTACACCTTATCTCCTTGTACTCCTGTCTACTTTCTGCATCTGTCTCACTATCCCAATTCTTCATCCACAACCTCTTCCTCCGTATATTCTGTTGTACCTCCCAATTCCACCCCTAGGTTTACTTTTCCTTCTTCCTCTGTCCAAGTGTCACACCAAGCACACTTCTTGCTGTCAACCTTACTACTTCTGCTGTAGTTGCCCTGCTATCTGGTAACTCTTCACTGCCACCCAGTGTCTGTCTTACCTCCTCCCTAAACACAACCTTACGGTCTTCCTTTTTCAACTTCCACCTTGGCTCTGTCCTTACTCTCCTCCTCTTCTTGATATCCAACATCATCCTACAGACCACAATCCTATGCTGCTTAACTACGCTTTCCCCTGCCACCACTTTGCTCCAATATCCTTCAGACTGACATAGGATGTAATCTACCTGTGTGCATCTTCTTCCTCTCTTATACGTCACCCTTACTTCATTGCTCTACTTAAAATATGCATTTACCACAGCCATGTCCTTCCTTTTTGCAAAATCCACTACCATTTGACTTTCGGCATCCCTCTCTTTCACACCATACTTACCTATTACCTCCTCATCTCCTCTGTTTCCTTCACCAACATGTCTAATGAAACCCCATCCAATCACCACTCTCTCTCCCTGGGGTACACTCTCCACCACTTTTTCAACACACTCCAGAAATCATGTTTCTCATCCATTGCACACCCAACTTTCAGGGTATAGGCACTAACAAAATTCATCATCACACCTTCAAATTCCAGCTCCATAAGCATCACTCTGTCCAACACTCTTTTCACGTCCAAAAGACTCTTGGCATATTATTCCTTCAGGATAATCCCTACCCAAATTCTCCTCTCATCCATACCATGGTAGAACAATTTGAACCTCCCTTCGATATACCTGGCCTTACTCTCCTTCCATCTTGTCTTCAGTGTTGCCTTCCCTCTCTCCTTCTCCTTCTTCGACCAACAGTAGCCCAATTTCGACCAGCACCCTGTTGATTAACAGTACTAGTGATGGCCGTTCTTAACCCAGGCCTCGATCGATCCAGTATGGAAATCTGTATTGTTGTCCTCATATTGATCTAGCAAAATTTTACAATGGAAGCCCTTCCTGGTGTAATCCTCCCCATTTATGCGGATTTGGGACCAGCACAAAGAAACACACTGGTTTGTGCCTCCCCAGTAGCTGAGTTGTAAACAACTAGACAATAATAACTAAAAAAGTTAACAGATCGCTTACATTCTTCTACTATGCAGCGGCTTGTTTCGTTATTTAGCAAATATTTTTCATGCTTCCACTAGAATTGTAATGCACATGTGTACATCAGTGATCTAGTGAGAGAAAGATTGAGGATGTGCGTAGTATGCATTCAAGTGACAAAAACTGAAAAGATGATATAGGCATGGATTAGTTTCAATCAGGATGAAGTTTTGTACAGGTGTAGTTTACTCATTCAAACAAAAATTTTATTACCATATCCTCAGCAAGAGTGACTCATTATGCATTAGAAAAATGTGATAACTTGGTTTGTGGTTGGACTCCGTCTTCTTTTATTGTTGTATATGCATTACATACCATTTAAATTGTAGCATGCAAGAGGCCTGCCTCTTTTAAAATGATAAGGCTTTTATAAAAATACAATATAGAGTAATCAGTTCTGTACAGATTTATTATTATTTGTACAAAGTATAACGGAACTCTTATGTCTGCAGTTCACCACAGCATGGCCACTCAGCATTAATCTCACTCTGTAGGCTATGTGAAATAACAACACACAACTTAATGGCTGAAAAGTAAGCACTGTTTAGGGAAAAATGATCATATGATTTTAGTATGCATCTATCTGCTATTACAAGCCATGGCAGAACATAACCACTGAAGAAACAGATAAGTAAAATAATGAGAAACATATCCTTACCTTGAGAAAATAGTACCAGAAATCTTTGATAAAATTTATGATTTCCAGTTTTACTTTTGTTTTAACAAGCATGCCTTCAGAAATGCGGAAGACGTATTTTTGGGTGTATTTCATATGTTTTCATGTTTTTTTTTTCACATTTGGAAAAAAAAAGAACAAGCAGTTTTTTTTTTAATTTATAAAATATTCTTCACTCTAGAACACAATTGTATTAATATATACCATGATTGTAAATAAATAACAATGACTTGAAAAATACCAAACATATCCTTTAACCTTTAGCCACATTCCCTTTATTTTACAACACTGATTGAGTCTTTTGTGGTACAATTTCTGTACATACTAGTCTGGCTAATCCTCTATCTCTGCCTTTTATTTTATGTTTATTATTCCTGTTGTGTTATGTTAATTCTTTTAACGTGTATTCTTGATCTTTTTCCAAATGAATCATTTATTTTAAACTAGCCAACCCGCGGCGTAGCATATGCTGCATAATTATCAACGTGAACAGTCAACGTGGCTTACAGCTGCATGTGGACTGTAGCACAGACCAAAGCGAGTGAGGATGTGTTTGGTGATGTGTTGGGGGGCGAAAACATGAGCAAGCAGTGTGTATGCCTCGAGGGCGAGGGTGGACACGGGAGGAGGGTGAGAGTTGGCGGGTGGGGCTCTGTCGTGCGTTCCCCATGACACAGGAGAAGGGTTAGAGTGAGTGGTCGGGGCTCTGTTGCGCGTTCCCTATGGTCTGGCGACTTGGTCGATTATATTTACAGTGGAAAATCGGTTTACGACCGATTCTTTTGGAAAGAATTATGGTCGTGAGCTGAAGTAATTTCCCCCATAGGATTGTATGTAAATACAATTAATCAGTTTCAGACTGTACGAACTGTATGTAAATATACAGTATATTTTTTTACAGTTTTTAAGCACAAATATAGTTAATTATACCATAGAATGCACAGCATAATAGTAAACTAAATGTAAAAACTTTGAATAACACTGAGAAAACCTTGAAAAACAGAGAAAACTAACACTGCAGGAGTTTGCGCTATAGCGCTACGAACTGCTCGCTAAAAACACTTTTTTTTAAAGAGTTTTAAGCACAGGGAAAAAAATAACATTTGAAAAATCTGTAATTTAATAAACAACCAAGAAAAGTAACATTGCAACAATGCATGCGCGCGCCTGTGTGTGTGTGTCTCTCTCTCGCACGCCTGTGTGTGTGTCTCTCTCTCACGCGCCTGTGTGTGTGTGTGTCTCTCTTTCCCGCACCTGTGTGTGTGCCTGTGTGTGTGTGTGTCTCTCTCATGTGGACTGTAGCACAGACGAAAGCGACTGAGGTTGTGTTTGGTGAGTTGTCGCGTGCGGGCACATGAGCAGGCAGTGCACATGCCTCAAGAGCGACGGTGGATGCAGGAGGAGGGTTACAGTTGGTGGGCGGGGCTCTGTTGTGCGTATCCCATGACGCGGGAGGAGGATTAGAGTTGGCGGGCGGGGCTCTGTCGAGCGTATCCCATGGTCTTAGAGTTGGAGGGCGTGGCTATCTGCCTTGCTTGAGCTTACTGTCTTGCGTGCCCTTAGTGAATTATATATATAGATGATTAATTAGTTAATTATTTGTTAATATGTTTTTATTGTTTAATTGCACATAATCAGGACCCACAAATCACCCTGGTGTGCACTCAATAAGGGCAGACACACAAATTCCTATTAAATACCTCCCTAAACTGCAGTCTAATCCTTGAGACATTGAGTTATTTTTTCTTTGTCTTGGTTACCCAGAATTGAGTTAGTCTGTCTTCCTTAACAGTAAATGCTTCTTATACTTTTGTCTTCTCATAAAGAAATGTATAGTTTATTGACGTTTAGGACTTTATCTTGTTGTTTGGGTTTCCTCCACTTAAGAATTTTGTAGTTTAGTATTTTAATTAGAATTATTGAGTTTTAGAGATCTGAATTTTGTTCTTTATTTTGAAGTGTTTCTAATTGAGCCATTGTGTTTATAATTATTTGGTGAGGCCTATTTCTATTTGTAATTGAAGATTTATAGATTTTTATTTTTGTTTCCTTCCTTTTTGTGTAATTCCTCTTGTGTACTTAATTAAGACATATTGCATATTATAGTCAACAAGGCAATATATATTTTTATTGGTTTTGCTGTTTTTATAGAGGTGAGAAATTATTATCATTAATTCAACATACGTAGTTAAGAATGGATTCACTGTGAGATTAAAGACACATGAGCTGTTTAGTAGACAGAGTAATGGATGGGTGAATGAATAGACTACATCCATTAGTGGAGGAGTGAGTGAATGTACAGATAGGTATAGATAAATAAACAGAAAAAAGAAATGACAGAAAGACATTCATTTTTGTCAGTCCCCTAAAGCGTAACCTACATGATGATGCTTTGCAACACAAAACACAAATTTGAACAAAAATGTTTACTTCTCTCTCTCTCTCAGCCAGTAAACAGTGTTGGCCAGCAAGGAGTGTGGAGTCACGATGAGGTAGGAACAGCTCGCCGGTTCAGGAGAGATCTCCGTGACTCACTGCCGTATGAAGCTGAGATGATGGCATATCCAGCAGCTGAGATGCAGCCACGCTTACGCAATGACATCTACCAGCAAGGTGACAACTGGGACCAGAGGCTTGGTCTAGCCCTTCAACAGATGGTGGAGGATGGTAGAAGGCGGAATCAGGAAGCTGCCTATTTGGCAAACATGCTTCGTCTTCTCAGTGAAGTGGGGCAGGAAGGGTATGTGTCTCCAATAAAATCCTCCAAAGAACCAAGTCTGGCTATGGGTGATTTCCAAGGTCAGTACCCATCCGATTATGATGAAACTGGGGTTCCCAACAACATGGTGAAGCCTCAAGGAGGTTGGCAGAATCTCCTGGATCCCCAGCTTGCTCAGGCCCTGCTGAATCACTACAGACAACAACGCCTTTATGAGACCAGTCTGGGACCAGCATCTCGACTCAGCCTTCAAGATGCAGAGGGGGAAGCCCCTGAGGAAAATGAAGATGAAACTCTGAGGTAAAAGATACAAGGAAATGGAGTAGTTTGGGTAGTGCATAACAGGAAGGAACTTCCCTCAATCCTAAAAAGAAAAAAGTAATAGAGCCCCAAAAGATGAAAGGGCTCAGGTTGGTTCAAATAGTGAATCATAGTTTACTTTGGGTTCATCAGCTTATTGCATGGTATTCTTGTATGTTCTGGACACAGAAATGATTGTAACTGCATTGTATTGGAAGTAAGCAAGTACCCAGCTGTAATAAATAAGTTAAAAGTTTGTTTACTGGACTACATTTTAAAATCTATTTAACTTTACTTTGACTTTGATTTTAAAAGTGTTTTAGGCCTAGTTCATCTGGAGCAGTTCTTTCAGACTCTGGAGTTATTTCCTTGTAATCCAGTTTATTCAGGTAGATTTGAACACACCAATCACACTTGGGTAATGTACCAAAAAGACTGGACCAAGAGTGTTTAGAAACTGTGGTTTTGGTGTGGTACCAATCAAACTCAGGAGCAGTTCATGTGAGGTATAAATATGATCCAACACTGGGACTGATTTAACTACAAGAAAAGCTATGCATTATGAGCAGCATTTGTGCATGTTATGGTAGTTATGCTATGCGATTTCTGCATATAAAGAATTACACACATATGTACAAATGTAATACAATACACATAAAACAGCACAATTAAATGGCAATTAAATTCAGCACTGTACCCGATTCAGGCTCAGAGCATCTCTATCTTACTTGCAAACATCATATTAAAAAAAGTACAAATTAACTTATGATCGATCCAATCAAACCACATACATAAGTGATAAGAAATGAATAACAGTATCCCATACATCTGATGATCAAAGACCCTAACCTAGAATGACTGCATACAGATGGAGTGTCCTCTCAAATATAATCATCTTTGGGCACGATGCAAAACCCAGAAGGCACATTAACTTTGATTCTATGTAATAAATGTTGATCAGACATTCCAAAATGGACATTATTAACACATATTTATTTATAGGCCTAAAGACAATGGACATGTGACTTGATATAAACTCAATAGAGGTTACATTCATTTAGTAGACTAGTGGACAGTACACATGCAAAATCATACAGGGAAATGAAACTCAACTGAAATACCTTCTGTCTAAAAGCATATCATTGTATGACTCCAGCACAGCCTACCAGCTTCAGCAGAATCGCCTATGTGAAATGTGCCCTTTTTTATAGCATTTAAAAGAGTGCATAATTATTATAGTTATTAGTCTAGTTCAAGTTATTCAGTTTTGTTTAGGAAAAAAAAAATCACATAATTATATGTGGCCATATACAGATGCATCTGTTGTCGACCATTCATGGTGATTTTTACCAGGAAAAATTACTGTTGTCCAAAGAAAGATGTTCATGACACAACCATGGGGCGTTCGCCATTAGGATTGGTTCACTTGAATATGTGCTGTGTGAAATGCAACCAAGTCAACTGGAGACTAAAACAACTAATAAATCATCTTCTGATTTAACACAAAAGCAAATGAACTATGAGTGTGAAAATGCCTCTAACTCCCTAAACCAGGCAAAATTGAGCTTGGCAAGTGTATTGGACCATACACTTCATCTTTTTGTCATGCCTAGAAGAGTTCAGTATATTGCTTTTTACCCTTAAACACTGTATCTCCTTCTCAGGTCTGACAATTGTTATTTTCATGCCAGTTGTGCAGCTTTTCAAATTAATATTCTATAAAAAATTATGCCTCTGTGCCATATACAGTATTTCACACAACACCAATGAGGTAAACAGCTCTGTCCTACTATTAATCTTTAAAATTCAATTTCATGGAATGAAGAGGTAGAACACATTGATTAATAATGCATAGTTTGTACATGATGCACTGAATAAAAGAGAAAAAGATCTATCACCACAGTGTAAATTAGAATTTAAGCATTTGATTTGGTGGCATAGTTGTTAATAGTCCTGCCTAGCGGCTCCAAAAAGAAAAAAAAAAAAGATTCTTAACAGTTTTCTCATGTTATTCAATTGACTGTCACAGGATAACTAAAGCTTTTACAACAGAAAGTCTAATGACACCATGTTTTATGAACTACACTGTACTGCATTTTTCATTGTAATATCTATAACCTAGATCTTCCAGAAGAGGTTTTGGTTACTGATTAATACTGAATAGATAAGATGATCAATCAAAATGATTTTACTACAGTTCTATTTCACTGTACATATTAGTGATCTTACAGTTTTAAAATATCACAAGAATTTTGCTACTCTTTTTCCTCTGCACTGCTCTATGCCTGACTTCAATCACTTATGCTAAAACAATGTTAATAATATTTTATTACTGTGTTGTGCTACAGTGGTAAGGACTGATGTCGCACAGATCCAGAGTCCTGGGTGTGAATCCTGGCCAGTGTCAGTGAGAGCTTTGCCCAGCCACTTTGATTTTCTCCCAAATCCTGAAGTATATAGTCAGATGGTGACTTGGTGTGTCTGAGTGTGTCCTGCATTGGGCTTGTAGCCTGTCCATAAATGTATTCTGCTCATTCTGCCCAATTTTGGCAGGGTAGACTAAGGGATCTTGTGATTGTGAACGAAAATAAGTGAGTTCAATGGATGAATTACATGACAATAATTAGTAGCAGCTATTACTCATCTGACATTCTCTGGAAGAGAAGTACCACATAATCACCAGCCTAATGCAGTAAACACATTTGCTGAAGCAGTGGCACTTCCTGCTTGTGAGGCAGAGCCAGGAAAGATGCTAATCTCGAGGTTAGCTATTTACATTCTCTGGACACTACAGAGACAGAGCAACAAACATTTTACTTTCTTTAACACGTTCTCTACCTTTATGTTTCTTCTTCATACTCTCTTCGTTTTCCTGTTTTAATTTGTTTTGAAGAAAAAATAGAGTACATTATTGTTCTTCAATATGCCTTAATTAGAAATACAGATTGTTTTTTCATTGACAGTAAGCAACTTGTATTTTAAGACAGTAATATAAATGGTATTAACAAAAGAATACAAACTTTTGGTGGTAGCTAAAATGTTATGTCTGTGCATTAACTCACAGAATGGCATGTGTCTGTAAAGAGGAAATTAAGAAGTTTAAACCTGGTCTGGTCTAGTGTGTGAAATTCTCTAAGAAAAAGAACATAATTATTGGGTTATTAGAAAAAGGCATTTGTTTATATACTGGAGGATTTCACACATTTCGTCTTCTCTCTGCTATTTCAGATATCTGCTTGGGCGCATCTTGGCTGGCATGACTGAAGGTGGACAGCAGCTTTCCCGTTTGTCCAAGCAGGATTTAGCTTCCATTACTGGAGGCAGCAAGCTCGACCACCAACCAGGCCTTAAGAGGTCCCGACGCTCACTTGATGATGGAAGCGACATTTCAGACAAGACGAACCTGCTGCGGGTAAAAAGGCTAGACGACACAGACGAGGAGACAGAAATCACAAGCGAAGATCCCCGGAACCTGCAAGATGGTGCATATCATGCTGTTCAGGCAGGCCTACAACGCATGAAACGAATTGACACAGAGCAGAACGGGAAGCCAATCCGGAGGCGTCGCTATGTTGGTTATGACCCTGATGAGCTGGCTGAACGCATTTTGAAATATTTACCAGACTAAACAGATACCAGTGGAAATCTGCGAGGGGGCTCACCATTCGGGGGGATGATTTTAAACTGGATAATGCATCTGAAAATATGTGACCCCAGCAAACATGCTCTATAATGCCTTGTGAAACCATCCACTCCTCATTGTGTAGTCATCTCACCCCTTAGAGCACCTTCCATTTAATCATTGTAGCTTCATCTCATAGCAGCCTTAGTGCAGATAATGAGCCAGGTTTTGTAATAAAAAAATATCTACCTTTCCTACTCCATTGAAACAAATGTCCAATTGTCCAAAAAACGTACAAACTGCTGAGATTCCTGTACTTTAATATTCTTTTCTTTAATTTTCTGACTTTTTAGTCCACATTTCCTGCAGGTGATGATCTTGATAGGAGACATACATTGAACAAGTTGCAATAGTACATGCCACTTTCTTGTAAGGAGTGGGGTTACCTAGCACGTTGCCTGCAGAAGGGAGTCATCTTAATTAGTCCCTGATAATGCTCTTACTTGCTTGAAGCTAGGAGGCTTAGTCCAGTTTGAAACTGAATTTCTCTTCCATTGTTCAACCATAACTCAGCTGAAATATCATAAAATAATAAGAATTTACCATTTAAAGATTCACCAGTGTTACATATTCAGCTTTGTGACCAGCTTCATCTGGTTCATGGAAAGGAAATAATGGAAGGCACTTTATCTGTTATGGACTGGTTGATCATTCTCCTGTAACAGTCCTAGTCCAATTGAAACCAGGTCAGCATAAAAGCCACTGGGCAAGACCTAAGGAGATTTTAATTTCCAGGGACACCCTCCGACTGCATCGATGATTCATAAATATGTATGCAGAGTCTTACATCTTTAAACATTAAACTTAACTTTAATTATAAAGCTAAAGTATAGTGCAAACATTAATATAAAAATACATTGCACACTCCAATAACCACATCATTGTCCTTAGTTCCTATTCTTATAGCCCATATTGTAATTTGTGATAAAAGGATGCAATTGAGAGCTCCAGCCAATTGAGTGAGGATTTCCAAGAGTATTTTTACTCCCAGGATTTGCAGACCTTGACTTGAATCCTTTCAAATGGACAGCATCTAGTCTCTGAGTGGAAGTATGGAACAGGACTGTGATCCCATCCTTGAAGCATACTGTACATTAATCCCCTCAGACAGGAAAAGGCAGGCTTCACCTTTTTCTATCCAGAAGCTGAGACATTTTAAACACCTCCTGTTGCTGTCTCTATTAGGCTAGACAACTTATTTTGTCTCAATAAAATAAGAACACGTTCTCTACTTGAACTAATATTATATTGTCCAGTTTAGGGACAGGCAGCCTTTAGTTATGCAGGCCGCTATTAACGTCCAGAACAACAAGAATAGTTGAATTGCTTTCTAAATACAAGAGAAATTAAACCAGACCAGATATAACTTATCTCTGGATGATTGTGCTGTCATTTGGATGGCTACTGGATGTGGCATACAGTCGTATCCTCAAGCCATTATATTGTGAGCCAATGGGTAGATCATCTTGCTCTTTGCTCATGGTTAGCTGATCCTATTGGTTTGAGGTACATCACAATATAACTGCCCCTTACTCTCCAGCCACCTGTATGTGTTGAATCAATTTAGACAATCAATTCCCTTTACCAAAGACATGCCCAAAGCATTTCCGTTCCTGCCAGGGTTTTCTTTTGGACTCAAAAGACATCACTAACAGATATACCTCCAACTTTACCAGGTCATTCCCCATTTCTTTATACTTATAAAGACAAATTAACACAGTTGTTGAATTTATGTGTGGATTGTCACAGTCCAAAATTTGAAAAACTGGCTTCATGCATTCAGGACTATCTTTTAAAATCTCTGAATAAATAGGATGGACTGGCCAGTGGAAACTGCAATGATTAAAATGACCATGCTTTCTCTTTAAATGTGCAGTTTGTCCAGAACCGTGTGCTCTAGCTTAGCACACCAGATGTGATTTGAGCCAGGCGGCAACAATTTGTGTAAATGTTATGGGCGCCTCTGAGACAGGCATGATCTGAGGTTATTCCAACTTTGAATGTCTCATACTTGTGCTTAGCGTCTGCCACAGAGGCCACTAGCAATGTAAGACGTATTCTGCTATGCTGCAAACCATGTTGCTTGTGAAGGGAGTGGAGTGAAGACCCGATGTAATGTGGCTATTTATGTTGTGTGTTTGTGCCACCTGAAAATACCACTCACCTATGAAACACTGGTTTTAAAAAGGGACAAAGTTTATTTCTAGATGCCTGAGTTGTTTTTAATTAGTAGTACTTAAATTAAAAACTGATTTTGGCTAAAATAAGTGCAAATAATTATTGGAGAAAAAATTTCATGACAAGAATTTTTCTTCACATCTTTTACAAAAAACTGAATGTTCAATTAGTCCATGATGGAGCACTGCTTGTATGTCACTGACATTAGTAGTCAGAGTCAGGTTAAATATCCATAGAACATTAGTTGTTAATCTTTAGCTAACAGAATTTGAGGTAGGATTTAGAAAATAAAGTTTGGAATATAGGTAGACATCCAACTGGTGGTTGGCAGTTCATGTTGTAGGCAGTGCCATTTTAACTATGAAACAAACTTAGTTGCTCAGGGTAGGATTAGCTCACTTGAATAAAAGATAAATGGTACATTGACCTAAAATGTAGTTGGACCAGCAAGCAGGGAAATGAGGCTCAACAGATGGGAACCACATTAAATTTTGTGATTTTTAGAAATGGAAGATTTGTGATTAAGTTTTGATCCATAGAGTATTGGAAATAATTCAAAGAGAACTGTGGGTGTGTAACACTGTAAAAAACACTGGTGGATTTTCACCATTTCTTCAGAGTTCTTACTCTACCGGTTCTTTTGAACATAGGTAATCTGAAATGCTGCCCCTTTAAATGCTCAGAACAAGACACACCATAAGTTGAAAGCAACTAGAAATAAACCCCTGGCTCTTTTTTCCTGGCTCACCACAAAATGTTTCATGTTATTTTGTTGAATTGTGATTTTCTGTGTCAATAAAGTATATCAAGTATTTTATCGCAGAGCAAGTCATCTTACTTTCTTTTTCCCTGCAAAATAAAAAAATAGCCTTCTAATCAAAGTATGGGAGTGTGTATGGTCATTCAGCACAATAATGTGGTGTCCCTGAATGCTAACATGCAGGGGTGGGCAAAAGTAGGTTTACAGTTGTAAGTACGTTAGGCCAGCAATATGAGCACTTATGAGATTGTAACAAAGTGCATTATGACATTGTGACATTCTTTGAGTTAATAAAATTAATAAAGCTATTGAGTTAATAAAGCTATTGCCATAATCATAACCTGCATGTCTTGTTCCATATGAACAACTGTAAACCTATAATGGTGTACTTTTCCCCACCCCTGTATATTGTTCTTGTCTCCAGCAGGGATTGTTGATTCCATGAACGGACTAGATCCAATGCTGAGAAATGCATTGTGGAAAGGTACATCTGCTAACATTATTGCCTCAAAAGCATAAAAAAAATCATGAAATAAATAGTTTTATACTTAGCTTGTCTTAAACAATCATTGAGATCATAATCCAGGTTAGGCTATGCTATGATAACAATATGGAAAACTCAAAAGAGATGAACACAGCAGTAAAGCGGAGGTGCTCTTGATGCTCCAGATGTTATCTTCTGCAGGTGCTGTTGGTGTATGGAGAAGTTTGGAGGGTGGAAGATTATTGAGGTCAGGCATTCAAAAGGCACAGGATTATGGAAGTCAGTGTTTGTACTCCAGTTTATCTGGGGTCCACTGGGGTTTTCAAGTACAAGTGTATGGTAACATTTTTAATAACTTTAAGCTAAAATTGTTTTTCTACTATAAATCAATTAGTTATTAACTAGGACCTTTGCCACACTTACCCCCTTATTCTAAATATAGTTGGTAACAATGAATTTTCTAGGCATATCTCCTGGCAGAGATCATGAAATACATTTCTTACAGACTGATAAAGCACAATATTGAAAACAATAAGAAAGAATGTAAAGATGTATAATATAAAAAAGGAAAAGCAAACAATATAACATAATAATGATGCCACAACCCTCACAGGTTTGACTATGATATTGATTTTTATTTTGTTCAAACATTTTTCTTGTTATTTGATTACATTTTTATGTATTCCTTTGTCTACAGAAGTTTCAGTTTCATTTTAATTTTGAATTGTAGCCTAAGCATTATTTTTATTGTTTAGAATTCAACATGCTTATCCTCATTTTGTGGATTTCCTTTGGTACCGGTGGCCATTTTGTGCCTAGCACTTACCCATAGCTAACATGTGACACAAGGAAGTTGTGCATCATAAAATCATGATGTACAGGAGAAGGTATTTAACACATCAACATGCTCCTGCCGTTGTCTAAGATTATGGATTCCTGTTGTCTTTCTATCATATTTTACAGTACAATTTCTGTAATTTAACCAAGAGAACAGATGTGGTTAAAGTAAAAATAAACGGGTTGAATACTGGGAGATCAAGAATGCATCATCAAAAATCAAGTCTTGACACAAGAATCAGAATTGAAAATATATTTGATAAGATTTCTTTAACCTCTCTCTTTCTCTTCAGTACCAGGGCATTATCTCATTGTCCTCAAGTCTAATAGTTTCCCAATGGAAGAATCCTGAATCTGTCACTTTCTTGGTCTGCAAGTCCTCTTTTTACATCTTTGCTTTATTAGAACTGTTAGCCTTTGCTTATTAATGGGGTACCTGTGCATACTATTAGTAAATGGGAACTATCTAACTATCTCCATAATCAAGTCATGGCTGACAGCAAACCCCTGATTTCAATTTGACACTTTTCTAATAGATTTCTTTCCTCAGCTGGGCATGTGGATCTCTGGGCCCTGTCAGTTCCATCAGTCCCAATTTAAAATTCACTGCTTAAATAGCTCCAGGGTGGGGTTGGTTTTGGGTGGGTTTCTTCAATTTGTACATGAAATCAATTTCCTAGTTTTTTGTTGTCTTTCCATTTGTTTTGACATCAATAAAAAATAATGAAAAAACAATTAAAAATAACAGAAACAAAGACGGTTAGCAAGGTGATTGTTAAATAAAGGAAATAGCAAAGACTTTGCTTTTGATTTGAATCAGTTAACAGATATGGACTTGTGGTGAATTTTTTATCCCGTCATCTCATTGATAGTTCAGAACCTAAAACCTAAAAATAATGGGAGCTTAGAAATGGCTGAGGGAACGTTCCACAACATTTCATAACTAAAAAACGTAGCTCAAAGTGAAAAAACTAATGTCATCACCAAACTCACTGGGATAGAAAACCTCCAAGTCAAACTGTGAATTCACACCAAAAGGAAAAAATAAACTAAGACAAAATATTCAACACTTTCATGTTGCTAGTTAGCGTTTTCTCAAAGGTTTTAGGGTTGCATCTTTTTTCATTAACAATTTTGACTATGAGTTTGGTTAACTTTTTGGGATTTGGTATTTAGCTAATTTATTTCTTTTCTTTTTTTTTTTTCTGGTTTCTGACAATTGCCTGTTTAAAGGTTTCTGAATCAATCCTCCTTTTCCTGGCCTGTTAAAAAATGCTGTCTTTCCTTCACAGCATTGAAATTGAGAACTAGAAATAAAAATATATTGTACAGTATGTGAAAGAGTAATATTACATCAGCTGGTCTGGTATAGGATAGAAAAGCTAACTTGAATATGCAGACCACAATGACATACTGAATAATGATTTAACTTGACCACTGCCTCAACCCCACTCCCAAACTCAAGTTCCCTAATATAAATTTGGCCATTCAGATTACATGGAAGGGAGCAGGTGATGAACCAACTGCTTTTGAAGCAGATGTGCCTACAGTCTTTATGAAACACAAACCAAACATAATGGGCTCCATGATCTTGTGAGTTTTGTAATCTTTCTTTGCATCTAATATTTAAAATCAATTCATATCAACATTCTGAGGCAGTAGTAAGTGTTGTCGACTAATAACTCAAAAGTACTGCCCTTCTACTCCTATTTTCCTTCCACATCACAAACACATATGGCACCATTTCAGTGCTTATTTTGGATGGGGCTTCATGAGTCCTTACATTTACATACATTTTCATTGAAATTGCAGTGCTAAAATTGGTATCCGATTGCACATCTTCTAGTATTTGGGTATGCCAGTCTTGCCTATTGTCTTGCATGTCAAAATATGTGACTGCGTGCCAACCAGCACAGTTCTGTGCACCCTACTGTACTGCTTGACAGAGCCAGTGATGTATGAAGAGTTAGCAGGCATGGCAAGTTCAGCCACAATATCTGCTTTCTTCTTTTCCACATGGTAGGTAAAACACAAGACATTAGACAGTCAAGCTTCCTTTTCTGAGCTTCCAAAACACCTGTTTGATATTCCTCCTTGCTGCATTCCACGCATTGTACTTCCTGATGAACATTCATTCGTTGTCAACTCTCATATTTGATTTTGTCAGAGCCAGTCGTGGACTAGTTAGAGTGAATTGCTGGGTATGCCACACTAGGTAACTGCTGCTCACGGGAGTGTGCCGTTGACTGCTTTTAACTCACCATGATTATATAAATAAAAAATACCACTGAAAATCACTGGAAAAGTCACGTAATGTGCCATAGCCATTAGAGAAACATAAATGCATATCAAAGTAGACATAAATCACACAAAATACAACTGTTGCACACAACTTTACTGGATAAATGCTGTTATTAACATCAACACAGAATTTTCAAGTTAACTTTTCTGCATGAAATACTTTGATGCGTAACTTATGGGCTCAGTCTTTAATATTTTCTGTCTTACCACTGCAGATCTGGGATGCTGCTGGAGTTAAATGTGCCAAAAAACTTTTAATAATGACCTTTCACTTATACAAAATAAGGCAAACAATTCAAAAGGACAAAATATACTTAATAAAAAAGAAATTGCACCTAGATTTTCCAGCTGGACGTCTTCAACGCTTGCAGTTGTGTGTTTGACAAGCTAAAGTCCATCCATCCATTCATTTTCCACCTCATGTATTATTCGAACAGCCGCCACTGCTGCCTCCTCTCGTCTTCGCGATATTTTTTTCCCTTTTATCATTTTTTACTTGAATAGACAAAGAGCACTGCTAAAGCTAAAACTCCCAACTTATTTCCGTTTCCGTCCTGCTTTTTCCCTTTGCATCCATCCACCTCCGCAGGACAACCCGCCAGCCCTCTGCGCGGGAAAACAACACATTCGCGCCTTCTTCCTTCGCCAAACTTTATTTAAATTTCCTGATGTGTCTGAACTTGGAAGTAACTGATACCTATTTATCTGCATATTCATCATACAAGCCCGGATCAAGACCTGCGCCTAGCACCTTAACAGAGAGCTGTTCATACTTAATGCAGCGCGAAGACATTAATGTAGAGCGGTATGTGTCGCGTGCGGTGTGCGAAGACTCGATCGCTTTACGAAGCGCGGTTACAGTCAAGCTCCCTTGGTCATTTCGGCACTTGGTGTCAACATCGTTTCATCGGGAGTGCCCTACCTCCTCCCCTTTTCGGCACGCGCAGACTCGATCGTTTCATCGTACCTTCTGTAGATTGGTTAAAACGACTTTTGTCGTCACGAACGTGCTGATGGTAGATTTGCCCCGTCACTATAGGTTGCGTGTAAGTGTTCGGTTAATCGGCGACTGAAAACTAGGGTGACGAGACCCAAACCGGTACACTAGTGTACCGTGAATATGTGTGTCAATTCATGTCCATGCACAATACCCATTAGGGCATTTGTTTAATGACGGCTTTGTCTCATCATCATCAGACAGGAATAACCTCAAAAACAAGCGCATATACTTTCACATCACTACACATTTTTTGAAATGGCATTTTAAATTTAAGAAACATTTGTAATGCTTCATTAAACATCTCAGCGCATTTAATACATTACATGCATGGGCAAAATCAGCGCATTTTAGAGTACATAAACATTCATTACTGCTTTTTGGACAAACCCGGTGTATTTGGATTGTTTTTAAAGGTCCATATTTAATGTTAATGTACTATATACTCTTACATGTAAAGAAGCCAGTGCGGTGCATTAAAATGATGCCATAGAGGGACCATTTTTGTTCCTAACAGAACCATCCTTATTAAGGTTCCAAAAAGAATCTTTATTTATTTAGATTTGTAATAGGCTTCATACATTACAAAAAATGGATCATAGATTTGTGAGATCTCAAGGGGTTCCTGATTTTAAAAGGTCACTCATAACAGCACAGTTTCAATTCAGGTTTTCATGATCTGCTTGTATCCTGATTATTAGCCTTATAAACGTTGAAAATGTGTTGTGTCCACATATTAGGACCTTTTTCAAAGGCCAGCTATACACGAAGAACCCTTCATAGACTGAAATGATCCTTTGCCAAGCAAGGCCGTATAAGCCTACCACGTAGCCCAGTAAAGTGTCATTGCTTTTGCAATCAGTGCTCAAAGTTTTGGTCTCATCCATTTGGTACTGGTTTGAGAAAAGGTGACGCATGCTGCAGCCCCTGATTAAAAACGCATTTTCTTCTCGGCATGGTCGATTTGTGAGCTACACGGCATGGGCTGGTATCATCCTCTCCATATTTTTTCCATGACAGATTGAAGCGCCTTGAGGCAACGCCCTAAATGACAGCTGTGATTGATAGGCGAACGAAGCACACAGTGTTGCTTTTCTTTTGTGCGATTGGTGGTTTGATGTCTGTGTCGACTGACTTTTACGTTTCCTGTACAAAACAAACTTTTTTAGATGGGTAACCTGTCAAAACCAGGACATATTATTTTTTTAGTTATTCCACGGTAGACCGGGACGCATAGCTGGAAATCGGGAGTGGCCCGGTCAAACCCACCTCTAAACATGTGAGGGCTGGGAATGTGTGTGGCCATGTTCAACTACGTTACTGGTTGACGCTTTCCCGGCAGCCATAGTGTAAAATAGATAAAACTCGTTTGCGCTGTGTGAGTCAGTAGCAGAAGGACCAGGTTTTAGTCGTCGCTACACCATTGTCCAGTCCCCAGAACCTGACAATGGATTAACGGGTAGATGGAGTGATTCTGCATAAAAGTAACAACGACAATAAAGCTAATTGCATCTGTTTCGTTTTTACACCCACTTTTTTGTTTTAGGGCTTTATGAGCCTCTCGGTGGAACAAACTCTCAATTACAAAACCACCAAGTCACCAATCCACATAGCACTACCTACTACAAATAAAGGCATAACCACAACAGGTATAGGTTTTCCTCAAACCTCTTTTCGCTTTTATTTATTTATTATTGGCAGCATTTTGGATGCTGGCTGTCATTTTCATCACCTACTTTTGATAGCACTTCATCAAGCTGGAGCTCTTTGTGGCAGTTTTGTCATCTTACTCTGCCACACTAGTTTTCTTTTTTTTTTACCTTAGACAAAACACAGAGTTACCTTTTGAAGATAATACAATATGCTACTAGCCGCGAATTATTGAAATTTTCTTTCAGGGAAAGGTACAGAATGAACACCTAGCGCTCCCGAGGCTGAGCTCACTCACTCACTCTCTGCTGCATGAGAATCAAACTTCCGCTGGTACTCTGGGGACGCGGCTCTGCAGGAGGAGGTTGCCAAGTACCAGTTGCCATAACAACAGCTCAGATTATGTAACTAGGATACGTAGAGATTTTTTTTCTCCCAATGCTGCTGAGATCTGGGAACGGGGCTGAGATATTGAGGCTGTTTTGTTTTCATCGGTGTCCAATCTGATGGAACGGAGAGAGAGGGAGAGAGAGAGAGAAAGAAAGAGGGCGAGATAAGGTTAGGTTTAAACAGAACACTATATCGATCGGGCATTTGTACAATTAAAGGAGGAAAACACAAAGGATTTTAAAGCATATGCTATTTGTAAAATAACATGTTGCTATGCCTCAGATCTTTGATGAAATGCCTCCGCTCACTCACTCTCTTAAAAATAATGGTTACTTAATGGCATTTTATGGTTCTTTACTGGGGTTCCTTGTATTGCTTGCTAAAGCACCATTTCATTCTGGGAAGGGTTCTCTGCATATGACGTTGGTTCTTTATGATTTGAAAAACGTCCTAATATGTATTAAAAATCTATAATGTTTTTAAAGTTACTTAAGACGTTAACGGCTTAAGAAAACCTGACCTTAGCCCATATTACTGTATGCAGCAAGAGTCCTTTTAAAATCACGAGTCATTGTCATTTCATAAATGTGTTACATTATTGTATTGCACCTGTTACTTGTCTAAATAAAGGTTCCTTCTGGAACCTTCGTGTTGATGGGTCTTTGGAGAACCAAATGTGGTTCCCCTATGGCATCGCTCTGAAGAACCATTTTGGCATCTAAATTTTTAACAGTGTAGAAGGTGGCTGCCTAAATTTCACCCCAGGCTCGGGCGACCTTAGCACGTCACGTGATCTTCATGCGCCGCCCTTGTGCGTTGTGTCTTTTAATTAGATGAGCGACAGCAACGTAAAGGTCGCATCAGGGATGCGGTCACGTCATTCTTATCGTTTCTTTCTGGCCAAAGGTATTCGAAAAAATAAACGTTAATTCAGTTAATTTTAGTTAAGTTATTTTTTGTATAGCGATCTTCACTGTGTGCTGACTCAGAACGCTGTGACAAATTCAAAATGCAAATTACTATAATGCATACATTTAAAGACAAAGATTTGTTTATACAAACGTACAAAGCAGTTCCAAAATGATCAACATAAATGGTACCTTACAATACTTATCCATTATTGTTGGGCTACTCATTGTCAAAACTATATAATCTATTTCCATGTAGTGGAGAGATAAAACGGATCCAAACCAAAAAACGCGGATTGTCTCAAAATGCATAGTTAATCAATTTAAGCAGAAATACTAGTTGATCATTCTCTCCAGTGTCAAGGGCTTCAGTTCCATCAAAATAGTTCCTTTGTTGTGATCCCAAAGGAGTTCTGGAGCTCATCACTTAAAACACAAAAATTTGGAGTCATCTTCGTAGTAAGCAGGGATGATAATCATCTGTTTAACTGGTTTCCAATTAAATATTTGGCATGTGAAGAATAGCAACTGAACTAGCCACCGTTCTGTATTAAAAGGAGTTACAAACAATTCGTTAAAATACATCTGCCTAGTAGGGCGTTATGAGGGAGTCAGTAACAGAGAAGCAATTACCAAGTAAGAGCACAAACAATTATAGATCGATCGGATAAAGCTTTATTTGTTCTAAGGATAAATTTAGCATTTATAGAAGCTCAAAGAATATTATAAAAAAAAAACAACAACCCTCAAATTTGCACAAAGGAACTGCTGATTTGGCCAAAGATATGTGATGTGAGTTTAGAAACAGCAGTCAACCTGACCTGCATGCTTTTGGGAAAAAGGTGCAACATCTGGAGAAAATTGCACACTAACACAGAAAGTAAGCTGGGCATCAAACTCAAATGTGTGGTATGTTGAGGTACTTTACTTAATCAGACATTTGGCATACAGTAATTGCATGTCTGTGTCTTGAACATCATGATCTGACTGCGCATTCTCTCACCTGTTCTCTAGAAATCCTGGTGCAACCACATCTCCTCTAGGTTTCAGGCAAATCTGTGAATCAAGCAAGAGAAAATGTCTGTTAGATACAAACTACATAAGACTCACTTTAATTATTCAACAGAAAAATTAGGTTCTTGAGGACCACAGTGGCTGCAGATTATCATTCTAACAGTTTACTTAATTTGTATCCCGTTTTTGCTGGTAATTAACGTCTTTTGAATTAATTGTAATTGCATTAACACAGCTACTGTACATTTTTATGTGTCTATCTGTCTATAAGCTAAATATAGTATATGTATATATCAGATACATAGACTGACACATATATACACGTTGTAAGTGTCACACAAGATGGATGGAAAACCCATCAGGGACTCGCGAAGATACTTACGCAGACGGGAACCCCTGATTAGACTGAAAGGCATTCCGGCCAAGACAGGAAAGGATATCACTCCTGGACGAGGCTTCCCTAATGGATGGATGGACATTACAACCAAGACAGAAGACTGTTACCTACCCAGGCAGGACGCCCCAGGCAAACGGACAGTCGTCCTGACCAGACGTACAGGGTGAGTCAAAATTATGTTAACACTAATGGATTATTTTTACCTTGACCACACCTATCTAGGTCAATGGATAGGTCATGGTGGACCATCGCCATGGCCTCCACACTCTACTTATTTGACACCCTGTGATTTCTGGTTATTGGGTATGGTGAAGGAGCATATTTATAGCAGCATAGTTTGTGATATCAATGACCTGAAGGACAGAATACGGACAGTGTTATGGCTTTAAATGGTACTGTTGCTTGTTGGTTTTTGTGTGTTGAACATGAGGGTGAACAGGTTGAGATATTCCTGTAAATCATCTTGCACATATTAAATAGGTTTTGTGAATAAATTGTTTCTGCCATTCAAACGTTAACATAATTTTATCTCACCCTGTATTTGTAGCACTTTCCCTGGCTGGGATAGAAGAGGAGGACAGGGAAGGACTGTCTCTGGAGGATGTTTATTCCCCACAGTCATTAGATGGCAGTAGCCTTCTATACTAGTGCCCATTCAGGAATTAGCATGGACGTGTGGGTGCCACAAGATGGCGCTGCATGGGGGTGTACTTCCTGTACTTCCGCAAGTACTCTTGGGTCCTACATAAAATGGACTGCACTGCCGTGTCCAGGCGAGTCGTTGTTGGGATTAAGGAAGGCAATAGTCAGCTGGCGAAGTGCAGTGTAGTGGAAAGAGGAGAGGTGATATAAGGTGTTTGACTTTTGTTTGTGCTTGTGTATACTGAAGTACTGTGGAATAAATACCCTTTCTTGAACCTGGGACTGCCTTGTGGGTTCGTGTTAGGGGCTCTATGGCACCCCCTTGCCTTCACAATGTATACACATACTGTACAAATAGTATGCATTGTATATATACTGAATGTATATATGTTACTTACATTATACTTGTAAGGTGATGTGTGCAAGAGGACAAATGTGGTAGAATGCAGAATGATTTTAAAAGGTTTTTCGTTTTGGAGAGAGTCAGCAGTAGGAAGCAGACACACACATTGGCACAGGGGTAAAGTGGGCACTGGGCAGAGACTGGCCATTCTTTTTTTTAACCATGGCAGGAGACACAGTGACAGTAATCACAGCTTCTCATAGCTGAGAATTCTGGGATATTAATGAGAGAAACCACTTCTTCCAGAACCAGAAAAGGAAGTCAAAAGTTTAACAACTTCGGAAAAGCAAGTATACAAAAGTCAATAAAGATATTGTTGTGTATTGTAGGTCTTGTTAGAAGCCTGCTAATGCATATCACTTTTGGAACCTGGACTTGAATTATACAGGATTCCTTCTTCAAAAATGATACTTTTGTAATCTGTCATTTACTCCTTGTTGCTTGTAGTGATACCTGAGAAGAGATGCCCACATAGAATAACAGTAAACATATCCAAAAAAAAAATAAAATCTGCAGCTACTTGTGTTGCATAATCCGTATGACAGATACAGTATCCAGTCATATGTTCACAAACTCCCAAACACGTGTATTTTGGCTAAAATATTGTTAAACTACTTCTGGAGAATCCTCTTGTGAGTGACTAGAGAGTGCTTTCAAATGGGTTCCAGCTTTTCAAGTGCAGAACATCCTCCTCCTTCATTCATTAGTCGCATTTCAACAGCAGTCAGTCTGTAAAACTGCACCAGTGAACTGACCTTCTGCTTCTTGAAGCACCTCACATGCACAAGTTGAGGCCTACTGTCCTGATAATGTCTTTATCCATCCATCCATCCATCCATTATCCAACCCGCTATATCCTAACCACAGGGTCACGGGGGTCTGCTGGAGCCAATCCCAGCCAACACAGGGCGCAAGGCAGGAAACAAACCCTGGGCAGGGCGCCAGCCCACTGCAGTAATGTCTTTACAGTATGTGCTTTTCTTTAACTTTAAATTTCTAATTGTGCTGCATTATCACATGAAGTGTTATGGTAGCCAATGAATGAGCTATTACAGGGCAAGAGTCCTGACCAGTAATGGGTGTGTTTCTAGTTTTCAATTCAAAATATGGATCTCACTTGAATGTCCTGCCATGCTGTTCATGGGACGATTTTCCAGAAGTGGTTCTTTTGCCAATATTTTAGGCAAAATACATGTTTCAAATGTTGTGAGCATATAACTGGATGTCGGACATGTGGATTATGCAAAATGAACATTAAAGCCAAATTATCTCAGGATTTTTTTATTACCATTCTCCATGCTGACAGTGCATTGCACCCACCATAAGACAAACCACCTGGATTGGGACCAGAGTGAAACGGGCAACAACTCAACACCACACTGGAACAGTTTGAGATTTTTTTTTTACGGTGGCTGGAGTGCCAATCCTGTCATCAACCCCATTTTCCCTGTAAATTGGAGTATTGCAGGGATGAATGCAGATTAACATCATACCCAGGATAAAGCAATTGCAGGTTAAACCTTGCTGAAGTGCCCAATGGAGTAGAGTCACTCCTGGCATTTATGGGATTTGAACTGGCAACATTTCGATTGCCAGCGCAGATCCCTTGCCTCAGGGCCAATACACTGCCTAGATATTATTAGAAAAGTTAATCTGTTAAATCATCCTCTTTACTGCCAGGAGAGGGAACCAGAGAGTCACCAGTCATATTTGTGCCTTTGTTGCCAAGGAAAATCAAGAAAATTCTTATCTACCAAAATATTCACTTTCTTGCTTTGGTGGTTCAGAGAGACCAAAATTAGACAAGATGACCTCTTTATTAAAGTAATGGGAGTTAAAGAGTCACAGGGCTCAACATATATGTTATACATTTGGAGACAGTCATGAATGAATTTGGCCTACATGTGGATGGGAACAAGTAGATGGGGTCATCGTTTCAGACATTTCTAAACCAATCAAATGGACAGTAAAGGCAAAGCACAAACCATGAGTGATGACTTACACAGAAAAGAGCAATGGTGCTCTTCTCAGTGTCATCTGACCAAATGACATGCAAAAACACCCCTGTTAAATATGTGTCATGTGTCAGAGAAGGCATTACACATGTTAAAAATAAACAAGGGAAAATCATTCTGTAAAATCAGATTTTACTTTGATATTCAAAGACAGCAGTGGACTAGTGGTAAAAGGGAATACAGTAATCCCTCGCTATATTGTGCTTTGACTTTCGCAGCTTCACTCTATTGTGGATTTTATATGTAAGCATATCTAAATATATAACACAGATTTTTCGCTGCTTTGCGGGTTTCTGTTGACAATGGGTCTTTCTACTTCTGGTACATGCTTCCTCAGTTGGTTTGCACAGTTGATTTCATACAAGGGACGCTATTGGCAAATGGCTGAGAAGCTACCCAATCAGAGCATACAGTTAAGTTCCTGTGTGCTGATTGGTTCAGCGATGTAGCGCCGAATTTGATTGCACTGCGTTAACCAGGAAGTCTCGCTCATTCAGCATCAACGTGTTTCGCTGTGTAAAGAGTTAACTTTTGTGCCCTTTTGTGTTTATCTTTGTGCATAGTCAAGCCATTCGTTATGGCTCCAAAACGAACTGTCTATCGTAATGGCTGTAACATATGTGATATTGGAGATGCTCAATATCTATAAAATAATATTTAGGTTTTACTTTATATAAGCAGTGTGCTTACATACATAATTTCAACGAATCTTACCTAATATGTAAAAGAATACAAAGGGTTTATGCTGTATAACTGTGCGGGAAATGTTTATAAGAGTGTGGGAGAGTTTATAAGAGCTTAAAATATATAAAAATAATCATATGAACATATGGTTTTTACTTTGCAGATTTTCATCTTTCACGGGGGGTTCTGGAACACAAACCCCACGATAAAGAAGGGATCACTGTAATGCATTGACGCTTGCTGCATTCAAAATTATGATGATATAAGAGCAAATATGAGTTTTAGAAAGTGGCAAGTTTTGTAAATGAAATGATGTGAACTCTACAGAGTGAATCTCAGCTAAATGGTGTGCTGCCGTCAGAGGTGGGTAGTAACGAGTTACATTTACTCCGCTACATTTACTTGAGTAACTTTTAGAAAAAATTGTACTTCTAAGAGTAGTTTTACTGCACCATACTTTTTACTTTTACTTGAGTACATTTGTGAAGAAGAAACGCTACTCTTACTCCACTACATTGAGCAACACTTGAATCGTTACTTTTTTTTTTCATTATAATGCTATATTTTTGCCAGAGAGAAGCTGCCAGTGGATCTACTGCATGACTGTTTCACCAATCAGATGTAGCAATAATAATCACAAGACCCAGTTTCACCAATCAGACGTAGCAACAATAATCACAAGACTCTGTTTCACCAATTAGACGTAGCAACAATAATCACAAGACTCCGTTTCACAAATCACACGTAGCCATGCAGTCACATGACCATGCACAAACTGTGGCAGCATAGCGGCACAAACTCCTCACAGACAGCGGACATGGAAAGAAAGAATACAAGTGGAACCTCGGTTTGAGAGCATAGTTTGTTCCGGAAACGTGCTCACAATCCAAAGCACTTGTATATCAAAGCGAATTTCCCCTTAAGAAATAATGGAAACTCAGATGATTCGTTCCACAACCCAAAACTACTCATATAAAAATGATTAATACAAAATATAAAGTAAAAACACATAAAACAAATTAACCTGCACTTTACCTTTGGAAAGAATCATGGACGGTGTGAGTGAGTTTCTAAGTAGAAGACATGCAGAAGAGCATCCCAAAGGAACTGCAGGCACCCAGTGCAGTAGCAGTTTTCCGTAAAAGCAAATCTGAAAAGATTGTGGTCATGCTATAAGCACCTGCTGTTGATGGGTGATACAAGGAACATTATAAATGCACAGGGCACAGTATTACTTGGCCACTAACCTGGCCATGACGCTGCCTGACTGCTGTGTCTGTGTATAGTGGAGTGGCAGATCCCGCTACAATAAATAACCACGCTGTTCCTGTTCCAAGCTGAATAAAGATGGTGTCGCTAAAGTATTGAGACTCAGCTTCGTATTTTGGGGTGCAAGACAGAGACTCACACGTCACAGCACACACACGTGGTCACAATGCTGTAGTAAACAGTATACGCTTGTACGGATGTTGACTATATGAGTGAGGCATGCCGACTGACGATTGCCCACAATCCTGCAGCAAGTGAGAGAAGAACCATTAGCTCAGTTGTGATCACATGACGCTCAGCAAAGCGTATACGGATTGCTCGTATTGAAAGATCTCGCTCGTTTATCAAATCAAAATTTATTAAAAATTTCAGCTTGTCTTGCAAAACACTCACATACCAAGTTACTTGCAATCCAAGGTTCCAGTGTACATGAGAGCCAACTCCTGCTGAAGCTTAACAATCACTTCACTGAGTGAAGAACAAGCACATTTTAACCAAACATGCACAGACACAGACAGTCAAGGTAAAGTGAGACTTCTTGTACGTGCACAAGCTGCTTTATTCTAATGTTATTTTCTATCAGCTGTGCTATTTGGAGGGCAAGTGAATATGCAGTATTATACTGCCAGTGTACAGTATATCTTGTCACCGTAAGTAGTTTGCCTGTTCAAACATACATGTTACCTACTGTAGGTATTGGCTTCAAAAACTTTGTTGTGAAAAACTGAGATTTGGAACTTTGTGTTATTCGTGCATCTTTATTTTGTAAATATGTTATTTATTTTTACTCATTTTTTATTTTATTATTTGGAAATTATTTTATATTTTGTCTGTCTTATTACATTTCTAAAAAATAAATCATTTATTATGATCGGCCAGTTACTCAGTACTTGAGTAGTCTTTTCACCAAATTCTTTTTTACTCATACTTGAGTGATTTTTTGGATGACTACTTTTTACTTCTATTTTAGTAATATTATTTTGAAGTAACACTACTCTTACTTGAGTACAATTTTTGGCTACTCTACCCACCTCTGGCTGCCATACCCATTTAAAAGGAGGTGAACATTTTGCTTTTGATAATGAAGAGCCACAAGATATATAGATCTTTGTAGTCAATACACCCACAGCGGTAAATGACCATGATACCAGCAGAACCACGGATCATGAATGAGGCTGCATGGTATGCAGTTTTTGACTGAATGTATAAATGAATAACTAAAGTAAGGGCTAACTCTAGCATTTCTGCTGCCCTAAGCTGGAAAATTTGGAATCGTCACTAGCAGACTTGTACATAGAAACTTGGAAGCACAAGAGAGAAGCCAAGACTGGGCAAAGCAAAAACATGGAGGGTTTAGGTACAAAAACAATGAATTTATAATTTGAGTAAACTACATTAGGAATGACATTTCAGAAATGATGCTGAAAATGGAATTGGGCTGTATTAGCAGGGTTTATATTTTGACATTTAACATTGTTGTAAAGGGAAATAAGAAGATCACATTTGTTTCACATTATAATAATAGATGACGATGTATAGGTCTCTACTTAAACAGCTAGCCAAGTAGGCACCTTACAATGGTGATGACAGTTTAGTTATAATCTTACCAAGGCAGCTCCACAGACACCCATACTTATTTTAAATTAATGAAACTTAATATAATCATAAAATTCATCAAAATTGAACTATAATTGTCATGTAAATACGTACCCCTGATTCCTAGTTAATATAATCTTGCATATGCAAATAAGTCAATACAACTATCCAATAAATGCACAGCTTCAGAGAGAGTGCGAGATATAGAGACAGGAGGTTGGACGGGAGGACGGACTATGAAGGACTTTTTTTAGCATGCCAAGTGTGAATCCTGTAGATGATGATGAAAGGCAGAAAATGATATTTGCCAGGTTTTAATATAAATCCATATAGGAGATGTTTAGGCAGTGTTTTTATTTAAATCAATCCTTAGCAAATGCATTCAAGAGCTCCATTCCTGTTGCCTTTTTTTGTCTAAATTTATGAAATTTCAGCACCCATGAAAACAAAACTAAACCTATGAACCTGCACCTGAAGAAAATAAAGAAATGAGAACTTTCCATGTAAAAAAGATCCCCTGAAAAGCTAAATGTGGTGCTTCCTGGAATATGGAAAATCATGAGTAGGTCATCAGATATTAAGACCAAGCTTTGCTAGTATGTGAAAATCATACAAATCAATACAATCAGAACAGTCCAAGGGTATGTCAATCAGAACCTGTATTGAGTTACCATGTATAATGAACAAAAACTGCCCCCCACCCCCCCAAAATTTTGCTGCAACTAGGTGACCACCTAGATTGCTCAAATGGTGTAGCTAGCCAGTGACTAAAGTAAGTTAAAATTACTGTCTAATAGTAAATGGCAAACATGTTATACCAGAATATACAATACATAGACTTCATTCCTAAATCAAAATGATTTTTAAGACATCTATTTTGAAATGTTACCATTAATGTTGCCTTACCAAATTCAGCATGTTTTGATAGCCGTCAAAACTTTGATTTGCTTGTGTTTTTCATTGTACTCTGAAAGTTTACAGTGCGTGGACTGGGGAATATTGGGGACGGGTCATTGGAAAGAACCCCTGAAGGTGTAGCCTTTTCTGCCATAGGTTTCGATGCTATCCACCAAGATTTCAAGGGTGTCTGCAGACATCTATTCTCATTCTGAACACCATGGAATGCCCGCTAGACTGAAACGTCACTAATATGGTAAAGAATTCTTTATTACTGGTGGGAGAAGCCAGAGAGAGTCAATCAGGCAAATGATTTACTGTAGGCCTGGAAGTGGGAGTCAGAGACACTTGCTCCTTTTTTCATGCTTCTCCCAGTGTTGGCTTAAGGTGTCTGGTGCTTTGTTTCAGTGGTTTGAGGGTAGCTGGGTTCTCAGGAATGCACAAGCACTAAAGACCTAAGAGTACACTTTACCTTTGGCATGGGGATTGAAGTCCTGTGGAAGAAGAGCATCTTGCCGATTTCCCAAAACAAAAGCCAGAGTAGATAGTATGAAGGCATCCAGCACTCCTAGTATAGCCAGGACAAAGGCCCAGTGCACAGAACAGCGGCCCAAGGAGAAGCTGCCAACCCCATTTCCACACAGTGTGTGTACCTCGGGGGTGTCTAAGCTGTCTGGGAAAACTAGGCATGCCACAGCCAAGCAAAACCCTGTGTTATAAAGCAGAGAAGACATGACATTTAACGTTTAAATTAATTTGCTTAAAAGACGTTTTTATTCAAAGCAACTTACAAAACAGGTCAACACAATCAAGTAAACTTTAGTCTGTGAGACTGTTTAGGAGCAAGAATTCCAGGATAATAATACAAAATTGATCATCACAAGTGTAGAGCTCAAAACAAAAACAAATGAGTAGCAATTCCAAGGTTACTAAATCTATCAGTCAGTATCAGATAGACAGAAATTCACTGAACAAGACAATCTTGAAATGCTTCTTAAACGCATTGAAGGAGTCAGTATTTCAATTTGAGGTGGGCAGCTCGTTCCACCAACCATGAAATACAAAAGAAAAGAGTCCATCCATCCATTATCCAACCCGCTATATCCTAACTACAGGGTCACGGGGTTCTGCTGGAGCCAATCCCAGCCAACACAGGGCACACGACAGGAAACAAACCCCTGGCAGGGCGCCAGCCCACCGCAGGGCACACACACACACTAGAGACAATTCAGAATCGCCAATGCACCTAACCTGCATGTCCTTGGACTGTGGGAGGAAACCGAGCACCCGGAGGAAACCCACACAGACACAGGGAGAACATGCAAACTCCATGCATGGAGGACCTGGGAAGCGAACCCGGGTCTCCTAACTGTGAGGCAGCAGAGCTACCACTGCGCCACCGTGCCACCCTAAAAGAAAAGAGATTTTATACAACACAGAGGTAGCATCATTAGATGCCACTCATCAGCAGACCTGAGTGGTGAAGAAGCAGCAATGGACTTCACAAGTTTCTCCATTTAGGTAGGTACAGACCCACCGAGTTTTTTCTTGGCAAGTATCAAGGATATGAACTTAATACATGCCATTACAGGAAGCCAGTGTAGTGACTTGAGAAGTGACATGTGCCCGGACAACAGACCTAGTGCTTCATTTTGAATCATCTGCAGCGGCGTGGTGGCACATGCTGGTACTTCTGCCAGCAGAGAATTGCGGTAGTCCAGATGTGACAGGACCAAAGTCTGGACCAGGAGTTGTGCTGCACATTCTCTGAGATACCATATGACATTTAAGAAATGCAAACTCACAGTTGATAAGGGTTCTGCATAGTAGTCCATCCATCCGTTATCCAACCCGCTATATCCAAACTACAGGGTCAACACAGGGCGCAAGGCAGGAAACAAACCCTGGACAGGGTGCCAGCCCACCACAACTATTTTTTGTTTCTATTTTGGAAAACCAACCAGTAGAGGAAAAAGGTCCAGTTTTTGTTCATAATACAGGAAGTGTGGGAAGGTGATGCTGTGGTTCACTGGTTTATCATCTTTACTCGACACATTGTGCTTTCTGATTAGTTTAAAGACTGCCAATATAGCTTTTATTTGAAGTAAATGTAACTTTGACATGGAAATAATATATTAGTGTGAGAAATGTATATGTTATAACACTATGTACACGCACACATGGAACAATTTAGAATCACCAATGCACCTAACCTGCATGTCTTTGTACTGTGGGAGGAAAAATGGTGAAAGTAAATTTTGACGGAGTGAGTGAGTGTGCTCTGTAATGGATCACCATCCCATTCAGGTTTGATACCTGCCTCATGTTCAGTGCTGCCAGGATAGGCTACAACTTCCTATAACCATATAATGGAAAACGAATGTTTAAAAAATGGACAGATGGATGGTGGGTTGAAGCTTCCAAAGTGACCCCTCTGAACCCCACTCCTACACACATGCATAAAGAGGCAAAATCCTCATACCTGCTGACAGCTGCAGCCACGCACAGACCTTGTAGATGGTGGCTGAATTACAAAATCGGAAAAGAACCAGACAGCCAACGTTGGTCCACACCATTACAAGTGACATACAGACGAAGACGGCCGCGGTCTTGAAGGCCGGGATGGGTGAGAGGGAGGACAGTGAACCTTTGCATTCTGGTACCATCCAGTCAGTTTCTATGCAGATCTCATACAGACCAAAGTAACCTGACTGTGGCATCTGCTCTGGGCTTTTGAACTGCTCTGGCCTGTAATGGAGCTCTCCAGTGGCCACCCATGATGGCTGAATGAGGATGACAACTTCAATCACCGCAAAGCAAAGGGTGCACACAGCCCACAGAACACCCACTGCTCGGGCATTCCGGATGAACTCTGTCTGGTACAGCTTTGCCACTTCCTGGCTCTCAAGCTGCATAATGCAATTCAACAAAGCCCAAAATGTAAGCGTCCCATTCCTGTTCCTGGAGGTGGGTGATGTGGCGCTGCAGCTTGCGGGAAATGCAGCTGAGGTTCAGGTTTGCACGTGGTCTCCTCCGCCTGTATCTGATAACCATCAGAGAGACAAAGAGCGCAGGGGAGGGGGAACAAGGAGGCTGCGCTAATAATATATAACCCTGTCCAGCTGAATCTGTGGATGCATGCATGTGACGCAGCCTGCTTTTGGTGGTTTGCAGACAAACAGATAAGAACAAATTCAGCAGTTGACAGGAGATAAGCACATATATAAAAATTCAGTCATTAGGGCCAAATTATTCATTGGATTGACAAATGTGTGTGCTCATTTCTTAAATCACAGCTTGGTAAATTAACAACCCAGTCCTGACTATAGACTGAAGAATGTGACTGGAGTTAAATAAATGCAATAATGCTGGGCACACACAATCTGAACAATAACTTCAGCAGTTCAGGCCCCGTCTTCAGGCAAGATGTCAGGGTCTGAGTTGCCTCGAAAGCTTGCATATTGTAATCTTTTTAGTTAGCCAATAAAAGGTGTCATTTTGCTTGGCTTTTCTCTACATTCATAATGGCTAACACGGTAGAACACCCTAGTACTTCAGCAGTTAAAAGAGAAATTGGGATAAAATTATGTTCTTCTCAAAAGGGGGTGGGGTGGGTGGCTTTGGCACCACACATTTATTAATCAGCCGGTGCAGCAGGACAGTGCACTTCTGCAGCCTCCAATCCTGTTCTCCACTTTTTATGCTGCTTGTCGCCGTGACAACAGGCAGACCACAGCGGACCATATTTCTTTTTCGGTAATAGATTTCAATTCTTCCCAGGAGATTGCTGTTGTTAAATAAAAAAGGAGAAAAAAAAAAAAGGAAAATGGAAACTGGTTGTGCTTTTATCTGAGAGTTAACAGCCCAGGGTCTAGTCATTTACTATTAACTCTTTCACTGGTTTAAATATCCAGATGCAGGAGAAAATAACTTAGCACCTTAGTGCTTTACAGAATATTTTTAAAAGTGACAAAATGTATCAAAACGCATACATTTTGACTATATGATTGATTGATATATACCACGCATCCGGAAAGTATTCACAGCACATCACTTTTTCCACATTTTGTTATGTTACAGCCTTATTCAAAAATGGATTAAATTCATTTTTTCCCTCAGAATTCTACACACAGCACCCCATAATGACGTGAAAAAAGTTTACTTGAGGTTTTTGCAAATTTATTAAAAATAAAAAAAACTGAGAAAGCACATGTACATAAGTATTCACAGCCTTTGCCATGAAGCTCAAAATTGAGCTCAGGTGCATCCTGTTTCCCCTGATCATCCTTGAGATGTTTCTGCAGCTTAATTGGAGTCCACCTGTGGTAAATTCAGTTGATTGGACATGATTTGGAAAGGCATACACCTGTCTATATAAGGTCCCACAGTTGACAGTTCATGTCAGAGCACAAACCAAGCATGAAGATGTTCAATCGGATTCAAGTCTGGGCTCTGGCTGGGCCACTCAAGGACATTCACAGAGTTGTCCTGAAGCCACTCCTTTGATATCTTGGCTGTGTGCTTAGGGTCGTTGTCCTGCTGAAAGATGAACCATCACCCCAGTCTGAGGTCAAGAGCGCTCTGGAGCAGGTTTACATCCAGGATGTCTCTGTACATTGCTGCAGTCATCTTTCCCTTTATCCTGACTAGTCTTCTAGTTCCTGCTGCTGAAAAACATTTCCACAGCATGATGCTGCCACCACCATGCTTCACTGTAGGGATGGTATTGGCCTGGTGATGAGCGGTGCCTGGTTTCCTCCAAACGTGACGCCTGGCATTCACACCAAAGAGTTCAATCTTTGTCTCATCAGACCAGAGAATTTTGTTTCTCATGGTCTGAGAGTCCTTCAGGTGCCTTTTGGCAAACTCCAGGCGGGCTGCCATGTGCCTTTTACTGAGGAGTGGCTTCCGTCTGGCCACTCTACCATACAGGCCAGATTGGTGGATTGCTGCAGAGATGGCTGTCCTTCTGGAAGTTTCTCCTCTCTCCACAAAGGACCTCTGGAGCTCTGACAGAGTGACCATCGGGTTCTTGGTCACCTCCCTGACTAAGGCCCTTCTCCCCCGATCACTCAGTTTAGATGGCCGGCCATCTCTAGGAAGAGTCCTGGTGGTTTCGATGATCTTCCACTTACGGATGAAGGACACCACTGTCCTCATTGGGACCTTCAAAACAGAAGAAATTTTTCCGTAACCTTCCCCAGATGTGTGCCTTGAGACAATCATGTCTCGGAGGTCTACAGACAATTCCTTTGACTTCATGCTTGGTTTGTGCTCTGACATGAACTGTCAACTGTGCGACCTTATATAGACAGGTGTGTGCCTTTCCAAATCATGTCCAATCAACTGAATTTACCACAGGTGGACTCCAATTAAGCTGCAGAAACATCTCAGGGATGATCAGGGGAAACAGGATGCACATGAGCTCAATTTTGAGCTTCATGGCAAAGGCTGTGAATACTTATGTACATGTGCTTTCTCAGTTTTTTTTTTAATAAATTTGCAAAAACCTCAAGTAAACTTTTTTCACGTTGTCATTATGGGGTGTTGTGTGTAGAATTCTGAGGGAAAAAATTACTTTAATCCATTTTGGACTAAGGCTGTAACATAACAAAATGTGGAAAAAGTGATGCGCTGTGAATACTTTCCGGATACACTGTGTATATATATATATATTGTGAGGGATTGCCGGCCATGTATCCTGGCCAACACCCCCAAACCGCCACATGGAGCCATCCCTGCAACATGAAAGGGCCCCGAATTCCAGCAGGGCATCATGGAACTTGGAGTCTTTCATCACAGCCTTGTTGGACACCATGGGGGCCACCGGAGGATGCTACAGGGAGACCCAGGGACTTATTACTTTCCTTATAGCCCGGAAGTAATTCACAATTGCGGAAATGGAAGAAATGATATACTTCCGGGCTGAAGAAAAAGAGAAGATTTTACCTGACCCGGAAGTGCTGGATAATGACATGGACTGAGGGCTCAGAAGCACTTCCCAGTCGAGGACTATAAAGGACTGTGGGAGATCCCAGACAGATGAGCTGAGTTGGGAGGCAGGGTGGCTAAGCATCTGGGAGATTGGAGGATTGTTTATTTGATTATTCGTTTTGTTATTGAGTATAGTGGTGGTGCTTTGTGCACATTATTAGTATAATAAATAATTATTGGACTTTTTATCTGGTGTCTGAGGGTTCAAGGGCGCCCCTATCTGTCACAATAGAGACATATACAGAATACAAACAAAAAACAATTAGGTGAACTGGATTATACGAGTCACTTCAAAATGGTGGGACACCAACCAGATGCCCCCAATAAAATTGGCATAAAATAAGAAAACACAAATCGTTTGATGGCATCAAAATCAGAAATTTGCAGTGTGTTGGTTGGTTCAAAGAAAAGGGATGAGGTATCATATAGGAGTTTGCTCCAGGCCAAATTCAGGTCCAAAAAGCCTGATGGCTTGTGGAAACTGTGAGTGGATCGGAAAAAACCATCGTGTCATCTCGTTGTACCACTTACCTCAGCAGAGCCAGGAAAGGTGATGTCTTGCATACGTCTGTGTGTGGTAGTTCTTGAAGCCCTATTGCTTGTACACTTTTTTCTACCACATCCTTTCCTTCCCTTCACCCCTCTATTAATGTGCTTGGACACAGAGATCTGTGAACAGCCAGCCTCTTTAGCAATGACCTTTTGTGTCTTGCCCTCCTTGTGCAAGGTGTCAATGGTCGTCTTTTGGACAACTGTCAAGTCAGCAGTCTTCTCCATGATTGTGTAGCCTACAGAACTAGACTGAGAGACCATTTATAGGCTTTTGCAGGGGTTTTGAGTTAATTAGCTGATTAGAGTGTGGCACCAGGTGTCTTCAATATTGAACCTTTTCACAATATGCTAATTTTCCGAGATACTGAATTTGGGACATTCATTAGTTGTCAGCTATAATCATCAAAATTAAAAGAAATAAACATTTGAAATACATCGGTCTGTGTGTAATGAATGAATCTAATATACTGTACAAGTTTCACTTTTTGAATGGAATTACTGAAATAAATGAACTTTGTCATGATATTCTAATTTTATGACCGGCACCTTACACACATATATATATATATATATATATATATATATATATATATATATATAGTAATAATAATACGCCAAAGACATCACAAAGGTTTGGGGCAGCCACACATATGTTTTTCCCAGCTGCAAAAGGGTATGTTGTATCATAAATCTCAAGTGCATTTTCCAGAGACCAAACTAGAACTGGCTATAGTAGCCCAAGATGGTGGCTTTAAAGGCCTGGGGCCTCATGTATAAACAATGCGTACGCACAGAAATGTTGCGTAAGAACTTTTACACGTTCAAATCGCGATTTATAAAACCTACACTTGGCGTAAATCCACGCACTTTTCCACGGTACCTCATGCCTTGTCGTACGCAAGTTCTCCGCTCGGTTTTGCAACCTGGCGGCACCCAGCGTCAAAGCAATGGTACTGTTCTTGTGTGATTACTCATTATTTTCATGACGCGGCTTTATAAATACACAGAAACTAACCGCATATTGTTTATTAGTGTAATGCATCTGATTGTAATTAACTTGTAACAATATAATGGTCCAGGGAACAGCCATAGTATTCCAAATACCATAACTGCTTTAGCGTTGTTACTCTCACTTCTTCTTCTTCTTCTTCTTTCAGCTCCTCCCGTTAGGAGTTGCCACAGCGGATCATCTTTTTCCTTATTACTCTCACTGCACGACTCGGAGTATTTATATCACTGTATCTGAGTGTGAATCACAGCAGCAGCTGATCGGAAAGAGAATTATCGGTATACAGCTTTAAGGACACACTGCCTCAGCCATGGCAAAACGTTTTAAAGCCTTTCCTGTACAGACCTCGTGGTTCAGAAACAGTTTAATCCCAAGAACTTTAAATGCACTCAATCAATTGCTCCTTGTAGAACGGTTTGTACTTATAAGTACAATCACCCCACTGTAAACTTGCACTACAGTTATAATATCTCAAAACCTGGGCCACTTTATAAAGCCGTATTTACATATGATGACAATATCATTTTTAAGGTGAAATGCAGCAAAATATGTTTGTTAAATTATACACATAAAACTTTAACTTCATTTAAATAATCTATATTCTTCACTGGGAGTGTCGTGAAGGATAGAATAATTAAACATGTACTACGAAGATATTTCAATGTTCTTTAAACGTTTTGAAGAATCGGCTAAGCTTACAGATGGCTTAACGCCTATTACAGAGCTGATTTTATGGCGATCGGTTACTTGGGGAAAGAAAAGCAAGGACTTTGGGCGCACGCCAATATATATTGAATATAAAACAGAAAGAGAAAATAACAACACAGCTAAAAACGCAGCGACAAATTTCACAAAAGATAATGCTTGTCATGAGCACGAGGCTCATGAAACACATGTTTAATAATGTGCTTTAACTCCTATCATCATGAAAATGACATCACGTATACATCTCAGTATTTTAGTTATTCAGAGAGCTGTAATATCACAAATGTAATGGACTCTGTGTCCAGTTGGAGGAAGAGAGCCAGTTTAAGAAGCAAGTAGTGATTCACACACATAGATCACATACAGTAGAAGATCAAATACAAAACAAAGCATTTAACGTGCTACTTTAATTACGATGTGATTTGAGAAACTGGTTGATTAAACGATTTTAAGATGAAGTTTATAATGTTCTACTAAATGACAAAATAAACTACGTGATTAAAGTGGAAATGTCGAGATTGAAGTTGACATTTCGTGCTTTTTCCCCACCGTGTGCCTTTTTTCTCTGTACCCTAATAAGCTTTCACATGACACTCAGACAGTGGGCTTACAACTCTTCTTTTCACGGCAACTTTGATATGTGACTTCTTTTTATTTCCGGCACTGTGCGATTTTGTGAATGTGAGCTTTCAAGTTTCTCCAACACGCTATGTCACTCGATCAACTTCCTTTTGTTGATTATACCACGGTTTATTTGAACAAATAGTATGTTTTTCCTTTGCCTCCACTTGGTATTCGCTGAAATTCTTATATTTTCCCTGTGCTTTTCCCATTGTCTTTTCACAGAAGGCTGCGCTTAAGGGCGATTTATATTGATTTGCATATTCAAAGAGGCGTAATTCTGGGAGGATTTGGGGCGTTACATAATGCGCGTGCACAAGCGTTAGTTTTCACGCTGATCGGGATTTATGTAACGGAAGGACGTGGAAGTTGGAGTACGCACAGATTCCTGCATCTGGATTTTTCTGTGCGTAAGCACATTTCGGCTTTTGTGCTTACGCCATGTTGTAGTGCGAAGTTCTACGCACGGCGTTACACATGAGGCCCCTGGAGAGGAACTGATGTTATCAAAATGGCCGGAACCAGAAGTAATGTCAGCAAAGGGGCCGGCTTCGGAAGTGACGTCAGCAAAGGGGCCGGCTTTGGAAGCGATGTCAGCAAAGGGGCCGGCTTCGGAAGTGACGTCTTCTGAGGCGGCGGAACCTTGCAGGATTTCCTGGGAAAGGTCTGTAGGGAACTGAAAAAGACAGTCAGCGCACTCTGCCACTCCCCGGTCAGATGTTTCATTACACTTACTCAGGCCCTTTAGCTGTCTCCTACTCGCATGTGTGTGACAATAAATAAATAAATAAATATATATATATACACACACACACAATAGGGGGCTTTGCCTCCTGCTCGCCAACCCTTTCACCCACAGCGAGCACCACATGCTGTTGCGAAGAGGGGGGCTCAACGCACCCCAAGGAGACACGTTCACTCCTTCGAAACCCCTCTTAAATGGTGATACAATGGGAAACAATTAATAGTTGTTTTTTTTTTTTTACCTCCTCTTTGTTCGATTAGCTGCTGCTCCTGGGCCACGTGATCTGCATTTCGTGCAGCACTTTAAACATTTTAAAGTCACTGCCTTGTCTCTCTTCTCGCCCAGACATCCTCAAACACTATTCGGTCACTTTTCACTGTTCCATTATTTCACTGAGTAATATTTTCCATTTGTTTGCGCTAATGAGAGCTTTACTCTCATTTTCTTGAGACTTCCAAATTTTCTTCTTCAATAACTTCTCTAACCTGCTCTGCATGTGCATCACGGGACTTGCTTCCAAAGGTTGTAAGTATGATGTGGCCTGCCCGTCTCGTGGAAAGCGTCTCTCTGTCTCTTAAAGATCTCTCTTCAAAAGATCACGTCTCATCCCAAGTTTTTTTTTTTTTTTAGAATATATATTATACACTCTTACCTGTGGAAAGTTTGAACACCTCAGTTTTTTAAGTTTTTCTTCAAATTTAATTAGTTGAAATGCAGTGAAAGCACTAAAATTATGAAAAGGTAAGCAGTAAACTGCCAGAGGTTTAAATTTAAAGTTTAGATTAGCAAATTATGAAAAAAGGAAATTTCAGAATACTACAAATGGGCCTTCTTCGGTAAACTACTAATAGGTTACAACCTACGGATGTTCTGCAGCAATTAAAATAAATTTAGCCTTGCAAGTGGAAGCAAACAATTTGCTCAGTTGTCCTAACTTCAGTTGATTACTTAAAAACCATCTGTCTTAGAGCACAGTTAGAACAGACTGTTCCAAGTACCACTTGGACAATATTACACTGTATAATGGCAAGAAAATGTCAATTAATAAATTAAATGAGACAGAATATCATTACCCTTAGAAATGCATGCCTTTATCTATCTCTTGCAATTCCTCTGAAGGAGATAGATTAAATTTAATTGTAAAAAGAACTAGATAAAAACATGATGATTGCTGCCTTCTGCATTATTTATATTAAACTGTTTAAATTACAAGTGTGACTTACAATTTTAGAACCTTCACCACCTTTGTCTCTCTTGCATTGTTTGTCACTAGAAAAAAAAAGTTATTTCCACACTGAAAAGGAAAGAAGATTAAAGACACAATGTTTCAACTGTATAGCCTTCATCAGGTTTGCAGGTAAAAGCAGTTAACATATATAGGAGGGGAAAGAGGGAACAAAGCCAGAAAAGCTTAGCGTAGGTGTGAAAAAGCAGCCAATTGGGATATGAGGGGAGAGATTAAAATGTAAGCTGGTTAATGAGACCTGGAGAAACATGCTATCCCAGGGTGAGAATAAGCTTTGCTGCTTCTGTTTTGAAGCACTGTAAAAGAACACAAGCAGAACAGGCATGGTTATGATCAAGAGATGTGAAGTGCCCTACAGTAGGTTTTATAAGGTCTTTGATTTTTTTAATGGCTTGAATGCACTCACTGAAATGATCTACTTGCCATCTCCCTGTTTCACATGTATAGATGTCTGGAAACTTCCTATAGGAAAAGCAGTAAATAAGATTTTTAGATTGGCAAGAGGCCCATTGTTTAATGTTGAATTCAGCAGAGGCACCTGATACAAGACATATTTGCAAATGACACAGCAGCTCCTGTTATAGCTCAAAGTGCCTGTTGAGAATGTGATTGTCCTCTGTGAATTGAACTGTAGGCAAGAAGTTAACAGAGGTTAAGTGGTCAATGGGAGGCGATCAAGGAAGAGTTAGAAAAATTGATTTTTTTTAGTGACCTTTTGGAGAGGTGAAATCTTAGGGTGGAATGGGAGGACAGTGGGACGCAGGTTTCATTATTGGGTTTCTGTTAGCATGAATGTTACAAGGTCTACCCCTGGCTTGTTTCAGGGCCTAGTCCACAATATGAAAAAGAGTATCCCTTATGAATGAAAAAAATTCCTCATTCTGATTGAAGAGGCGACAGAGTCTATGAACTGTGAATAAGGTGGACAGTTTTTAGCATGCTAGAGATGGAAGATGTAGTGAAGGTAACTGTGCGAGTCTGTTGGCTTGTGGTAGACAGAGGTCTTAAGTCCTAGAAAGCTAATAGAAATACTGATATCTAAAAGAATTGTGGTAGAAACACAGACCGTAAACCTGAGAGATAGACAGAAACTAGCAAATTCATTAATGAATCCCTGTAGTTGGTTTCTGTGACAAGAGGCAACATCAGTAAAATAGTCCATGTATTTTTTGCACAGGTTTGGAATAAAGCCTATACAGGAAGAAAGCAAATTCTCTTCCACTCAGCCGATGAAGATACTGGGATTCTGATACCTACTGCAACTCCAATGATCTGTTGAAAAAAGTTATTAAAAGAGAAAGCATTGTGGGCAAGAAGGCAATGAGACCTTCACCATGATGAAAGAGTGTGTACAGAGAAGTGATGTCTATCATAAAGATAAAATAGTCAGCAGTATAAAACCGAAAGCACTCAAACAACGGGAGAGCATGGATAGTACTTTTAAAATATGAAGAGAGACCTTCATCTAGTGGTCTCATAAAATTGTAGAGGAAAGTTGAAATATGAGAAGTGAGTGAGCTGCCTGCTGAAACAATAGAGCATCCAGAATTGTCTGGTTTGTGGATATTGAGAAGGTAAACTGAGTATTGGTGGGTTTCCAATATTAACTCTTTCATCATTAGTTCATATGTCAGACTTTCTCCTGCACAATTATTAAGGTGGAAGTTTCAAATTATCACTCCAGTTCAGTGGTGCAGTAACTGTGTGGAGTGGGCGGGAGAACCAATGGGCCCTAAGCTAGGGTTCCCCCTAAGTGACTTCCTCTTTATTCCCCTAAAAATTCCGACCATTTCATATTTAGTAATCCATGCAGGAAGTGTGTGAGATCAAGACTGTGACCAGCAATTTCAAATCATACAGTTTCAAATTGACAGACCAATGATAGCTCATATTCTAACAGCAGCTGTCATTGGTCATATGGTTTGAGACTATATACTTTCAAATTGCCATTCACTATACTATCCTTGAAATAATGGCGGGTAGCAAGGTAACAGCTGACGCAAATAGGCAGTGAGACGAGAAGCAACACATTGAGATATACTGTGAAAATTAGCTTAACAAGTCAAATGCATTCGCAAAGCAGAATATAAAACAAAAGTGAATTTTCTCTTGCACTGGGGCCGGTCTCCTGTGAAATTCCACAAATAATATTGTACTTATTACCTAATACATGAAAAAGTGTATTGCGGAGTGTTTTAATGGAACATAATAGTAGTGCTGGAAGGCAGCAATTAAAGTTCTGTTCAGAGTGAAATGTGTCTATGGGTATGTTTGTGAATATGCACTGCTTTTAGTATCTAAAACTTTACATGCAAGGTCTGACAAATTCTCTTTGTGTATTTGCGCCAGATTCAAGCTTGCGTGATACTGCATGTAACAGCAGCAACAGCTGAAAGAGGTTTCAACAAACTGAGATGATACAAAACTATTTGAGATCAACTCCGTCACAAATAAGACTGTCAAGCTTGGCAGTTCTCCCTACAGAAAAATAAAGAGCCAAAAAAATAAACACATGAAGAAGTCTTGTCAAGGAATTTGCTTTAAAGAAATCCTGAAAGAAAAACCTTATTTAGCTTTTGTATAAATACTTTTCCTATATGACTAGCATTTATGAGAACAGTTTTCTAGTTTTGATTATGACATTCACATTATCTGTTGTGAACATTAGCATAGCATAAGAATATATTAACAATGATTTTATTTGTGTGGTATTACAGTAACATTTTTATAAATTGTTAATCATAGCATTTGAAATATAGAAAACAATAAATTGAACTGATGTAACATAATTTGATGTATGATTTCTGTCATTAATATCACCATACACATTAACAGAAATAGAATATAAAACAATAAAGCATCCACTTATTCAGATTTGCCACTCCAGACAAAAATCATGAAGCAGTAGTTTTGAATTACTTTACATTAAATGTCTACTCAATTAAATTAATAAATAATTTACAAATTTTTTTTACCCAGTATTTTAAAGTGGCATATTCATGTGTCATTCTCTTACACAAAAATTAAGTATTTAATGTAGAAATACTTATTTCAAAGAAACTCTATATTTATTTAAATATAACTGCATTTTGTCAAACTTTATTCTAGAAGTCTTTTCTTTATGTTATAGATAGGAACTGCGCCACTACTCCAGTACAGTAAGTACGCCATTAATTACTTTTCTCTTCATTTCAGTGGACTTGTTTTTTTAAACACTCAGTCCTCTTAGTTGCTTCATTTTTCCTTTAATGGCACCCAAACAGAAATGAGATGTCTAGTGAGCCCACTAGATGACCAGCTAAATTGGAGTCTCAAACTCCAAGCTGTTTCACTCCTGTTTTTTAATTAGAAGCCAATTCTTGTTGTTCCATGGCTTTTTGGTGTTCTCATTCTGCCACAGCAGACATTTCCAGAAGGGTCAATTTTCTTTTTGTCTAAGAGCACCATCAAAATATTTTGTGATCTGAGCAGATCAACATTACTTACAAACTCACCTGTCCTTATGTTCAGATACTGTATGATGGACACAGGTCAGCTGGTTATATTTAGGCTTGCTTTGTGTATCATTATTGTTCTATTGCTAATTAAGGAAAAAAGAAACAATTAAGGTGTCAGAGTCTTAAACTGCAAGTCAATTACAATTAAAACAAAATAAGTTAATTAGCAGCAAAAACTAGACACAAATTAAGAAAAGGGTTAGAATGAAAACCTGCAGGCACTACAGCCCACAGACTAGAGTTGGAGACCCTATTCCAGACATTTCTCTGTTCCTATATGTACAGTACTATCAAGATAGCTGTGTTATCCATTCCTTTAGGGAAATTAAATGGCTTGCAGAATGCAAGTCATAATTACTATAAGGAAGGCTAAAACCTGAAATTAGATAAAGTAGATAGTTACAAGCAGCATTAGCTAAGGGTCAATGGATTCATTTTTATTAACAAGTGTATTTTTCAAAGCCTTCTACTACAGAGTCATATACATAGACAAGTACTGACCCTAGCCCAGGTGCCAGTCCATTGCAGGACACAATCACACACACGCTGAGAAAATTTAGAGATTCCAACAATCCCAATCACACATCTTTGGGTTAAAGAGGAATATGCACTGGGCAAATGTGAACAACCAGCACAAGCAGTGACTAGACTGAAATGTAGAACCAGAGTCCACGAGTTGTGAAACAGCCGCACAAACCTTGGGCTAATCAAAAAATATATGGCATACGGCTTTATGACTGCACACTCACAGGGACATAAGGTGCAGAATAGAAAAACACATTAATATATTGAAGATGTGAAAAATCAGTTAAGCATGTAAAAATTGATTTCTGCTGGTAATCATTTCGTAGATGCCACCTAGTTATTGAAGTTTGATTTTCCTAACCATTTAGATCTATATTACATAAATACCTCAATTAATAGCCAGACTGTTTACTTTCTGTGTAGCGCGCCAAGGACCTGGGTTCAGTTTCTATTTATGATTTATGTACAATCTGATACCAAAGATGTGTGGGTGGGTGTATAAGGTTACACAGCAACACAAAGTGGCCCACTGTGCAGACTGTCTAATTAGTCAGCACCTCACTCATGTCTGATTCTGTCAGGATAGAATGTAAATATACGTTAGATAGATGTGCATAAAACACAGCAGACTGAACAATTTCAGGCTGACTCAAGAGTAATTTGACACCATCTTTTATTGCCCAAAAACAATTGACAATTAAAATACAGTATGTTCAAATACTGCAATATTTTATTTTCAAACATTCAATACATTTTTTCAAAAATCAATGCTATCATCCCCATAGATAGCAAACCCTTTAACGACAGTAAATATAAAATGAATGCAAACAATTAATTGGTTTTACACACTGAAAAATGTTTCATATGAAATCAGCTTTTCAGAACTTTTAATTGAAACTTTTTTTCAAACAAAAAATACATTTTTAGGGTCATTTCTGTTTGAAAAAATAAGAAAACTAGCGTGTTTGTTAAGTTGTTGTTACTAATGCTTGTCCAAAATCAATAATGTTCTATTGCCTAATATGTTTTGTAAGAATACTGAATTGGAGCACAACTAGTTGACCCATTCATGAGTTGTTTGTACTACCAACAGCCAGAAACAGTGACCTATCAACATGCTAAAAATGGTCTGTGAAAAATTCAAAGTCAACTTGCAACTACTTCCTCAGTATGTAGTATAGGAGAAAATATAAATCAAACAAAGAGAGACCTTAGATAGAATAATATACATGTTAATATAGAATTGAAGCATATTTCAGAACCTACTCAATCCTTTATTGTGTGTGTCTGTGTCATTGCATAGTGTTATAACATATACATTTCAAAATTACATTTACTTCAAATAAATGCTATATTGCCAGTCTTTAAACTAATCAGAAAGCACAATGTGTCGAGTAAAGATGATAAACCAGTGAGCCGCAGCATCACCTTCTCACATTTACTGTATCATGAACAAAAACTGGACCTTTTTCCGCTAATGGTAGGTTTTCCAAAACAGGAACAAAAAATAGCTGCGGTAGACTGGTGCCCTGCCCAGGGTTTGTTTCCTGCCTTGGCCCTGTGTTGGCTGGGATTGGCTCCAGCAGACCCATATGACCCTGTAGTTAGGATATTGCAGGTTGGATAATGGATGGATGGAACAAAAAATAGTGTCCATTGAATAACCTTGTTCAACATTTGCTTCAGATTAAACCAAATTAAACAGAATTTGTGGGCTGATTGACAACACACCAAATTATAAATATTTTGGTAGTTAAACATAAAACTTCCAAAAAAATGCAAACTGCCTCTGATACCATAAAGAACCCATTGGCTCTATAATGGAAAAGGATTTTCAGAAAATGGTTTGTTGGATGCTTTGATCACTCTGTGCACAGGATAATAATTTATACTCGGGTTAATTTAGATCACCAAATACTAGTAAATAGTTTTCTTCAACAGATTATACAGTTATAGATATAGTATGAATCCACATTGTTACACATGATGCATATTACCTTGAGTTTTATGTGATGACCAGGACAATATCTTCAAAGACAGGGTGAGATTGTGTACACAGAAGCACCAGGAAGCTATGGGGAATGGCTTATCAAATGTACATAACATCCTGGTAATTTTTCTTTAAATTGATAACAAACATAAATAAAAACAAGCAGCTAGTGGCGCTACAGTCAAAAATACAGAAATCAAAAATTGCTAGTAAAAGCATGGTCAAATAAGGTAATTTTTTTAAAGATGTCATTGACAGTTTCAAATGCACTAAAAAAAAATGACATGAAATTAGATGAGTAAGAAAAGACTAAAGGTCACTAGCCAGTTTAAATACGCTTTAAATAAGCCTTCTATAAAACTACAGCTACCATAATCAAAAGTGATAGCCATGGCTGTAGGCACACCATACCTGGCAGGAAAAAAAGCATTTGTCTGGCATGAGCATAGACAAACTGCATGCAGTAAGCATGCAACATATTTTAAGTCATGTACAGTATATTATAAATTTCAAGTCAGGCAGCATGGAAGTATAGAAGTTATTGCTGCTGGCTTAAAGATGCAAATCATGGCCTTATCATTACTAGAATATACCCTGAATGATCTTGTCATCGGCTGATTGTTTTGTCTCAGATTTGTTTTTCCCCACATAAAAAGATGTGCCTGTTAGGTTGACAGGTAACTCTAAATCAGTCGAGTGTGGGTGTATGGGTGAGTGTGACCCATGATGAACCATCACCCACTCCGTGTGATACAACAACAACATTTATTTATATAGCACATTTTCATACAAACAGTAGCTCAAAGTGCTTTACATATTAAAGAATAGAAAAATGAAAGACATAATTATAAAAAAATAAATCAACATTAACATCGAATAAGAGTAAGGTTCAATGGCCAGGGGGGACAGAAAAAACAAAAAAACTCCAGACGGCTGGAGAAAAAATAAAATCTGTAGGGATTCCAGACCATGATACCGCCCAGTCCCCTCTGGGCATTCTACCTAACATAAATGAAACAGTCCTCTTTGGATTTAGGGTTCTCACGGAAGGGCTTGATGATGATGATGGTCACGTAGACTTCTTCCTTTTAATCCGTCCATCATTGTTGGAGCATCATGAAGCTTTGAGTAGGTGGAGGTGGCGCAGGCCACCACCACAAAGAAACCGGAAAAAGAAACAGAAAAGAGAGTAGGGGTCAGTACCGATTTTAGAGCCACCATGAATAGTTGTTATGATGAATTGAAGATACAGAGTATCAGGATTAAGTTAAATTACGATTAAAATAAAGTTATAAAAAGGCCATGTTAAAGTAATGTGTTTTCAGCAGTGTTTTAAAGTGCTCTACTGTATCAGCCTGGCGAATTCCTATTGGCAGGCTATTCCAGATTTTAGGTGCATAACAGCAGATGATGAATGCTCTAGCTTCACACAAACCCAAACTGGATTAAAAGGGTTCAGTAAACAGATGAATTAACAAAAAACAAATGAACAAATTTTATGTTACTACACCTACTGTAAGTGATGAACACAATGTATATGAAATATTTAGTTTTTTACAAGTACAGCCACTGGTTTGCTTTAAATTCCACACAATCAAAATGACAAACAAATATTAAATTAATTTCTTTACCTCTCAAAAAACATGTTAATAGATGTTTGCTTTATGTACAAAATTATAAAATAATGTGTGGGTTGCACTGTATAATATTACAGCAGATTTCTTTTTTAATTTTTTTTTATTTTAACATAAATGAGAATTTTTTGTCATATTTACGTTGTCCGTACAGGTCAAGTCACTCCTCTTACTTAAAAAAATTCAGCTTTTATGTTTGTATTTACTTCTAGTACAAACACTGAATGACAAAATCAAGGAATTTTCTTTATGTATCTTTGAAGGTTACAGTTAAGTTGAAAGGTAAAGGCCTTCCAAAGAATATGAGTTTTGTGGAAGAGTTCTGATGGTATAAGGAAAGAAATGTTATTACATTTTAAAGTAAAAATTAATAAAATAAATAACTGATCCAAAGCATGAAACACTTTGAATTAATTCCTCCTTTAAATAAAAAACAGAAGATTAACATAAACAAAGATGATAAATATGGTTTGCATAATTTGTTTTTGCCCTTTCATAGTTATAATCAAACTCACTTTCCACTTGTCTTATAGAGGGAGCCAGAGCCCATCCTGGAAGCATCTTGTATAAGACAGAATCCAACTATGGAAACAGGACACACTCATGCCTACCAAGTCATTATACAATAAGGAACATATCAACCTAATCTGAAATCTTTATACGATGCGAGAGGAAACTGGTGTAAAAATGAACAAAAAGTTCAAATCCTCAAATGGCTGGGCCAGGAATTGAACCTTGGTCTCTGGAACTGTGAAGCTGCAGCACTAAACTTAAAAAAGCAGAAACATCCCCAATTTCTGGAATGTCAAGGGATGATATGCTTTTGATCTCTGGCATGACAGCAAAAAGTAGAAGCATCTGATATTGTCTAGGGTTGGCTAAAGCCTTCAGCTATTACATCCATCCATCCATTATCCAACCCACTATATCCTAACTACAGGGTCATGGGGGTCTGCTGGAGCCAATCCTAGCCAGCACAGGGCACAAGGCAGGAAATTACATTTTGAATTTATTTCTTGAATTATTGGAAAGAATGTCAATGGAAAAAACACAATATCATCCATATAACACAGACAAATTATAAGACATGTGAGGAAAACTCCTAAATAACAGCTGCACAATATAGAAGACACTCTTTAGAATGCAGGGATGAAATTATTGTTAATAGATAACTTGAACAAGAGACCAGACACTGTCTGTGTGTAGTCTTCATATCTGCTGTGTATCCAACTGTCCATATGAGATGCTTCTACTCCTCCTACATCCAAAAGACATTCCTGTTAGGTTGATTTGGAACATAAAACTGGTATGGTGTGAGTAAATGTGGTAGTGTGAGTGTACCATCTGACAGTCTAGCATCCCATGGCTTGTTTCTGACTCATGATTGATGCTCATGGGGCAGGCTCCACCACTCTGAAAAAAGTGTTGAGGAATAAGAAAGTTGAGACAACAAATTAATGTTTAAAATTGTTTTTGTTTTGTGATGCTTTACATTGAAAATATCAACAGAAACTGTAAGCATACAGTTTAACAGAAAAAAGGCATATCCGTGTTGTCTTCTTCTAAGTATCTTAACAGTTGATATGAATTGTATACATTAAATATATATCAATCAACCAAATTGTTATAGAAGAGCTCACTTAAGGAACTGGATTTAGTAAGTTATGATTAAATTACATAATATTTATACAAAATAAAAACACACACAACAATAGCATAAATATAGTAAAATATAATCAGAGCACTCACATAAGTTAAGAAACAAATCTAATTAAAGTATGGCATCACTAGCTCTGATTCTCTGGTAGCACAAATCTCAGAGAAAGGTGCCCATTTACTGTATCCTTTCAATAAAGGTTAAAGCATTTGTGAGGTTGTAGTTTGCAAAGTGCAACTGTCAGGCACAGTTTCAGAATAAGCAAATTATACTTTTGTAATTATTATAATAAAAAGTCATTTTTAACTTTAAAAAATATAAATGTACAGCCCTGAAAAGCTAACCAATCAACCATGAGTTTCATAACACGAGGATCACATTGATATCCATATACTGATATCTTTAGTCCTTATTAATTGCATCCTGGCATATTCTCCCCAAACTTCATTGTGTAAGCTGCATTCTTAGCTTGATCCAAGGCCTGGAAAAGATCAAGAAAGTCAGTTAAAACACTATAACTCCAACACAACTAGTAACAACATGATATAATTATGTTACTTTGTGTTTCACTCTGCTAATTGCAAATAAAGACTGCATGATTTTCCTACTCTTATTAATAGGGCAGCTCTGCCAGAACATCTTTTACACAACTTGCAAATTATTATCAAGATAAGAGTTATGATAGATTCTCTCAAATTGTTAAGCGTGTTGGTAGATCAGTTGCAAATTCATGTCTTCATAACCCATAAACTTCAAATCTGCACATTTTTCATAGCATTACTATGAATATTTAATGTCATGTAGACCTATGCTATACATATGTATATTGTAAAGTTGACTCACTCACTCACTCACTATTTCCCATTTAGCTGAAAAGCTGAAATTTGGCAAGATGGCAGATCTGGGGCTATCCAACTAAGAAATTTCGATATATTAAAAATTGGTGGTTAAAAACAACCCAAAATAGAAAAATGCAATAGCCAAAATCACAAAAACTCTTTAACTGAGTTGATTGGAACTTGGCAGAATAAAGAAAGCTAGCCAATCCAAGTTTTTTTATTTGTTGATACAGGTGGAATCCTGTTATAACAAAATTCATGGGACCATAAAATAAACTACTCAAAAAAATGAAAGGAACACTTTGAAAACACATCAGATCTCAATAGGAAAAAGAAATCCTCCTGGATATCTATACTGATATAGACTGGGTAATGTGTTAGGACCGAAAGGATGCCACATCGTTTGATGGAAATGAAAACGATCAACCTACAGAGCCCTGAATTCAAAGACGCCCCAAAAATCAGAGTGAAAAATTATGTGGCAGGCTAGTCCATTTTGCCAAAATTTAATTGCAGCAACTCAAAATTGTACGCAGCACTTTGTATGGCCCCTGTGTTCTTGTATACATGCCTGACAACATTGGTGCATGCTTCTAATGAGATGACAGATGGTGTTGTGGGGGATCTCCTCCCAGATCTGGACCAGGGCATCACTGAGCTCCTGGACAGTCTGAGGTGCAACCTGGTGGCATTGGATGGACCAAAACATAATGTCCCAGAGGTGTTCTATTGGATTAGGTCAGGAAAGTGTGGTGGCCAGTCAATGGTATCAATTCCTTCATCCTCCAGGAACTGCCTGCATACTCTCACCACATGAGGCCAGGAATTGTCATGCACCAGGAGCCACTGTACCAGCATAGGGTCTGACAATGAGTCCAAGGATTTCATCCTGATACCTAATGGCAGCCAAGGTGCCTTTGTCAAGCCTGTAGCGGTCTGTGTGACCCTCCATGGATATGCCTCCCCAGACAATCATTAACCCACCACCAAACTGCTCATGCTGAATGATGTTACAGGCAGCATAATGTTCTCCATGGCTTCTCCAGACCCTTTCACTTCTGTCACGTGCTCAGGGTGAACCTGCTCTCATCTGTAAAAGCACAGGGCACCAGTGGTGCATCTGCCAATTCTGGTATTCTATGGCGAATGCCAATCGAGCTGCATGCTGCTGGGCAGTGAGCTCAGGGCCCATTAGAGGACATGGGGCCCTTGGGTCACCCTCATGAAGTCTTTCTGGTTGCTTGGTCAGAGACATTCACACCAGTGGCCTGCTGGAGGTCATTTTATAGGGCTCTGGCAGTGCTCATCCTGTTCCTCCTTGCCCAAAGGAGCAGATACTGGTCCTGCTGATGGGTTATGGACCTTCTATGGCCCTCTCCAGCTCTCCTAGAGTAACTGCTTGTCTCCTAGAATTTCCTCCATGCCCTTGAGACTGTGCAAGGAGACACAGCAAACCTTCTGGCAATGACACGTATTGATGTGCCATCCTGGAGAAGTTGGACTACCTGTGCAACCTCTGTAGGGTCCAGGTATCGCCTCATGCTACCAGTAGTGACACTGACTGTAGCCAAATGCAAAACTAGTGAAGAAACAGTCAGAAAAGATGAGGAGGGAAAAATGTCAGTGGCCTCCACCTGTTAAACCATTCCTGTTTTGGGGGTCATCTCATTGTTGCCCCTCTAGTGCATCTGTTGTTAATTTCATTAACACCACAGCAGCTGAAACTGATTAACAACCCCCTCTGCTACTTAACAGACCAGATTAATATCCCATAAGTTTCATTGACTTTATGCTATACTCTGATTAAAAAGTGTTCCTTTAATTCTTTTGAGCAGTATATTTCATTATAGCAGAAATTTTGTTACAACAAATATGAGGAAAATATGTATAGTATTGTGACTGGGGCTGCCAGCTATTCACCATGTCTAATAGCAGCAGCTCAACAATAGCTCGGTGGCTGCTCTGCTGCGTCAGGTAAAACGAAAACCAAGGTCAAAGGAATTGGTAGGATCCGGATTACCATGTATCATGCTTGTCACCTTTAACATTGGGCTTTGATCTGCTCTTACTTACACTCTCCTGCTCTGTCTTCTCCAGACTGTGTCTACCACAGTGGTTATTCTGAGCTGCTGGTGTTGTTGTAATCTGAAGATGGGAGCTAAAGCAGGACAATTGCCCATGCTATGGCTCCTAACAGCTCCTATCTGAATGAAGTTTTGAGACTGTACCTGCCTTCTCTATACAGTAATAAAGTACCTGTCTTTTGTGAAACTCTTCCTGTCTTTCAAGTAAACTCTGACCTAAGGCTGACAACACCTGTATAAAAAACTGTTTCTTAAACTGCAAAAACTACTTTGTTTGAAAATAAGATATTAGATGTAATTTTTTTAACAGAAATACAGGTATGAAAATACAGAATGAAAATGAGACATTAGATGAAGATAAAGGCATGATTCAAAAATGGTTTTGCCATTTCATTTTTCTTCATTCCGGAATAAACTTTTTCCAGGATTGTTAATTTTTCTTTCAGCATAGAGTGACGCTGTTTCTCACTTTTTTTTGTTCATCTCCAAGAAAACTTTGAGAAAGTGCTATGAAAGTCAAACAGTACGGTATCCACACACAACACAACCAACCACATGGATGTTCGGTGCAGTAGTGACTGATGTCATGTTGACATATTTGGCGAGCCTGCCTGAGACTGGAAATTTTGCAACACACTGTCTCTCTCTTTGAGACAACCTGTTGCAGGGTTCCTGAGACTCGCCATGTGAAGTGTAGGAGTGGCATTAAGCATTTTTTGCATTGCATTATTATATTCAGTGGTCAATTTGGATGAAAAAAAGTTTGTTGTACAGTACTGAGATTTACATTTTGTGAAAATGAGATTCATTTAACATTATGTTCTATTAACATTTGTCCAGTCCCACAAAAAGTTATTTGTTATTCTGAAAATTTTGTTACTTTGATATTCGCTGTAGCAAGTATTTAACCTGTATTTGTCATTAATAATGCTCTAGTGAATGGGACATTCTAACACACAGCAGCACTGACAGTGATCGCAGAGAGAAACGAGGTGCACCAGTTTATGCAAATGAAGGCTGCTTGCAGAAGACAAATGAAGGAATGGAAATTTGCCCAACAAAAAGTTCAGTGATGTGTTTAGCAAATGTGATATAAAGCTCAAGGGCTTGACAGCTACTGTGGCTGTGAATTTACCCAATTTCACACAACTGATCCAGTAAAAACAAAAAACGTATTTTATATAACACCCACCCATCCATCTTATCTGCAACCAACCTTGTGGCAAATTGTTGACATGGGGATTATAATTCCCAGCAACCAGTGCACCGATTTTATTACACTCACAAAGCTTAAGTAAGAGCATTGACAAGTGCGGTATATCATCAAAGGTACCAACCAAGGCTTTGGAAAACATCTTGCATCACCCCGGACCCAAAGGTATCACGTCCTAGTGAGCTGAATGACTTCCGGTCTCTCGCTCTGACATCACATGTAATGGAAGACCATGGAGTGGCTGCTGCTTCACCACCTGAGGCCACAGGCCCGCCATGCCCTTGACCCTCTGCAGTTCACACACCAGGAGAAGGTCATCTATATGCTACACCAATCCCTCTCCCACTTGGACAGTGCCTTCAACACCATCCAACCTCTGCTCCTTAGGGACAAACTGACAGAGATGGCAGTAGATTTATACCTGGTGGCATGGATCGTGGACTATCTTACAGACAGACCTCAGTATGTGCGTCTCGGGAACTGCAGGTGTGACATTGTGGATAGCAACACAAGAGCGCCGCAGGGAACTGTACTTTCTCTGGTCCTGTTCAGCCTATGTACATCGGACTTCCAATACAACTCGGAGTCCTGCCACATGCAAAGGTTCACTGACGACACTGCTATTGTCGGCTGCATCAGGCATGGGCAAGAGGAGCAGTATAGGAACCTAATCAAGGACTTTGTTAAATGGTGCAACTCAAACCACTTACACCTGAACACCAGCAAAACCAAGGAGCTGGTGATGGATTTTAGGAGACCCAGGCCCCTCCTGGATCCCGTGATTATCAGAGGCGACTGTGTGCAGATGGTACAGACCTATAAATACCTGGGAGTGCAGCTGGATGATAAATTGGACTGGACTGCCAATAGTGATGCTCTGGGCAAGAGAGGACAGAGCCGACTATACTTCCTTAGAAGACTGGCGTCCTTCAACATCTGCAATAAGATGCCGCAGATGTTCTATCAGACGGTTGTGGAGAGTGCCCTCTTCTACGTGGTGGTGTGCTAGGGAGGCAGCATAAAGAAGGACGCCTCACACCTGGACAAACTGGTGAGGAAGGCAGGCTCTATTGTAGGCATGGAGCTGGACAGTTTGATATCCAAGGCAGAGCGACAGACGCTGAGCAGGCTCCTATCAATCATGGAGAATCCACTGCATCCATTGAACAGTATCATCTCCAGACAGAGGAGCAGCTTCAGCGACAGACTGCTGTCACTGTCCTACTCCACTGACAAACTAAGGAGATTGTTCCTCCCTCACACTATGCGACTCTTCAATTCCACCCGGGGGATGGGGGGGTTGGTGGTGTAAACGTTAACATTATACAAAGTTATTGTCTGTTTTACCTGCATTTTTATCACTCTTTAATTTAATATTGTTTTTTACCATTATGCTGCTGCTGGACTATGTGAATTTCCTCTTGGGATTAATAAAGTATCTATCTATCTATCTGGTGCTTCTGTCTGTCTGTGTTTAGCCATGTTGCATTTACAAAATACAGTTTTTCCCTGTTTATTTTAATCTGGACTCTTTTCTGGGAAATGTGTTGCCAATACTAGTATATACAGTGCATGGCATATACTTAAAGATCTTTCTTTCTCCAAAAAAAACAAACTCCCAAACCAAAATATCTGTTCTTATTCATTTTTACTATTGCCAACTTGTACCTGATTCATAACACCTGAAAAGTTCATCTGTTTTTCTCATCACTATCTATTGTGATGTTTGACATAATCTAAAAAGTGAGACAGTGGCACTGTGATGCATTTGTCTATACATCCACTTCATTTTATTGTGTACACCATATGTAACAAATCTGAGATAAACTGATTAAACTATATATATCTTTTGTAACTGCATAACCTTAGATTTTTTGAAAAAGACAACACTGCATATCATCATTAAGTTTGCAATAGCAATCATTCATCAGTGTTATGCAGTTTTTGAAATTAAAAATAAAAAAACAAAGAAAAAGGAAAAAAAAAAAAAGAATAAAACGCCACATTTAAATGACGGAGTCAAGCCACGACTGAATAGAATGAAAGGTGACTTTTTCTATAGCTGATGGAGAATATGGTTTTCAGAATGTTAAAAGAAAAGAACAGGATAGTTTTTCTGAATGAGTAAAAGTAATTAGTGACTTTTAATTTTTTTTGTAGGTACACAGTTACTCTAACCCACCGTATAATTAAGCAGTACTAATTTTAGGCTTTCATGCTAATTGAGATTTGAGATTTTTAGGAGGTTTTAGCTTTGATGAAATTACCTTTACATCACCTTTGTAACATTACCAAATACTGCTATTGGTGTTGTCTTTTAATCAAACTGGTGTGAACCCCAAGTGCTATTTGGTTGCAGATTTCTATGCATTTATGGTTAATCCCAAGTCAGGCCTGGGTTGACATGTAATGAAATGCTTTATAGTATTAAGCCTGAATAACTTATGGGTCAGTTATATTGCAGTCATCTAGTGAATGAAGTAACATCCTGAAAAAAAAATCATGAGTATTTCTATGCTTTCTCTTATTTTATGGTGACTGTAAGGTAACTCATGAATAGTCATGAATAGGTTTGAGCCTCCAATGAAAAATACAACTGCAAACAAAAAGTTATAAATTTAGTTTTACAATAAACTGGAACTGAACCATTCCTCAAATCAAGTAATGATGATGGTGTGAACTGGTCATCAGACATTGACGTGGAAAGTGAAACTGATGCATGACATAGCATTGTAAGATAGAACTGCCATAATATGTTTGGTGAATTTGAGTGATGGAAACATCACCATGCTGCAGCAGCAGCTGTGACAAAAAGGTAAAATAATTGCAATCAACTGCAAGGACAGCCAAAATGTTAGCCGCCCTAAGCGCTGTTCATGTTCATGTCGGGGAACTGTGGTAATCACTAAGCTTTGTGCTGTGGTAGCCTACAGTAACAAAAGGGGTGTGATGCTTGTGCAGGTCGGGTACTGACATTCTATCTTTTAATAGGCAAGCAACAGAATAAATATAAAAAAAACTAGGCAAAGAAGCATGCTGTCCCAATTGCAACATTGGAATGTGTGTTGGTGACTAAATCTGCATCAATATAGCAGATTGGAACCTACAAACAGACACCAACAGGAACATATTACAGATAAACATAGCTGTGACAAAGGGATTCTTCTGAAAACCAGAATACAAGTTTTAGTAAATGGTAACTCAGATTGTTTAATCCTTTCTGTTTATATGGGTTTTTGTAGTTTAGCAGTTTTTTGTTGGGACTGAATAAAACTACTATCATACAACCAGCAGAGAGAATTAACTGTAATTAGATCAATTACTTATTATTGCATAGTTTTTCTATATTTTTATACCAAAAATTCCTAGGTATATTTGTTAATACAAAATATTTTAAGATAAGCAGATAAAAAAGAAACCTAATAAAAAACAGCCTAATTAATTACAGCAATGGATACCAGATATACCTTTTCTACTATATTTATGTTGACGTTTTGGTAATGTAATATTTTTTCGTAAAACAAAATTCAATGTTTTCAGCTTGCTTTGCCTGGGGTTAACAATATTACATTATTTATAGAGTTCTTCTGTAACTCTTTTACATGTAGACCAGCAAGAACCACCCCTCTAACCTCCAAAAAAAACATCCCTTCAGCCATCCTGACTGTTGATATTTTTCATGGTCCATGCTGTTTGTAGCGGAAACAATTATTTCTTTTCATCCATTCCTTTCTGTACAACTTTTATAATGTTTAGTCATTACATGGGCCATGTAAATGTGCACCTTGTAAACATTAATTCTTTTTACAATAAGTGAAAGTAAATCATGATTCATTGATAGAGCTTTATTGCCTGGCTATGGGTAAAATAAAAAGAAGCTTGAACATAAAACTAACAATAAACAAGTAAAGAAATGATTGAGAGAACAACATAAACAAATGAAAATCATAAACATCTAATGATAATATATGCTCAAAATAAACATTACGCCTACTTACCTGTTTCAATTTCAAGAACACATTTTCCTGTAAAATTCTGTTTTGCAATAACCATCAACAAAAGCCAAGTCACTAAGTATCACTCAAGGCCAATTTTATGTAGCATGTTCAACAGTAAGCAGCTTAAGTGAACTAATAATACTAAGTTTAAAAAATACAAATTCTGTATACAAAAAAAGTACTTAGTTACAATGTACTTCTGATATAGCTGATTAACCAACATTATAACCAAGGTTCACCGTCTTAGAAAATTTCCCCAGCAAAGCCAGGCAATAAAGCTAATCTTGTATAATAATCTGAAATATAAAAAACAATCGTGAGTTTTGAATTCTAACATAATTCATCTGTTAAGTGCATATCACATTACTTAAGCGTTCAAATAAATTCTGGATCAATGATGAATACAGACAACCTTTATTTTGCTTGAATGTAAATTTTTTTGAGACATGTTGTACAAGCAGATAAATATTCTATCAGTGTTGTTATAATAATATAACAGTTCAGTGATATATTGAGTAAACTTTCTACAGACAAAATAACACTTACCTCATTGTGGACGTATGAATCACATGAGTAACACCAGACTGACAAGTCAGTGAAGCTTAGAACCATCACGTGGCCAGAAGATATACTGTGATTCAACATATGTTGATTCACATGACGGCCACAGTGAACCTACAAACAGACACCAACAGGAACATATTACAGATAAACATAGCTGTGACAAAAAGATTCTTCTGAAAACTGGAATACAAGTTTTAGTAAATGGTAACTCAGATTGTTTAAGCCTGTTTATATGGGTTTTTGTAGTTTTTTGTTGGGACTGAATAAAACTACTATCATACAACCAGCAGAGAGAACTAACTGTAATTAGATCAATTACTTATTATTGCATAGTTTTTCTATATCTTTATACCAAAAATTCTAGGTATATTTGCTAATACAAAGTATTTAAGATAAGCAGATAAAAAAGAAACCTGATAAAAAACAGCCTAATTAATTACATGTAAGTTTTGTGGTTAAAATGATATTAAAAATGAAAAGAAAGCAACAAACATTTTCAGGAAGTACTGAGCTAAGCTTTAACATTTACCTGATAGCACACAAGACAAACCCAGTTTTCCACATGAGTTTCACAATCCAGACATGTTTGAAACACATTCAAATCCTTTGAAGGTAGTGGGTTAATTGTTCTGAGATGAGGACACCATGTTAAAGGCTCCACTGCAAACAATGTCCCCTGTAAATAACAATGCAGTCTTTTATTTTAAAAATTCAAATATAACAGGAATGTAGATTCTCTGTTACCCTACCTCAGTGAACCCGCCTTTGAACAGAAAACATACAGGCAATTTTATTAATTCAAAATAACAACCCATAAGAATTTGTTTACCAAGAATAAATGAAGTTATTCTTTGATTTGAAATAGTTTGTAAATGTAAAGACAAAGTACAAAATAAATATCAACTATGGTGCACTTGTCGTGATACAACTTTCCATTTACATAAACAAAACTTGCCTACTAAAAGCATATGAATGATGTGTGATAAGGCTTGAGAAAAACATCTATTTCCCCAAAGGGAAAGAAAATAATGTTAACGATAGCCAAGTTTCCATCCAGTTTTTTGCGACGTTTTGTTATCGACAAACAGAATATATGTAAAAAAAAATGTGCGATATCTGCTGTCTCCAGCCTGTTTCCATCCAACTGGCTTTTTATCGATAAAATGGTGTGCATGATGACGTCATCCTCTCCAAAACGAACTGTCGCATAAGTTTTCTTGTATCGCGAAAAAAAATCTGCCCGTGAGCCGTTTCCATACATAATTTTGTATATGTCGCAAATTATCTGCCTTTTGTTTTCCACGTTACATCCCCTCCACTAAACAAAGAAACAAAGAAATGGAGAGATTATTTAGACAGTTTTTTGAAATTTGCCAGCGTACTGTTATTTCAGTTTCACAAATAATTGGAATTGTACATAATATCCGAAGACGACAGCAGAATGAAGCAGTTGCTTGTCCGATAGCCCTAGAGCTCGAAGAAAGTACCCCAGTGCGACGAAACCCACGGGTATGGGAGAGACGAAAATAAGACCTTCTGGGAGGAGGTGGTGGAGAGACACTTTACAGAAAATCTCTGGCTGCAATATTTTAGAATGACACGGCCAACGTTTGAGATGTTGTGTGGATTCATCAGTCCTGATGTTGCGCCAATCACAGGTTGCCATTGACCACCGGTTCCAACCCAAAAGCGGATTGCCATCGCCCTTTACAAGCTGGCAACCTGCGCCGAGTATAGAGTAGTTGGAGAAACTTTCGGGGTTGGTAAAACTACCGTCCATCGATGTGTATATGCTGTGTGCACCGCTATTAAAGAAAAATTAATGTGGCGTTATATCAGACTTCCGACTGTAGCGGAGGCCAATGAAATTGCATACCGCAATTCCTTGGTGCATCTTGTGCCACAGATTTACGGTGCGCTGGATGGCACGCATGTGCCTATTCTTCCCCCGACGGAAGGCTACCGCGATTACATTAATCGCAAAGGGTGGCCATCTATTGTTCTCCAGGCCCTTGTTGATGACAGGTGCATGAACGAGACATTTGCGCTGGCACTCCTGGAAGTGCCCATGATGCAGCTGTGTTTGCAGCATCGGATCTGTACAGGTGAGCCTACCTTTCAACATCCCTTCTCTGTGCGATAACAACTGAATTAGTACTGTAACCTGCTTCCCTTAAGGTTTTTAATTAAAACTGAAATTTGAATTAATACAAAATAACGACGTTTAATTAAAAAAAAAACTAAAGTTAATATTAATGAGAGAATTTCTCATATATGCTAAAACATCTGCCATTTAATAATAAAAAAATGTTTAGATAATGAAACACACGGTTTATTAAATATTTTGACTGGCACAGTAAACTACCTTTGCGGTTTTTGTATTATTTAGACATCCTGAGAGACACCCCCAGGCTACAGTTGATGTGGAGGGAGTTCAGGTACCCCTTTTAGTAGCAGGAGACCCAGCCTATCCGCTACTGCATTGGCTCATCACGAGAAATAACGAGGCTCTTCATCAGACCATGCGAACCGCTCCGCTATTCCCGTTTTGATTGCACGTAATGAAAATATATCATGTGACACATTTATTTGCGTTAAAGCCCTTTTTTCCGACAAAAAATGTTTCCAATGTAGTTTTTGCGACATCTGAAGTATCGATATGGAATTTATGCGCTAAAGTTAAACGGAAAAATATTATGTCGACATGTACAACATTTTATCGATAATTAGCATTTCCATCAGCTAAAATTTGAAGCGCTAAATATTTTTTCGCAAAAACTCCTTGGATGGAAACCTGGCTAATATTTGCCTATTTTCATTCAGAATGGTGTATAGTCATATATTTTGTATCAATTTCTGCAAAAACATTGGAACTCTCTTGTAGCTATGTTCATGTTAATATTAATAGCTACATACGTGCATATCACACAAACCAAGATTAGACTAATTGGAGGATCAGATCATGTCATAAATCAATCCCTTATGGCAATATTACTAGAGCCTGACACTCTAAACAGCTCATAAAACAAAAGGTAATTGTGAAAATCAGACATGACTGCAAAATATATTTTCAGCAGTAATATTAATGGAGTGGCTAATTATTTTTAGGCCTAGCTGCTCAGACACATTTATGTCCCAGAAATGTTATGTAGACAAAGAGAAAATGAATATAAAGTGAATTTCAGCAACATACACAATGCTTCCCAATGACTATCAATCCAAATGTTATCTGTACTAATCTGCACTGTACTTAAACTCTTCCACATTCCACTGGTTTTATTCTCAAAATAAGAACAGTATGACTTAATAAAACATAATAAGAAACTGCAAAAGAGGACTAATTTTAAGTGCAACACCATATAGTACAGGTTAAGTATCCCTAATCCAAAACGCCAAAGACCACAACTATTTTGAATTTCGAATATTTCTGGATTACATAATAAGATATTTGAGGATGGGACCTAAGTCTAAACAGAAAATGTACAACCCCAATTCCAAAAGAGTTGGGACGCTGTGTAAAATGTAAATAAAAACAGAATGCAATGATTTGCAAATTTCACAAACCCATATTTTATTCACAATAGAATTCAGAAAACATATCAAATGTTTAAAGTGAAAAAATGTACCATTTTTAGAAGAGAATAAGGTCATTTTGAATTTGATGGCAGCAACACGTCTCAAAAAAGTTGGGACAGGGCCATGTTTACCACTGTGTAGCATTCCCTCTTCTTTTAACAACAGTACGAAACATCTGGGAACTAAGGAGATCAATTGCTGGACTTTTGACAGAGGAATGTTGTCCCATTCTTGTCTGACACAGGATTCTAGCTGCTCAACAGTCTTGGGTCTCCTTTGTCATATTTTTTGTTTCATGATGTGGCAAGTTTTTTCAACAGGTGAAAGGTCTGGACTGCATGCAGGCCAGTTCAGCACCTGGACTCATCTATAAGAAGCCATGCTGTTGTAATAGATGCAGTATTCAGTTTAGTATTATTGTGCTGAAATATGCAAGATCTTCCCTGAAAAAGACATTGTCTGGATGGGAGCATATGTTGCTCTAAAACCTGTATATATTTATCAGCATTGATGGTGCTTTTCCAGATGTACAAGGTGCCAATTCCACAGGCACTGATGTGCCCCCATACCATCATAAATGCATGCTTTTGAACTAAGCTCTGATAACAAGCTGGATTTTCCCTCTACTCTTTAGTCTTAAGGATGCAGTGTCCATTTTTTCCAAAAAGGATTTCAAGTTTTGATTCATCCGACCACAGAACAGTTTTCCACCTTGCCTCAGTCCATTTTAAATGAGCTTTGGCCCAGAGAAGACAGTGACATTTCTGGATCACATTCACATAAGGCTTCTTCTTTGCATGATAGAGCTTTAACCTGCATTTGCGAATGGCATGGCAAACTGTGTTCACAGACAATGAGTTTTGGAAGTGTTACTGAGTGTTTTTAATAATTTTGTGCAAAAAAAAAACAGTTGTGCACAGCAACATCAACAGAATACCTGTATCAACTCTTAAACATTAAAACAAAACAATGATGAGCTTTCAGTCTCCACCTACAATGCTGTGTTTTGATTAAAATGTTATTGTACCCAGTACAGTATATCATATTTGTGGATTTCTTGAGTTAATACCAATGTCTGGTGGGAATTTCATGTGAATAGCCTCATTGGAAATATATTTACTAAAAAAAATGTTGATTCATTCAATAATTATTTTCCTCACTGTACATGAAGTGCTTGCTGTCTCACAAATCACTAATTCTCCAACTTCCTGTGTAGGTAGAAGGCTGAAATTTGGCAGGCATATTCCTTACAGCTTACTTACAAAAGTTAAGCAGGTTTCATTTCGAAATTCTACACGTAATGGTCATAACGGTCGATAACGTTCGACAACGTCCGCCATGTTGGACTTTCTTATTTATGGCCCTATCTTTACGAAATTTGGTAGGCGGCTTACCTGCGCTAACCGAAACCGATGTACGTACTTATTTCGATGGTATGACGCCACTGTCGGCCGCCATACTGAACTTTCCAACGTCACTAATTTTCCAACTTCCCGTGTAGGTAGAAGGCTGACCCCACCTTCACGAAATTTGGTAGGTGGCTTCCCCGCGCTAACCAAAACCAATGTACGTATTTATTTCGGTGGTATGACGCCACTGTCGGCCGCCATATTGAACTTTCCAACATCACTAATTCTCCACTGTGTAGGTAGAAGGCTGAAATTTGGCAGGCTCATTCCTTACAGCTTACTTACAAAAGTTAAGCAGGTTTCATTTCGAAATTCTACACGTAACGGTCATAATGGTCAACGATGTCCACCATGTTAAACTTTCTTATTCATGGCCCCATCTTCACGAAATTTGGTAGGCGGCTTCCCTGCGTTAACCGAAACCAATGTACGTACTTATTTCGTGGTATGATGCCACTGTCAGCTGCCATATTAAACTTTCTAACGTCACTAATTCTCCAACTTCCTGTGTAGGTAGAAGGCTGAAATTTGGTACTTATTTCGGTGGTATGATGCCACCGTCGGCCGCCATATTGAACTTTTCAACGGTCTTTGTTACTCATGGGCCCATCTTCAAGAAATTTGGTACGCGGGTTCCCAATGCTAACTGAATCCTACTTACGTACATATATAAGTGCCTATATAAGGCCGTCCGTCGCTCTGGTCTCTACATTCCCTTCCTTGCTTCGCCACGGGATTCACGTCTCCCTGCTGATAACTACAGCCTTTTTATTTAATCTACGGCTTCTTCGCTGTTTTATTGTTCATTTATTACGATTATACTTATTGTTTAGGTATTTTAGACTTACTTTACATTGTTCAGGTACCCAATTCCTTTATCATTCCAACCGTACCCCCATTAACATGTCTATCGAGGTGATCACTATCGATCAAAGAACTGTCACTTATCGAGTGTTTTCCATGCCCAGAGATGGCACCTACCTTTTCCATTCTCTTTGTTATACTGTATATTGCACGGCCATATCAGGCTCACTCTTGATATCCGGAGGAACATTGCGTCTTATGTATTGAATGACTGGGACAGGTTCAAGGTGTGGACTGATGACGGTACAGGAGATAATTATACTACACAGGAGCACTAGAAGAGTGAAATGCTTAAGTCCTTCACCTATGCATCTGCATGTGAGTTGATGGCTGCCGCTGAATTGTTCGGTTGTCGCTTTCAAGTGTACCGAAATGGCCAAATATTTTACACCTTTTGACAACCGCCAATGTTTCTTAAACATCTTAGATTGACAGGTGACGATTTCAGTAGTGGACACTTTGATGTTTATGAATGTTTAAACTCTCAAAAGCTGGATGTGAAGTTATCGATGAAACCAGTTGTATACTTACAACGCTTGACAGATGCCGAATGGCTCTTCAACACAAGTCCTACAAATACTGTCGTAATTGAAACAAACCATGAAACTCAAACCGATTATGACAGCAGCAATCCAAGCTGTGAAATTTGAAACAAGATTACTGTTCACATGGCCAACTGTACGTTGCATGCTCAAGAGTAAGCTCAGCGCACAGCTTGGTCATATTATAACCGGAGGGCCGAACTGACAATGTGGTATACAAAGAGATCCTTAACAAATAATTATTGTTATATTTTCCCTCAGTTTAAAAAGGTTTAATTTTCTTCTTAATAAAAATTTTAAGGCAGTACTTCGCTGCTGCGAAGTGCGGGTATTTTGCTAGTAGTTAATAAACTTGAGCAACTACTCAAACAATGACTTATGTAAAAAAAAAACAATGCAGTTTCGTTTTTCTTCCTTACAGTTAAAAGAAATTGTAATACAGATGATTGTAATAATTATTTTTATTATGTCTCAATGTTTTAAGAACTGTCTCCCAAACCTAAGATGTAAATATCCACCAATCAAGATGCAGACTGCATGTAAAACTGTGTGTTGGTGGATGTTACTAAGATGAGGATTGCTGACATTGAAAAAACTATTGATTTTTAAGGTATTATAACAACAACCAGTTATATGGTAATCATTTTTCATTGTTATTAATGAGAAAGGAAACCAATAAATCGCTTGCTTCAATGGATGTTTAACTGTGCTAGTATAAAATGGCAGCGAGTCAGGGATTTCAGTTTTAAGAATCGAAAAAATAATCAGGAACAAAATGATACCTAATTGTGGAGCTGTTTATTTCACTAATAACAATGTAAGATAACCATTTAAAATTATGAAAAAGCTGATCATGAAAGTGATTTACCAAAACAGATCTGTAAAATACTATTGTGTTTAAATTTTTTTGTGGGAAAATAAAGAACCATTCTCTTACAATTGAATGTCACTTTCTGCCTCGAAATAAGTTTTTAAAAATACAATTTAATTATAGTTGTTAAACCAACTGCAGCCTGAACTAGAGCCAACTTCTGGATTCAAGTCTTAACTCTTTACAGCTACACCTAATAAGGCTTTGGTTAATAAAGATAATGTAACATGCATCCAGGTTTTTGCCAAACATGCGGTCAATGGTAGACTTCTTAGGCATAAAACCAGACTGTTCTGGTCGCTGGTAGGTGAGCAAGTGATCACGGATCCTATTGAGGACAACCCTAACAAGGACCTTACCCGGCACTGAGAGCAGTGTTATCCCCCAGTAGTTGTTGCAATCCAGGCGATAACCCTTCTCTTTCCAGATAAAGACGACAAGTCCCCTTTTCCAGTCAGTTGGGATGATGCCAGTCTCCCAAAAGGAAGCAAAGGTTGCTTGCAATGCCAGGAGGACTGCCTTACAACATGCCTGGAGAAATTCACCCCAGATACCACAGATCCCTTCAGCTTTTCCTCCCCTCAGCTGGTTCACCCCCTGTGCAATCTCAGTAAAATTGGGTGGTTCACAGCTACTTGGAGGATCAGCCTCAAGGACCGTGGACCCAGAGATATCCAACGTCCTAGCTGGAGGATCAGCTTTGAACAACTGCTCAAAGTAGCCAGCCCAGCGGGTCACAACTGCAGTGTCATCCATAAGGACCGTTCCATCAGCCGCCCTGACTGCGACTCTCCGAGGAACAGACTTGGATATGCGTAATGCTTCGATTCCTCTGTAAGCAGGACATGGGCTGCTAGACCACAGATGGTGTGTCACTTGTTCACAGATTCCTCTAACAAACACCTCTTTATCTGCCCTCAGAGCCCTCGTGGCCGTCCTTCTCAGTTCCTGTTACAGACCAGAGTTGCCATGGAGCCGTGCACTGCGACTCCTCTCGATGATATCAGGATGCCCTCCTTCTGGGAACACCGGTAACACCAACACAACCCTCAGCAACCTTCAGGGTCTCCCACATCACAACAGGATAGGCAGTTGCACCCAAATCTGAAAGTTCCTCACACAAACTGCATGCAAACTCATTATAAACAACCTGGTCTTGGAGTCTGGCCAAGTCCAGGCTCATTTTCCTAGTAGGTGGTAACCTACTGGACGTATGCTGGTTCCTAAGAGTAGCAACAACAAGTCTGTGATAAGAATTCACAAACTAGGCACTTCTGTAGACTCTGCAGTTTTGCAAGAGCCTCCAGCATCTGCCCACGAGGATGTGATCAATCTCTTTCACCGCACCACCAGTACCGGAATACCAACGATGCAGTTATGGGCCCTGGAACCAGGATCCAGTGATTTGCAGCCAACTGATCTTTTGCAAAGTCAAGGAACATGGAGCCATTTTTACCATGGTCACCAGACCCATGGGGACCGAGACAATCTTCATAGCCAGCCCTGTCAGTGCCAGTGGCTGCATTGAAGTCACCCATGACCAGAGGAATGTCACCTCGTGGGCACCCAAAAACCACCGAGCGAAGCTGCGAATAACCAAGGTAACAAAAAAACATTTGTAGTTAGTAAACAGTCAGTTAATGTAGTGGTATATAATATTTTTCACAAGTATAACTGTTAAAGTAAAACATTTATAATAAAATACATTGCATTTGTCATTCCAATAGTGGGTGCACCAGAAACATTTGCAGTAAAAAGACAATGCATTACATTTTTCATTCCAAGAAATGGTGCATCACACACATTAGGATTTATGAATCCCATACCAAATAGCATATAACAGAGTCATAGGAACCAGACACATAGATACTTGTCCTTTTATTAGATTGAAAATTTGCATCAATTTGTGTGACCACAATGACATTTTGGGTATACTCACACTAGCAATTTGTTCTATGCCCAAGCACATTTGTCTGCATTTAACCACCCAATGTCTAGTTTGTCTGACTAGTGTGACTGGTTCTGTGCCAGGCCAGTCATACTGTGCCCTGGCCTGTGTGGAAGAGGCGTGCCTGGGCACAGTTCAGTAGAATTCGGGAACAGTGTGATTGCAATTCTCATTTTATTCAGTACCATTTGAGTTAAAAGCAGATATTTATTTTCACCTTATAGATGAACATGCATTGAAGTTGGTAAGAAAAGCTGTAAATTTTACCCTTAAAATCATGTCTCTGTAAAAATATTCTTGTACGTACAGCATGATTAACAGCAAAATGCTGCCCTGCACACTCAAGTAATCCGTAAGAGGGTAGAGCGTTACTCTGCCCTACATGACTCCAAGAAAAATCCAAAACATAAGTTTGAAATACATGATGTCACTCCATGTTTGAATATAATTTTGGCTTTACACGAAGTCCCCAGGAACAGAACATTAAGCACAGTGTGAGAGGAGGCCAGCAAGGGAGTAGGGAGAGGAGAAAATCATGCTTGGGCATGGTATGGAACAAATATGCCTAGTGTGAGTATACCCCCAATATCTTTTGACATACCAGTTGTGCAGCACTTAAGAAGACATGGTAAATTACCAGAAATTACATGTGTTTAACATAGAAAGTTATCATGTTGAATTTCCTGGGATACTTTTGTTTTCATAAAATTCAGATTGAAAACAGAAGCGCAAGTGTAAAATATTCTGAGTGAATTAATAGAAATCTATACAAAAGAACTTACCATATCAATATCCTGACTGTTCAAATAAATCTCACAGTTTGTTTGAGATTTTGACCATCCTGAAGCAGTATCTAGAAGACTAGTCTCAGTTTCTTCTCCAGCTGTAACAGTGTGAGCCGGTTCCAAGCCAACTGCCTATAGTAAGTGATGCAATAATTAATTTAAATATCCCTTTACACTCCTTTCACTGAACTAACGCAGGTCAGATGTACAGTTTTAACAATACACTTAAAGAAATTGGTTAACTTTACTAAAATCGGTACAAAAAAAACAAAAAAGTATTTGGGGCAAAAGTGTGCTGACAAAAGCATGTTGAGTCAAATGTGCACAGGAAAAATGTATGTAGCTGGTAAAGTGTCACTGTACTGTGCAATTTAAAAAGACAGAAATAAAAATTGCCAAATGGAACATATAATGTGAGAACCTCCATATATGAATTAAGTGATAATACAAAGCCATGTAAGTACTGTGCAATTTACAGAACCACATATTATGCAATTTCTGGAAAAAAGTTCTAAATGCAACACATATCCATATGTCAGTATTAACTGTTGCATGTAGGTGATTAAACTGAACATACATTTATTTAGACACCTCTAACCTGGGAGAGAAAGTATTTTAACTAGCGCTGAGAAGGCAGAGGCACAAAAAGAAAGGCAGACACCATACATAGTGAGCAGTTTGAAACCTCAAACAAAAAAACATTTCATGTTTTACTTCATCAAACTGCTTAACTCTACTGACCCTATGTAAACCTCCCTATTGTTAAAAGCTTGGGGTAGTGAAACAAAAACAAAAACACATGCAAGCACTGTGGCAAGTTACTCTCACCTTGACTTGTCAATTCTCCACGTACATTCAGAATGATCACTGGGTGTAATCTCTTACACAACTGCCAAACTATGGCCAACTCACTGTGATCCTCTCTGCTGTGTGAGAGTCCTAACAGGTCCTGATTCCTGACTCTAAGACTGTTCCACTCTCTCTTACCTCATTCCACCCTGCCAGTTCCACAGCTGCTCCTCTCTCCTCCAACCACTACTTTAGCTACAAAATCTAACTTCTATCATCTACAGAGGTGGTCCCCATCACATATGCTGCCCTTCACAATTACTTCTGGACACTAGAATTGCCAGACAGCTACGTTATCAGAGCACCCCTATTTAAAGCACCAGTATCACAGATTGCTAAGCTCTGGGACAGTGTTCCTTGGAAAGCTGTGACACAGTCTGTTGTCAATCATGTACCTAAATTCACTCTGTCTGTAAATGCTTAAGTTTACTGTAGCAAATACCACAGGGACCTGGCACCAACCTATCAATAACTGCTTGCAAATTGATGGCCACTACAATCTTTATAACCTCTTCAAAATCAATTTAAAACTAATAACATTTTAACTTTTTGCAATGGATTACACATAGTGTGTTTGGTTACTTGTTAATTTATGTGGTCAAGCATTGCCTCTCCATTTTTGTATGTTTCTCCTCATGTTATGTGTTTTGTTTTGCAAGATTTCTTTATGGTGATATAAATTGCACAGTACAGTGACTGCTTTACAAGCAGTGCATTTTATTGGTTTGCTCTGAATACAATGTGCAGTCTTAAATATAGTAACCACCATTCTTTATTGTATTTTTTCACATATATCATTAAGTGTTTAGTTTCATTTCATTAAGTAAAGAAAATCAAAACCTGGGTTTCAGTGATTAGCAGCTTGCTGTTCAGTACTTTAGTTAATAGCACCCTAAAAACATTCTAATGGCACCTTTCAAGATGAATTCAGCTGGTGAAGCAACTCAACCTTTTGGATGAAAAATAATGCAATATTTACTTAAGAGGTTTGTTTCTACAGCCTAGCTAATGTGAAATTTACATTTTGAAAAACTTAGCATTTCCTTATCCTAATACAGCACTGCAATGCTTCATCAAGAAAAAAACATTTTAAGGATATATTTTATGATGCAAATTTTCTAAAGCAAAAAAGAAAAGCAATGCAATATCCAGGCTGTATGCAGAACAAGTTTTGTGTGTTTCGTGTAAGCAAAAAGTATTTCTATATCAACAGTCTGGAGTCACAGTTCACTTTCATTCAAAAAATTACTTTAGGGTAAACTAACCAATTAATATGCTCAAAGGACAATTCACATTCACAGATACTCATAAATATCATTAATAAAAACATGCAATTGAATATGTTATAATATATTTATGTTTATAAGGCACTGCATCATTTATAGCCTACAGATATTCAGAATTAATTTTAATATTGGTATTCTAATTTAAATTACATGATGCCACCGTTTCTCAAAATTATATAAAGTGTTTTAATGCAGCTGTAATCTTTGCTAAGTCATAAATAATAAAATAAAATTTCCATACAGTCATAATTTCCTGAAAAGGTATAAAATACACCTGTAAATGTTTTCATGCTGCTTGATAAGAGGAATACATTGTATCCGGAAAGTATTCACAGCGCATCACTTTTTGCACATTTTGTTATGTTACAGCCTTATTCCAAAATGGATTAAATTCATTTTTTCCTCAGAATTCTACACACAACACCCCATAATGATAACGTGAAAAAAGCTTACTTGAGGTTTTTGCAAATTTATTAAAAATAAAAAAATTGAGAAAGCGCATGTACACACGTATTCACAGCTTTTGCCATGAAGCTCAAAATTGAGCTCAGGAGCATCCTGTTTCTCTTGACCATCCTTGAGATGTTTCTGTAGCTTAATTGGAGTCCACCTGTGGTAAATTCAGTTGTTTGGACAGGATTTGGAAAGGCACACACCTGTCTATATGAGGTCCCACAGTTGACAGTTCATGTCAGAGCACAAACCAAGCATGAAGTCAAAAGAATTGTCTGTAGACCTCCAAGACAGGATTGTCTTGAGGCACAAATCTGGCGAAGGTTACAGAAAACTTTCTGCTGCGTTGAAGGTCCCAATGAGCACAGTGGCCTCCATCATCCGTAAGTGGAAGAAGTTCGAAACCACCAGGACTCTTCCTAGAGCTGGCCAGCCATCTAAACTGAGCGATCAGGGGAGAAGGGCCTTAGTCTGGGAAGTGACCAAGAACCCGATGGTCACTCTGTCAGAGCTCCAGAGAGCTGTGGAGAGAGGAGAACCTTCCAGAAGGACAACCATCTCTGCAGCAATCCACCAATCAGGCCCGTATGGTAGAGTGGCCAGACAGAAGCCACTCCTTAGTAAAAGGCACATGGCAGCCCACCTGGAGTTTGCCAAAAGGCACCTGAAGGACTCTCAGACCATGAGAAACAAAATTCTCTGGTCTGATGAGACAAAGATTGAGCTCTTTGGTGTGAATGCCAGGCGTCACGTTTGGAGGAAACCAGACACCGCTCATCACAGACTAGTCAGGATAAAGGGAAAGATGACTGCAGCAATGTACAGAGACATCCTGGATGAAAACCTGCTCCAGAGCACTCTTGACCTCAGACTGGGGCGACGGTTCATCTTTCAGCAGGGCAACAACCCTAAGCACACAGCCAAGATATCAGAGGAGTGGCTTCAGGACAACTCTATGAATGTTCTTGAGTGGCCCAGCCAGAGACCAGGCTTGAATCCGATTGAACATCTCTGGAGAGATCTTAAAATGGCTGTGCACCGACGCTTCCCATCCAACCTGATCGAGCTTGAGAGGTGCTGCAAAGAGGAATGGGTCAAACTGGCCAAGGATAGGTGTGCCAAGCTTGTGGCATCATATTCAAAAAGACTTGAGGCTATAATTGCTGCCAAGGTGCAGCGACAAAGTATTGAGCAAAGGCTGTGAATACTTATGTACATGTGATTTCTCAGTTTTTTTATTTTTAATAAATTTGCAAAAACCTCAAGTAAACTGTTTTCACGTTGTCATTATGGGGTGTTTGGGTGTAGAATTCTGAGGAAAAAAATGAATTTAATCCATTTTGGAATAAGGCTGTAATATAGCAAAATGTGGAAAAAGTGATGTGCTGTGAATACTTTCCGGATGCACTGTATATGCATAAAATTACAGCTAATATCTGATACCTAATATTAATTTTAATTAAGAAACAGTACATCAACAGTATCCATCATGCTCTTACCTCAGGTCTTTCTGGCTGAATAGCTTGATTAGACTGTGGAGTTTGAATGCTGCCTTTTGACATTTTTTGATGCTCCTGAACATTTGGTGTACTTTCTTGAGCCAGTGGTTTCACCTTTTGCCTTGCACCACCCACAGATAAGGAGGCTAGGCTACTAATGACTGTCTGTTCAAGGTCAATTTGGTCTTTTTGCCTTATTGTACTACTGCCAAGAGATACTAACTGGAGGCCTTCTGTTATCTGGTTAATGGAGTCATTGCCCACAGTAACCACAGTGGTTTCCAAAGACTTCAATGGACCTTCATTTACTTCACTAATAAGATTTTCATGTTGTTGCACATGTTTTTGAGGAGTAATTTCTTTCTTTGGTGATGTTCTCCTAGGTGAAAGAAGTTCCTTCCTGGTGGGACTAGCTGTCGGCAGTGAAGACTGTGCAGTATCTGGAACTGTTGGTTCAGAAACAGAAAAACTTTATTTATATTATTGGTTCAATACGGTAAACCTATGTAGGCAGACAATACAGTATAATGGACGATGCAGAGGTGTAGTAACACACATTTTTTTTAACTGCACTAAAAGTCAGCACTGCATATCACATTTTCACTTACAGGTAATATCAACATTATGTGTAAATTTATTTTATCATAAACTAAAGTATAATTGACTTAGTAATTTTTAGTAATGTAACTCAACAACTGAACAAAAGGCACTAATGATCTAAATGGAACATGAGTAATCTTCCATTGCTAAACTAAAAAAAGACTGCAAGAAACTGATACAAGATGTACTGTAATGTAATGTAATGGAGGTACTTAAGTAATATTAAATACTGTGTTTTATTTGCTTGATTAAATATATCAGTTATGTAGTGAAATAGGTTTGTATCTATATAAGAAAACATACTTTTTTAACCAGTTAATCTTTTACACAATACAAATGCACCATTTATCTTACAATAAAAATTAGATTACTGTATTGAGATATTTGTGTCTAAAAAGAAGATGGACAGTGTTGCATGATACCTTCCATAGACATCTGGATTTTGCAGCCTGCTGTTGCTGTATGTTAATGACCTCTACAGTCAAAATTACCTGTTAAGTTTTCACAAGGGTGCTGACTTGCTAGGAATCCATTTCCAGGTGGGGGCAATTAATAAAATGAAAGAAACAGACATCAGCTTTGAGTAGGAATACAGTATTTTCTCATTTATGACGTTGGGTTTGGATGCCCTCTCACAACTTATGACTCATTTGTATTGACAGCTGATTGCAAGCAGGTGTACACTATGCAATTTTACAAGAGTCAGATTTAAACAATCTCATGTGATTATGTGATGTGATAATTGGGTGAGACTCATGTTACTCTTGTTATAAGACATTGTGTTTTTACACTAGGCTAAATATTGCTAAGCTTGCTATCAGTATTTTTTTTATTAGCAAAAATCTTACAATGTCATTTATGTTAATTTGTTACAAGTACAAGAACATGCAGTGCTACTAGAATTTGTTAAAGACCTGGGGCCTCATGTATAATGCTGTGCATAGAACTCACACTAAAACATTGTTTACGGAAAAAAGTGGAAATGTGTGTATGCACAAAAAAAAATCAGATGCATAAATCTGTGTGTACATCAAGTTCCATGCCACATCCGAATTTTACAAATTTTAATATCCAAATCAATATAAATATTACCTTCCGTTCAGTGTTTGGTTACAAAACAACGGAAAAGATATGTGAAAAAAAGAATCATTTTACGGAATGCAAAGTGGAGGCAAGAAAAAATGTACTATTTGTTTTCTTACACAGAGGTATAAGAAACAAAAGTGTGACGGAGACACTCAAAAGTTCAAGTTCAGAATGTTGCACAGTGCCCGAAAGAAAAAAAGAAGTGGTCAGATATCACAGCCGACATGAAAAGGCGAGTTGCAGCCCACCGTCTGTTTATTCTGTTTCAGACAAAATTACAAAAACTGACCCCCGTGCGATGGTCAGGCGATGATAATGCTGCTATGCCGAGCACATCTTCAGGGCACTGGCTGCACACACACTTCTGCCTCGGAAACCACTGGGAGGCCATCTGGCTCTGTGCTGACAGACTGTTCTGGAGTCACAAAATGCAATAGTGGATGCTGTAAGAGATGTGGCAAATGAACTAAGAAATATAAACGGCTGTACTATGTGATACTGACCACAAATTAAATGAATTGGTTAAAAAAATAAGTGTTTTTACATCCTGCTAATTACATTCAAACGAAGCTGTAACGCTGTCCGATCTGGCTGATCAGTTGGTGGGTTAGATTCACCATAGCACATCTCTTCAGGTTCATGCTTGCACACTGCAACACACTTTCTGTGCACCATAGAGCAGCACATTAATACAGTGGAAATGATTTCTATTTACATAAGCAAATTCATTTTCAGAAGGTGCCTTTATAGTGTACTGGGTACCGAGTGCCACAATGGACCAATTCTCAGCTCTTTACTTTGAGGTAACTCGCTATCCTTAAAAGGACTGCTTGTCATTTGCCACCCTAGTTAGAAAAAACACCTGCAACTGTGAAGAGCTGCCATTTTCATAGATTTTTCAGCTATATGCGATATAATGTCAGCTCATTCCCTTCCTGATGTAACTTGTTTGGCATTGTTCTAATAGCAATGTGCATGCAGTTGACTGCTCCGATTGCATTTGTAAAACTGTACATTTATGTGAACTTCGCTTTGATGCTTGTCAGTTCAACCACGGTGTAAGGAAATCTTATGTATCTGGAAGACAAGTGGATAATACCATCCTATACACCTGGAATGGTGCGGCTTAGTAATGAAGTGCAATACCCAATCTGTCAGCAAATGCAAGTCAAAAAGCTTCTGCAGCTAAAACCAGTCGTCATAATCTGTAAATATGCGCTCTCTTCTAATTTTTTTACAACTACAACGCTAAAGCAGCCACTGTGAGTTGGAATGGTATGGCCATTCTGTGCACCATTATATTGTTACAGAATCATTACAGTTAAGTAAATTCAATTTGTAAACAAAATGCAATTAATTTTCGTGTAATTGATAAAACCCAAATCATAGGTGTGAATCTAAAAAAGAAAAGCAGACCAAAGAAACGGTAGCACTGCTTTGACGCTGGGTGTCGCCAATTTGCGAAACCAAGCAAAACAGTGTATACATATGGTCCGAGGCTGCCATGAAAATGTGTGTGGCTTTACGCAAAGTTTAGTTTTTATACAACAATCATACGCAACATTTGTCTTGAAACCATACAGCAAGACAGGAAGCACCAGGACTCTAAAGACTTGGACCTTCATCCTTTTACGTAGATATCGGGAGTGCCACACACCCCTTCCACTGACCTCATGACTCCCCATGCCATCTGTCTACTGACTTCATAGGAAGAATCATCAGTGACATGAATGGCGCTGCTGAGGTAAGTAAACCTCTCGACAAGGTTGACACTATCTCCGCAGACAGACACACTGCTGATGATGACCCAAGAGGTCATTTAAGGCCTGGATCTTGGTTTCTGTTCAGGACACTCGCAAACCCTAACACTCCTCGCTCAGTCTCTTGAGGGCCCCAATCAGAACCTCCATTGACTCCACAAAGATCACAGCATCGTCGGCAAAGTCAAGATCAGTGAATCTTTCTTCACTAACAGATGCCCCACAGCCGCTGGACCCCATGAACTTCCCCAACACCCAGTCCATGCAAGCACTAAACAGAGCAGTAGAAAGAACACACCACTGTCAAACCCCAGAATCAACTGGGAAAAACATAGAGGTTGTGCCTCCACTCTGCTCAAATTACAAACAGTAATGTACTTAGACATCAATCAGCTACATACTGTCAACACGGCCTCTCTCATGTTCTTTATAGCAGACACATTTCTTTTATTGTGTTATTATGGGTCAACTATTACTTCCTGATCAACTGCTGAAAAGAACCATTGCCTCTTCTAAAAACTTTTCCAAGCTGTCTTATAATTTATTATGCACTCCATCAATTTGATGCTTAAAGTCACAGGTCTTCAGATATTGCACTCTATTCCGTTCTTTCCGAACTATGACAGGTGCTGTCGATGATCTGTTTTCAGGGCTGCTTAAATCTCACAAGTTGTATGTATAATCATGGACTGCCAAAGCCCGTCTCGAGTTAACAAGAAAAACTTTGCATTCATGGAACCGACTGAGCCTAAATTTTAAAATGAAGGTTATTTAATCGAGACTTATACAGCTAAGCCTTGATTTCATAAGAACATGTCATGGAATACACCGCTGTGTGCTTACCTTTTATGATTCTACTTGCTATCTTAACATATAAAAGAATAATTTTACCTGAAGCTGTCTATTTGCACTGCTCTCTTTGTCAGGCAGAATTTGAATGCTCAGTTCTCTTTAGATTGTTTACAAAGAATATTTTATTCTCAAAAGTTTGACTGAGTGGTGTTTTATGATAATGCTATGTTTCCAAATAAATATCAAACTTCTATCTTCTATCTCTGCAAACTTTGCAAGTTAGCTAGCAATAAAATACTGTTATTATAATAGTAGTAGTAGTAGTTATAGAATTGTTGTGCAGGTCCCATTTACATATGTTACAATCTTGCCTCTAAATTTCACTACCAATTATTTAAGCATAGAACCTATTAATGTGATGCCACCAAAACATTACCAAATAACAATTAACATTATGGCAACAATACAAACAAAACTTACTGTTAAGTCGGAGGCTGCTCCAGAACTGGCGATGTACTTGCAGAACATTGTTGATTGAACGTATGGCACTTTGGTGTGGTACCGCCAACTGACCCAAGTCTGGCAGGCAGTCTCCCAGCAGAACAGATGTGCACATAGACATTGACTCAGATATTGAGGATAGGTTATAGCCTCCCTGCACAGGACAGTATAATTCAGACAAATGGCAACACAGAGATTATTTTTAAACAAATTGATGTTTCTTTTAATGTAGTGAGAAGTCAAGCAAAATGACACCTTTTATTGGCTAACTAAAAAGATTACAATATGCAAGCTTTGGAGGCAACTCAGCCCCCTTCCCATCTTGCCGGTTGTTAAATAATAATAAATAAGAAAACCTTATTTTGGTATTTGGTACACTGTATTAATCCCCAAGGGGAAATTGTCTTATTGCATGAAACTTTGGGGGTCAGCGAACAGGGTCAGCCATCGTACCGCATCCCTGGAGTAATTTTCAGGTTAAAGGCCTTGCTCAAGGGCCCAATAGATTAGGATCTGGCATTAAAGGGATTTGAACCAGCAATATTCCAGATTCCAGCACAGATCCTCAGCCTCAAAACCACCACTCTATCTAATAATATACAATAGGTAACCAATCACTTACTTCAAGAACCACCAGCACCTGTCCTCCTGCCAGACCCAGTAACATGTGGGTCATGTGAGCATAACATTCTGGTGTTACTAAACAACCACCAAGTGGGTCACCACGAGCTGCATCAAAACCGGCTGACACAAGTACTAGCTCAGGGTCAAACTGAGAAATAATAAGAGATAAATTAAGACATTAATATTAAACTCATAATAAAATAAATTAAAACACACATTATTTTTCTTTTTAAAAAACTGCACAGAGCAGCTACATTTTTGTGCTGTATATTGATCCTTCTTTATTCATATGCAAAATGGTAAAGAAATATTGAGCATTATTAATGTAGTTACAAACAAAAGTAATTGAGGTCTTGTAACTTTCGTTTCTTATTTATTTTTACAATGTCAAAAATGTTTGTTTATGCAAAAAGAAGACAGCCTAAGGTATTGGTTTGCAAAAAATGGTCAATTGTTTAATATGTGGAAAATCAGTAATATAGGAATTTATTCACTCTGTAAGTTTCTATGACCAGTACAAACATCTCTATAATTAAAATACATAGTTTATATTTGCCTTAGTTGGTACTGTACTTAAAAAGTACATTAGTAAGTGAAATAATTAACAGTGAATCTGGCGATAGCTGACAAAAAAAGAAAACATGCACATAGTCTAAATAAGGGTGCTTGATGATCACGTTTCAGCAAAACAGCTTCATTATACCATCGCATAAATTCTTAAAATGTCTGAAACTGTACAAGAATGAAGAGACTCTATTTTTTAATTAGAACACTCTCTTAGGTGATAAATTTCTCAACTGGATTGGGATCTGGTGACTTGATTGGCCACTACACAGGCCATTGTCTTCTGAAAGATTTTACTTGTACTACTACAAAAAAAAAATACTTCAAATTAGGATTAACGTGATCATACAGAATGATTTTGTTATTTAAGAATGCAATTAAAAGAACAACAGGGTAGTAAAAATGTATGTATTTAGGATGTGAGCAAATGACTGGATGACTTGACTTGTGGATTACATGCAAAAAAGTAATGTGACATTTTTTCATTGACTTTTTGATATTATTTGCTATTATCCTTTGTTGCATACAATAGGTGTCGATTATAACAAAAACATTATCTTCACACTGGATAACAGCATGAGTTTAAAAATTTTTCCTGGTCATATACACAAGATACATGGGGTAAATAACATAACAAACTGGGGTAGTCTTCCTTTAAGCTTGATAGAAAACTGTTTTGCTTCATTATTTTAATGACCATTTCTGTATACAATAATCTGCTTTCAACAGAATCTATATCCAATATTTACTGAAGTGTTTCCATTATTTTGTCAGTTATCAGGGTACCTACCTACAATCTTTAGCTCTGCGATGCTACAGTTTACTGTTCATATCAATAGCATGGAAAACCATTTCAGACAAATAAGGCTATAATAAAATGGTGTGAAGCAGAAAAGGCTGGAACATTAGTAGTAGCCGCATAAAGTTACCTCACTGGCAATTGGCATTACAACTCTCTGGAAAGCTGCAATATATTCAGGATCTCCCATTTTGCTTGAATTCCAGGGGATGTTTACATTGTATCCTTTACCCAATCCATGGCCAACCTTGTCAAAATTTGCATCCTCCATTGTTGGAAAGAATGAGCCATTATCATAACGGTGCAAGGAAATATACAGCACACTATAAATATATAAAGTAAATATATGAGATTAATATTTTGATATTAGTAACTCTAGCAACAAGACATAAAATCATAAAATTCAATATAATATGTAACGTGACATAACATGTACTTGGAATTTCCCTTTTACTGCAACAAAATACCAGGGCTTGTTATTAATCTCATATGATAAAGTTACCATCACTAAATAAATGGGATCTTGTAACTCCTTCTATTCATAGAAGTATATATAAGTAGTATACTTGTATAATTTCAGACCCCACCATTGCACCTTTATGGGACTTAGAGCTTTTGAAATACTGCACCTAAGACAAACATCACACCTTACTTTTTTGATCATTTTGCAAAAAACTTGGATGTTGTCCTATTTCACGGTCCATTTTTGGACATATGATCACATACTTTTCCACTAGAATAATTTGTTAGAATTAGGATATCATAATAGATAACTCAGCCACAGGTGATGCACAAACCAGTATTTCTTTGTGCCAGTCCCAAGCCCGGATAAATGGAGAAAGTTACATCAGGAAGGGCAGCCGGTGTAAAATTTTTCCAGGTCAATATGTGGACAAAAATACAAATTTCCATACGGGATTGGTCGAGCCCCAAGTAAACAACGACCGGCACCAGTACTGTTAGCCAACAGGGTGCTTACGAAAATTGGGCTTCTGTTGGCCAAAGAAGAAGAAGAAGGGGGGGTGGGGAGACATGTCCGGAAGCAGGAGGAGAGGAGGAAGGTAAAGAGAGTGGAACGGAGGATAGAAACTTTGAATGTTGGCAGTATGACTGGTAAGGGGAGAGAGTTAGCAGATATGATGGAGAGAAGGAAGGCTGATATATTGTGCGTGCAAGAGACTAAATGGAAAAGGAGTAAGACCAGGTGGATCAGAGGTGGATTCAAATTGTTCTATCATGGTGTGGATGGGAGGAGAAATGGAGTAGGGGTTATTCTGAAGAAACAGTGTGTCAAGAGTGTTTTGGAGGTGAAAAGAGTGTCAGACATAGTAATGATGAAGCTGGAAACTGGAGGTGAGATGATGAATACTGTTAGTTCATATGCCCCGCAAGTTGGGTGTGCGATGGATGAGAAAGAAGACTTTTGGAGTGACTTGGATGAAGTGATGAACAGTGTACCCAAGGGACAGAGAGTGGTGATTGGAGCTCATTTCAATAGACATGTTGGTGAAGGGAACAGAGGAGATGAGGAGGTGAAAGCTAGGTATGGTGTCAAGGAGAGGAATGAAGAAGGTCAGATGATAGAAGATTTTGCCAAAAGGATGGACATGGCTGTGGTGAATACGTATTTTAAGAAGAGGGAGGAACATAGGGTGACGTACAAGAGTTGAGGAAGATGCACACAGGTAGATTACATCCTATGCAGAAAACTCAAGATGAAGGAGATTGAATACTGCAAAGTGGTGGCGGGGTAGGATGACGTTGGAGATCAAGAAGAGGAAGAGAGTGAGGGCAGACCCAAGGATCAAATGGTGGAAGATGAAAAAGGAAGACTGCAAGGATGAGTTTAGGGAGGAGGTAAGACAGGCACTGCGTGGCATTGAAGAGTTACCAGACAGTTGGGCAACTACAGCTGATACATTAAGGATGACAGCAAGGAGGGTGTTTGGCGTGGTATCTGGACAGAGCAAGGAGGAAAAGGAAACCTGGTGGTGGAATGGGGAAGTACAGGAGAGAATATAGAGGAAGAGGATGGCGAAGAAGTGGGATAGTTAGAATGATGCAAAAAGTAGACAAGAGTACAAGGAGATAAGGCACAAGGTGAAGAAAGAGGAAAAGGTGTATGATGAGTTGTACTGATTGGCTAACAATAGTAACATTCTTGGAAATCAGGTGCATCTTAAGGAGATATTAAAAAACTGCGACAAGAACAATTTTATAATTTACTTTAATGTATCTTATAAAGGACATTAAAACTACCTTATGGCATACTGACTGACCCAGGTTCTTCAACATTTACATTTTTAATTTATCAGGTGCTTCCTAGTAACCACAATGTCAATTGCTCAACATATTGTAACCTTCAGATTCTTCCAGACTTTTGGGAAAAGCATAAGGTCAGATCTGGAAGCCAAATTCTTTACAGAGGCATTGCCTTGTGTACCTTTTTAAATGTAATGCTTCTTTGAGGTTTTATTCTTTGTCTAGCCTCAACTTTTGATTTATTTATCAGGTTTTGAATTACATTTTTGTTTCTTGATCATCATGTTTAGAGTTTAGGTTTATGAATTTGTCTTCTGTATCTCTTGGTTTTGTTAAAGATGTTTTTTTCTGTCTGTTTTGTGTTAGTTGACTTTGTTCTCTGTTCCCATTTTTTCTAGTTTTTAGGGTTTCTGCCTTATTTTATTAGGCATTCTTCTTTCATCTTCTGTGATTTTTACAGGAATTTGGGAGTTTCTAAATACATTTATTAGTTCAGAGATCAAGACATCAAGAATGTCTCTATTTGAAGTCTCAAGTCCAATAAAAAAAGTATCTGCATACAGATACAATCCTGTAAGTGAACACTATCATTCAGTTTAATAAACTGAAGCAGTCTCTGGATGACCACGTTTTTGACAGGAGTGAATCCTTACAGCAGAGTGTTAAGGCTGAGCTTGGTACAAACTGAAATGATACATGAAAGGTTAATAGTGAGCAGAAGAAGACCTCATTAATTTTTAATTCAACCACCATAATTAACAGATACTCTACTGTAAAATAAAGTGTCATAAAGATCTAAGCTTACTGAAATAGTAGACATACAACTGGAGAAATTATACTTGTACCTTGGGGATTAAAGTAAATGCTGAAAATGGAAACACTATCTGAATAAAATTTTTCTGTATAAAATATGGGCAATTTTACTTCTTTCCTTGTGTGATTCCAGACCTGTAGTGAAGAAATGCCATAGGATCTATTTTCCCTATTACAATTCATACCACCTAATACCATTAGTATTAAAAGTTTCTCAACTATACCAACAGCCAAATTATTCTTCAGGAGGCAAGAAAGTTTTCTCATTTGTCCTATGGATTCCAGTGAATTTTCTTTTATTCCTGACTTCAGTTCCACAACAGCTCAATCACTATGGCTCTAGTGATGAAAATAATTTGTGATCGGAGTTCATAACCATTCTGCTCAACTGATCAGTCTCAAGATTTCACATGACTCAAAAAATGTGATCTTTGACTATCCAGCGCAACCTCTAGAGGCCATCAACAACTTCAAGCAACTGGCATATGTCTCTTTTAATGAATGATTTCAATTTTTCAGTCGCATACAGTGTTCATTGTTGGCCATATTTTGGTGTGATCAGTACTCGGTTTGAACTCGACTACTATGCATCGTTTTCGTAATTGACTCTGTTTAACATAATTGTTATGAGAGGGAGTTTGATATGCTTTGTAAATTTGGTTTGAGGCACTGCCTACAACCCACTTATTTGATGATTTGGCTGTCCAAGAGTCAGGTCATCTTTCCTTTTGTATACAAATAAATGTTAAGTCCAAAAGGCTATAATGTCACTGTTGTTATGTAAGGAAAAATGCCTTTATGAACCTTTGTTAGATAAAATGGCACCTGTATGATGCTCTTTTTTGTTTTGGAGATTCCTCTAAAATAAAGGCACCTTCTCTTTTTATTGCATTCCTCTATCAACTTGCTTGTCATAAAGATTTGTTTCTAATTTAAACTCAGTTGTTAAATTCCTTCTCTAAAATATTTTCATTTTTCTTCCCCCAGTACCATTCTCTTTTGAAATTAGAATACTCTTATTTTTAAAATGCTTGCTTCCCTTATTGCTAATGCACCCTCTCTGGCTGTAAGCACAATGATGCAACTTGATCTCCTAATGCTATTTTCACATGCCTTCCATAGTTGTCTTGTAAATAGTTTGAGGTGTAAATAAACTACTCACATAGATTTAAACTTACTTGCCTGTGTGTGAGTGTGTTCCTTTCCTGTGTATGCACATGAGGGTTCAGTTCAGTGTTTATGTATGATGTGATTAAAACAGTTGTAAAATCGGTTGCGTCATACTTTTCATATATAGTGATCACATTACATAGATAACATCTACTTTTGCAAGACAAATCGTTATATCACCAAAGATCACTCCATGTGAACTTCTAAAATTGTAAGCTCAAGGACATACGCCCAGGCAATGTGTTGAGACTATAACACCCCACTAAAAGGTCATGAAGGAAGAATGAGGACTGTCCCTCTATAAGACCATAAAGGAAGAAGGGAATCCAAGGCCAGGTCTTTTCTAGCAGACCAAAGATCTTCTCTTCACTTGAGAAACTGCTTCAGGAAACTTAAAGGGAACACAATACAGTTGAAAATGTCTGGATGAAAAAGATTTGGTTTGCCAAGCAAGTATGAGTATTTGTATGTATATACACAAGTTTTGTAAACACCAACTATATATATATATCTATATATATATATATAGTTGGTGTTTACAAAACTTGTGTATATACATACAAATACTCATACTTGCTTGGCAAACCAAATCTTTTCATCTTAGTGTGTGTGTGTATATATATATATATATATATATATATGTATATATATATATATACACACACACACACACACATTCAAAGGTAACATTTGTGGTTGGTCGGCCAGGCAGTAAACATCTGTCATGTCCTCTCAGTTGTGAGAAGCATATCATAGATATGTAATAGAGTACCTATCAAACAATACAAAAAGTACACAACACATGTTTTGCCCTAACTGGGGCTCATCGGGTGTATGCACATTTGCTTCCCCTTGCGGGGATCAAACCTCAGAAATCAAAGCTTGAAGCGAAGCTTCTGACAATGTGCTAAAGTGGCTGGTTTGCTTACTTGATAGGGTGAAAATCGCAGTACAGTGATCCCCCGCCTATCGCAGAAGTTATATCCCAGACCCATCAGCGATAGGTGAAAATCCAAGATATAGAAAGACCATATAAATAAACATTTTTTTTTTATAGTTTAAGCCTTAAAATACCCCTCCCACATGCTTTAAACACATGTAAACTTATTAAAGCACACTTTGTAAACACATTATACGTGGATGTTGGGCTAAGGATATGAGTAACATAATAATAACAATAATTATATAATAATAATAATAATGTAGCGTACCGTCGATTCATTCAAGCCTTAATGTTGAGCGACATCCGCGTAACGCTTCCCTTCCCTTCTTAGAAGATGCAGGACTCTTGGGAGCCATTGTTGGGGTTAAGACAAAATGAAAAGTTCACAAAAACTTTGCTTACAACAATCGGACTACAAGCAAGGTATGCGATGCGCAGAGAACCGAGATGCGTTAGGGACCCACGCTCGCTGTTCTTGCGAGATTACACCACAATAACAGCAGCCAGTCAGAGCTCAAGAGAATAAAAATCCCACTCTGATTGCTTGAGTCTCCTCTTTCAGCCAATAACGGGCTTTGTAAGAAATCATCTGGGTACTGTAACGCTAAACTCTTTGTCTACCGTAGTGACTGCTGAAAACCGTATGCTTTGTTATGAATTGGCTGCAAAGTACACTACAGGTAGGATGTATTTATTGAATTTTTCCGTGATATAGCAGGTGCGCAATAGCTGAACCACGATAGGTCTGAATCGCAATCTGATTATTTGGATTCTTACCTACCAGGTAACACTTGTGATTGGTCAGCCAGTCAGGAAACACCGGCTACGTCCTCTCAGTTGTGAGAAGCAGATCATAAATATCTGATACAGTACCTGCCAAACAATGCAAAGAGTACATGAGACATGTTTCACCCTAATTGGGGCTTCGCCTCAGGAGCTGACGTCCGAGGTTCGATCCCCGCAAAGCAAAGGTGCGTATATCTGATGAGCCTCAATTAGGGTGAAACATGTGTCATGTACTCTCTGTATTGTTTGGCTGGTACTGTATCATTCATACATATATATAGTTGAACTTAATGTTGTCTTAATAGAATTTCTTAAGAAATTTGGATAAACAGTCTAAAAATAACAGTAAAGAACTCCATACTGATTCTATTGGTCCTCTCTAAAAGAAATGTGAAGCGAGCTGCTGCTGCTAAAAGAATATGCACAATACAGTGAGAAAGTCTTTCTGTGTTTATCTATGACTTGAAAGAGCTTGATCAGTGAAACACTTACCTTATGTGGGGAAAAAGAACAAACAGCATAGTATAAACATATTCTTGGAACAGCAAAAGTCCAAAATAACAATTAAACCTACACATGCGTACTCTGAAATATGAAGGCAAGCTGCTCTAAGCATTTTTGAATATTCACACTCAATTCACAATTCTACATGTAGCACTAAAAACTACTTTTGGAATGTGGTCTAGCAACATTAGTTTCCTAAATATTTTTGGATGTTCATACTACACTCAAATGTATGTTTTACTACATCTGCCTTGAATAATGTATTGCACTTGCAATTTAAAATGTAATTGTGAATAGTCTGTCTATCTGTGTCGGTTACACTATATTGTTAATCTAATAGCTGAATACTAGCTGAATATCATATAACAAAGAAAAAGCACTAAAAAACTAAGTTAAGGCTCACACAACTTGCTGAGCATACCTAGGGTCATCATCAAAGATGTGCTGGGTGCCATTGCCATGGTGTATATCCCAATCCAGAATCAGTACTCTGTAGAAAAAGTAAAGTAATACAGTTATAGCATTTATGTCAGTGGAATAGAGGCAAAAATGGAGGACAAGATAAAAAGGAAAAAGTAGTCTCATTAGAGCATTCAACTAAAAATAGGAATAGGAGGAGAAAAAGGAAGGGATAAATAAAACTACTGAAATAATGCATTTCTTCAATTATTCATAACTTCATAAGTATATTAAAATTCAAGTACTATTTGCTACTATACCTCTTTATTTTTCCTTTATTTAACACATTACCATTTGAAGTAAAAAAAAAAACTTGAATTTACAAGGTACAGTCAGCAAACATATATTACATTATTTAAAATTATTCTTTGTAATGTGAACCATTTATAAATGGCAGCCCCTGAAATTATGAAATGATCTGTAAAGGTCAAAAGTACAGCCAGTAGCATTTATGAAAAACACTTTAATCAGTTTCCATACTTCAATATCTACTAACTGTTAAAATTTTACATAATTGTAAATGTAAATTTACATTTACAATTATGATAATCATGACAATTAGCCATTATTTCACATTCCTTTTTCTAACAAAGTCAGGGACACTGGCCTAGTGAAAGTGTACATGCATCTGAGTATACAGCAAATTGGAATGTTATTTAATCTGCTACTAGTTCCTAACTTGTGCCCAGTTACTACAAGGCACTCATTCAAAATCACTGACAAACATATCTTTTGTACTTTAAAGAATTAAGTCATGAAACAGTATAAAATAAACTCTATAGACTGGAGTTTTAGTTAATACAGTGGCAAACTCAGTGTGGACTGGGAACAGCTAAAAAGCTTAAAAATGAAACAAAAAGATAAAAAATAGTCATTTAATAAAATCTGGACCCATAGTGTTTCTTAAATGATACATTTGAATATTCCTCATTTGAATTAAATATATCAAAAACATAATTGATATAGAATAGCATTCTCAGATAAGCTTAATCCAATTGTGAGTTGCAGGGGGCTAGAGCATATTTCTGCACTGGAGTACAAGTCAGGAACCAGTCCTGAATAGGCCACTAGTCCATTGTGGGGCCCACTCAAGAATACATTCATATAGAGACAGTCTAGAACCTGTGTATCTGCAGAGATGCGGAAGAAGTGGTGCCAGTATCTAGACTGGCACAGTGAACAGTATTAGACTGTTTCTAAAAATACGCTTTTGTATGTTTCTTTCAGTAAAAACAATAAACATATTAGTTGCCTCTCTTTATAAATAACTTCTGACATTATTGTATGAAAATATACTATTTTAAGAAAACACTTTTACTGGAAAAGTTACAGGGTACTACATGAATTATTCACTTTCAACAATTAGGAATATCTGCTTACATATATTTTATTAAAACATTACGAAGAATATGTATTTAGGAGAATTTAAAAGAATGTTTAGGAAGATTACTATTATGGAATTTATGGAGATTACTATTGAATGGAAAGTGTTTTCTTGAAATCAAATACTATTTATATAAATGTGTGCTCACAACATTTGATGAAATGCAATATTAGCAGACTTTTGTGATACATTCCACACTAGTGACATAATATGCAAGCATCATAGAAGATGATGGCAAAGCAAAGAGGCTTATTGCACATTAGATACCAGTAATTACACAATCAGAACCACTAAATTGAAGAACGTTAAGATTGACATAGCAACAAAACTGTAAGGGTAAACAAAACAAAACAATCATACCTTATTGACTTTCCAGCAAGTTTCTGTGCATACCGTGCGGTTAGAGCTACATTGTTGAAGAAACAGAAGCCACAAGCACTGTCCTTCTCAGCATGGTGTCCAGGTGGTCGGACAATGGCCACTGCATTACTAACCTGGGTAAAAGAAAGCATGTGAAAACAATATATTTTTTTTTTTTTACTTTTTCTGTTGTTTATTACATATTCTTCTTGCAAAGTATGAGAATGAAGCAAATTTGTAAACATTTTATTAGAATATCAACTAAAAGAACGGTCTATATGTTACTGCCTTCCAAAACAAACAGCAACTATTTGCTATAAGTATTAAATTAAAGTCCATTACAGATTAAGTAGTAGTTCCTAAACTTAAATACAGCTCAGTTCAGATAAAAAACCATACCTTTGTTGCACTTGGGGATGGGGATTCATGGCAAGTACTGCTGTTTAACAAAATCTTAAGTCAGCTTTCATAATTTTGAGCAACGTCTGTCTGCTTACATCCAAGTTTTATGGCAGATGTTGGAGTGGTGTTTTTCTTTAATAAGTGTTTTTGGTGTTATGAGCTTTACCACAAGTCTTGACTTCTGCTTTGTCTTCTTTAGATGTTTAAATGGTGGTTTAAATGAATACATATAGTTTTTGCCATTCACCTGCAAATCTTTTTTATACGCGAGTCTAAATATTGAGTCATAATGTGTATTGTTACTTTCCTAAATGAATTTACCACAAACATGCCCAGGTTATAAAGAAAACATTTTTACTTGTTTGTTTGTACCTTGCCAGTGAGAAGGGCCTCTACAGCACTGAAGCAGGCTCCAACAGCCAGAATGGCACTATGATAAGACTGAGCACATATGTAGATTGAGTCATATTCATCTCCCTGCTTGTGAAGATCTCGGGGTTTCATCATGGCTGTTGACTTGATGGTGTTAATATGTTCATTCCTGTTTAATTTCAAAGAGAAATACAAAAATATAAAAAGGAGATGAAAGTTATTAATTGAATATAATTGCAGCAATGTCGACTGTTAAAACTATTTTTTACTTAACTAGAATTATGTTTCCCTTTTCCTTGTTATTTCATTTAATCAAAGAATTTGTTGGTTCCTTATTTATTTTTAACTAGACATTAAGCCTGTTAAAATAACGGGCTCTAGAACATTAGTGCATAAACATTTGTATGAAGAGTCTATATTAAATGGCAAGGGACCTTGTATGTGGCTGTAATATGTGTCACTGTATTGTGTGCCTTTAATTTTCTCTCTCAGTAATACTGGTTTGTATTTCCGTGAAATGGCTGTAATTTTGTCTGACAGTAATACAGTGGAACCTCGGTTCATGACCATAATCCGTTCCAGACCGTATGAACTGTATGCAAATATATATTTTTTTAAGTTTTTAAGCACAAATATAGTTAACTATACCATAGAAAGCACAACGTAATAGTAAACTAAATGTAAAAACATTGACTAACACTAAGAAAACCTTGAACAACAGAGAAAACTAACACTGCAAGAATTTGCGCTATAGCCTTATGACCCTCTCGCTAAAAACTCTTTTTAATGAGTTTTAAGCACAGGGGAAAAAAATTAACATTTGAAAAATCTGTAATTTAATAAACAACCAAGAAAAGTAACATTGCAACAATGCAAGCGTGTGCCTGTGTGTGTGTCTCTCTCTTGCGCGCCTTTGTGTGTGTCTCTCGCATGTGTGTCTCTTAAGCGCACGCCTCTGTGTCTGTGTGTTTGTCTGTCTGTCTCTTGCCTGTGTGTGTGTGTGTGTGTGTCTGTCGCGCGTGCCTGTTTGTCTTGCGTGTGCGTGTGTGACTCGTGTGTGTGTGTGTATGTGACGCGTGCGCGCCTGTGTGTGTGTGTGTGTGTGACTCGCACGTGCCTGTGTCTGTGTGTGTGTCATGCGTGCATGTGTGTGTGTCTGTCTCTCTCTGCACAGGGAATGCACAGGAAAAGACTGAACACGTGCTGTGTGGCCCCGCACATGCGCACTTCTCCAGAAGACACACACACACGGACTGTGTGTGACTTGCCTGTGTGTGTGTGTGTGACGCGCGCGCCTGTGTGTGTGCGTGACTTGCCTGTGTCTGTGCGTGACTCGCGTGCGCCTGTGTGTGTATCTCTCTGCACACGGAATGCACAGGAAGAGACTGAACACGTACTGTGTGGCCCCGCGCATGCGCACTTCACCAGAAGACACACACACACGGACACTGGACGCACACAAGGGTTTTATTAAAGAGGATGATTAGAAGGTGTATAGGCTAATGACTAAGCAGCATGACCTGAAAAGTTTTGATGGTCTTCTCAGTGAACACTGTATATCAAAATGAATGGGGGACTTAAATGGTCAAAAATTAAGCTTGGAAATGAAGAAATGACTCATTCAAAACAATTTCTTAACAAAGGTAAAAACATTGTTGGGGTATAAATTTGTATTTTTTGTTATCTTGACTAAGTCATTTAAGTTATATACTGTATAAATTTCCTCTTACAAAAGGAAATCACATATTTCACATGCAAATTCAGAATCATGACCAAAATAAAAATATTTACAGTATCATGGTAATATTTATAATTAAACTGGCACAAGCATCCATACCCATGGCACATTGCAAGCTCTTCCTCTGTGGCAGCACGCACTGATAAACGCTGGCAACGCTCAACAAAGCCCTGTTCCTCAAGGTGAGAGAATATTCTTGAAATTCGTTGTGGAACCTCAGGATGATGGCTACAAAAAAAAACCCAAACAAACGAAAAAACAAATAAATAAATGGACAGATACAGTGCATCCAGAAAGTGTTCACAGCACATCACTTTTTCCACATTTCGTTATGTTACAGCCTTATTCCAAAATGGATTAAATTCATTTTTTTCCTCAGAATTCTAGACACAACACCCCATAATGACAATGTGAAAAAGTTTACTTGAGGTTTTTGCAAATTTATTAAAAATAAAAAAACTGAGAAATCACATGTACATAAGTATTCACAGCCTTTGCTCAATACTTTGTCGATGCACCTTTGGCAATTGAATATGATGCCACAAGCTTGGCACACCTATCCTTGGCCAGTTTCGCCCATTCCTCTTTGCAGCACCTCTCAAGCTCCATCGGGTTGGATGGGAAGCCACTCCTTTGATATCTTGGCTGTGTGCTTAGGGTCGTTGTCCTGCTGAAAGATGAACCGTCGCCCCAGTCTGAGGTCAAGAGCGCTCTGGAGCAGGATTTCATCCAGGATGTCCCTGAACATTCCTGCAGTCATCTTTCCCTTTATCCTGACTAGTCTCCCAGTTCCTGCCGCTGAAAAACATCCCCACAGCATGATGCTGCCACCACCATGCTTCAATGTAGGGATGGTATTGGCCTGGTGATGAGCAGTGCCTGGTTTCCTCCAAACGTGATGCCTGGCATTCATACCAAAGAGTTCAATCTTTGTCTCATCAGACCAGAGAATTTTGCTTCTCATGGTCTGAGAGTCCTTCAGGTGCCTTTTGGCAAACTCCAGGTGGGCAGCCATGTGCCTTTCACTAAGGAGTGGCTTCTGTCTGGCCACTCTACCATACAGGCCTGATTGGTGGATTGCTGCAGAGATGGTTGTCCTTCTGGAAGGTTCTCCTCTCTCCACAGAGGACCTCTGGAGCTCTGACTAAGTGACCAACTCTTGGTCACTTCCCTGAATAAGGCCCTTCTCCCCCGATCGCTCTGTTTAGATGGGCGGCCAGCTCTAGGAAGAGTCCTGGTGGTTTCGAACATCTTCCAATTACGGATGATGGAGGTCACTGTGCTCATTTGGACCTTAAAAGCAGCAGAACTTTTTCGGTAACCTACCCCAGATTTGTGCCTCAAGACAATCCTGTCTCGGAGGTCTACAGACAATTCCTTTGACTTCATGCTTGGTTTGTGCTCTGACATGAACTGTCAACTCTGGGACCTTATATAGACAGGTGTGTGCCTTTCCAAATCATGTCCAAACAACTGAATTTACCACAGGTGGACTCCAATTAAGCTGTAGAAACATCTCAAGGATGATTAGGGGAAACAGGATGCACCTGAGCTCAATTTTGAGCTTCATGGCAAAGGCTGTGAATACTTATGTACATGTGCTTTCTTCATTTTTTTATTTTTAATAAATTTGCAAAAATCTCAAGTAAACTTTTTTCACTTTGTCATTATGGGGTGTTGTGTGTAGAATTCTGAGGAAAAAAATGAATTTAATCCATTCTGGAATAAGGCTGTAACACAAAATGTGGAAAAAGTGATGCACTGTGAATACTTTGTGGATGCACTGTATATAACTGAAGAAAGTTAATGACAATAAAATGCTGAAAACATACTGGTCTTGTCAGTACATGTTGATAAACCCAAATGATAAATGAATAGGCAGTATTCATAGTTCAAAAAAGAAATATGCCATTTCTAGTACTGATTTGCAGAAATTTTAAATCTGTTACTGTATTATGTATTGTATTTTTGCAAAAGCTATTTTTTAAAAATCAAAGCAAATATTTACAGCTACCTCTTTTTTACTTTCCTTTTCTTATGAAGTGTGTCTTTAAATTAAGGCTGTGTGTTCTTGGGCAATGAACTGGAAAGTACTGTCAAACATGCAAGCTGAGGGAGTAGCTTAATGGCTTTGGGCAGGTAACAAATAGAGGGAAAGATGAGAGTGAAACACAGTCTTTAAAAGCTCCTGTTTTGTTTGCTCTTGACTGGAGGATGACTCCATGAGTAAACCCTGATGTCACTTCCGTACCACGTTTTGAGGATCCACACCATCTACCCAGGAACCTTTATAATCTGAAACTGAACCACAGGTTGGTGTTCACTGTTGACCCTGACCTCAATGAGGACATTTACAACCTTGAAAAGGTAAAAACACCTAGTGTTAACCCTTAAACTGCCACATACATGAGGGGCTAATGCACCCCTGGATGCCAAATACTTTTTTGCTGCACTTTTTAAGGAAACGTTATAATTCACCATGAAAAAGTGAAATTTTAATGGAACACTTACTTTTTTAATGCAAAGAGCATCACAATTACTGCAACACTGATCATTTCAACACTGCCAATGAACTGTAAAAACTATACAAAAACTACTGCAACAATCTATTATTATATGTACAAATGATCACATTGTTACAGAATGTACAGTTGACTTTTTGGTCTCTTAATTACAGTACACAGTTGTAGATTAAAACACATATGTACTGGGTCACCTGACAACTTCTAGCATGTAACTTGATATGGATGCCAATTACAAAAACATGTTTCTTTACCCAAATGTAGCATGCACCAAAAACCAAAGATATAAGCAAATACTGTGATAAAAAAAGTCATGAACTGTTATAATTTACCTGTCCCACATATTGTAATGCTCCATCATTCTCTCATCATATACTAGACCAGTCTGTACAGGTGGGAGTGCCTGCTTTATCATGTTTGATGACCGGTCTAAGACTGAGTCTATCTCTTCAGGAAAGACCTCAGGGTTATCTGGTTGAGTACCTTCATGCTTGTACAAATGGGGATCTGCCAAACACAAAGAAAAATATTTAACTTGAAAATCTATGGGTTAATTGTAAATTTATAAAATATTCTACTTTTTGTCCAAGGGTAATACGTTGTCCCAAACTAAACTATTATATAACAGGTATTTAAAACTATTTGCATTGCTAGACGTTTTAGTCTTGCAGAAACTGTACTTGTGGGATGGAGAACTGGACCTGTGGATTACATTTCCATGGCAACTTATTTGCTAAAAATGAAAATTAAGACCAGTCATAAATAACTTTCTTCCAAATTACATTCAGGATGATATCTAGAAATTTTACTACTGGTTTACAACATTTCTTTTTAACAAAAAAATCACCAATGTATCCTGTAATTTTCTGACTTTTGCTGCCACCAACTTCTGGATGGAAGGTGAGAAATAAATAAGGCCAACATATAAGCTACATACAGAGTGATGGAGAATTGGGAATCAAATTTACAGTAAGTTCTTGTAGCTATCAGATAGCATTAACCACTGCAAAAAAAATCTGTGTTTAATTATTTAATGCATGCTAAGGAGATGCTGTCGGATCAGCTGCTGGGTTGTTGCTGCTGCTGCTGGCAAGCTGCGCGTTCTGTTTGTCATGCTGCACGTTGATCATTTAAAAGCCTGTACAGCAGCTGTGCTTTTGCCGGTTTGTGTCTCTGCTGCTGGCATTGTGAAGGTGGGGGGCGCTGAACGCATGCTAAGGAGAAGTGGTCAGATCATCTGCTGGTTTGCTGCTGCTGGCAAGCAGAGTGTTCTGCTTGTCGTTGTTTTAACAGCTGGGAGTACCTGAAGTGTGTCTGCCAAAAGCATTCCAACAATTGCTACATTAGATGTCCGTGAACTTGTTTTAAATGTTGTCTCACTGCCTTGTCTCACGTGACATTAAAGTGTCTCTCACGGGACTTCAAATTGTCTTCTGAGAAGATCACGTCTCGTCCCTAGTCTATAATATATATATATATATATATATATATATATATATATATATATACATACATATACATACACACACACACAGAGTGGGGAAAATAAGTATTGAACGTGTCAACGTTTTTCTCAGTAAATATATTTCTAATGGGGCTATTGACATGAAATTTTCTCCAGATGTTGGTAACAACCCAATGAATCCACACGTACAAAAAAAATCAAAACAAGTAAGTAACAAGTATATTAAGTTATGTGTAATAAAGTGAAATAACATAGGGGAAAAAGTATTGAACACACAAAGAAAGGGAGGTGCAAAAAGGCATGGAAAGCCAAGAAACCAGCTGAAATATGTCAGTATTTAGAAAGTAATTATGCCCCCTATCAGTGCAAATTAATATCAACTGGTTTAGTCCTAATTGATGGCCTATAAAAAGGTTTCTTATTACCAAAGTGTCACTCACACAAGAAGCATCTCATGATGGGTAAAAGCAAAGAGCTATCTCAAGACCATCGCAACCTTACTATTGTAAAACATACTGATGGCACTGGTTACAGACGTATTTCTAAAATTCTTAATGTTCCAGTAAGCACTGTTAAGGCCATAATCTGGGAGTGGAAATAACATCATTTTATCATAAACTGGCCACAACCAGGTGCTCCTTGCAAGATTTCTGACAGAGAAGTCAAAATAATAATTAGAACAGTTGTTCAAGAACCAAGGACCACTCACGGAGAGCTTCAGAAAGACCTAGAATTAGCAGGTACTATTGTTTTAAAGAAAACAATAAGTAATGTACTCAACTGCCATAGCCTCTATCCACACTCACTGTGCAAGACACCAATGGTGAAGAAAAAGCATGTTGTAGCTCGTTTAAAGTTAAATGTTGCTGCACAACATTTGGACAAGCCAATGAAATACTGGGAGAATACAGTCTGGTCAGATGAGACCAAAACTGAATTCTGTGGATGTCACTGCACACACCATGTTTGGAGGAGAAACCGCACTGCACATCACCCCAAAAACACCATATCAACTGTGAAGTTTGGAGGTGGAATCACCATGGTGTGGGACTGTTTTTCAGCATAAGGTACTGGCAGACTTCATATAATTGAAGGAAGGATGAATGGAGAAATGTATTGGGACATTTTTGATAAGAATCTGCTGCCATCTACCAGGATGCTGAAGATGAAATGAAGGCGGACATTTCAGCAAGACAATGAACCCAAACACACGGCCAAGGAAACAGCTAGAATGGCCCAGTTAAATCACCCAACTTGAATCCAATTGAAAATCTATGGAAGCAACTAAAGATCAGAGTTCATAGAAGAGGTCCACGGAACCTTCAAGATTTGAAGATAGTTTGTGTGGAAGAATGGGCCAAAAACATACCTAAGCAAAGCATGCGACAAATTTCTCCATACAGGAGGCATCTTGAAGCTGTCATTATTAACATGCATTTCTACTAGGTATTAAATAAATTTCAGTAAGCATGTTTAATACTTATTCCCTGTGTCATTCCACTTTATTATACATAACTTAATTTATGGACTTATTTTCCCTGCTGTATATACAGGTGTATATATATATATATATATATATATATATATATATATATATATATATATATATATATATATATATATATACATATACACACACACAAATATATATAAATTGTCATGCACGCGCGAGTAGGAGGCCGCAGACGGATTCGAGCGCACCTGGGAACGTATTCGCCGGCAGGGAATGGCGGGGTACTAACTTTCTCCCTCTGCTTCCTCATAGGAAAAAAGACCTTCCTCCGCCATAGCCGACTGTTGACCGCAGTGCGGCACTTCGCCCTCCCTCCGCCATCTTGCCCTGACGTCATCCATCCCATCCTCCCTCACGGTCCTTCCCAGCATTCCTCCACTTCCGGCTCCTCCCCTATAAAATGGCCGCGGACGCCATGGTTCGGCGTCACGCTTATGGACTTTGTGTTTATTAAACTGACCTGTTTTTTTCTTCTGTCTGTTGTGGATTCCAGACAATATACGGGGCCGGAGAACCCCAAACCTTTGTGCTGTCTCCTGCTCCGTTTGTTACATTGGCGTAGTCGGCAGGATCAAAGATTCCCTGAAATGACGGAGGGACAGGACCTAAATACTGTGCTGCAGAAAATAGGTGCCCAACTCCAGGCCCTGCAGCAGGCGCAAGCCAACACCACCCGGGAGTTAGAGGCTACGAAGGCCAGGCTGGCCGAGGCACAACGAAACAGGCAAGACCCGCCCAAGCCAAAGCCTCCCCCGCTGGTACCTATGACCGAGGCAGACGACATTGAGTCCTACCTCAGTATATTCGAACGGACGGCCACCCGGAACGAGTGGCAGCGGTCCGAGTGGGCGTCCATTCTGGCGCCCTACCTAAAGGGACCCGCGCAGCGGGCCTATTATGACCTCCCGGAGGAGGAGGCCGCGGACTACGACCTCCTGAAACCAGAGATCTTGGTCCGCTACGGCATCACGCTGGGCCAGCAGGCGAAAGAGTGGCGGAACTGGCAGTTCACCCCTGAAAAGCCTGCCCGTGCCCAGGCGTTCGAGTCCTGGGGCAAAATGGGGCGCTGGCTACGGCCAGAAGGACCCCAGGCTCGAAGAGTCGTGGAGCAGGTGGCCTGCGAAGGCCTGGTGAACGCCATGCCCAGTTCCCTCGCCCAGCAGGTCCGGCGCCAACCCTATAAAGACATGCCAGGTCTTCTGGAGGTTCTGGAGCGACAGCTCGCGGTTCTCTGACTTGGGGAGGCAGAACGGTCCGCCCGTGGGAACCGACAGGGGCGGGCGGCCAACCCCGAGCCTGCTCGACGCGCTGCGGAAGCGCCGCCGAAGCCTAAAGACAAACCACCTGCTGCTAGCCTGTCCTTTGAACATTGCGGCGGAGCCGATGGACTGCACCTTGGCATTCACCGAAAGGTACTGTACCCCGCCGCATCCCTTGGCGACTCCGAACACGGGAGTGGTTTTATTAAATGGGCACACGGTGGTAGCTTTGTTTGACTCTGGCAGCAACATAACCATTGTTGCTCGCCGTTATGTGTTACCGCGACAGTGGCTGAATCGGCATTTGCAGGTCACTTGTGTGCATGGAGGGACCAAGTCGTATCGTTCCGCACAGTGTTATATTACCTGGAAGGGGGACCTAACCAAACTGACGGTCGCTGTGTTGCCCGAGCCCTCCTATCCGGTGATATTGGGACATGACTGGTCGAAAAGAACATGCGGTAAAACACTTACCACTCCTGGGGCCTCACTGGATCTAGTAATGAGGGGTCAAGGCGCCCCTCCCGCGGTCTCCACGCCGTGCTCTGGGGCAAGCCCTAGTGGTGCTGGCACTTCGGGGGATGTTTCTTCTGCGATGGGCCCTGACCCGGACGACTCCGCCGGGGAAGGGACGAGCCAGGGAACTCTTCCAGTGCCCAGATCACAAGACCCTCTCGGTAGCCTGGATCACCAGTTTCGGTCCACGCCGGCCTCATTCAAGAGGGAGCAGTGGAACGATGATTCCCTGCGGGCTGCCCGGAATGCGGTGGTTTCGCCTAACAGCTCACAGGCCGACGGGTCCTCACCACGCAAACCCTTCTTTGTCCTCGAGAATGATCTGTTGTATCGGGTCGCAACCCACGAGGGCGAGGTGCGGAAGTTGTTACTAGTGCCGCGTACCTTCCGGCGGGAGGTATGCGAGCTAACTCACGCCCATCTCCTAGGCGCCCATCTCGGCACCGAGAAAACTCTGGAGAGGATTAAACTCGGTTTTACTGGCCTGGGATTAATGAGGAGGTCGGCGCTTCTGCCAATCCTGTCCGGACTGTCAGATTCACCAGATTCCTAGGAGGGACCGCTCCTCTCGTCCCTATTCCCCTCATTGACGTCCGTTTTGACAGAATAGGGGTCGACCTAGTAGGACCCTTGGAGCCCTCTACCCGTGGCTACAAATACATATTGGTCATGGTGGATTACGCTACCCGGTACCCAGAGGCGGTTCCCCTGCGCTCCGCTAATACTAAAAACATCGCACGGGAATTAGTCAATTTATTTTCCAGAGTGGGCATACCCAAGGAAGTCCTTACGGACCAGGGTACACCCTTCACCTCGGATATGTTCAGGGAAGTGGCCAGATTACTGAGAATAAAGCACCTGAAAGCGTCTGTCTATCACCCCCAGACTGACGGGCTGGTAGAACGTTTAACCAGACGCTTAAGCAGATGCTTCGCAAGGTAGTCAGCGCGGACGGCAGGAACTGGGATCAGCTCCTCCCGCTCGTGCTTTTTGCTTATCGGGAGGTACCTCAGGCCTCCACAGGCTTCTCCCCGTTTGAACTTTTGTATGGACGACAACCCAGAGGGATTTTGGACATACTAAAAGGGGGCTGGGAGGCGGAGCCCCTTCCCTCCTCTAACATATTGGAGTACGTAGCGCAACTGCGCGATCGCTCACAAAAATTAGGCCCCTCCTAAAGGAACACGCGTGACTCGTGCTAAGCAGCGCAGGCCCGGTGTTACAACCGAACTCCGTCCTCAGGGAGTTCCGCCCTGGGGACCGAAGTTATGGTGCTCGTTCCTACCTCCCACTCCAAATTGCTCGCTCACTGGCAAGGTCCTTACGAGGTTAAGGAGAGAAAAGGCCTCGTCGACTATTTGGTGAAATAACCCAATCGTCGACCGAGTGAGAGGATCTATCATGTCAACCTGTTGAAACCTTGGAAAGATAGGGAGGAGCTTCCCGGCTCCCATAGGTCACTCTCCCTTTTTACGAGCGCAACTGCCCTTAACCTCGGCGAAGAGCTAAACCCCAGGCAGCGGCAGGAGTTAACCCAAACACTCCGCGCCATCCCCGAAGTAGTGAGCGAGTCACCTGGCCGGACCTCGCTGATTGCCCATGACATAGTCACGGACCCCGGGGTGATCGTCCGGGAGAGGCCCTATAGACTCCCGGAGGCAAAACGCGCGGAGGTGGAATTAGAGGTGCAACGAATGTTGGACATGGACATAATAGAGGAAAGCCATAGCCCCTGGTCCAGCCCTATCGTCCTCGTGTCCAAGCCAGACGGCTCCTGGAGATTTTGCAATGACTTTAGACGTCTGAATCAAGTCTCCAAATTCGATGCCTATCCAATGCCCCGCATTGACGACCTCCTTGAGAGGCTGGGTACGGCTCGATATTTGACTACTCTTGATATGACGAAAGGGTATTTGCAAATTCCCTTAACGGCATCCGCAAAAGAAAAAACAGCCTTTAGCACCCCTAGCGGGTACTGGCAATACAAGGTTCTCCCATTTGGACTGCACGGGCCCCCGGCGACTTTCCAACGTCTGGTAGATAGAGTGCTGAAGCCCCACCAGTCCTATAGCGCCCCCTACCTGGATGACGTCGTCATCTATTCCGGCACCTGGGAGGAGCATCTATTGCAGGTCTCGGCTGTCCTCAGAACACTAGCTGGAGCCGGCCTCCGCATCAATCCCCGGAAATGTTTTTTTGGCTTAAAGGAGGCCAAATATTTAGGCTATCTAGTGGGACGGGGACAGGTGCGACCCCAGTGCTCAAAGATTAAAGACATCTTGGAATGGTCCCGTCCGAATACCAAGAGGCAGGTGCAGGATTTCTTGGGGCTAGCGGGTTACTACCGCCGGTTTGTTCCCCGTTTCTCAGAGAGAGCAGAACCCTTGACTAATTTGACAAAGAAGGGCGCTCCCCTGTACGTGGTGTGGACCGACAAGGCGGAACACGCATTCAGTGACCTAAAGAAGGCCCTAACGTCGGCACCTGTGTTGAGGACGCCCGATTTCGGGCTCCCTTTTATTCTCCAGACCGACGCTTCGGACACAGGCCTGGGCGCCGTGTTGAGCCAAAGTGTCGATGGTGTCGAGCACCCTGTAATGTATCTAAGCCGGAAACTGATGGACCGGGAGACCCGGTACGCGGCAGTGGAGAGGGAGGCCTTGGCCATTAAGTGGGCAGTGACCCATCTCCGTTATTACCTGCTGGGTCGCGAATTCATTCTGGTGACTGATCACGCTGCATTTCAGTGGGTGTCCCTGCACAAGGAGTCGAATCCACGGGTCACCAGGTGGTTTCTGGACTTGCAACCATATAAGTTCGCTGTCACTTATCGGCGAGGCACCCTTCAGGCCAATGCCGATGCCCTCTCTCGGGTTCACGACCTCTCGGTTAGGTCCGCCCGACCTGATGGTCCTGGGCTAAGGGGGGGATCATGTCACGCACGCGGGGGAGTAGGAGGCCGCGGACGGATTCGAGCGCACCTGGGAACGTATTCGCCGGCAGGGAATGGCGGGGTACTAACTTTCTCCCTCTGCTTCCTCATAGGAAAAAAGACCTTCCTCCGCCATAGCCGACTGTTGACCGCAGTGCGACACTTCTGCCCTCCCTCCGCCATCTTGCCCTGACGTCATCCATCCCATCCTCCCTCACGGTCCTTCCCAGCATTCCTCCACTTCCGCTCCTCCCCTATAAAATGGCATGGACGCCATGGTTCAAGGCCACGCTTATGGACTTTGTGTTTATTAAACTGACCTGTTTTTTTCTTCTGTCTGTTGTGGATTCCAGACAATATACGGGGCCGGAGAACCCCAAACCTTTGTGCTGTCTCCTGCTCCGTTTGTTACAATATATATATATATATATATATATATATATATATATATATATACACACACATATATATATATATACACACACACACACATATATACATATATATATATATATATATATATACATATATATATATATACTGTATATACATACTAGGGGGCTATGCCCCCTGCTTGCTTCTCTCGACAACCCCCAGTTCAATGTAACATTTTTGTCTGTGATATTTAAAGGTAAGTTTTACCGTATGGAAGAAGAATTGATGCTATACCTGTCCACGCTATCGATGTAATGTTTTTGAATAGCTGTTTGCAATAATAGAGTAAACATTTATGCAAAAATGTTTTGCCTGTTCCGCCTGGTCCATCCATAAATAATAATCGCTGTTTAATTTCTCTGAGGACACTTTTTTGAATTGTGTCAAAAATGGATCTTTGATCATCGTTTAATTGTGAGTACATCCATCCATTTTCTAACCCGCTGAATCCGAATACAGGGTCACAGGGGTCTGCTGGAGCCAATCCCAGCCAACACAGGGCACAAGGCAGGAACCAATCCTGGGCAGGGTGCCAACCCACCGCAGAACACACACAAACACACCCACACACCAAGCACACACTAGGGCCAACTTAGAGTCGCCAATCCACCTAACCTGCATGTCTTTGGATTGTGGGAGGAAACCGGAGCGCCCGGAGGAAACCCACGCAGACACGGGGAGAACATGCAAACTCCACGCAGGGAGGACCTGGGAAGCAAACCCGGGTCTCCTAACTGCGAGGCAGCAGCGCTATCACGGCGCCACCATGCCGCCCATTGTGAGTACATTGCCTGATATAATTTTCTATAGTCTTCTACTGTTACATCTTCCTCTGATTTTATCTTTCTCTGCCTCTGATTCGTTCATTTCTTGTGGAAGCCCAAATTGTTGCATTGTTAAATCTTCTGCTTCTAACAATTCTTTGATGATTGAAAGAGCCGTTTGTTCATTTGACTTTTCGTATAATGGTCCTTTGAACGCTTCCCACAATTGTAAAGCATCAACTTCCCCTGTCATAATTAAGTATAGGAAGAATTTGTCAGGCATCATTACATTTTGGCATCAGACATCATTTAATACATATTGTCGTTCAATTTACATAATCCAGCTGCTAGAGCCGCTTCTTGAAAGGAACTGTACGTATTTCTATCTATAGCTAGAACATCTCTATACGATGTTGCTCCTTTCGATTCTCGTAACAACAATTTTAAATGAAAGCATTTGCTATCTTTTGACGATACAATTTTGAATTGTGCAACACTTTTGAAATTAATTTTTCTTGGATGCCATATTCCTTTTTGTTTTTGCCATGGGTAATGTTGAGGAATTTGCACACAAGTATGTGCCTTTGCATTTACGTTTTTTTTTTTTTAGTTCGAAATAAGCCAATAATTTTTTTATTTGTTTTTGCTACTTGTAAAGCATCTGCTTCTTTGCCTTCTTTAAACTGAGCCATATTCTGTCCTAGTAAATGCATCTGTAATAATTCTACAGAATGACTTCGACCGTGCATTGGTAATTCCATTAAATGCCACCTGTTTCCATTGCACTAATGTATCAAGTATCTAAATATGCTTGAACTTCATCCTGTGCTTGTTCTTTCGATAACATCACGCATACTCTATCGTGCCCTTTATGAATGTACTTGTAGATGTAGTTAATACTCATCACTGACGCACAATACTCAACATTAATATGACAATCAAATCTTTTTAGCAAATACGGGTTATATGGTACAATCATTGAATTATCGATCATCACAATTTTACCATCTTTATTTCCGTGGTAAGTTTGTTGTTCGTGACGATGATCTCTTTGGCAATAATATGGAAAGCCAGCCTTAGTCATATCTGTTGTTTGAATGAAAGCTTTTGTAAATTTTTTTGAACACTTTTTTTCTTTCGAGTCCCAACATGCTGAATCTTTTAAATGAGGTCAGTGAGACATGTGTTTTAATGACTTTGCACCATAATTCAGGATTGGTTTCTCTGTTTGGAATTTCAGCACAGACAAAATTATCTACATCAGCAGCAGTTAATAATTTTTTTATAAAGTAACCAACAAATGCATGTGAGGTAAACCCCGTTTTTGAAATTCGATCGTGTAAATGTATGCTCGGATTTGGTCGTACACCCTTTCAAGTCAATAAAATTAAGACTTTCTGATAAAACAATTTACTTACGAAAGTCGGAATATATAGAGCCGATGTAGCTGGTGGCATTGTTTTCAAGAATCTCAAGATTTCTAGCCATTGTAATAAATAAATCTGGCCAACTGATAGTTCTGGATATTGGCATTGCATCATGATATAACTGTTGCAATGCTCTTGGACTTTCTTGATATGATGATGGTAATATTACTGCTTTACCTATTTTGAATTTGTCTAAACTATTGATAATTGAATTTTGAACGTGATTAATGAGTCCTTGAATAAGTTCCGTTCTAGGTTTTGCTTGATTCGATTTAATAAAGAAAAGACGATTAGCTTTGACATTTTGATAAGCATTAATAATGTAATGCTGCGTTAGACGTTGAGATGAAAGAAGTGGCTTAAATACATTAGAAACTATCGCTAATTTTGCACCAAACTATTGTGTTGGTGTTATTCATTTTTCTGAATTTGTGTGTTTCATATTGTATGACCATCCTGTTTCTCCATCTGAGAAAAGCAAGGGAAAGAGTAATGGATCAGAATGTAGTGAATTATTAGACAGAAATGTCGATTCATGCTCTGCTTTTGGATAAACATGAATATCTACTCTGTTTTTGATATTTCCATCTTTCGAAACTATTATCTCTGATAACTCGTCACATATTGGTTTATTATACAGTATATGCGAGCGCGATCTTTCTGATTCAAACAGAAATCCAAGAAAACTTCTTTGTCCGTGTTTTGTCCTCGCTTTATTCTGCTTTTTTTTCCAATGACACCTGGTCCGTGGTGATTATTTTCCCTTTTTTGAATAGTAATTTCCATTTGATTGCGCTACTGCGATTTTTCTTTTTTTTATACTTTCTAATTTTCCTACTTTCATATTCTTTAACTTTCTCTACATGTGTATCGCGGCAACATTTTTTTTTTTTGATCCTTTCGAATTCCACTGCTTTCATAATCTCTAACCTGCTCTGCATGTGTATAGTGCCAACATCCGGAGTGGACGTGCTTTTTTTTCAATTCCACTTGTTCCGGGCTAATAATTACTTTACTTATTTTCTGAATTTGCACCTAGATTATTCTTTTTCTTTTTTTGTCTCTCCAATGCTTTTAAGTCTCTTTTTTCCATGCTGCTCTCTCCTTCGTTTAGTCATCTACGTTTTATTTATAATGTATTGTCCTTATACACTTTACATGCGCTGAGAGCCCTGGATCTGTGTGTGCTTAAAGCATTTACACGATTGATGGTTTTTCTCTTCGTGGTCTTATTTGATATTGATTGAAATTAGGGCGTGTCTTGCAAGAATCTCATGTTCTACGTCATCGCGAGACATTCCTGGGTCAATCTCTTGGCACAAAGTCTCATGTTTAAGGTCCCCGTGAGATGCTCCGTGGCCAATCTCTTTAGTCTCACGGGTCTTTTAGTGTATTCCGTGATCTTAACGTGAAGATCACATATCGTCTCCTAGTCATTCCCTCCCACAGGATTTTATATATATATATATATATATATATATATATATATATATATATATATATATCACTCCCAGGAGTACAATAAATGGAAAAGCCTCACTTCATTTGAGAAGCCAAAGTCGGGAGGAAAAGGATGAAGCTTGTTGGGAGAGGAGCAGAGGAGGAGAGAAAGAGAAGAAGGAAAAGGACTGTGTTTTATGTGCTGTGGGGAGCAGAGAAAAGCACTCCCCAGCTGTAAATAAATGTGTGTGCTGGACTGGAACTTGTATCTGCCTGTCTCTGTCAGGTTTGGGCGGCTGTATGTGCCCTTGTGGTCCACAATATTTATATATATATATATATATATCTATATAAACAGATAGACAGATAAAGCATCTCTTACCAAGAATCTGCAGACATTTCCAAAACTTAGAGTGTACTGCGATGCTTTTTGAAATTGAATCCATAGCACTGAAATAAGAAATCCTTTAGTTAAGGATGTTTGCATTAACTAACACAAATTAAAAATCATTTGTGTACATCATCCAGGGTTATAATGAACTCCTCTGGTACAACTTCTAAGAAAATTAGTTAGAGACCTAAATGTTATGTGGATCTTAAAATATATACTATATATATACTACATATATTTATTTTAAAATTTAATGTATCTACCCATAACAGGGAGAGAAAGAAGACTCCAGTTTAGGGCACTGGTCACCCAGCAGCACCTTTAAGCAAGCACATGCACTTTCTGCTGTTGACCTGTAATGATATCCCCCCTGTAAGACAGAAATAAGAAAATAAAATGTTTTAGGATAACAGCCTATTCAAACCAGAGACCAGCTAATTAAATATACTAGCAAACTGTATATGAAAATGGTAAAAAGGTAGTATACAATAAATGATAAACATCTGAAAATTATAAAAGTTTTAAACATTAGACTTGTGTATATTAGTAAAAACTGTCGTATTTTGCATATGTTAACAATAATTGGTAAGTCCCCAGCCTTTCATCACAACAAAGGTTGTTCAGCTTTTTCAGAGCATAAAAGGAGTAAAACTCAAATTACATTCTCCTACATGCTGTAGAGAGTGGGCATAACGGTCACATTATTTTTAAATGTATAACTTGCTGTGCAATTTGTGACATTTGTGAAAAAAAAATCAAACATTACTGTTGAAAGGTGACTTCCTACACGCCCAGGAAATGATTCCCACAGATTGATTCTTCATAACTTCAACATATAAAAATTGTTAATGTACAAAAGGATATAACATTATCTTTTCAAAATCAGTAAGCACTCTAAACAATATCCATGTGATGCAGCATTTGGCAAAAGTATAAACAGTACAACCTGCATGTACCGTTGTTTAACCACAGAGAGAAATAAGCTATTTTACTCCATGGGGAGCAATTCCTTTCTCTCCAGTCAAGCCTAAAATTACTGAAGTGTTAAGCATTCATTTCTGCTGTAGATTTTCATATAGTAATTTGATTGGTGGTATTAGCTCTTTTGCAGCTCCTCCCAACATCTGCTCTTACATTGTACCAGTCCTGAACAAGAAGTCTCATCATACAGATCTTCCCAATGTAAAATGATGTCACAGGTGGCTCTGTGAGGCAAACATAATGTGTTCATGAATGCATGTACTGAAATCACAATGGTTATGAGAGTGAATTCAAGAGGCATCACTATTATTTTGCTTTAACCATCTAGCTATAATTGGAGCTGATCCAAAGAAGCTGAAATAACCATTTACTGAAAATAATTAGAGTTGTAAAAATATCTTGAAATGGAATTAGGAACATAGGGCAGTTCCAGAGCTGGATACAGTCTGAAAAAAGGTGATTGCATTGCTTGGTACGGTGCTCGAAGTTGACCTGTGGAAGAGATATGATATTGAATGAAAGAGCCAACATTGATGGGTCTGTGTTCAACCCAGACTTATCTTATTTGCTTTTTGCATTATGTATAAATATTCATGGTTATGTAACTATATGGCTCTCTTTGTTAAGTGGGGGTTAATTGTTATTGATTTTGGAGAGTCTCTGGAACATACTACTGTACTAGATAAGTTCAGGATGTGTTTTGTTGTTTTGTTTCTTGCCACAAACACTAAAGAAAAATCACTAAAGAACAAGTGGGGGATTTTTATTTAATGGGACTGTGCTATTATTATTTAAAATACCCAAAAGACTGTTCAAAAGTCGAACATTAATGTCATTCATGAATTGTTTAAGTATATTAAGATTTCATGCATTTATTTAAACTAATTTTACATTCTACACAGAGTATTCTGCCCATTTTACCATAGGTAGTCCAACCTGCAGGGAAAAACCTGGGGGTTGGTGGCAGGATTGGCACTCCAGGCACCATAAAAATCCTCACACTGTTCCATTCCATCTAAACTAGTGTGGCGCTGATGTGTCACCCACTGCATGGCTGCAGTCCTAATCTGGGATCCTGAGGTGGTTTGTCATGTGGTGGGTGCAGCAATGCACTGTATTATCGCATGCTCCAAACCTTAACCTTAAGTGTACCTTTTCATCTCAGGAAAGAATGTTCGTTCCCATGGTTGAGAAAAAAATAGATTAATTAATTAATCAAATATGGAGAAATAAAGCTGGATAAAAAAATGTAAATGTAGCTAGTTCTCAACTCCTCGTATAAATTAATTCCTCTCCAATAACTGCTTGTGCAAAGATGACATGTTCTCTCTTTGTTCATGTAAGTATTCCTACATCCCAAAAATAAATGTTATATTAAATAGGCAATAATAAAGTTACGTAGTATAAGTAAATGTGTCCTGTTATGAACAGGCATCCTGTATTTGGATTGGTTTTGCATTATGCTCAATCAGAAGGCTGTAAAACATTTTGAATTTTTGGGACTTTCTAATGGAACCAGCTTGTTAAGGAATTGGATAAGTGGATAATGAGAAACATGGCAAAACACTACCTTATTTTAAACACAGAAACAAAAGTAAATTTACATTCATAATCTGTTTTCCCCAAATTAATGAATTTGTTTTGATGGCTTACATTTAATTATATCCATCTAAACTGACTTTGTATGGCTTAATTTCTTACCTCCAAAGCCAAGATCAACTTCCCATTAGCAAGAGGTTGCAGCATGTGAGTAAGTATAGCAAAACAAGGCGGAGTAACAACCATCTTCCCCTACAAAAAAGCAAAAAATTAAATATAACTATTACAAGCTTTAAACAGAGACATGCTGCAATAGGTAAACATAGATAGATCTACAAGCTTTCTAAAGAGCCTACCCTAATTTTAGTATGTATTTGCAATTCTTTTTAGAATATAAATATTTTATATGCATACACCCTATTGAAAAATATGCAGCTGTACATATATGAATACCAGCTTATATAATTGAATTATGTTATCTCTTATTGGTTGCAGGATTTCTAGGGGTAAAAAGATGGAGAGAATTAAGCAACTAGAGAGCCAGTAAATGGGACATATTTAAAGTGCAATATTACTGTGGAGAATATTTAATATTGCACACAAATGATTAATATGAGATGGACTTTAGCAATTCTTAGATATATGTAATATTTCTTTGCAATGATAAAGCATGTATTGGAAAAAATGTTTCTTGTCAGAAGAAAAAAAATTCTTCTAATCATTCATATACCAGAGAGAAAACTTTGCACTGCAATAGGTAAGATCTTGCTTTGCCTGATCTACTTAATGAATACCAGGTCATAACCAGTATAAACTAAGAACTAGGGTTCTCAACATGCATCTGAATTAAAGGCTGTGAGTCCACAATGACACAAAATAAATTTACCATAACCATGGTTACAAGTGAAATGCTGAATTGGTAGAACTCTCAAGGATATAAGTTATGCCTACCCAGGATTGGTCCAAAGGCACAAGGAAGCTGGCCCATACATGAAGTCTCGCTGGACCAAGAGGTGCAGCAGGAAGGCACAAGTTTGACATAAATTCAGAGTTATACAGACTTCTTATGTCTTGTATGCAGTCAATTCTAAACAGAGATCATGCCAGATCAGAGATTGAACAACTAATAATATAACCAAGATGAAAGAGCCACTCATTTATTTTGCCTTTGTTATGGGCATATTAGGAACTTTAAGTTAGAGAATATTAACCTATAATGCTAGTTTTGGTGCACTGTCTTGCCACCTAGGATCTAGAGATAAGAGAACTATTTAGTAACAATAGCAGTCAACCCTGAAGTGACTATAAGTGGAGCCACAAATTGAAGCTGCATCTCTGTGATACACTGATGACTGAAAATATACAAAAACTATAGTGGAAACTTAGGAGATTCTATTCAGGTCTATGTAATAAAGTGTCAGCAAGTGAGAATAGGGTCATCCCAAGACCCTTTCATGATAATACAAATACTGTAAATGCACTAAAATAACATACTATAAATGCTCGTAAAGGATGTACCTTTAAGGCAAGCTGATGAGGAACAGACACGCACTTGAAGGATAAGGGTTGCACGATCACCAGAAACCATTACAGTAAATTCCCATCTGGTATCACTTAACAAAAGCAGGGCAATTCCAACCTAAACATGATTCTGAACCTGGCCAGAAGTTATATGCAGGAAACACATATTTTCAGCCTAGAGTTGGGAGGGGAGTTGAGGCTACTGCTCACTTGTTGTAGGAAAACAGGCCAATGCATGACAGAAAGAAAGTGAAAGAGAGAGAGAAGGATTGAAAATCGATATGCTTTCAGTGGTAGTGGAGAAGTTAACAAATACTTAAGTTGCTCCTACAAGTAGACAGGCGGAAGACCTGTTCAGGAAAGTTCAGGGTTATCATTTTCTTCTATTTACTGTAAATGTTGATGCTTTCTCACGTTCCTGTCAATAATGGAGCTTTGTGGGCAGTAATGCGTTCTCAGCACTGTTCTGTGTATAAAGGACTTTAGCCATGTGTTTAGCCATGTTAATTTAGAAGTGCTGTATATTTATACTTACTTTAGGATCTCCAATTCCAGAGTCAAATCCAGCAGAAACAAGCACAAGCTGTGGCATGAACTGTAGTAGAAAGAGATGAATTAGGCAACACAATTATACAAAATCATCTTCTAGACCAGTACACATACAAGTCTCAAGTATTAAAAATCTCATCACAAACCTCAAAAGCCACTGGCAGAAGTAGTTGTGTAAACACTGCAATATAATCAGCATCTTTCATTCCAGTCTAAGAATACAAAAGTAACAATGAATTAATAAGACACTGTGCCTAAATTAATCTCAACAAGAACAGTGTGAACAATATGTTGTAGCATATTTATAGGTGTGGACAATTATTTGTAGAATAAAGACAAATAGAATATGTATAAGGGTTACAAACAGTAAAAAAAGAAAAAAATGAAACATATTTTGTGGCTATAAAAATGAAGTAAAAAATGATAACTGCAGGAGACCAGGACAATGTTATTTAAACCATAATTATTGACAAATTATCAATTAATAATTAAAAATTCTGAACCTTGACCATGTATATATACTGCATTAATGGAGGACAATTATGTAAAAATAATAGTAAAGTAGTTGGTATTATTATAAAACAGATATGTGGGTTTCTCTTCATTTATATGGTATCTGTTGTTCATTAAACTACCAATGAAGACAGTACACCTCCATATATTTTTCAGTATCTTCAGTAATATTGTGCATTCAAAACATACCAAAAACACCTGTACAAATTTGCTTTACCTCAGTGGTTATTAATATATGGAGAATAGGTATGCTGAAAACTTGCTTTTGAAGTCAATATTAAAAAGTAACTTGATTAAACTTTATTCAGCATGACATTTACATGGCAGCATTTTTTTAACAAAAAATGTCAGATCTTTTAGGTTACTTAGGCATAATTAAATAAAAAACCTTTATTGTACACTGGACTGGATGCAAGAATGAGACCGCTTTTGAGGATCTGGAGGATGATTTCAACATAATGAAGCAAACCAAAGTTTTTAGGAGCCATCCAAATCATGATTTCATTGTTCATGAGGTTGCAAAAGACTCACAAAAAGAATCACCTATGTTTTGCACCATTTGCCTGTAATGAATAGATTCAATCAATTCACTGCCTGTTTCATTGCCACTCTCTTTTATGTTACAAGTTTCATTGCCTACAGTTAAAGCAGTGTGTCTCAGCAAGCTGCCTCATGCCCAAAAGCCATCTCTTCAGTTTCAATTTTATTTTGCTGGATGCAAACTGGGAAGGCAGCAAAATGCACTCTTAGAATACTTTGAGAGAATATTCACAATGGCTACATTTGCATTAATTTGCTGTAGAGTTAGACGAGTTTAGTACAAGCTTAGGAAGTTTCCTTACTAAAGGAATCACTCGATATTCATTTACTTTATTTTTTATTATCTTGTCATGTTTTGTTTGACTATTATAAATTAATTGGCAAATTGCAATATTTTGTCCCACCTATCCTTTTTTAACATCAAGCCACCTTTTTTTTTATAAAACCTTTTCCTTGATTCAACAGGCAATCACCATAGGAAAAATGGCTAGAAGTCTTCAGGCTTTAACTGTCAAGTTTGCACCGAGAACTTTTAATAAGATTTAAAATGTAATAATATAAATAATAATATATATGATGTACCTGATGATGGAAAACCATCCACAGTGCTTGCTGCAAAAATCCAATGCAACTTACAGTACTAGCAAAGATTAAGTTTAAATGCCAGTAAAAGTCAGCATACTATAAAATTTTGTGTAAGCCCTAGCATTTGGTTTTTTTTTAATTTTTTGGTGTATCCAAGGGGTTGATGTTCCAGTGTAACATGTTAAACATTATTACTTTAAAGATGCTGGCCGGTCCATGCTACATAATCTCTAGCAACCAATCAGATAAATTTTAATTAAATAACAGATGGCATTGTGGACACATAATGTGGCAACATTTGTCCTCTACAATCAGTAAAATACTAAGTATTTCAACCTTAAAGTAAAAGTAATAAGAAAAGGTTAAAACAAATCCACTCTTATACAGGAAACAATGTATTGTTGAATTTATGAATACACAGTAGATTCTAATAATTTTTCTATTACTCAACATAAACTCTCAGTAAAAAGACTGTTAAATTGTATTAGATTTAAATTACAGATAAAGGGCTTATAGACTGTCCAAACCAAATTATACTGTATAAGAATAACAGCATGAGTGCTAGGCTTACTGTACATGCAATGTAAGTAGCCTGAGTCTGTCAGTAATATATTAAACACTTTTATGAATATTAGTAGCAGGGATGCATTGAGGCCAGACAGTACTGCTTTTACTGTCAGAAGCTGAACAAGCGGAGCAAACTGAAGATTTAACAAGTGGAGTAAACTGAAAATCCAGTGACTGGACAAACAAAGCAGTTATTTTTATTTTAAAAAGCCATCAGTTAGTCCTTTTTCTTGTCATTCAAAGGTACAGTTTACCCATATTTCACCCATTTCTGATTATAAATTTTTGAGGCTCAATTACATAACATGATTAAAAATGTAATAAATAAGGTGAAAAATATACTGTATATTCTTCATGCCCAAAGACATGAACAAATTTGTTGGTACCCCTCCACAATAACTTGAAACTATCAAAAGTAATTGGCACCCATCATTGTTTATTCCATATTTAACAAAAGTCAGTTTGCTTTAGAGTTTTGAGTCAACAGAAGATTTCAAGTAATAACACAAATAAGAATGACATGGACAAAAATGTGGGAACCTTAACCTAAAATTTTGTTGCACAACCTGTAAAGATAGTCACTGCAAGAAGTAGCTATCAATGAGACCTCTGCACCTTTCAAAAGGTAGTTTGGCTCCAGCTGTGTCATGTTTAAAAGCTGCCTTCTCAAGACTGCATGTTTCAGTTCTTTCTATAGATGTTTGATAGGATTCAAATCAGGGCTCATAAAAGGCCACTTCAGAATAGTCCAATATTTTGTTCTTACCCATATTTGGGTGCTTTCAGCTGTGTGTTTTGGCTCATTATCCTGTTGTAGGATCCATGACCTGCAACTGAGACAGAATTTTCTGACACTTGACAGTACATTTCACTCCAGAATGTTTTGATAGATTTAATTGTTCCCTGTACAGGCTCAAGGTACCCTGTGTCAGATGCAGGAAAGCAGTCCCAAAAAATAATTGAGTCTCCTCCAAGTTTCACAGTAGGTAAGGTGATCTTTACTTTTATAAGCCTACTTTTTTTGTCTGTGGACTAAGAGCTGATGCGACTTGTCAAAAAGCTCCAGTTGTGTCTTATTAATCCAAAGGATATTCTCCCAGATTCCAGTCTGTCTTTTTATGTTTTTCTTTCAACAGTGGAGTCCTTTCATTGTGCCAACTGTCACAATGATGTGATCAGACACTGATGGACCTTGACCTTGGGAGAGGAGCTTGTATTTCTTTGGAAGTTGTCCTTGGCTTTTTGTCTACCATTTTCACTACCCTTTTACCCATTCTGGGGTCAATTTTCCTGTGGGGAGGCTGGCTACAGTCTCATGGACCTTAAACTTTTCCATAACATTTGCAACTCTTGTCACAGGAACACCAAGCTGCTTGGAGATGGTCTTATACCCTTTGACATTAACATGCTTATCTATAATTTTCTTTCTGATTTTCTCATACAACTCTCTTCTTTGCTTTCTAAGGTCCATTTTTAGTGTGGGACACACAACGATACCAAACTGCAGAGTGACAACTTTTCTTCATTTAAATAGGGTTGATTACATGATTGGAGACATGTGTAATATTAATTAAAAGAAAACAGCTGGTTTGAAAAAACACTCTAATCAAATTATTTATGACCTTTTCTAGGTGTTCCGACAAATGTGTCCAGGCTATTTTAGAATATCTTTGTAAAATAAGCAATACTTTCTTTTCACACTTGCTTTGTTTTACTCAATAACATATTAAAGGCATGTAGAAATACAAGGGATAATTGCTTTTCACTTAATCACTTTTCAGGGGACATACATTATGTTTTCAATGAGCTGTATATGTACCAACAAATTTGTCCACATCTGTATGTTAAACCACTGGATTGCGGGTCACCATTGTCACCTGCTCCTATATATATATATATATATATATATATATATATACACACACACACACACACACACACACACACACACGTGTTTTTAATACTTAACTCCATAAATACATCACAACTTATGATTATTTATAAAAGAGTGTACTTAATTATTCTAATTGCTGCCAGTTGTACATTAATGTCTGATTTTTTTCAAAAAGAATACTCTCTTGAAATTTAAGAATGTACTGAAATCTCCCTTTTTTGTAAGTGCACCAAACCACAAGTCTCCAAGTGTTACAGATATTGTTTTCATATGCTAACATATTTCTAAGTTAATCATGATAGCTGGTTCTATGCTGACAACTAGTATAGCCTCTGGGAAGGCACTATCGATAAGAAAGAGGTTAGTTAAGATGAAGGACATCATGAACAATGTCACATGCTCTCTAAAGTCCAGTTCAGAGATATTGAGGAAGTGCTTTTTCCTCATAATCCATTCACATCTTCAATAAGGGAAGTGTATAGAAATCCATAATGCCAAATCATTAACTCTCTTACATTAAGTTATTTAAGGTAAGTTATTTATTTAGCCATTATTTATATTTTTATCACACATTCATAATTCTATTAATATGTTTGATATTTATAAAGTCAAGTATCATTGTTATTGTCCCTTTATATTATTCTTCAAGGCACAGTCATTGGAGATGATCAACTAAGCTTTTCACAATATATTGTACTGTTTGTGTAATTTGCAAGTCACAAAAAAAATTTGTTTGGAATTACAATTTCATAAGCCTGGGAAGCACCTTTAGCACAAGGCTAATTCTACTATGTTGCTTCTGGTATTACTATCAGAGACTTTGTACTAGCTACCATCAAACTATACATTAGTCTCAGGTTAGAATATGTTTTTTTCCTAGTGTCACATTAGGATCAATAGTGTGTGTATATATATATATATATATATATATATATATATATATATATATATATATATATATACACACACACACTGTATATGTCTATCTCCTGTCAAAATGTCTAATACCTTTACAATGACCACAGGATCAACTTCATTCATTCTATTGCATTGATAAAAATAGTTATGATGGGAAAAGCTATTCTCATTTTTTAGGCTTTACCACTACCAATAAATGTTTATATATATATATATATAACACACCTGATTCCATGGCACATTTATATTATAGCCCTCTCCAATTCCTTGACCAACAGCAGTTTCACTTGATTCTGTAAGGTGAGGCCAAATACGTCCATATTCATAGCGATGTATTGAGAAATAAAGAACACTATGGAAGAAGGAAAATAATGAGGATGGAAGGAAAACAATATAATTTACACTGCCAGCCATTTCAGTGATCTAAACTTATAATGTTCTAAATTTATATTTCTCTGAAGTTTTTACATGTGCAGAAACTGATAATCTAACACTAAGCTACAAGGGCTAGTAAAGACTTCCCCCATGATTGTTAGATAGGAGAAAAAGAAATGCTACTAAGATATAAAAGACTGTAATCAAATAAACTACCAAGAATGGATAACATATATTCTAGAGTTTAAGGAAGTCAGTTATTACATATATAAATGAAATTAACACATATTTGTCAGTGATCACTTAAGACTGGAAAAGGTCCATAAAGCTGGAAGATGAGCAAATGTTGTCACATTATATAAATAAGATTACCCTAATCCTAGTAACTTTAGGCCAGTGGGCTCAATGTATTTATCATGCCAAGTAAATGCATATTAGTAAACAGCTAACATGGGCTTAAACAGGGGAGACTGTGTATCGCTAATATGTTGCAATTTAATGATGAAGCATCAAATCATCTGACCAGAGAGGAATGATATTATTTATGTTGTTTTTCAAAGAATGTACAATGTACCACATGACAGGCTAGAAAACTAACTAAAACAAGTGGGATTTTAAGGTACACTGTGTGAATGGGTGGAAAGTAATTTAAAAGTAAAGGATTATGGTGAGTTTTCATTTTAGATAGACATACAAAAGGTTAAGAGGAAGTTTAGAAAATTATATAAGAAATTACTGTATTGAATTCTAGCCGTTATTTTAAAATGAGTTCTTCAACAAGAAAATGGAAACATGGAGGGAAGTAGGTTAATAATAAATGTTGCATACATTTGAGAATGGTTTTCTTAACTCAAAGAACTATAGAATAAATTATAAGACAGACTGGTAGATAGTAGTTTCAAAACTCAACTTGATAACATTTTGCCAAATTTGTTTGAATAGGGATTGAAGAATTACGTTAGGCTGAATGGTCTGTTCTTGTCAAAATTGCTCTTATTTTCTCACAATATAGTGTGTCACACACATGTGAGTAGGAGGCAGCTAAAGGGCTCAAGCAATTGTAATAAAACATCCAACCAGGGGGCGGCAGAGTGCGCTGACTGTCTTTCTCAGTTCCCTACAGACCTTTCCCGGGAAATCCTGCAAGGTTCCAGCACCTCTGAAGACGTCACTTCCGAAGCCGGCCCCTTTGATGACGTCACTTCTGGTTCCGGTCCCTTTGATGACATCAGTTCCTCTCAAGACCTTTAACGCCTCCATCTTAGGCTACTATAGCAGTTATGTTTTGGACTCTGAGAGATGCACATGGATTGGTTGATAAAGGAAACCCTTTTGCAGCTGGGAAAAACAATATACGGGTGGCTGCCCCAAACCTTTATAATGTCTTGGACTTGTTTTTATGACAAGTGTAAAAAAGCTTTAGCTCCTGACAAAGTGAGAAACACTTTCTAGTAACTACTAGAACTGAGTAAAAATGGAATATACATAACGAGAATATTTCGGACAAAATTAAATAAATAAAAAAATGCACAAATAAAAGTACTGTGAAATGTAATCATAAATAAATGTGTCATAAAATGTAAGCATAAATATATAAATATGTCAAAAAAATGTGAGAATAAATGTGTCATGAAATGTTTTTTGTATTTATTTAATTTTGTCTGTAATATTACTCTAAATGCATCATGAAATACGGCTTGAAATAAAACTTTAACTCGTCTAAGTTGAGAGGGTGGGCTCTACCACATACTGTGCTTTGATTGGTGAGTCATCTTCTGTGGTTGGCTCATGCCTAATTTAGTATGTCAGTGCGGGAGATACAGATTCATGAAAAAGCACAATAATTAATTAGAAAAATGCATACAACTGCAATATTGTGACGAAGACAGAAAATTGAACATTCATCAGTACTGCAGAAATTACAATGTTGGCAATGAAACTATTTTTGAAAACATCGAAGAGCTGGTGCAATGGACTAGGCTACACACCACTTCAGGTGGCAAAGTTACCTGCCCTAGATGCCCATCCTTTGACATTCATGCGGAGTTAACAGAAAACTTTCTTTTATGTGGTTTAAAACTATGACGGACTGCAGATCTATGTGGCGTATCAGAGATGACGATCAAAAGGCAAACAAACTTTTCTATAAAAATAGTATACTCAAATAGCATACAAGACACAAACCTGGGATCCTCTTCAAATATATGCTGTATTCCCTGTCCGTGATGCACATCCCAGTCTACAATTAATATGCTGGAACCAAACAACAGACTTATTAGTATAACGTATAACAGTAAAATATATTATTACACATTTGCAGTTTGGGGCAACTCACAAATGTCATTGTAACAGTGTTGTGAAAACAGTTCACTATAAATACAGAAAGTTATTGTACCTATGATTGTATATTCAACTTACCGCTTTAGATTGTATTTTTCTTTGGCATAACTTGCAGCAATGGCCACATTGTTAAACATACAGTAGCCACTCATCTGGTCTCTTTCTGCATGGTGACCTGGTGGTCTGGAAAAAAGTAATTGCTTAAAATATGGATCAAAAAATAAAATATAAAAATATAAATATCTTGGAAGTGGGGGAAGAACTAGGGCAATTCCATGGATATATAAAAATACAGTGAATTGAACTGTATATTGAATTAGAAAAGGTACATTGAATTATTAAGGAATTTCTCTGGTAAAAGGCTTTATTGGTTTCCCTCCAGAGTGCTTTATTTCCAGAATCTTAATTTTTTTAACCCACAGTTATAGCAAACTATAAAATGGAGGACACATGGAAGGCCACTAGAAGCCCAATTATAACTCTGAAACTGACAGAGGGTCACTGACTGCAACCCAAAACCCACTTATTTATCGCAAAGTGCCAACACGGCAATTTAACCTGAATACTGAGGTTTTAGTTTAGAAAAACATCTCATACATTAACATAACTTAAAAGAAAAACACAATAACAGAGCTTTCAATGATACAAACAACATTTTATTGAAAGGTAAAAGTTTGCATTTGGTATGCTTTTGACCAATTAATGTGATTTTTGCTGTTGTATGCATGCTGATAATTTTAGCTAACCTTGGCTCATACTTTGTAAGTTTGAGAGCAACAAATGCAGCACTCAAGTCATCTGTTAGTCTTAGGACACCTAAGATGGCGCCGACTGGTGTGGCTGGCCATCTGACCATCTTGCTAATCTATGTTTTATCTATGTTTTTTTGTATTAGTTTATCTCAACGACCACTGTCCTACGATCGTGATTCTTTACTTAACATATTTTCTTGCTTGCTTTCCTTTCAGTTTTCATCTTCTGTTGGGATATTATGTGAACCTCCACCTTTGTTTTATTCATCTCCTGACTTCTTCACCTGGACGCTGGTGTTCACCTGTATCAGTGAGCTGAATGCCTCTCTGAGATGCAAACGCACCCACCGTGGTAAAAGAGCCGGCATTGCTGTTAAACAACGCCAACTTAAATCCCAGAGCTTGGTTTCCCAATGCCTGCGAGTTGTCTATGACCCATCCTCCCCTGCACAGGACACCATCCCTGGTCCATTGGCACTGGATACTGGATTTAATTTCTCCATTTCAAGGTGGCATCACTTTTCCTTGGCATGCAATCAGGGAGTAAATGCTGCTAATCTTCGCACGCTCACCTGTGCTCATCCTGGTACGAGCTCTTCTACCTCTATCAAGGCTGCTCTCTTGAACATGAGATCAGTGTCTAATAAAACTTTTATTCTACAAGACTTTATTACCTCAAATAAACTGGATTTCTTCTTCATCACTGAGACATGGATTGCAAATGGTGACTCTTCATGTTTTACTGACTTGGCACCATCAGGTTATTCATTTTTAACCTCTCCTCGTCTGACTCCCCATGGGGGGGCGTTGCCCCTGTTTTTAAAAGTATATTCTTGTGTTGGAGCGTTACAAAAGGTCCATTTAGTAGCTTCGAACTGCAGCTTTTCGAAGTGGGCAGCTCCACTTCTTTGTTGTTTGCCGTGGTTTATAGACCTCCTGTAATTAATAATATATTCATTTCTGAATTCTCTGATGTCCTAGCTGATATTACCTTCTCCCATGACAAAGTATTTATTGTTGGTGATTTTAACATTCACGTTTGTTGTCAATCGAAACCTTTGGTTAATGACTTTTTATCACTATTGGACTCATTTGATTTTATCCAACATATTAATACGCCAACTTACTCTCTCGGTCATACCCTTGATCTCGTTCTTACTCGTGATATTTCAGTTAATAATATTGATTTATGCTATGTTTCTTTCACTGATCACTTTTCTATAATAATGGATATAAATATTATTGTTGATGTCCCGACTAATAGCTGTCCCCCACACTGCTCGCACTTTTTAAATTCTTCTGTTATATCCGATTTTAAAGCCATTTTCTCTAGTCTTGATGTGCATGTCCATAATAATGGTATCGACGATTCTGTCTTAAAATTTAATTCTTCCAGGTCAGACCTGGTAGGCCCAAACGTGTTGTGAGGGTCTGCTGGGAACGGCTGGTAGAGTCCCCTGTCAGAAGTAGCTTCAACTCCCACCTCCGGCAGAACTTCAACCACATCCCGAGGGAGGTGGGGGACATTGAGTCCGAATGGGCCATGTTCCGTGCCTCTATTGTTGAGGTGGCTGACCGGAGTTGTGGCCGCAAGGTGGTCGGTGCCTGTCGTGGCGGCAATCCCCGAACCCGTTGGTGGACACCAGCGGTGAGGGATGCTGTCAAGCTGAAGAAGGAGTCCTATAGGACTTTTTGTCCTGTGGGTCTCTGGAGGCAGCTGATAGGTACCGCAGGCCAAGCGAATGCGGCTTCGGTTGTTGCTGAGGCAAAAACTCGGGCATGGGAGGAGTTTGGAGAGGCCATGGAGAACGACTTTCGGACGGCTTTGAGGAGATTCTGGTCCACCGTCTGGCGTCTCAGGAGGGGGAAGCAGTGCAGTGTCAACACCGTATATGGTGGGGATGGTGCGCTGCTGACCTCACTTCGACGGTTGTGGGTCGGTGGGAGGAGTACTTCGAAGACCTCCTCAATCCCACTAACATGCCTTCCAATGAGGAAGCAGAGCCTGGGGACTCTGAGATGGGCTCTCCCATCTCTGGGACTGAAGTCACCGAGGTGGTCAAAAAACTCCTTGGTGGCAGGGCCCCGGGGTGGATGAGATACGCCCAGAGTTCCTTAAGGCTCTGGATGTTGTAGGACTGTCTTGGTTTGACACTGCCTCTGCAACATCTCATGGACATCGGGGACAGTGCCTCTGGATTGGCAGACCGGGGTGGTGGTCCCCCTCTTTAAAAAGGGGGACCGGAGGGTGTGTTCCAACTATAGAGGGATCACACTCCTCAGCCTCCCTGGAAAAGTCTATTCGGGGTTCTGGAGTGGAGGGTCCGTCCGGATAGTCGATCCTCGGATTCAGGAGGAACAGTGTGGTTTTCGTCCTGGTCGCGGAACAGTGGACCAGCTCTTCACCCTTAGCAGAGTCCTGGAGGGTGCATGGGAGTTTGCCCGACCGGTCTACATGTGTTTTGTGGACTTGGAAAAGGCATTCGACCGTGTCCCTCGGGAATCCTGTGGGGGGTGCTCCGGGAGTATGGGGTACCGGACCCCCTGATAAGAGCTGTTCGGTCTCTGTACAACCGGTGTCAGAGCTTGGTCCGCATTGCCGCAGTAAGTCGAGCCCGCTTCCAGTGAGAGTTGGACTCCGCCAGGGCTGCCTTTGTCACCGATTCTGTTCATAACTTTTATGGACAGAATTTCTAGGCGCAGCCAGGGTGTTGAAGGGGTCCGGTTTGGTGGACTCAGGATTGGGTCACTGCTTTTTGCAGATGATGTTGTCCTGTTTGCTTCATCAGGCCGTGATCTTCAGCTCTCTGGATCGGTTCGCAGCTGAGTGTGAAGCGACTGGGATGAGAATCAGCACCTCCAAATCCGAGAGCATGGTCCTCAGCCGGAAAAGGGTGGAGTGCCCTCTCAGGGTTGGAGGAGAGATCCTGCCCCAAGTGGAGAAGTTCAAGTATCTCGGGGTCTTGTTCACGAGTGAGGGAAGAATGGAGCGTGAGATCGACAGGCGGATCGGTGCGGCATCCGCAGTGATGCAGGCTCTGCATCGGTCTGTCGTGGTGAAAAAGGAGCTGAGCCGTAAGGCAAAGCTCTCAATTTACCAGTCGATCTACGCTCCTACCCTCACCTATGGTCATGAGCTGTGGGTAGTGACCGAAAGAACGAGATCGCGAATACAAGCGGCTGAAATGAGTTTCCTCCGCAGGGTGTCTGGGCTTTCCCTTAAAGATAGGGTGAGAAGCTCAGTCATCCGGGAGGGGCTCAGAGTAGAGCCGCTGCTCCTCCGCATCGAGAGGAGTCAGATGAGGTGGCTCGGGCATCTGATCAGGATGCCTCCTGGACGCCTCCCTGGTGAGGTGTTCCGGGCACGTCCAACCGGGAGGAGGTCCCGGGGAAGACCCAGGACACGCTGGAGGGACTATGTCTCCCGGCTGGCCTGGGAACGCCTTGGGATTCTCCCGGAAGAGCTGGAAGAAGTGGCCGGGAGAGGGAAGTCTGGGCCTCTCTGCTTAAGCTGCTACCCCCGCGACCCGACCTCGGATAAGCGGAAGAGGATGGATGGATGGATATAAAACAGTTTTAGACTCAATTGCTCCACCCAAGATACGCAGTAATAAGGGAAGACCTGCTCCCTGGCTAAATGAAACTACAGGATCACTGCGCTTGTCAAACTGCTGAACGGCGTTGGAAAAAAGATGGACCGATTGTCTCTAAACAGATTTTTAGGACTTCTCTTTACAATTTCCAGGCTGCAGTTAAGAAAACTAAACAAGATTTCTTTGCCGATTTTGTATCCCGTCATTCTAAGAATCCTACAGGTCTTGGCAGAAAAGTAATGAGACTGATTTTTTATTTACCAAAGTTTTTATTTTTTTCAAACATCAATGTTATCCATTTCAAAGTAGTTCCCTTGGGCAGCTGCACACCGATGGAGACGTTGTTCCCACTGTTGGTAGCAGCGCTGGAAGTCTTCAACCGGTATTGTCTTCAGCATGTCCGTTACACTCTTTTGGATGTTTTCTAAAGTCCCGAAATGACGTCCTTTGAGGACATTTTTCAGTTTAGGAAAAAGGAAAAAGTCACATGGACTGAGGTCAGGTGAATAAGGGGGCTAGGGAATCACAAGAATGCCTTTTGAGGTCAAAAATTCTGTTATGGAGAGGGCAGTTTTTCGGCACCATTTTGGCACAGACCTTTCGCATGTGCAAATGTTCAGTCAAAATTTGATGAACGGTAAATCTGTTCAAATTTAATTGTTCACTCAACATTCTTAATGTTAAACGACGGTCTGATCTCACAAGAGTGTTCACACGTTCGATGTTTTCATTGGTTTTCGAAGTTGAAGTCCTCCCTGAACGGTGTTCATCTTCAACGTGTTTTCTGCCTTCCAAAAATGATTTGTGCCAGCGAAAAACTTGAGCTCGGGATAAAGAATGTTCCCCATAGGCCTGTTTTAACTTTTCAAACGTCACACTTGCCGTTTAATGGCACAACGTTGCTCCAAATTCCGCTGTTCCATTTTGCGTGACGTACAACCAAAAACACAACTTCGCTAATAGCAGTCACAAAATCACGTAGTTAACGGAAGGAGTTGAAACTCACACTGAGCTATGGGAGGGTACTGATACACGTGCTCTATCAAGGACAACAGTGCAGCGTTGCCAGATCGCTTGCAGTGTTGCCAGTCTCATTACTTTTCTGCCACACCTCATATTTAATTCAATTAATGTGGCCATTCACCCTCAATCTGTGATGGGATTAAACAGCACTGTTCATTCATGTGAGCAGATTCCATCATTCTTTGTCAACAAAATTGATACTATCTGCTGTGGCATTGTTCAAATTGGCTATTAACATCCTACTTAATCATGACATTGTATTAGAATCCTTTGATATAGTCTCACTTTCACAATTAAAAAGAACTATTGACACCCTTAAACCAGCTCCCAGCACCCTTGACATAGTACTTACTACCTTGCCTCTTAGTGGAAGCCTTTGATGTTTTGGGCCCATCCTTACTAGCCATTATCAATGATTCTATAAGTACGGGGGTTGTGCCATCATTTTTTAAACATACTGCAGTCAGTCCCCATCTAAAAAAAGCAGAATTACATCCTGAAGTTTTAGCCAATATTCGCTCAATTTCCCAACTTCCATTTCTGGATAAAATTCTAGAAAGAATTATTTATAATCAATTGGTTGATCACCTTAACCCCAATAATTTATTTGAGATCTACCAATCTGACTTTAGGCGTTATCATGGTGTTGAGACAGCCCTACTGAAAGTTTTCAATGACATCTCTATTATTACTGACTCGGGTGATGCGGCAGTCCTCCTCCTCCTCGACCTGTCCGCTGCCTTTGACACTATTGACCACGAGATATTGCTGATGCGGCTTGAACATCTTGTTGGGCTTAAAGGGGCTGCTCTTAACTGGTTCAGGTCATATTTAACTGGGAGACACTTTTCAGTTACTTTAAATTCCTCTTTTGCATCTACTGCTCCTCTTTTTTTTTTTTTTTTTACCGTGTCCTGTTCGGCTGTGAAGCAATCAGAATTGATGTCTGAATGCTGGCGACTAGCCTTACAGTTTTTCTCTCAGGTGGAGCGTTACAGCTTCTGCTGACGTCACGCCTGATACCAAAACTTTATTAGAAATATTTTCAGATGTTTTTAAGATTCGAACCGGACACGGAGACAAAAGTGAAAGAAAAAGAAGAGAGAAAAGGAGGAGATGGAGGTGAAGGGGAGTTTTTCGTATAGAATAAACAATAAATTAACCAGAATCCGCTTCTAGACCTGCAGAAAGAGAGGGGGGGAACCACAAGACAAAAACATTGCTGCATCAGCTACATGAAGATATATAAAAGTAAAAATGTTTGCTGACAATCACACAGTAATTATTACTAAGGCATTTAGGGCCAACCACAGCCTTAGGTCATGTGCTGAAGATGTCCAAGTCATACTTATGAAATCACCATGTGAGCACCTGTGTGTGTCACGCGCTTGTATGTGTAAGGTTTCTCTATAGGAGCATCCAATAGTGAGTGTGAAGGGCCACAGACCTGCCCCCAAAAACGTGCGGAGGGAGTTCCAAGCCCAGAGATCCAGAGGTCACACCAGAGCGCGAAGATCCCAGGGAGACCGTCACCAGAGAAGCCCCAACCCCCCCTCGAGAGGCGCAGAGGATCACCCCGGGGGGCCACAACCAGCAGCCGGCAGAGTCCCGGGAGATATCAGCGGCAAGCCCTCAGGCCCGCCACAACGCCACCCACCCCGAGTGGCCGGGCCGGAACCCAGCAGCCCGGGACCCAAGGGCGACCCACCCCGCCAAGGACCCAGCAGAGCCCAGAGACCCAGATCCTACCAGGCAGCCACCGGGAGCGACCAGACAGATGCTTAAGGCAGGGGGAGGGTAGGCAAAGATGTTGTAGCATTGCCAGATGTCCCAGGAGAGGGGAGGAGTCCAAAACCCCACCTGACATATACAGTCACACACAAACACAGTCATACACTCCCTCCCTCATGCTCTCACATACACATACAACCCAAGACTTACAAGGATGTACGCCAGACACCCATTCACACTCCCCATATACACCCTACTAACTCTGGTCCCGGTGCTGCCGTATCGAAGGCCCAACCATTCCGGATGCCAGAGTTAGCCCGTTCGCTGGGGTAATAGTGAGCAGGCACCCCGTCCAACGCAGAGCAAAGCAACCCACCACTCCAGACCACAGGCAGACGGCCAGCTCCCACTCCTAGCCTCCAGCCCCGGGCAGCTAACTGAGAACAGAGGTGTGATAAGACCTCTAGTCTCCCTCCGCCGGCTCCAATGTAATATTGATGTGTGTTGATAAGGTGCATTTTGTGGTTGGGGGCGGGCAGCGCTGGCATCATGTGGCCTACACCAGCTGATGTCAACACACAATCCCACTTCCCCCCCCAAAACCCTCCGTGACTAGGTGCAGTTTAAAATTGGAAGTGGGCACCGGCACTCGGAGTGAGGCTGAAATTTCCCCCCACTGGATGCCGTTGAGTGTGCCTCACTCCCAAGGCCCTAAGTGTGCATTTGTGTGGAATGTGTTTGTGGAAGTGTTTAATGTGCAAATAAAATTGGGGGTAGGCTGCCACAGGACTGCGGAAATGGGATCCATACCCGCACCCCCTGACTTACCCACACCCCAAGGCCCTATGTGCATGTTTGTGTGATGATGTGAAGGAGCAGGAGGAGGAAATGTCTGAGGATGGGGAGGAACGGCTGAGGGGCCTGAGCCCTCCAGGGAGCCAGCTCCCCTACTGGCCCCAATAGGCACCTCCACTCCCAAAATCCACCCGGGCATGGAGGCCCCAGCCCATCTAGCCATGGCCCAAGCAGCAGCATCACAGAGCCCCACGGAGTCTGAGGCCACCAACCCACACCACCCCAGCAGAATATTTACTCCCATCCCCACATTTACTCAACATTCAGATTAAGTAAGACATAAGACACCCAGGTAAATCTGGATCCTCCCCCTCCCGGACATCCCCCTCCCCCATGGTGGAACAGAAGTGTTCTCATCCTGAGCTCCTGGAGCCAGGGCCCGGCACTGCCCCATGTTCCGGCCCTCTTCCCGGCAGCGGACATGCCAGGACCCAATCCCCAAGACCCCACCCAGATCCACCCAGGGGCATGCAGCCACCAGGCAGTGACCCGCAGCCACCGTCAAGACCCCCAAGGCCCCACACACAACCACCAGAAGCCCACCCCGAGGTAACCCAAGCACCACCAGAGGTGGGCAGCAGCCCCCAGCCCAAGACCCCCTAGTGAACCCACCCCAGGGATCCTCCAGATACTCCAAGCTCAGACTCTCCACCACATCAACCACAGCATCCCGCAGGACCATATCAATGACCCTCCATCATCGCTATGTGATGGAACCGATCAAAGGAGCCCAGAGATTGATTTGAAGTGGAGGCAGAGGCTGTCTCAAGTGTAATATGATCCAATAAAAGATTTCTATACTGGTTAATGCAAAGATTATCTTTGTTTTTCCAGTTTATGAGGATAGTTTTCTTAGCGATGCATATGGCAGTGAGAACCACGTGAACCAAATTTGTTTCAATCGGGACATCCTCTAGGTTCCCCAGCAAGCAAAATGAGGGGGAAGTTGGGATATCACATTTCAGACACTTTGACAGGTCTTCACATACTCTATACCAGAATCCCTGAACAGGTGGACATGACCACAGTGCGTGGATATAACTGTCAGGAATGTTGTCTGTGCAGTGTGTGTCAGATGGCACAAATCCCATCCTGAACATCCGATGACCTGTATAGTGTACTCTGTGTAGAATTTTGTATTGAATTAGTTGTAAATTGGGGTTTCTGATCGTTTTAAAAGTTTTTAAACAGGTTTGGGACCAGAAAGTCTGATCAAAGCTAACTAATAGATCCTCCTCCCATTTGCCTATAGGAATTGCTATTGTATCATCTATTTTGGTCAATGTTTTATATACTTTAGACAGTAATTTGGGGTGTTTGAGATTACAGAAGTCTAATACCCTTGATGGTGTTTGTAATTCTACTTTAAGCTTAAATTTTTCTTTAACTACTGATTTAATTTGGAGATATTCTAAAATCTATTCTTGTCTATCCCAAATTGGGAGACTATTCTGTTAAATGGAATGAAATCCAATCCTTCAACTATGTGTTCCATGTATAGAATTCCTTTACTTTTCCAGTATGGGAGGTTCATCATTTTATTGTTTTGCAATATGTCAGGATTATTCCAGATGGGTGTGCGTCTGCATGGAATTAGTGAAGACTCGTCATTTTTAGATATTCCCACCATGCTGTCAGTGAGGTACTGATATTAATACTTTTAAAGCTTTCATGCTTTCTTATTTTTGAGCTAATAAACGGTAGGTCCGAAAGCTCTATAGTATTGCAAAGTGTCTGTTCTACATCTAACCAGGACTCATCCAGCGGGTTATGTTGCAACCATCTTGGTATATATTGGAGCCTGTTGGTTAAGAAATAATGATAGAAGTTGGGTAGATCCAACCCTCCTCTATCTTTGGTCTTCTGTAGTGTTTTTAAGCTAATTGTGGAGGTTTATCCTTCCAAAGGAATTTAGTGATGGAGGAGTCCAGGGATCTAAACCAATCAGATGATGGCTTGTTTGGGATCATAGAAAATAAGTAATTGATTCTTGGTAAAACCATCATTTTAATTGTGGCAACCCTCCCCATAAGTGATATCGGTAAGGATTTCCATCTAGCAAGATCATCTTCCACTTTCTTTAATAGTGGGATGTAGTTTAGTTTAGTTAGATCTGCCAGCCTGGGAGACACATGAATGCCCAGGTATGTAATATTCCCTGATTCCAATTGTGTATTAAGGGAATTGACAAAAGAGAAATTAATTGGAAGAACTGTGGATTTTAACCAGTTTATTGAATAATCTGAAACTCTTGAAAAGGAGTTTATTAGTTCAATTGCCTGGGAGAGAGAGGATTGAGAATTCTGAAGATAAAGTAACACGTCATCTGCATAAAGACTGATTTTATGTTCTATGTTCTTACACTTTATGCCTTTAATAACTGTAGTTTGCCTGATTGCTGCTGCTAGTGGTTCAATAAAGATAGCAAATAGCGAGGGAGAGGGGCATCCCTGCCTGGTCCCCTCTGAAGACAGAAGCTATCTGATGTTTGGTCATTTGTCCTGACGCATGCTGTTGGTGAACTGTATAATATTTTAACCAGTTTATGAAGAAGTTTCCAAAACCAAATTTATGTAAAGTTGCAAATAAGAACTTCCAGTTAACTCTATCAAAAGCCTTTTCTGCATCGAGAGATAATATACTGGTTTCCATGTTTCTGCTATAAGAAAAGTCTATTAAGTTGAGTAATCTACGTGAATTTGTGGATGAATGTCTCCCCTTAATGAAACCAGTTTGGTCTGGATGTATTATGAAAGGGGTTACCTTCTCTAATCTTTTTGCAAGGGCTTTACAAATTATTTTCAGGTCAACATTAATAAGAGAAATTGGGCGATAGCTGGTAGGAAATATAGGATCTTTGCCTGGTTTTAACAGGAGACTAATGTTGGCTGAATTCATGTTTGGCTGTAGTCTACCATTTTCTTCTATTTCACTCATCATTCTGAAGAATGTTGGAGCCAGAATGATCCAGAATTCTTTGTAGAACTCTGCTGGAAACCCATCTGGACCTGGAGCCTTCCTATTAGGCATGGAGTTAAGAGCTTCCTGAAGCTCATCTGATGTTAATGGCGAGTCCAGGACTGTAGCTTGGCTATCTGATAATTTAGGAAGTATTATCCTGTCTAGAAACTCATTGATCTCATTATCTGATGGGTTAATCTGTGGTGAGTACAAGGTTTTGTAAAAATCTCTGAAAGTGTTGTTTATTCTTTCAGGGTCATATACTATATTCCCAGTTGAGTCTTTAACAGCAGATATGGCAGTTTTCTCTTTGTTTATTTTTAACTGGTTGGCTAAAACTTGCCTGATTTATTACCGTGTTCAAAGTTTTCTATTCGTAGTCTTTGTGCTAAAAATTGTGTTTTTTTGTCAATAATTCCTTTAAGTTCTAGTTTACTTTTACGCAATTTGTTTTGTAATTCTTCTTCTGGGGATGCCTCTAGAGACTTAATGATTTCTTCTAATTCCTGAATACGTTTGTTTTCTATTTTTTCTTATGTGATGAGAAGGAAATTATTTTACCTCTCATCACTGCTTTCCTGCCTCCCAGAGAACAGATGCTGATGTTCCAGGCATGTCATTGTGTTCTAAATATAAAGCCCACTCTTTTATAATATTCCACAAAACCTCCAGTTTTTACTTGATGGGATTGTTTTCTTATTTAACAGAGTTAAAGAAACTGGAGCATGATCGCTGACAACTATAGGGTGTATCTCAGTGTCTGAAATGTCAGCCAATAATGAGCTGCTGACTAGAAAATAGTCCAAACGTGAGTGAGAGTGATGAACATGTGAGAAAAAAGTATACTCTCTACGGCTGGGATAAAAGATCGCCATGCATCACAAAGCCCATAATCACTCATATACTGTTTGACTATATTAGTGGAATGCCAACTGCGCTGAGTCCCAGCTGTACTGAGCCTGTCTGAAGAATGATCCATCCAAAATTAAAATCTCCCAAGCAAGTATAAGTGGACAGTCCAAGTGTTCGAGAGTACAGAGAAAAATTATGAAAGAATGCGGGTCATCTATGTTTGGACAGTATATGCTAACAATACATAAGCTTTGATTTTGTATAGATAGTTTTAGTATTATAAATCTACCATCTGGATCTGAGACTGTGTCCAATACTTTGAAATTTGTATTTTTGTGTATTAAAATAGCTACACCTCTTTGTCTAGAGTTATAGGGGCAGAGAACAGTCTGGGAAACTCAGATGTTTTAAGTTCATCTGCAACTGTGGCAGACCTATGAGTCTCTTGTAATAAGACAACATCTGCCTGCAGTCTTTTAAGCTGATCAAAAATCTTTAATCTCTTCTCTCTAGAGCCAGTTCCATGAACATTCCAACTGACAAACCTTAGTGTACCCATAGTTGTGTGTGTGATTAGCTAATGTATGGTGCCTTCATGTGAGTTAGTTAAGTAAATAAATGTATAATTTAATCTGAAAAAAAAAAAATAAATAATAAAATAAAAATATATATATAATAATAATAAAATAATATATAATGCTATATAATAATAATAATGATAATAATAATAATAATGCTGATAATAATAATAATAATACTAATGCTGATAATAATAATACTAATACTACTAATGCTGATAATAATCAGACAATAATAATAATAATAATAATAATCAGACAGAACCAAGAGTGTTTGTGGTTGTATGATAAAATGTAATAATTATAATCCAGTGTTTGTATGCGCGCGCTGTGTGTCTGCTGACGCAGTGTAGGAAAGTTGTGTGATTGTGTCATGCGGATGTAAAGCTCCAGAAGCAGGTAAAAAGAAGGAAAGGAAAGAGTGATAAAGGTTAAAAAAAGAAAAAAAGAAGTAAAAAGAAAAGGTGCTAGAGGTGTGGAGTGGTGAGAGAACAGGTGATCCCATCATCTAAACACGGATATAGCAGCTTTTTTTTTTATCCTGACATGCTCATACCCATTGAATCCTGATAAGAATAATAAACTTGTGACCTGATGTTGGGCTAATAAAGCCAGTCTGTCACTCCTCGCTCCTTGTACAGCCTGTTGTTGACGTAGAGCTTGTCCACAGAAATGACAGCGGCTCCCTTCTTGGATGAATTTTTTTACACAGTGGTAACAGAACTCTGCGGCGATCCAAAATTTCTTTAGGAAATTGATCGTTCACGCTGAAATCTTTTCTTTTGAGCTCCTTCCCGCGGCTCTTAACAAAATCTGCTCCTCTTAAATATGGTGTTCCTCAGGGATCCATTTTGAGTCCTATCTTATTCTCTATATACATTCATCCTATTGGAGCTATTTTTAGGAAATTTAACATTTCTTTTCACTGCTATGCTGATGATATTCAGGTTTATTTTCCTGTCTGCTAAACTGCAATAAATCAACTCCACAACTGTCTTTCTGAACTAAGATCCTGGATGGCTAATAATTTCCTTGATCTGAATCAAAATACAACAGAGGTGCTTATAGTGGGTCCATCAGCTAAAGCCTAAATTGGTCTTGGACTTCTCGGCTCTTTCTCTGTCTTTTGCAAACCTCAAGTCCGCAATCTAGGTGTTATCTTTGACAGTAACCTCTCTTTTGAGAAGCAAGTAAATTCTGCAGTCAAGAGTTGCTTTTTCCAGCTTTGTCTATTAGGTAAGATCAAGCCTTTTTTATCTTCTAGGGTTCTTGAGAAAACTACTCATGCTTTTATCTTTTCTCGCCTTGATTACTGCAACTCGCTGTATTCTGGGACTAGCAAAATACCTGCGCTTCGCAGCTGCGAAGTACTGCCTTAAAATTTGTATTAAGAAGAAAATTAAACCTTTTTAAACTTAGGGAAAATATGCCAATAATTATTTAAGGATCTCTTTGTATACCACATTGTGAGTTCGGCCCTCTGGTTGTAATATGACCAAGCTGTGCACTGAGCTTACTCTTGAGCATGCAACGTACAGTTGGCCATGTGAACAGTAATCTTGTTTCAAATCTTACAGCTTGGGTTGCTGCTGTCATAATCAATTTGAGTTTCATGGTTTGCTTCAATTAAAACAGTAATTGCAGGACTTGTGTTGAAGTGACATTCGGCAACTGTCAAGCGTTGTAAGCATACAACCGGTTTCATCGATAACTTCACATCCAGCTTTTGAGAGTTTAAACATCTATAAACATCAAAGTGTCCACTACTGAAATCGTCACCTGTGAATCTAAGATGTTTAAGAGGCATTGGCGGTTGTCAAAAGGTGTAAAATATTTGGCCATTTCGGTACACTTGAAAGCGACAACCGAACAATTCAGCGGAACCCATCAACTCACATGCAGAACCATAGGTGAAGGGCTTAAGCATTTCACTCTTATAGTGCTCCTGTGTAGTATAATTATCTCTTGTACCGTCATCAGTCCACACCTTGAACCTGTCCCAGTCATTCAATACATAAAACACAATGTTCCTCCGGATATCAAGAGTGAGCCCGATATGGCCGTGCAATTAATAACAAAGAGAATGGAAAAGGTAGGTGCCGTCTCTGGGCATGGAAACCACTCAGTAAGTGACAGCTCTTTGACTGATGGTGATCACCTCAATAGACATGTTAATGGGGGTACGGTTGGAATGATAAAGGAAATGGGTACCTGAACAATGTAAAGTAAGTCTAAAATACCTATACAATAACTATAATCGTAATAAACGAACAATAAAAAAGCGGAGAAGCCGTGGATTAAATAAAAAGGCTGTAGTTATCAGCAGGGAACCGTGAATACCGTGGCGAAGCAAGGAAGGGAATGTAGAGACCAGAGCGATGGACGGCCTTATATAGGCAGGCAACCAACAACGTGGGAGGCGTTGGGATGGGGGACCCAACGGCGCCTCACACGGTGACCGAGCTGCAGGCTATGGACGTATATATGTACGTAAGTAGGATTCAGTTAGCTTTGGGAACCTGCGTACCAAATTTCTTGAAGATGGGCCCATAAGTAACAAAGACCATTGAAAAGTTCAATATGGCGGCCGACAGTGGCATCATACCACCGAAATAAGTACGTACATTGGTTTCAGTTAGCGCAGGGAAGCCGCCTACCAAATTTCGTGAAGATGGGGTCATAAATAAAAAAGTTCAACGTGGTGGACGTTGTCAACCGTTATGACCGTTACGCGTGGAATTTCGAAATGAAACCTGCTTAACTTTTGGATGTAAGCTATAAGGAATAAGCCCACCAAATTTCAGTCTTCTACCTACACGGGAAGTTGAAGAATTAGTGACATTGGAAAGTTCAATATGGCGGCCGACAAAGGCATCATACCACTGAAATAAGTACGTACATCTGTTTTGGTTAGCGTAGGGAAGCCACCTACCAAATTTCGTGAAGATGGGGCCATAAAAAAGAAAGTTCAACATGGCGAACGTTGTCAACCGTTATGACTGTTATGCGTATAATTTCAAAATGAAACCTGCTTAACTCTTGTGAGTAAGCTGTAAGGAATGAGCCTGCCAAATTTCAGCCTTCTACCTACACGGGAAGTTGGAGAATTAGCGACGTTGGAAAGTACAATATGGCGGCTGACAGAGATTATACATTAGCTGGAACGTGGGTGAGAAGGCCATGATTTAATGAACAAAGACAGGTAAAACTTACGCTGGGAAAAACAGGTGGTCAGAAAAGTGGGAGTGAAAGTGTGAAAGACAAACAGTAATTGTGTAAATGCTTAAGTAACAAGACAGCAGAGGTATCTAGCGTCTCTCTTGGTAAGGCCTGGATGGGCTACATTATATCATAACTTTGTGTTTGCCCTTCTTTAAAACGATCCTTATAATTTATGTTAATAAAAACAGTTAATTTTGCATAGGTTCTGAAGATTGACGTCCAATCATGCTTTGCACAGTGCCCTTTTGAGGGGAATGTTATTATATAGGTAGCATATGTGTATATATTGTAAAAATACATGCATACAGTATATACAAAAACGCAGAATCACAAAAGGTTTTATTCCCCACAGTTCACACTTCAAAGTATTTTTCCTACCTGCAAACCGAGAAACCATTTCTTAGTTTTCCTGTCATCACTTGATCAACCAATTCTAGAACTGATCCCACAGCCAAGCTAGCACATTGGAATGATTTCTGAGAATAGAAAAAGTCTGGATCAACTGTAAAATCAATTTGTCTAAGCAAGATATCCAATCCATCTTCATAAAATAATTCATGTAAAAATGATCTAGTCGCAGACTTTTTTGTAATCGCATATCAGAGAAACAAAATTGATACTTAAGTTTAAGAAATTTAATGAGTTATAAGGAGGCACATATTGTACTACTTTAAAAGGATTTTCTAAAATCTTATGTACTATTCACAATCAAAAGAGAATCTTGATGTTGCTTAGATAATTTAAGAAAGTAAACTATTACACTGTGTACTTACTGGATGGATGTATATATGCTCATAGTTTCCTGATAATGAATGAAGCTCGTTCTGTGACATTTTCTGAGTGGATTTCATCAATTCCACATATTCCACACTGAAACAAATGATACATAAATAACCTCACACAACATAACTGCACTTTTAATTGTCTTAGTTTTTAATCTGCCTATATATAGCTCTGGTTGACATGGGAAAACAAATAAAAAATGGACTGAAATGATTTACAAAATGTACCATTGCCTTTTTCTGTCACAAGATTTATTGGATATATAATATAAAAACAGTATGTCAAATAAATCATCCTGGTCTTTACTATCCAATCACTCTACTAATGTGATTGCCCTCCTTTAATTTTAACGAAAACACCCACTATCATACTCTACTAATGGATGCAACTTTTTCAACATGTTACATAAAATAGGTTGATTTATATACATATCTATGGTGGCATCCTACAATTAGAGTTCGCACTTTTCAAGCAAAAAATTGGCTCTAGAGGGGATAGGCCAGAGAAAGTACAAAGTGCAAAAAAAAACTTGCATGATTATTTCTACAATACCTAAGGAAACCCAGCTTAAAACATTGATACCAAAATCCACTTCTGGCTCCAAGACTTAGAAGAGTGACAAGGAGACCTACAAAGCCTAGTCAGGTTCAGTCTGAAAAAGTAGGGTGAATTCACCCTGTAGGCTCATAATCCACAAGTCTAATAGTAGGGGTTGGGTGTGATATTAAGTATACAACAGGTAAGAATAGGACAGATCCAGACTTACAAGGCCATGGCAAAGGAAACAAGATCCAAGCATGTGGAACATACAGTGCATCCGGAAAGTATTCACAGCCTATCACTTTTTCCACATTTTCTTATGTTACAGCCTTATTCCAAAATGGATTAAATTCATTTTTTTCCTCAGAATTCTACACACAACACCCCATAATGACAACGTGAAAAACGTTTACTTGAGGTTTTAGCAAATTTAATAAAAATAAAAAAATTGAGAAAGCACATGTACATAAGTATTCACAGCCTTTGCTCAATACTTTGTCTGTAGCTGTAAGCAACAAAAACAGGTTCTTTCATAGGGCTGGGCTAGGTCCCAGTCCACACTAATTCATTTTCATTGAAAAATGCATGGATTTGTCTGTGTTTTTTACTTCCATTCATACAACCCCATCATTTTTGACCCCTGAAAATGAAGACATTTACAAATCTTCTCATATACTTCTAAAAACATTGGGTCAGTGTTGTGATGGACAGCTGCGGCCCTTTCCCGACTAAGTGGGAAATATATTGGAAGAACCAGGGAGCAGACTTGCACAGGACACTGCCTCCCCCGAAGTGCTAGATGGTAGCCCCCAGGGGTTGCAGCGGCACCTCAGATTCCCACAGGGTTTCATGGGAGCTTGCTGCAGCTGTGCTGGGATCCATGGATGCCGCTGGGGGGTGCTGTGGAGGTGGCAGAGCCCTGTTACATTTGGCTTTCACCACACCTGGGAGTCATTCCAGATCCGGCTAATGAGCAAACTGAAGCACTCCCAGGAACAGCAGAAAAAGAGCCACTTCATTTCAATTGGGGAGCCAGAGATGCGAGGAAGAGGACAAAGCTTGCCAAAGAAGGAGCAGAGGCTGAACTAGAAAGCAAAAAGGAAGAAAACAAAGGACTGCCTTGCATTGTGCTTTAGATTTGTGCTACTGTGGGGAGTGAAAGAAAAGCACTTCCCCACTAATAATAAAGGTATGCCGTGTGGCAACACTTGTTTCTATATCTGTTTGTGTCTGAGTTGGGTGGCTGGAGTGCCAAATAGACCCCCTTTACTACTGCTGTTTATTTGTTACTTCAAAATACTGTATATATGATTCCAATAGGTACCTAATTAAGAAGTAAAATAATTCAAAAATACACTTTTTGATAAAAAAACACATACCAAACTTGCGAACGAAAAAAGTAAAATGTGTCATTAAAAGAGTCACACGTAAGAATGCATGAAAATACATACACAAACATGTCTTTGCATTGACATGAAAAACCTTGCATGTCCGCAGTTGCTTGCAGTGGGACGAGACGATGGATATTCGATATTAGCAGAATTTATCAGTCTTGTATGGTCATGCTTTCATAAAACATTATAAATTGGTTTGTTTGATGTGACATGTACTTATTTGTGATTTGAACTTTGAATATAATTATTTATTGAGGAGCAGTACTACGAAAAAGAAAATCAGAGGACACAGTTTATTTATTCGAGTTTGAACAAAAATCTTCTGTTTCAAGTAAGTACATACTGTATTGGTATTTTTTTTTTTTATCACAGGGGCTGTCAAAATTGTTTGTTAATAAAAGTTTTTATTTCTTCAGATAATAATATGACTGAACCAAAAAAGAAATGCAGACAGTACAGCTTGGACTATTTGTACTTATTCTGAATTCACATATTTTATAAATGTCAAAAATGTAAAAAAATTCTGCTCGTATTTTTTTGCTTTAATTTTCGTTAGTGCAGGTTTCGATATTAAATGTTACACAAGATAATGCCATATTCCGTAGTCCTTTTATCTTTTTCAATCATTAATTATAATGGATTAAAATGAAAAGTTTGATATCTAGTGAAATATTTAATATTGAGTACTGTACAAATGTATTAATTTGAGTAAGTAAAGTAAATGACTAGGGGGTCGACAGTTTTAAAAGTTTTTGGTAAAGGGGTCTGTGGCCGAAAAAAGTTTGGGATCTCTTGGTGTAGATGGACGTAAACACAGTTTTCCAAAAATGATAATCTAATCACCCACTAAGTTGCTTTCCATGGTGCTTACTTGTATGAATCATAATTGTGTTTTATAAAGTTTGAAAGCTGCATACATGCATAAAAAATAAAGTATTTACAGGTTGGTACAGTACTGTGATAAATCGGAGGAGTTACCACTGTATTGAAAAATTCTAAGCCCTAACAAAAGTGTATTACTTAAACCTAATCTGTTTTCTAAGGACGTGGAGTGCATTCAGCAGATAAATTAATAACAAGGTGCTTAACAATGTGGATGGGTGCAGAATGCAGCCAAGCTCACAATATTACAGGAGATAGAGACACACGAAAGTATAATGCAGTAGAGTGAAGATATAGACTCATGCACACATGCATTTATTTATTTGTGTAATTATTTATTTCCTCTAATGAGTTAGGTTTACAAATGTTATTTGATATAAGATGTGCTCCAATTACTGTAGCCTACATTATAGTTACTCATCCTGTGAACGAACACAGAGTTAAACACTTGTCTTTTGAGCAATTGCTTTATTTTTATATAATGACAAGACAACCATCACCATTTCTGAAGACAGTTACTTTCAACTGTAATTAGTGCATTAATGTGACACAGGGCAAGTCACTTCAGTGTCTTAAATATTTTTTTTTTCTTCTATAATGTGAGCACACTATCAGAGTCTTGATCACGCTGTTAGTTTTAAAAGCACATAAGACACAAGGGAATCTGATTTTCACAGGGCTCTGAATTTTTCAATACACAGTCCCTTAAATGAGCTAGCCACCAATGCGCGCATGCCCTGTATAAGCGAAGGTCTCTGCTTTATATGTTTTTGAGCGCTCCAGTATGGACAAGGACAATTTCATAAGTGATACGAAAACTCCAGTGTGGTCAGAGATCCTTTTAGTTTAAAAACTCTGTTTTTTAAATTAAAATGTATTAGTGTGGACATAGCCCAAGTCTTCCGATACAATAAATAATAAAGAAGAATTCAGCAATACTGAAGGGTCACTGCCCCTTCAGATCACGAAAAGCCTGTCAAGAGGTGGTGTGGGCATGTACTTTAGTTAGGACCTCCATGGAATGAGAGATACAAATTGCTCATTAAATTTCTAAATTACCTCTGTTAATTATTTAAAGAGCAGTAGTATTCACTCAATTAGGTGGAAGAGGACCCTGAGAGCAGTGTGGCAATAAAGAAAATGTCTACTAAAAGCAACAAGTAATTATTTTTTAATGGTGTACAGTATGTATATGTGTTGTGTAGTTTTTTATGATTACATATCCTCTTTTTTACCTTCCTTCCTTAGACAATAGGTATATAATTCATATATCTAAAACAAACTGAATGGCCTCATGAATGTTATTTGCCATTTACATTAGTTTCCCAGGGATATATTATGTGTTCCTTGCGCAATGCCTTCTGTTTAGCATGTAACAGAATAAAAAAAAAAATGGGTGCATCAAATTAGCATAAGTGAACATAGTATGAATTAATATAAATGCTCCTACGTGTGTACAAGTGAAATTTCCTCCTCTGTTGCAGCTCTTTCCTATAAAATAAACATAAAAAATAGTTAAACCGCAACAATAAAACTTTAAAACAAAAATCAAAACATGAACATGATGTCTTTACCTTTACCAAGTGACAGCGTTGTAAAAGTTCATATTGTTTCATTTTGTCTATCACAGTGCTAACCCTTTCTGGACATTCAGAATGTCTGTAAAAATAAAAAGAAAAAATAAATCAGCATAATTACAATATAGTTGGTGATACATATCCTTTTCAAAAGAATAACACATTTTTTCAATCATTTAAGCACAATGACCCATTCAGACTATTATAAAGGGCATGCACATACGCACATTCAACCAGTGATTATGCTCTTTATCAAAAGGCCAGTCATCCAGGTGAAAGTCAGCAAATGAGCTGAAACTCAGGCAACAGACTTTTTAGTTTATTTGTTTCATAAGCTCTTTACAAAAACAACAAAGGGAAACAATGCTTTTCACTCTTTAATATATAGTGTTAAATAGAGATGCAGCTTTGAAATATTTTCATATTTAAGAATTCTGTCAAAGAATATTTAAACATATTTTAAATGAAAAGAACTTCAGTTATATAGTACACTTCATAACAAACCTTTTAAAATGTGTTAAAATGTATGTAAAAAAACACACTAAATCCTTGGAACAGGCAGTGTATACTTTTAGCTGAAATTTGTGCAAAGACCTGCCAACAAGTTGAACAATTTTTGAATTTATGACAACAACTAATCACAAAAAAAATTATTGAACTAAACTTTTAAATAAATATTCTCTAAATGTAAATTATGTGCAATGTGGTGAAGAAATATGAGCATATGGAAAGATCTTACCTCAGACTGGGTATATAATCTGCAAATACAGTGCTGTGATGGAGCTGACGTAATAATTATGCTCAGGTATTCATTTGTTAGCTTGGCCAGTGAAAGGCTGCATGTCTCGGTTTGCCTCCCAACACAAATTAAAGTTAGTCTTCTTTGGTACTTCCTAATTTTCAAAATACTGCTAATTCTGTTTTCATTGCACCCGATAAACTAAAAACTTAACTGCAAACAATTATATAGGCGAATAATAAAGGTTACATTACATTAGCTGTGAAGTGAGATATTTTTAACGGCATTTTACAATAAGTACAGAGACACTAAAGAGCAGCACAGTTCTGTTTTACCAGCAAATTCATTTAACATTCAACATCAGTATGTCTTCCAAAAGATAACAGCTTAAAATGAGATACTTGTTACAGACTATTATGTAAAACCTGGACACTTCATATTCCTTTCCTACTGAAGCACCAATTTCATAAGATATTTTGCTGTAATTTATATTATGTCAACACATAATTATAAAATTGAAGAGTTATCTATCCAATTTTGAGCTTAAACAATTTAGGTCTGAGTTACAGAAGATGAAGCCATTCTTTGCAGCATCAAGTACAGGGCAGAAACATATTCTAGATGGGGTGTTAATTACATAAATGCACACAACTACTCGTGCAAGGATAAATAATGAGTACAGAACTAATCTAAAAATGAGATTAAGTTTAGGTGTAATTCATTATTGTGTTGAAGATAAACTGGCAGTTACTGTAATACTTCAACAACGAGTAGCAAAGCAAAATTTTAAGAAACACTGAGGTTAACAAATCTAGTCTACGACAATAGACAAATGAGAAAAATATGTACAGGGGGTCCTCGGGTTACGACACAGTTCCATTCCTACAACAGTGATGTATTCCGAATTTTGGTGTAAGTCGAAACACACCCTAGCCTAAGTCACTTACCTATCTTAACACTTTTACAAAATCATAATCAGCGTTTCTCAACATTTAAGTATTTGTGACCCAAGTTTTCATAACAGTTTTAATCATGCCCCCTAACATTTTTTTTGAAAGAAGCCCACTAATACCAATTTGTTCTTTTTTAATCAATGATATATCATAGATGCATATTTTATTATACCTACTTAACTTTTATTGACATTGATCTAACTCTATATTTATTTTTCTAGTATCAGAATGTAGTTTAAGTTAATTTGTTTTGGTTTCAATAGATGTATTTTTCATATTTTCGATTCTTGTTTTCTTTTTTTCACATCTTCGCGCCCCCCTTTTCTTACTTCGAACCCCCCTAGGGTGGCCCGCCCCACAGTTTGAGAACCACTGATCTAGAACATGAAAATACAACTAAACCACAGAAAAAGGAAAAGGACATAAATATACCGTACTGAACACTGTACTGTAGTAACAGAAAAAATGAGTGAAGAAAAAGCTTACCTTTATTCCTTCTCACGTCTCAATTTTTTAAAGTTTTTATGGGAGTGAGCGTTGTAAACTTGAAACGTTGTATGTTGAGACGTTGTAACCCGAGGACCCCCTGTATAGTGTTGTACAAAATGTTCGGCTTAAGTGTAAATGCACATGGTAAAGGGGAGTTCCTGAAGTAGACACTAGGAACATGTTGTGTACCACCAAGAAGCCTAATTCCATAACCTGAAGCTGATAATTTTGCGAGTTTAATGGCTAATGCTACATATAAATCCAGTATAGTTTAAAAATAGATAAAGTATAACTCAAACCAATAGCTTAGAAGACAGCTGATCCCTGGGCATATTCAACTGTATTTTAATTAATTTTCAGAATTTACACACTGTTCATCCACTTTTTGATTTGCTATAATTATTTGTGAAAATTTTAATTATATTTCAATAATTCAATAAATTGTGAGTTCAGTTAAACAGTTTCTACAGTCTGAAATAAAATCATCTTAGATTAGGTTTCCTGTGCCTTAGCAAGTTAGGACAAATACTTTATAGCATGGCTCTTTTAACATATGTTTCTAATGGAATGCATTAACGGTTGCTTGTCCCCACTTTGATTTAGTTTGGATCACACCTGCATTGCACAGTGATGAAAACTTTGCTATTATTTCTGCGCAGTAACAGTCTTGTAAGTTTAATGTTGTCACATTACACAGTATATTCCTGTCTTTTTTAATTTAATAAAGAATTGTCAAAAATTACATAAATGGTTACACACATATTGTGTCAGACACGTAAGCATGGTGGGTCTTATGGGGACCATTTTAAGGATATAAGTAATGGATTGAGGAGAGTTATTTACACAGTTTCAGTTTCCCTCTGTAGAACAGAACACCAGAAATCTGGCATCATTTATGTGCTGCCCCTTCTAACCAGAAAGAATAAAATAGCCTGCACCATCTTAGGATGTCAACATTTGACAAGCAGACTTGACAGGGAGAGGATGATGCTAATGCAGCTCTATTTTCATCTATTTACAACACAATAGTGACAAGGGCACTGCAGTAATATTTTTTACTCATTTTCAATGCACTTTTTTGGCTCAAAATCTGGCAATTAAATGGGGTTTCCCAGCTGTAGTTCAAGCTATTTGTTGTGCACTTTGTTCTTCCTGAACATTGTATATTTTATAATGTACTGTCCAATTTTAGGTAGTCTAGTGTTTCTTTAATATAAATTAGTTGTTTATGTCTTTAGTGTGACAGTAGAATACAGATATTTTCAGATTTTCAAACAACCATCCTGCAAAGAATTAAATGTTAGAGACTTAAATACTTCATTTTTATTTTGTTAAAGAAAGTAGCATATTAACATATTAAAAACAACTACTTGGTACGTACAGTACATAGTCTAGTGCATGATTAAACAAAGATAACAAATAGGTCATCCTGCATCACCAAGGTCTCACTGAAGCAGAAATTTTGCAGAAGGCAGGAGTTTCAGATTCGCAGTTCAAATTCAAGGAAACATTTCTAGTTAAGTACTATCTTACTTGTCATCCCATAGACAAAAGTACTCCTGGAACTTTTCCGTAAATGCCAATCCTGTTCCTGTCACTGGTTTTGAATTTCCAAGGTCCTAGAGTCAGAGAATATAAATAAAAAGTAACAATCAAACTGTATCTCTCAAAGTTTCAGGAGACTGGTGTGAATATAAAATATAAAAAAGGACAAGAACTGCATCTCACTTGTTGTCAACTCTAACCCACATCTTAAAGCACTTTGAAAAATTATAAAAGAACTTCAACCAATGCTAAATAATGATGACAAGCTGAGAGATATATTCCTAGAACCTCCCCTCCTGGCATCCAGACGGTCACCAAACCTGCAGCAACTAATTATCTGAAGTTCCTTGAGTGAACCAACAGATAATGGTACATCTCGCTGCCTACAGAAAAGATGTAAAACGTGTGCTCACATTTATAATTGAGATCATATAGTTATACCACATTGCCAACAAAAACACCACATAAAGAGATAATTTTCCTGCAGATCACCTAATGTGGTCTACCTAATTATTTGTATTAAACGTCCACAACACTGTACTCGAAGCGGGAGAAACTGGACAAACACTCTGCCAAAGAAGGAATTTACACAGGTTCCACATTAAGCATGGCAATAGCGATGTTCCCATAGGAGCTCATTTCAGCAGCCATGGACACTTTGAGAAAGACTGTGCTAATGGGCAACTTCAAAACGCAGCAAGAGAGAAAGGATTGGGAAGTTAAACTGGTGCTAAAATTTAACACATATCAACATGGTTTAAATAGAGACAAGAGGTTTATGACCAGATATGAGGATTGTTCACATCTCTTGGGCTGACCCAGACAACCTGACTTCAGATGCACATTTTATGGAAAACTCATCAAAATCTTCAAAAGACTTTGTTGGACAGTTAGCTTATCAAACGATCTTACTGTACATTGTATACTTGCTAAATGAATCTTAGCCTGGACAGGTCTGTTAATTTATTTACACTTAAGTTGACCCACTTGGTCTTCCAATGCTGTATCTGTCCTGGTGTCTATATAAACACAGGGAACTCCAGTTTCTGTATCACATTTTTCCTGACAAAGGGTCTGAGCTGCCTCAAAAGCTTGCATATCGTAATCTTTTTAGTTAGCCAATAAATGGTATAATTTTGCTTGCTTTCTCATTGCATCCACAAAGGCTAACATGGCACAACAACATGCTACCTATTTCATAGAAATGTAATCACAAAAAATAATGCTGCACTTTCACTGAAACCATCATAATTACAAATTATTGTTAAAATACTGTAAAGATATAAAAAAAACTAAAAAAAGCTACAGATATTAAAATATAGTTGAGTAAATGTTGATTTGTATGCGTTAACAGGTGCATTATCTCAAATAATAGGTAGGCACTTTGCATACTTTACCGGTCAAAGTTATCTTTTGAATGTCATTTAATGTTTTGCATTGTACTTTTACTTTTTCATATTACTCTCTAGGGCTGGGTATCAGTCCTGTATTCCTCATTCAATCCAATATCGATTTTATCTTGGCTGAATTAGCATACACTGATATATTTGAAGTGATTGCTTTTTTTAGAGATTACTTAAGCATGCATAGAGAACATTAATATAATGTGACAAATTTCAATAACACTATATTTGAAGGGTGTATACATAGTGACTTCATAATATATGCATAAGCATGGTATGACATTTAAAAAGAAATTCTTTAGTAGTGAACAGTTAATATCAGTATTTGGAAGATGTGGAACAAAATATTTTCTTTTAAAAAGAAAAAACGTTTTCATTGCACTGCTCTCATTCAAAGTTCACCATAATTTAACTAACATATGTACCGCCACATCAAAGTCCACAAGTATTATGGGGACTCCTCCTTTTTAAAATAATGCAGTGCTATCTACTTTATAAAACATTTATATCATTGTTCGAATAATATTATTATAAAATAATCAAATATTGCTTCTTAGACAATACATTTTTTTCAATAACCTGTTCATGTGTTATGAACCACGTAGACACCCTTCAACTAAACTGTTAGCCAAATTTATTCAATATTGGACATTTAAAATAATCATGAATTAGTCAAAATTAAAGATACCATGGGAAAACTTGAGTGTTTTTGTAATTCTACAAGTTTCACATTTCTTCAGTTGCTCACAGGTAGCAGTCACATTAATCAGTCTTGAAAAAGTCCCCACGTTCCTCCTCAGACATAAAGGAAGCATTTTAAATGAGAATCTAGTGCTGATGCTTGTTGAGAGTGGTGTTAGATGACTGGAACATAAAAGAAAAAGAACTGGCCATCATGACTGACAACTCCACTAATATGATATGAGGTACAGCTTGTGGAGCTGCTTCATGCCAGCTGCTTTGTGTAGATACTCACTTTGGCATTGTAGACTGCTCTGAAAATTCCAGCAATTGCCTGCTTACTTGGCTGGGTGAGGCACACTGCAAAGTTTTTCCACTGTAGCAGTACAGTTAACCACATGCTTAAAGAGAAGCAAAGTTTATTGGACTTGCTTACACACAAACTTGTGATTGATGCAGCCAAGCGATGGATCAGCAGATTGGAAATACTGGAAAGGTTTTTAGAACATAAACCAGCCAGCCATCTCGGTAGCTTTGCATACTGTACAGGCAGCGAGGATGCTCCTGGTGTGACTGGCATGCAGCACGCTTACCTGCAACACGTCCTCCACAGTTGCCCCTTCGTTTTTTAATGTAGTGACATGTGATTCGTCATGTACAAATCTGCTGCCCTAGATGTTCAGCTGTCACAAGATAGTGCTACTCTCTCCGCTGACCTGAGAGACGTGGCAATTTCATAAATTGAAAATTTAGGTAGAATGACTTCTGGTTGGCATAGCAAACTGCAGTTCGAAAATTTGTATCATTTGTCGATAGCCTTCATTTTCAAAAACAGTGCATGTTCTCTTAGCTTTACAAATAAAAAGTGTTATACATTGTTATTTTTTGGGCAGAAGGTGAATCAAATGGAAGGTTGGAGCTACCCACCATCTCCAGTGTAGATTGTCTAGGCTCTACTTGTTTGGATGTCATTTGAGATTGCGTTTATGGGTGATGTCGGGATAAATTATTTCTAAAATTTGTTGTGTTATAACAATAATTAACTTCTAAGCTGCACAGTTTACATATGACTTTGCATTTAATCAGTTGTTCTTTACCAAAACATTGTCTGAATCCATAGGAAGTGCACATATCTGCTTTAAGTGTCTAAGGTGCTGATTTCAGTTGAGGAGGACACACCATTTTATGCAATCCCACTGGCAGCAGGACCCTTCCCATTCTTTGCAAGAAAGTAAAGTGTTTTTTTCTGTAGAAGGCCTTAACAGGCACATTAGTGACATCTACTGGATCAGACGCCAAAAATGAAGATAAGTAAAAATCTACATATAGTAATTGAGCAGGATGCATATTCACAAGATTGATCTTGAGACTTTAACAATCGATACCGAATTGTTTAAATGAATAATAACTATTAATTGGAAAATCGATATTGTTACCCAGGCCTATTAATCTCAGAGATGTTAAACTACTTCTTCTTTTTTGAAATTAGGTATATTCATTTTAGCAGTGATGATTTAAATATTTAATTATTTATCAGAAAGGATTTTTTCCCAAAAAGCATGAGGCAGAGGATATCTCAAGAAATATAATCAAGGAAAAAATAAGGCACACATACTTAGACAGGGGTAATTTAGATTTGTCTTAGATTTAATTTTGATTTGGTGCTTTGATTTCACAGACTGTGCCTGACAATTCAAAACCCAGTGCAATGAACAGGAGAGCTTCTCTTCAAAAGAAAGGGCTATAAATGAATCTAAAACAGCACTTAGAGCAAAAGGGACAGGTGCTCAGGGACCCTTAGTTCATCCATAACCACAGCAACAAATGGACTGTTCCTCTCTCAGAACAGCTTGTATTGTCAGCTGATTTATCAATGTCAAGGAATACATTAACAGCCTAATTGACACCATGTATCACCCATATTTGGATATTCTCTGAAAAGTCACGAACACAACGAGAGACAGATGCATCTGATATACTCATTAATATTAGCCATCAATGCATCATTAACAAGAACCGATAATATGCTTATAATGCATTCATTTAATACCCCTACATCACTGAAGTCATTATTTTGTTTAACCAGTATCCTTTTAGCTTGAAGGAAGCACTTGTGTCAATGAACAGTTGAGTATTTTATTGCTGAATTTGTAGTTTGCATTCAAGAATAGATGTCTCAAAGGGTAAACAAAACTTGGGACATGATTGATGACATTTTGGAGGATGTTTGTTGCAGGATTCTCGCATGAAGTGGTGGTGACAGGGAGTGGCAGTCAGGTGATGATAAAGCTGTCTGACTGGCTTTCACAGTGCTACAGGTACCTTTAGGTGTCCCACTAACAACCATCTTGTTGAGATCACAATCTGTGTCTTTTTCTTCTGCACTCCTAGTTTTCACAAAAAAAAACTTTCAAGAGATCCTTGTTTGAATCATCCCTCTTCTGTTTTGCCATTCTTCCCTTGCATCCACTGTAGTCATTTATCCAAATTTCTGCTAATGCTGACCTTTCTTCACTGGCTAACTTTTTTCCAGTCTAGTTTAGCTATACCGCATTCTGCAATAACTCTTAGCTTACAATTGATGACGTAGTTAGTGCAGGACAGATATGTGTTTGGTTCTGAATAATGCATATACTCTCCCACTAATTTTAGATGTCACCATGAATTAAAATAAGAGTTTTGAAAGTTGATTTTAAAAATATTTCAATGTGCATTTATTAATATTTTATGTGTATGTGAAAAGGTATTGCAGATAGTTCTGCCTGTCCTGCCACCCTAATTGAAACAGTTCTGGTTTTAAGGTCTTGATTTTCCTGCACTAGACCTCAAACTTTGGAGATTAATTAAAATATGGTGTTTTTGAAGATATTGGTGCCTTACTCTTTAATGATACTGACTGTTTAACTGCATACCAGATAGGTCCACAGGGCATTGTGGAATGTTGGCATTATAAAGGCATACTGTTATATCCTTTCATCAATGAAATGATGATTCTCAGCATCAAGTTTCCTCTTAAAACATTTTGACAGAAACACTTCTACTGGCTAACTCGCAACATGTTACTTTCTGGCTAAACAGTAAATGTTAAGTATCTGTGTATAACAATGTAGATTTTTTTTTTTTATATTAAAATTTTATGTACTTTTAGAAATATGCACAAAGGTAGAATAGTTACAGCCATTAAACACACTGCCATAAGCAAAAGATAAAAAACAGTCCAATCAAAAGGACAATGAATCCAGTGAATCATCGAAAATATTAAGATTAATTTTAAATACCCCCAGAACTTCAACCCATTGTGGATTTTCATAAGATAAAAATATGAAATGATTAATCCGTTATTTGGAATGTTAACAGCAGAGTGAATTTAGTGCAATATATGCTTGATGATTCTTTTTCTTGCATAGATATGAATTTGACATGTTTGAACTCATTTAACATGTATGTGATGTGCATGATTAAGTGAGAGAAAGTGAGTGTTCAGCAGTGAATGAGGCAGCCTATCTGTTAAAGTGTGTGAGGCGTCTGTGGGTTGTGTGCGGGAGGTAGGTGGGTTAGGGTGCTTGTTTCTGTCCAAACAGTATTTGCATTGCAAGAATCTGGACATAGGTCAAATCTATTTGATGACCCCTGCTATAGACTACGAAGGGATCTACATAATATATAAACATTTTGATGGCATAGACACAAATAGATGTACTAAAACTACATGTTTATTCATCTATATCATAATATTTTTGACAGATTCAATGACATTCTGTAGCAAAAAAACTGAACCAAACACGTCATTAAATTATTTGGACGAACTTAATGAGCAAACAAAGAGATAAAAAGCAACAGTCTATAAAGAAAGTAAAAGAAAGTGAAAAGAGAATGTACCAGCTGACCAAGATGCATGATGACACTGTCCTCACCATGGCTTCGGTCCATTTTCCCTTTCTTTTTTACTTCTTTCAGGCTTAATTTTCTGTCCTGTGGCGACTTCTTATTTTTTTTCCCACTCTTTTTAGAAACACAAAATCAAAATAAAGAAACAATTATTATTAACATATGCTACAGAACAGAGCAAAGTTATAGTTCATTTAGCAGAGCTCTGAAGGGTTTCTCACAGACTTACCTCCCGCCTGCTTTCACGTTGAATATGCAAACTGAACAATAAATGTTGAATGCACATTATGAAACACTTAAAGAAACCTTTAGACTTTATTACTCTAAGCCAAACCCGGTCATCTGGATCACTCTGATTAATCTTTAAACTAAAGCAATTTTTCTATCTAAAGTTTTGCTTTGTCATTTTTAAATTAGTGTATATATTTAGATAATCTAATAATCTCCACTTTGTATTACTTAAGCCTGGACCAGCTCAGCTAACATTCTCTTGCTGTTTCTCAGTGATTTTTAAATACATTTATTAACTTTCCTGATTTTAGTAATTCTACAAAAAGGGTGACAAAACCTGGCCCAAGACAGCTTGCAATGGCTGTATGCTTTTGTTCATGTAAATTTCTTAATGAGAAATCAATATCTGTGATCAGTCAAACAGGTAGTTTAATTTAACATTACATCCTTTGTGCTTGTTATCATTCTGTTTAGCCAGATATACCTATTTGTGTATTTTCAATACAATGTTTTCTGAATATCAGGTTAAAACATCACAACATTTTTCATCCTTTTTTATATATAAATGCCTTTATAATACCAGCAAAGTATTGCTGTGATTTAATTCCACAGCATGAAAAGTCTTGTAGTTTATCCTGCAACTACAGTAATTAAACCAATATAGCATATCATTTTCAAACCTGTTTAATTCAAGTCAGGCTTGCTGTGCAATTACACACTGTATGCAACTAATAACAAGGCATGCTGTAAACCCTTCATCTGAGTAGAACAGGAGCTTGGGAGACAAAGGCTGCATTGACAGATCATGAGTATGTTGCCAGCAATGTATTAAAGTGATTTGAGCGGTCGATACCACATGCTAAGTAATGAATCACAAAGATCATGAATACCTGCAATATTTTACCATGACTGTTCACTTTGCACCATTACCTATTTAGGGCTTAAGGCTAAAGGGTATTTTACACCCCACAGTTCTGTGAAATAATCCCAAAGTGCCCTTACATTCTATCATGTTTTTAAATTACTGTAAGTATTGTTAACAAAATATAAATGCAAGATCTGTTGTTTGAAAGAGGAAGCCAAGCAAAACACACTATCCTTTTAATAGCCAATATAGAGCAGGGCTAAATGATATTCAAATTGTTGCTACTATAAAATGATATTGTTAGCACAAGTACAACAAAGTGCCCTTAACACATTTAGAGACAATGTTGAAAAAGTGTTTAGCCAGAAAAAAATGAAAATGTCGAACATGTTTTTTACTGTCCACTACTAAAAGAAAAGGTCATCATCTTACAGTTGCTTAAACTGCATTTAATAAAAACATAATGTGAATAAAGTCACTTCAAGTATAATTCTGCCAATTCCCAAATCTTCAATGTGAACTACCTCAGTAATCCCTCTCTTACCCTGAGACACATACTGTACTTAATCAGAATTGATATGTATGCTTTGGGAGATATGTCAATAAGCTTCTGTAAAAAGATACGCAAGTAAGAGACAGAAGATGCAGTCATGTGCACATTTCCTCCCACCCCCAAATTTGCCATTTACTAATTGAGCAAATAAAACAGTGATTGCATTATTAAAATTTAACTAGGTTTAAAGACTTTAAGAATTACTTTAACTTATTTATTTAAAGAAGCTTCTTTTGCAAGCAATTTCACAGGAAAAATGAAATGAAACTAAAATGATTCACTTGTTTAATAAAATATCTTAGATTTTAAACAGAATAAGAGTATAATATAATTTTGAAAATTATCTCAACTGTCATTTACATTGAGTAGAACATTTTTTAATTTGTTTTGGAGCACCTTTGAAATGTTGTTTTCAAACATGTCAAACCAAGTGTATGCCAGGGCCCGAGAAGAACCCAGCATTACTGAAGAACACAATAAACAATGAAAGAATTCAGAGCATTTCACTAAAGAAAATACTTTGTTATAAAACTATTCAGGTAAAAATGGTACCAACCTAACAAGTTATCTCATGGCTTAAGAAATTAATCAATTACAAACTAAAGTTTCAATTAATTAATTAATTCAATTAAAATAAAGGAAAATAAAATTGGAAACTTAGTTGTCCCTTTGTATGGTAAAAGGAACAGAAGTTAGCATTTTGCTGAATAAAAATGAGAAGCAAAACCTGAAATACAATATTTGAGACTGCAGAAAGACAGCTGAGACATTGCACACAATACTGTTTTTTATTAACATCTTGAATAAAAAATATTAAGACTTTATTGCATTTGTCAAACCTCTAAATAAGGACAGATATACTAGGATTTGTAAAACATTCTCGTGGGACACTATTTTTTCTCCATTTAATTTCTTAATCAAAAGCCAATTCTTGTTGTTAATTAAAATCTTGTTTAATTCTAATTTTGTAGACCTGAACAGATCAATATTTTTTATACCTCCACTTTTTTCGATTTCAGATATTTTATACAAACAGGTTCAAATATGATCAAGTTTGACATGCTTCAAATCTCCACACAAAAATATTTTTTAAATGTTACTTGCCCCATGCAGTTTTCCCAAGAAAAATTTTAAAACTCATGTTTACATGGAGAAATTTAATATTGAATATTCCAGCTCAACGTGGTTGATAGGTGACCAGTGCTATACAGTGCCAAATGATGTGAAAAATTCCATGGAAAAAAGAAAAAAAATTCTAATGTAACTCATGTCACATAATTCACATGTCCAATATCCATTTGTATGGTCAAAACATGCACAATGTGTGCATTTTTCTAAAATACCATTAACTGTTACTTTCTGAAAGCTCTCCATTAAATGTAAACAAGGAAGAAGTCATTCATACGTTGTAAAAAAGAAAGACGCAATTACCACAATGCTGTGCATTTCAGGATAACTGTTAAAAATATTTTGGCAAATGCACACATTTTGACCATACAAATACATATCGGACATAGGCAATTTATAATTGGCACTGTATAGGCATTGTGTAAGAGGCACTGAATAACTGCATATCTATTATGTAATTTTATTATACTAGACCAGGGGTGCCCACATTTTTTCGGCTTGCGAGCTACTTTTAAAATTACCAGGTCGAAATGATCTACCTAGATTAAAAATGCTATATTATATATATATATATATATATATATATATATATATATATATATATATATATATATATATATATATACACACACACTAGCAAAATACCCGCGCTTCACAGCGGTGAAGTACTGCCTTAAAATTTTTATTAAGAAGAAAATTAAACCTTTTTAAACTGAGGGAAAATATACCAATAATTATTTGTTAAGGATCTCTTTGTATACCACATTGTCAGTTCGGCCCTCCGGTTGTAGTATGACCCAGCTGTGTGCTGAGCTTACTCTTGAGCATGCAACGTACAGTTGGCCATGTGAACAGTAATCTTGTTTCAAATCTCAAAGCTTGGATTGCTGCTGTCATAATCGGTTTGAGTTTCATGGTTTGTTTCAATTACGACAGTATTTCCAGGACTTGTGTTGAAGTGACATTCGGCATCTGTCAAGCAATGTAAGCATACAACCAATTTCACTGATAACTTCACATCCAGCTTTTGAGAGTTTAAACATTCATTAACAGCTAAGTGTCCACAACTGAAATCGTCACCTGTGAATCTAAGATGTTTAAGAGGCATTGGCGGTTGTTGAAAGGTGTAAAATATTTGGCCATTTCGGGACACTTGAAAGTGACACCCGAACAATTCAGCGGCAGCCATCAACTCACATGCAGAACCATAGGTGAAGGGCTTAAGCATTTCACTCTTATAGTGCTCCTGTGTAGTATAATTATCTCCTGTACCGTCATCAGTCCACACTTTGAACCTGTCCCAGTCATTCAATACATAAGACACAATTTTCCTCCGGATATCAAGAGTGAGCCTGATATGGCCATGCAATATGTAACAAAGAGAATGGAAAAGGTAGGTGCCAACTCCGGGCATGGAAACCACTCGGTAAGTGACAGTTCTTTGATCGATGGTGATCACCTTGATAGATATGTTAATGGAGGTACGGTTGAAACGATAAAGGAAATGGGTACCTGAACAATGTAAACTAAGTCTAAAATACCTTATATACGTAGGCAGCCAACAACGTGGGAGGCATTGGGATGAGGGTCCCAACGCCACCTCACACAGTGACCGAGCTGCAGGCTATGGACGTATATATGTACGTAAGTAGGATTCAGTTAGCGTTGGGAACCTGCGTACCAAATTTCTTGAAGATGGGCCCATAAGTAATAAAGACCATTGGAAAGTTCAATATGGCAGCCGACAGTGGCGTCATACCACCAAAATAAGTCTGTACATCAGTTTTGGTTAGCGCAGGGAAGCCGCCTACCAAATTTCGTGAAGATGGGGCCATAAATAAGAAAGTTCAACATCATGGACGTTGTCGATCGTTATGACCGTTACGCATAAAATTTCGAAATGAAACCTGCTTAACTTTTGTAAGTAAGCTGTAAGGAATGAGCCTGCCAAATTTCAGCCTTCTACATACACGGGAAGTTGGAGAATTTGTGACGTTATAAAGTTCAATATGGCGGCCGACAGTGGCGTCATACCACTGAAATAAGTACGTACATTGGTTTCGGTTAGCGCAGGGAAGCCGCCTACCATATTTCTTGAAGATGGGGCCATAAATAAGAAAGTTCAACATGGCGGACGTTGTCGACCGTTATGACGTTACGTGTAGAATTTCGAAATGAAACCTGCTTAACTTTTGTAAGTAAGCTGTAAGGAATGAGCCTGCCAAAATTTCAGCCTTCTACCTACATGGGAAGTTGGAGAATTAGTGATGAGTGAGTAAGTGAGGGCTTTGCCTTTAATTAGTATAGAGATATATATATATATCTCTATACTAATAAAAGGCAAAGCCCTCACTGACTGACTCACTGACTGACTGACTGACTCATCACTAATTCTCCAACTTCCCGTATAGGTAGAAGGCTGAAATTTGGCAGGCTCATTCCTTACAGCTTCCTTACAAAAGTTGGGCAGGTTTAATTTCGAAATTCTACGCGTAATGGTCATAACTGGAAGCTATTTTTCTGCATATACTGTAATGGAGTTGAGCTCGAAAGCCGTGGGGGCGGAGTTTCGTGTGACATCATCACGCCTCCCACGTAATCACGCAGTACGTAGAAAACCAGGAAGAGCTCCAAAAACCGCTGAAGAAAACATACATTATATAATTAAGAAGGCAGCAAAACAATTAGAAGTGAGCGAGTGACATATAAAACCATATTCAGCGGCTCACGTGAACTGACACAGTGCGCAGACAAAAAGCAACAGTTCCAAAGAGTGCTGAACAAAAACCGAATTACACTGCTACGCTCAAATAGACAAACCACACGCCGTGGCGCAATAGTAGAGGCTTCGCCTATAGCGCCGGCGTCCGAGGTTCGATTCCCGAGAGGGGATGCACTGAGTATGTACGTGCTTCGATTCATTTTAGCCTCGCATCCCCTTGGTTTGAGACATATGAAAAAATATGCGGTTAACGCAGAAAGACAGATCACCAATTGAAGCTTTATGAATAATGGATACTTTATTCGCGATCAATGATTGTTTTGGTAAAGCCATACTCAGTGTATTCATTAGATGAACGGTAAAAAAGTAAGAGCGAGGGGAGGGTTACTTATTGAGGCACACAGGCAAAACCACAATAGCACGCGGGCTGGATGTACTGTAGTGCGCGTCAACTCGATCTGAATTGCGCGATCACATTTGAAAAAATATATCTTTTCAAGTTCTATTTAGTCCATATGTGTCAAACTCAAGGCCCACAGGCCACATCCGCCCGCGTGTAATTATATCCGCCCGAGATCATTTTATATATTATTGTTATTAATGGCCCGGGGATATGAAGCGCTGGTAACACAATAAACTACAGATCCCATAATGCAGCGCTTCAGCTGCCTTGCGAACACTTACCGTTAATCAAGTCTAGCTTATGATGCTGCAAGTTATTGCGAAGCTAGCCCACACGATGCCAAAGAGAAAAGGTGATTCTGAACATAGAGCCTTTAAAAACCGATGGGAGGCTGAGTATATGTTTACTGACATTGCCGGTAAACCCGTGTGTCTCATTTGTGGAGCTAATGTGGCTGTAATTACAAAATTTAATCTAAGACTATGAGACAAAACATCAAGATAACCTGAAAGACCTGAATGCAATGCACAAGATACAGAAAGCAGAAGAGTTAAAGAAGAATCTGACACTTCAGCAGACGTTTTTACCGTGCAAAATCACAAAGTGATTTCAAGTGAAGCTACTTTTATGGGAGACACAAATGCACCAGTGCAACTTGCCCCACTTTCCCTGTTGCCAAGTAATGTTGAACCAAGTCGGCACAACGGTGTTCCCAAATCGCACTTTGCTGATAAACTGAGCGCACTGCCACTGAGTTCGCACGGCGCTTTGGTGACTTTGAAGAACAAAAAGAATTTTGAGTTGTTTCGCAACCCATTTGCCGTCGATGTGGAAACTGCACCTGTGCAGATTCAGATGGAGGTGATTGAGCTGCAGTGTAATGGCACACTGAAGGCAAAGTACGATACTGCAGGGCCGCACAGTTTATTCACTCCATTCCCGCAGAAATGCTCCAGCTCCGTCTACATGCGGCTCGAACCTTGTGCATGTTTGGTAGCACATATCTGTGTGAGAAGCTCTTCTCAGTCATGAAGACTAACAAAACAGCACACAGGAGTCGCCTCACTGATGAGCACCTGCAGTCCATCCTGAGAATCTCCACAACACAGAACCTTACACCAAGCATAAACAAACTTGTTGCCAAAAAAAGATGCCAGGCGTCCAGCTCTGATAAAATGACATAAGAGCAAAGACAACTGAATGATTTGATTTGTTATTGCTGAAAAGAACACATTTTATTTATATTTCCAGGTTTTGTTATGCACCATGTTCATATTTGAATTTGTATAATTTTGACAGGATATATTTTTATGGAGAGCAAAATCTTTTGGGATATTTAAAATTTAAGTTTATTTTTTATATAAAATTACATAAGAGTAAAGAAATTTAAATGTTTGTTCTTTTAACGTTTACTTTATTTCTAACTTGTATAATTTAGACAGGATATATTTTTATGGAGAGCAAAATATTATAAGTTATTTAAGGTTTGAGTTGATTTATTCCGCAATAATATTCTGTCGACTAAATAAAAATTCCTTCTATTTAAAATTTAAATAGAACTTGAACAGATACGATAGTTCATAATATCCAGGCAGACTTGCACGTAAGAGCGGGAGTCATCCGTTTTAACAAACAGCGTATTGCACTGATACAAATAGCCTGCCCATTTAATTATTTAGGAATGGATAAGTAAATTAAGATTTTGTACAAATAATGTTTTTCATTTTTCTTCCTTCATGGATTCTGGCACCCCCAGCAACAGTTGCTCGCACCCCAAAGACTGTATGTATGTATATATTGTCACGCTTGGCTCACAGATTTGCACAGAGACACAGAAGGTCGTAGAAAAAAAGGATTTTTATTCAAACACCGCAAACACATGAGCTTAAATGACACATGAGCTTAAACGTGCTCCATGACAAGTCAGATATGACAGTTCCGCTTAGGAGCAGAGAGAGATAAAAGCAAACAATCAATTCCAAAACTGACAAGGCGCAGGAGGTATAAAAGGACTGTGTATTACTTTATAAGTAAGAAAATAAAGAACTTGAGGGACTTTTACCTGGTGTCTGGATGTGTAGTCAGTGTTTCTAGAGGGAGGAGTATCAGCGCCAGAGCACCTAGAAATCGACTTCCGCATGATGGCAGCCGACGAGGGACACGGTAGCAAACCCGGTGCATTGTATTACTCGTTATAGTGCAAGGATAAGGAGCAATGTGTAGTCAGTGTTTGTGGTTTTCCGAGGGGCGTTTGTCTCTATTTGCAGCGCGATCAGCCTCCAGCTCACATATATATATATATATATATATATATATATATATATATATATATATATGTGTGTGTGTGTGTGTGTGTGTATATAATGTATAGAGTGATATGTATATATATATATGTTTTAGATATGTATGTATATATATGTTTATATATGTGTGTGTATGTATATGTTGTGTGTATATGTAGATATATATATGTATATGTATTTGTATACTGTACATGTATGATATGTATATATGTGTGTGTGTATATATATATGTGTATATGTATATATATGGATATGTATATATATGTTTATGTGTGTGTGTGTGTGTATATATATATATATATATATATATATATATATATATATATATATATATATATATATATGACAGCAACACTCATCACTCAAAACAGTGACAAAACAATTACATTGACAATCATGTTACGTTATTTTTTAAATGTTTCCTTTCCTTTTCATTGCTTCTTTAACACACTACTTCTCCGCTTTCTGGTATTTTATATATATATATATATATATATATATATATATATATATATATATATATATATATATATATATTTATTCCAGCAACACTCATGACAACAATTACATTCTCAATCATGTTACGTTATTTTTAAAATGTTTCCTTTACTTTTTACTTCTCTGCTGCGAAGTGCGGTTATTCTGCTAGTATACAGTGGTGTGAAAAACTATTTGCCCCCTTCCTGATTTCTTATTCTTTTGCATGTTTGTCACACAAAATGTTTCTGATCATCAAACACATTTAACCATTAGTCAAATATAACACAAGTAAACACAAAATGCAGTTTTTAAATGATGGTTTTATTATTTAGGGAGAAAAAATCCAAACCTACATGGCCCTGTGTGAAAAAGTAATTGCCCCTGAACCTAATAACTGGTTGGGCCACCCTTAGCAGCAATAACTGCAATCAAGCGTTTGCAATAACTTGCAATGAGTCTTTTACAGCGCTCTGGAGGAATTTTGGCCCACTCATCTTTGCAGAATTTTTGTAATTCAGCTTTATTTGAGGGTTTTCTAGCATGAACCGCCTCATGCCATAGCATCTCAATTGGATTCAGGTCAGGACTTTGACTAGGCCACTCCAAAGTCTTCATTTTGTTTTTCTTCAGCCATTCAAAGGTGGATTTGCTGGTGTGTTTTGGGTCATTGTCCTGTTGCAGCACCCAAGATCGCTTCAGCTTGAGTTGACGAACAGATGGCGGACATTCTCCTTCAGGATTTTTGGTAGACAGTAGAATTCATGGTTCCATCTATCACAGCAAGCCTTCCAGGTCCTGAAGCAGCAAAACAACCCCAGACCATCACACTACCACCACCATATTTTACTGTTGGTATGATGTTCTTTTTCTGAAATGCTGTGTTCCTTTTACGCCAGATGTAACGGGACATTTGCCTTCCAAAAAGTTCAACTTTTGTCTCATCAGTCCACAAGGTATTTTCCTAAAAGTCTTGGCAATCATTGAGATGTTTCTAAGCAAAATTGAGACGAGCCCTAATGTTCTTTTTGCTTAACAGTGGTTTGCGTCTTGAAATCTGCCATGCAGGCCGTTTTTGCCCAGTCTCTATCTTATGGTGGAGTCGTGAACACTCACCTTAATTGAGGCAAGTGAGGCCTGCAGTTCTTTAGACGGTGTCCTGGGGTCTTTTGTGACCTCTCGGATGAGTCGTCTCTGCGCTCTTGGGGTAATTTTGGTCGGCCGGCCACTCCTGGGAAGGTTCACCACTGTTCCATGTTTTTTCCATTTGTGGATAATGGCTCTCACTGTGGTTCGCTGGAGTCCCAAAGCTTTAGAAATGGCTTTATAACCTTTACCAGACTGATGGATCTCAATTACTTCTGTTCTCATTTGTTCCTGAATTTCTTTGGATCTTGGCATGATGTCTAACTTTTGAGGTGCTTTTGGTCTACTTCTCTGTGTCAGGCAGCTCCTATTTAAGTGATTTCTTGATTGAAACAGGTGTGGCAGTAATCAGGCCTGGGGGTGGCTACGGAATTGAACTCAGGTGTGATACACCACAGTTAGGTTATTTTTTAACAAGGGGGCAATTACTTTTTCACACAGGGCCATGTAGGTTTGGATTTTTTTTCTCCCTAAATATTAAAAACCATCATTTAAAAACTGCACTTTGTGTTTACTTGTGTTATATTTGACTAATGGTTAAATTTGATGATCAGAAGCATTTTGTGTGACTAACATGCAAAAGAATAAGAAATCAGGAAGGGGGCAAATAGTTTTTCACACCACTGTATGTATGTATATTATATATATATATATATATATATATATATATTGAGTATACTTTATACATAAAATATATGTTGTCGTACGTTGCAAAACTGAACAACCTTTATGGCACAATAACAATTCAATACATTTATGGTCACTACAGTATTTGGATTTAATAATCTTCATGTGGGAAAAGGCTGACTCGCATAAATAAGTAGAGCCGAATAACGCAGTCAAGGAGCTTTTGAATTCAGCCAACTGAAAAATGACGGCTATCTGATTAACTGCGATTTTAGTTCCCTCTCCTTTCTCTTTCTCAGATTGCTTTTCAGAAGGAAGTCAGTTTTGTAGTTTTAATGAACAGTTCAAAAGTGCCTTTCCACATTTTCCTTCTTTAGAATAGCAATGGTAGATTGACAGATCAGACAAAGGCACTTTGATTGTGACATTGTGAGAAAAAAAATCCTCTTCCAATTCCACATCCAGCCCATACCCTCCCCAAACAATTTTTTTTTAAATCCCTTCTTTAGTCGATATAAATTGGAAGGCTAACTAGATCACAGCCGGAGTTTTGCAGTAACTCACGCGTTTGATTGTGTGTGCGGGATGACCAGTATGTTAGAAGAAAAGAGATCTCAGACTGGCCACCCTGTATGTCAATCAAGTGGCAAATGCGACAGGGGGGGATATATGATAGACTAACGTTTAAAAATGTTTATTTTAATGCAACGCGATCTACCTGCACTGCCTTTAAGAGCGACGCATTGGGCACCCCTGTACTAGACTTGTTTAAAAATATTCCTTTTCTCTTATAGCTATGGAGAAAAATTGCCGTCTTGCTGGTCATACTTATTTTGGTCAAAACAGTTTATTGTTTTTATCTGTATCGATAGCCAAATAATATTTAAGCTATTATATCTGCTTAACTAGACGTGTATGAAATTTAAAAAAGAATTTATCATGAAAATACTAAGTTAACGGCCTCCTTGCTAGAGCAGTGATGTCATACAGAGACACCAGAATTTGTAAATATTTTTTAAATATATTCAAACAAATATTATGCAAAATATTGGTTAAGGTCACAGTCAAAACCACCAAATCATCAAGAAAAAGGCATCTCACTAAATTCATTCTTGGTCCTAGCCAAAATAGACTAAGACAAGCAATGAATACCCTACAATAACATTAGAAGTATCTAGTTACACTTCTACCTATAATTAATGTTAAGTGCATGGGTTAAAGTCAGAAGGTATTTGCACACAACTGGTCAAAATGTGAGATTTAAAAAGAGCAAATACACAAACAGAAGACTGCTAAAAGTGAATAATACTTCTAAATAGTATATTCTGAACTGACAGTGCATACTTAAATTAGCAAGTAAACAAAAATGAAGACTGGTTAAAGAAGTGTACAGTAATCCCTCGCTATATCGCGCTTCGACTTTCGCGGCTTCACTCTATCGTGGATTTTATAAGTAAGCATAACTAAATATATAATGCCGATTTTTCGCTGCTTCGCGGGTTCTGCGGACAATGTGTGTTTTTACTTCCTGTACATGCTTCCTCAGTTGGTTTGCCCAGTTGATTTCATACAAGGGACGCTTATTGGCGGATGACTGAGAAGCTAACCAATCAGAGCACGCAGTTAAGTTCTCCTGACTGAGAAGCTAACCAATCAGAGCATGCAGTTAAGTTCCTGTGTGCTGAAGGCAGTGTTAACTAGGAAGTCTCGTCTTGCTCATTCAGCATCAACGTGTTTCGCTGTGTAGAGAGTTAACTTTTGTGCTCTTTTGTGTTTACCTTTGTGCATAGTCAAGCCCTTTATTATGGCTCCAAAACGATCTGCTCCTGCTGCTGCTTCAGGGGCCGTGCCCAAGCGCCAATGGAAGATGTTAACGACTGCCGAAAAGGTAAACGTTTTGGATATGCTGAAGGAAGGGAAAAGCTACACCGCTGTAGGATGCCATTACGGCATCAATGAGGCTACAATTCTTTTTATTTAAAAAGTAGGAAAGGAATATAAGATCTACAGCCGCAGTGTCCTTTTAACCAGCGTGCAAAACGAGTTGTAAATGGATGTAATAAGGCAGTAGTCTGGATGGAATCTGCTTTAGGGATTTGGATTGAAGACTGCCAGAAGAACGGCAGTGCTACACAATCGCCTGAAGTGGCTCCTTTAGAATGGCTGTAACGCTCTCCTTTGTTGTGCAGTAAAATTAAACTCATCGTTATCGGACAAGTCATCGTGTCATTGTTGGTGAGTAACCATAATTAATTTTCTACTTACAGTACTTAGTACATGTACGTACGTTTAATGTCACTGTACACACATTTACTGTATACTATTTTTCTTACATTGTACGTATTTATTGCTGGTGGCCTGTCTATCGTAATGGCTGTAACATATGTGATATCAGAGACACTCGATATCTTTAAAATTATATACAGTAAAACCTAAATATTAACAGTGTGTTTATATACTAAATTTCAATGAATCTTACCTAATATCTAAGAGAATACAAAGGGATTATGCTGTATAACTGTGCAGGGAATATTTATAAACAGTGTGGGAGAGTTTATAAGGGCTTAAAATATATAAAAATAACCATACAAACATATGGTTTCTACTTTGCGGATTTTCACCTATCGCAGGGGTGTCTGGAACACAACCCCCGCGATCGAGGAGAAATTACTGTAATGGTGTGGGTTGTGTTTTTATAACACTCACTGAGACATTTCATATTAGTACAAAAATGTTTGAATGATGAAGGATATGTGAACAACCATATACGCATTAAAATATCTGATATTTTAATAAATTTAAAACTGAACATTTTAATTACAATTTTCCTTGTTTTGTTTGGCACAACTGTAACATGAAGGATGGGCATGGAAGGATCATCTATGAGAATGTTTTTCAAGCTCTGAAGGAGAGACATTTGCCAAAACATTCATTGCTATATGGAAGACACCTAAATTTCAAGAAAAGATCAAACTCCTAACAGGACAGTGACCCAAAGCATAAAGCCACAATGTCAGTGTAATGTCCCATAAATGTGACACACGCTAATTCAGGAAGTGGTCCCCTGAGGCAGAGCAGGCTCTGAAAGACTGCTTTGGAACTACGGACTGGGATATCCTGCAGGGATCATATAGTGAGAACATTGAGGAGGTTGTTGACTCCACTACTGACTACATCAACTTCAGTATGGACATTGTAGTTCCAGTAAGAACAGTATGCTGTTATGCTAACAACAACCCATGAATTACAAGTGACATCAAGGGCCTTTTGAATCAGAAGAAAAGGGCTTTAAAAGCGAGTGATCAGCATGCGCTCAAGCACGTGCAGAAGGAACTCAAGAGTCCAGCTCAGGGCAGTGAAGGAGCAGTACAGGAGAAAGCTGGAACAGAAGTTGCAGAATAACAGCATGAAGGAAGTGTGGGATGGGATGAAGATCATCACTAGCTGCAGCTCAAAGTGGGGTGCTACCATCAAGAAAGATGTGGAGAAAGCAAACCAGATGAACAACTTCTTTAACAAGTTTGACCACACTAACCCACTCTCATCTCGGAGTACTGCACCCTCTACCCATCCTTCTGCTGATACCAGCATAGGAGAGACATCCCCACCCACAGTTACAGCAGCCCAGGTAAGCAGAGAGCTGAGGAGACTTCGTGCCAGCAAAGCAGTGGGTCCAGATGGAGCATCGCCACGACTGCTGAATGCCTGTGCGTTGGAGCTGGGGAGTCCTTTACAGCGCATCTTCAACCTGAGCCTGGAACAGGGGAGAGTCCCGAGGCTTTGGAAAACATCTTGCATCACCCCAGTCCCAAAAGTATTATGCCCTAGTGAGCTGAATGACTTCCGGCCTGTCGCTCTGACGTCACATGTGATGAAGACCATGGAGCAGTTGCTACTTCACCATCTGTGGCCACAGGTCCACCACGCCCTCGACCCTCTGCAGTTCGTATACCAGGAGAAGGTGCCATCAGCACCCCTGGAATTTTCCCAGAAAATGCAGCACTTCTTCCATAAAATTGTTGCAATTACAAATGTTTTAGTATACACTTGTTTATTTCCTTTATGTGTATTGGAGCAACACAAAAAACAGAGAAAAAAAGCTAAATCTGACATCATGTCACACAGAACTCCAAAAATGGGCCGGACAAAATTATTGGCACCTTTTCAAAATTGTGGGTAAATCATTTTATTTCAAGCATATGATGCTAGTTTGAACTCAGCTGTGGCAAGAAACTGGTGCTGGCAATATAGCAATCACACCTGAAGCCAGTTAAAATGGAGAAAAGTTGATTCAACCTTTCTGTTGCGTGTCTGAGTATGCCACACTAAGCATGGAGAACAGAAAGAAGAGCAGAGAATTGTCTGAGGACTTGAGAACAACAATTGGGGAAAAATAGCAACAATCTCAAGGCTACAAATCCATCTCGAGAGATCTTCATGTTCTTTTGTCTACTGTGTGCAAAATAATCAAGAAGTTCACAACACATGGCACTGTAGCTAATCTCCCTTGATGTGGACGGAAGAGAACAATTGATAAGAGACTGCAACGATGGATAGCCCGAATGGTGGATAAACAGCCCCAATCAACTTCAAAACATATTCAAGCTGATCTGCAGACTCAGGGTGCAACAGCGTCAGCTCGAACTATTCGTCGACATCTAAACGAAATGAAACGCTATGGCAGGAGAGCCAGGAGGACCCCAATGCTGACACAGAAACATAAAAAAGTCAGACTGGAGTTTGCCAAAATGTACTTGAGGAAGCCAAAATCCTTCTGGGTGAACGTCTTGTGGACAGATGAGACCAAGGTAGAGCTTTTTGGTAAAGCTCATCATTCTACTGTTCACAGAAAACATAATGAGGCCTATGAAGAAAAGAACACAGTACCTACAGTCAAACATGGTGGAGGTTCTAAGATGTTTTGGGAATGTTTTTCTGCCTCTGGCACTGGATGCCTTGACTGTGTGCAAGGCATCATGAAACCTGAAGACTACCAAAAGATAGTGTGGCCCAATGTAGGGCCCAGTGTCGGAAAGCTGGGTCTGCGTGAGAGGTCATGGGTGTTCCAGCAGGACAATGACCCCATACATACCAAGCACCCAGAAATGGTTGAAGACAAACCGCTGGAGAGTTCTGAAGTGGCCAGCAATGAGTCTGGATCTAAATCCGACTGAACACTTATGGAGAGATCTCAAAATTGCTGTTGGGAGAAGGCACCCTTCTAATCTGAGAGACCTTGAGCAGTTTGCAAAAGAAGAGTGGTCGGAAAATCCAGTTGAGAGGTGTGACAAGCTTGTTGATGGTTATATGAAGCGCTTGATTTCAGTTATTTTTTCCAAAGGGCGTGCAACCAAATATTAAGTTGAGAGTGCCAATAATTTTGTCCAGCCTGGTTTATGAGTTTTGTGTGAAATTATGCCAGATTTGGCTTTTTTTCTCTGTTTTTGTGTTGTTCCAATGCACATGAAGGAAATAAACGTGTATACCAAAACATTTGTAACTGCAACAATTTTCTGGGAGAAATGGTGCATTTTCTGGGAAAATTCCAGGGGTGCCAATAATTTTGGCCATGACTGTATGTTAAAGGTAACTTTTCCATTTTTCAAGTCAGTTATTTCTTCATAATGACATATGCACATTAATTTGCCACATGAAATTGTATTCTAAAGGGAAATACTTTCTTTTTATAAGTTTAAAAAAATACCTAGCCAGTTCTAGTGTTTTAAAATGGAACTCCAGGAGCAAAATTCTAAACAAAAAACAAAAGCCTTAAAATGTACCAACTATGTCTACTCTGAAGCAGAAAAGGTTTCAATTTAAGAAAACATACCTTCCTCATTTCTGAGGCAAGCTTGTGACAATAAATGGGAAAGTAATGAATGTGATCACAGATTCCTAGCACTATTTTACTGAGATAAGGACACATTTTCTGTGGGTTTGTCTGCTCACCCTATGTGCAGAGTTTTACATATTTTCACAGGTGTACCTAATGTCACCATAGCTTTATGCTACTTATACTTTCAACAGTTTTCAGATGTTCTTCATCACACAAAGTGAAAGACTCGTGATTATAAATGTGACATTTTTGGTGATTATTTTGTATTTGCCTACAAAAAAGAGAGAAATTCACATGTGAGTGCCTATATTCAAAAATTTCTTTTAAAAGCCCATGGACAAGATTTCTGAAGTAAAACGTATAAACCAGAGGAAACCATGGCCCTGGGGCTGAAAGGTTGCTCTTGGGGAAAACAAGCATTACGATGAAGCACACACCTGGTTTAGTTTAACTTTAAAATAGTTAAATCTCACAAAACGTATCTGCTTTTTTACCTCTTCTTAAAACAACAAGGATAGGCTGTTTTACAATATATGTGCAATCACAAGACAGAACAATACTTAATAACACTCTTGACTTGAGAAACGGAAGTATACAGTAAGTTGTAAGGCTCTGGCACGCATGCTTGGATCCTTGCCTTTTGAAATCCACTTTGAAACATAAGAACAGTCATGACATTTTTTAAAATGTATAAAAAATGCTTCACTTCAGAAAAGGACTTTTTCTGGTATTATTAAGTTAAACTTGAAAAATTCCAATATATTTGGACAAAATCAAAATAATATTCCAGATGTTCTCATGTTCTTAAACTGGTGCAATTTAAATAATCCTTAGTAGGATGCATACATACATACATACACTTTCATTACTGACATACAGTACCTCAGATTGTGGCGATCTTGGAGAACGGGAAGTGGCACGTAGTGATCTCTCACTTGTCTGACTGGGAATTGATGTCATTATGAAACTGTTCAATCACTCATAAAAATAGCTCTGCAATAAAAAAGTAACACTTGAGACAAACATAAGTACACTGAAAAAATGTAACAAACAAAGGGAACAGTATCATCAATATAAAGCAAGATATGAAAAAATACAAATTACAAGAAAAAATTGATTGTAATTGCCTATACCATACTAGCAGCATACAGACTTAATCTTGCTCAACTGGAACATTCTTAGCCCACCTGTTATAAGTCAGTGGGTAACTGATGTTATATACTGTTTGAAATTGAAAAAAAAAACTCACTTAGAGGATATGTTCAGAACTTTTTTAAAATATGGCAAGATCTAATTAATCTTATTTTTGAATAAGCTTGTATGTCAGGAAAAAGGACATTCTTCCTTCTTTGTTGTTTTTCAAGATTTGCTCTGGCTGTAGGCTCTTATCTATTTTTCTTGGGTGGGGGTTGAATTCTGGTTGCTAACTTTGACTTCATAATGTTGTCTTCTTTGATTTATAAGTTAGACTTGATCATACTGAATGTTATTTTCTTCAAATTGAAATAAAAAAAAGATAAACACTTTGTAAAATATTTTACAAAGTAAATATATTTAATGGCAGATTTTTTATGATAGGAGTTGAATGAAGGGTCACTTTAGATAGCTTAATTAATATGCCACAATGATCTTTTCTGTCTGAAGGTCTTGTGCTAAAGTTAAAGATCTAATGAGTCATCACTAAAATTAACAATAACTCATTATGGGCTTTCAGAATTATTAAAGATCCATTGCACTTTTTGAAAGCAAATGATAAGGTAATATGTATTATGTATGTGTTTAACATAATAAACAACCAAACCATTAATTAACCTCTCCAATAATCATTATTTTAAAATAAAAAAAATTTAAAATGAAAAAAGTACATTCATACAATGTATGCCAGTCCTTAGTAGAATGTATTAAAACCAACACCAAACTCAATGTATATAAAACAGTTAATAGAGAGATTGTCTTAGTAAAGCCTTGATGCTGCTGAGAATTGCTACACTTCCCATAACTCTGAACTGTATAAGATGCATACGCAAGGTTCATATCATGTAACAGTTCATTTTTAGTTTTATAACTATCAACCCCGTATGTTTGATGCAAACTATGCACAGAACAAATGAATGTGGTATGCAGACTATACAGGGCTGGCCACCTCCAATCCTGGAGAGCCTCAGTGGCTGCAGGTTTTTGTTCCAACCTAGTTGCTTTATTAGAAGCCTGTCTTCACCAATAACAGATCTTATTTAATTTCATGGCTTTTAGTGTTTTAACTCTACCATGTCAGTTCATTCTTAAATCAGTGATGTTTTTTTCTTTCAAGTGATTTAAAGCCTAAAACACATTGAGTAATTTTCTGTTCTTCACTTACTCTTCAGTTTCCTTCTGGGTACTTAAACCAAATAATGAATGGTGAATACTCACGGGTGGAAATGGAGACAAACTAGATCTAGAACTTCTGTTCCTTTGTCATTTTCATCTTATTGCTAATAAGCAGCAGTTAAAACAACAAATACAGCTGTTTAAGACTAAAATAAACACTTATGGGTTCAAAGTCTTAACAAGCAAGACAACTAAAATGTACCAGAAAATGTTACTTGAGCCGTAAGTGCTACATCAGCAATGAATGATTTCTCATGAAGCAATTGGGTTGGAACAAAAACCTGAAGCCACCATAGCCCTGCAGGACCAACATTGCTCAGCCCTGATTTAAAGGGTCATAGTCTTAAATAGCAAATACATTAATTTGATTAGCAGAAAAACTAGCCTACTAGGCTACTGTTGGCCGAAGAAGAAGGAGAGGAAGAAGAGGGGGGAGATGTGTCCAGAGGCAGGAGGAGAGGAGGAAAGTAAAGAGAGTGGAACTGAGGGTAGGAACTTTGAATGTTGGCAGTATGACTGATAAGGGGAGACCATTATCAGATATGATGGAGAGAAGGAAGGTTGATATACTGTGCGTGCAAGAGACTAAATGAAAGGAGAGTAAAGCCAGGTGGATTGGAGGTGGATTCAAATTGTTTTATAATGGTGTGGATGGAAGGAGAAATGGGGCAGGAGTTATTCTGAAGGAACAGTATGTCAAGAGTGTTCTGGAGGTGAAAAGAGTGTCAGGCAGAGTAATGATTATAAAGCTGGAAATTGGAGGTGTGATGATGAATGTTGTTAGTGCATATGCACTGCAAGTTGGGTATGCAATGGGTGAGAAAGATGATTTTTGGAGTGAGTTGGATGATGCACAGTGTACCCAAGGGACAGAAAGTAGTGATTGGAGTGGATGTCAATGGGTATGTTGGTGAAGAGAACGGTGGAGATGAGGAGGTGATAGGTAGGTATGGTGTCAAAGAGAGGAATGAAGAAGGTCAGAGGATAGTGGATTTTGCCAAAAGGATGGACATGGCTGTGGTGAATATGTATTTTAAGAAGAGGGAGGAACATAGGGTTACGTACAAGAGTGGAGGAAGATGCACACAGGTAGATTACATCATATGCAGAAGAGTTGATGTGAAGGAGATTGAAGACTGCAAAGTGGTGGCAGGGGAAAGTGAAGTTAAGCAGCATAGGACGAGGGAAGTGTGACAGTGGTGAGGTCTGCGGTAGGAGTGACAGATGCATTCAAGTAGGAGGTGGGTTTACATCAGGGATCGGCTCTGAGCCCTTCCTTATTTGCAATGGTGATGGACAGGTTGACAGACAAGATTAGACAGGAGTCCCCGTAGACTATGATGTTTGCTGATGACACTCTGATCTGTAGCGATAGTAGGAAGCAGGTTGAGGAGACCCTGGAGAGGTAGAGATAAGCTCTACAGAGGAGAGGAATGAAGGTCAGTAAGAACAGAACAGAATACATGTGGGTAAATGAGAGGGAGGTCAGATGAATGGTGAGGATGCAGGGAGTAGAGTTGGCGAAGGCGGATGAGTTTAAATACTTGGGATCAACAGTACAAAGTAATGGGGATTATGGAAGAAAGAGTGCAGGCAGTGTGGAATGGGTGGAGAAGAGTGTCAGGAGTAATTTGTAACAGAAGGGTATCAGCAAGAGTGAAAGGGAAGGTCTACAGGTCGGTAGTGAGACCAACTATGTTATATGGGTTGGAGACGGTGCAACTAACCAGAAAGCAGGAGATAGAGCTGGAGGAGGCAGAGTTAAAGATGCTAAGATTTGCACTGGGTGTGATGAGGATAGATAGGATTAGAAATGAGTACATTAGAGGGTCAGCTCAAGTTGGACAGTTGGGAGACAAAGTCAGAGAGGCAAGATTGCGTTGGTTTGGACATGTGCAGAGGAGAGATGCTGGGTATATTGGGAGAAGGATGCTAAGGATAGAGCTGCCGGGGAAAAGGAAAAGAGGAAGGCCTAAGCAAAGGTTTACGGATGTGGTGAGAGAGGACATGCAGGTGATGGGGGTAACAGAACAAGATGCAGAGGACAGAAAGACATGGAAGAAGATGATCCACTGTGGCAACCCCTAACGTAGGGGTGGGCAAAGTCGGTCCTGCAGGGCCACAGTGGCTACAGGTTTTCATTCTGACCATTTTCTTAATTAGCAACTAGTTATTGCTACTAAATAATTAAGTAATTGGTTAATGAATTGATTTTAATACTAATCAATTAACTTGCTATTTAAGACTCAGGCCCTTTAACTCAGGGTGGGCATTGTTGGTCCTGGTGGGCCGCAGTGGCTGCAGGTTTTCATTCCAAACCAATCAGTTGCCAATCTCAGGCCTTATTTAATTTTATGGCTTGCTAGTCTGCAATGTCAGGTCCTTCTCTTGTAGATTTGTTCCTTTCCAAATGATTTGAAGCCTAAAACATATCACTTTCAGTCTGTCACATTCTTCTCTTAAGTGTTTTATTAAATCAAATAGTGCAGGATGAACCCACATAGGTGTAAATGGAGACAAGTGAGATGGAGAACTGCTGTCTCTTTAGTCATTCACATCTCATTGCTAATACGGAGCCATTAAAGACAGCCAGCTGTTTAAGACTGAAATAAACAATGAAGAGTGGGGAACCTTAACAAGCGAGACCACTAAATTGTATCAACAAAATGACACTTAAGCAATAAGAGCGTCATCAGCAATAACTGACTTCTCATTAATGCATTGGGTTGGAACAAAACCTGCAGCCACTGCGGCCCTCCAGGACCGACGCTGCCCACCCCTGCCCTAATGGAAGCAGCCGAAAGAAGAAGAAGAAGAAGAAGAAGAAGAAGTAGTTTAGGAGAAAAACTAGCCACTAATTAAGAAAATGGTTATAATGAAAACCTGTAGGCACTGCGGCTCTCAAGGCACAGAGTTGGAAACCCTGATAATAAGTAAATATAAGAAAAAAAAATTCTGTCAAATGGAAACAATCATTATTGATTTGAAATAATTATAACTTCTTATTATAACATTAAAAATATATTTTAAATATTACTTGTATCAGAAAAGTAAAAATGCTTACTTTATAGCAATTGAGAAAACAACATACACACAAAAAAGAGTAAAATGTAAAAAAAACATACAGTACATGGTAGCACACATAGCAAAGGAGACTGTACTGTGGCCTCACAGCTCCAAAAATCAGGGATTCAATCCTGTTGTAAACACTGTCCATATACAGTCATGGCCGAAATTATGGGCACCCCGGAATTGTCCCAGAAAATGCACCACTTCTCCCAGAAAATTGTTGCAATTACAAATGTTTTGGTATACACGTTTATTTCCTTTATGTGCATTGGAAAAACACAAAAAACAGAGAAAAAAAGCCAAATCTGACATCATTTCACACAAAACTTAAAAAATGGGCCAGACAAAATTATTGGCACCTTTTCAAAATTCTGGGTAAATCGTTTTATTTTAAGCATATGATGCTCGTTTGAACTCACCTATGGCAAGAAACAGGTGCTGGCAATATAGAAATCACACCTGAAGCCAGTTAAAATGGAGAAAAGTTGATTCAACCTTTCTGTTGTGTGTCTGAGTGTGCCACACTAAGCATGGAGAACAGAAAGAAGAGCAGAGAATTGTCTGAGGACTTGAGAACAACAATTGGGGAGAAATATCAACAATCTCAAGGCTACAAGTGCATCTCCAGAGATCTTCATGTTCCTTTGTCCACTGTGCACAACATAATCAAGAAGTTCACAACACATGGCACTGTAGCTAATCTCCCTGGACGTGGACGGAAGAGAAAAATTGATAAAAGACTGCAACAAAGGATAGTCCGAATGGTGGATAAACAGCCCCAATCAACTTCAAAACATATTCAAGCTGTTCTGCAGACTCAGGGTGCAACAGCGTCAGCTCGAACTATCCGTTGACATCTGAACGAAATGAAACGCTATGGCAGGAGAGCCAGGAGGACCCCACTGCTGACACAGAAACATAAAAAAGCCAGACTGGAGTTTGCCAAAATGTACTTGAGGAAGCCAAAATCCTTCTGGGCGAACGTCTTGTGGACAGATGAGACCAAGGTAGAGCTTTTTGGTAAAGCTCATCATTCTACTGTTTACAGAAAACGGAATGAGGCCAACGAACAAAAGAACACAGTACCTACAGTCAAACATGATGGAGGTTCTAAGATGTTTTGGGGATGTTTTGTGTGCAAGGCATCATAAAATCTGAAGACTACCAAAAGATATTGGGGCGCAATGTAGGGTCCAGTGTCAGGAAGCTGGGTCTGTGTCAGAGGTCATGGGTGTTCCAGCAGGACAATGACCCCAAACATACCTCTAAAAGCACCAAGAAATGGTTGAAGACAAAGCACTGGAGAGTTCTGAAGTGGCCAGTAATGAGCCCGGATCTAAATCCGATTGAACACTTATGGAGAGATCTCAAAATTGCAGTTGGGAGAAAGAGCCCTACAAATCTGAAAGACCTTGAGCAGTTTGCAAAAGAAGAGTGGTCGGAAATTCCAGTTGAGAGGTGTAACAAGCTTGTTGATGGTTATAGTAAGCGCTTCATTTCAGTTATTTTTTCCAAAGGGCGTGCAACCAAATATTAAGTTGAGGGTGCCAATAATTTTGTCCAGCCCAGTTTTTGAGTTTTGTGTGAAATTTCAGATTTGGCTTTTTTTCTCTGTTTTTTTGTGTTGTTCCAATGCACATAAAGGAAATAAACATGTGTATGCCAAAACATTTGTAATTGCAACAATTTTCTGGGAGAAATTGTGCATTTTCTGGGAAAATTCCAGGGGTGCAGATAATTTCAGCCATGACTAAGTCCTTCCTTTGCCCACATCCCATGATGTTTATGGTAAGCCAACGACTGAGTCAAAGTAATAGATTGTGGAACTGTGTATGAATGCGCTCAGTCTGCACCTCTTTACCATCTTAAAACTTGATTAGCCAAACTGTAGACTATATAAAGTATACACAGTAGGAAATGACCTAACAAAACTCTGTCTTGAGCATTAAGAGAGATAAAATAAAGGAGATAAGCAATGGTTAGTGTTACTGCCACATAACTCCAGGGAATTGGGTTTGATTGCCAGCCCTATGGTTTAATGAATGGAGTCTGCACAAACTCTAGTTGTCCATGTGAGATTTCTCTAGAAGCTCAAATCTCCTTCCACATAACAAAGTCATGCAGAATAGCATCAAATTGCACTATTTTTGCCAGTGCAATTTTCACTTTTAGAACTATCTAAAATTTAAAATTCCATTGATTTGTACATTTTTACAAGATCAGTGTAAACCCTCATCATACCCACTCACACCATGAATAATTAACCAGAACACCAGTTTCTTCATGTCAGAATAAAGTAGAGTGAAGGAAAAAAAAACCACGCACAAACAAAAGGAAACACTGAATTAACATACTGAATTGTAACAGGTAAAGCAAAAAAATCAGACTTTTTCTCTTTACGCTGTTATTTTACACCAAAACACAACCCAAAACACAGTTTTTTTTAACACAGTAAAGTGTTCAGTCATTTAAAAAACTTACTATACTGTGTATTTTACATTATGTTATTTACCAAATATAGAATAATGATAAAAAGTTAGATTATTTGTTTAAATATTTTGATAGGTTTTACTTTAATAAACTACACTCCTGATTACTGTACTTTCTGAGAACAGATCACATTCTGTTTCTTTCACATATCAATAATAAGTAATAATAAGCCTTTTCTATTTTTCTTTAAAGTGAATGCCTTTTAGAATTTGGTAGTATTTAGAGAAAAAGATCCTACACATAAACTTCAAGGATGAGTGAATTAATTACTTTTAAAGATTATTTTAGTAAAATGTGAACTTCAAACTAGGATTAAGAATAAAAACGGAAAACTACAATTAAAGTACTGAATATGTTATGGCTGACTATTGCCCCCAATTAGCATTTTCTATAAAAAAAAAAAACTTACATTGTGTGGCTTAAGCATAACTCCTGTAACTCATACTTTAAAACTGATACTGTATGATTTAATTTCTGATCATAAGTGATCTTTGTTTATACTTGTTGAGTATGTGCTTAATAAGAAAAAAATAGTTACACCCAAAAACAGAAGTCCAATTTGTATGAATATCTAGATTGAACATCCAGTGACACATAAGAAGTTAGTCCAAAGGCAGAACAAAGAAATGCTCAATTAGTCTGGAATGGACCTAAATGTAGGTGCTAACTGTATAGGGTAAAACACCTATCACAGGCAATAAACGCTGACACCTCTTATTACAAGGATTAATACAGGTGTAAAATGGTGTCATTTGGTGCCATCAATCAGGCACCATGTAAGATGATCTACAGAAGGAATACAGCAAAGCAGAATTTGTTTTCAAGAATATGCTACATATATCACAGTTGACCAATAGAGTTTGATGATATCTTATGGACATTCCTGGAAAAGGGGAGCAACCCATGGTCAGGCAAGTGAAAAATAGCATTTTATAATATGTGACAGGATCTCTTTTATGTATCATGGCATGGCCTGAATGACTCTAAAAAGCATCAAAAGTAACTAGATGTCTTAGTCAAGCATAGCATACAACAAGATGCTATCTGATTTCAAGAATATGGTTCAGATTACAACTTTTGTCATTTTTTTTTTTGCCACATCCAGATGTAGAATCAGGCCCAAAAAAGAGGTAGAAGGTAATCAAACATCAGTTTAGACAATGATGAGTGGCAAATATCTGTCTTCATGGAGTTCATGAAAGGAGCCATTTCACTGTGAGAATTACATGGCTTGCTGTTTGCAGCTGAACATTGTTGATGTAGGCACATTGATCATATGTCACTTGATACATTGATCCTCACATGGTTTGGCTTCTCTAGAATTTACAGGTTCTTCTGGACAGGAATCTGGGCTTTATTACAAATGTCACCAAAATTATCCTTGTACCATATCCAGTACCATATCCATTTATCAAAAATAGAAAATATATATATAATACAAATACAACAAATTATATTATTCTCAAGAAAAAGAAACTAGTGTACGGTTATAAAAGATAAAGAAAAACATACAAGTTCTCATGATAATGGTAGTATCAGAAATTATAACATCAAAATAGTTTACACTGTAACCGCATAGAAACAAAAGAGGACGGAGCCAAAATACTTTAATACTATCTACAATAAGTTCATTTCATACGTTTAAACGCATATGTAGGTTGTTATCCAGCAACTTTTAATTGTGAAGGAAACAACTACAGCCTACAGGAGCTGCTGGATCCAAATTGGGATTACCGTAGTTTTCATTCAGCCAAATAACGCCTCTGTTAGCGATATATTGAAAAATAAGGAGCACCGTTACCGTGAGGCGTCGGCTGTGCTCGTCGTCAGTCTGCGGCCGCTTGAACGAACACCACAATACACTCCGGCTAAAAACCTAATCTCTCTTTATCGTCTGACGAGCTTCTACACGGCATTCAATCCTCCGTGGCTTGTCTACTCGGCGCGAAGTAGTGACGTAACAATTTAGCGCTCTGCACGCACAAAGCCGCAAGGCGTTTCGTCTCGACTGCTGAATGAGGTGAATCGTGATTTACACTGCCGGGAGTTCATTATTATTGCATTAACGATAACTTGTTTTTTCTATTAATTAGGTTACTAGTACAGCAGGCTTATAAATAAAGTAGTATTTATGTACATTGTTACTTTATTAGTATATTAATAAAAGTTCTGAATACTGTAATCGCGTTATAACATACAGTCTAGACTCTAAACAATGCCATAATTCTTCTTCTTTCGGCTGCTCCCGTTTGGGGTTGCCACAGCTGCACATCTTGTTCCAAATCTTCCTGTCCTCAACAGCTTCCTCTGTTACACCCACCACCTGCATGTCCTCTCTCACCACATCCATAAACCTTCTCTTAGGCCTTCATATTTTCCTCTTGCCTGGCAGCTCTATCGTTAACATCCTTTTCCCAATATACCCAGTATCTCTCCTCTGCACATGTCCAAACAAACTTCAATCTCACTTCTCTGACTTTGTCTCCCAACCTTCCAACCTGAGCTGACCCTCTAAAGTACTTGTTTCTAATCCTGTCCATCCTCCTCCCACCCAATGCAAATCTTAACACTTTAACTCTGCCACCTCCAGCTCTATCTCCTGCTTTCTGGTCAGTGCCACCGTCTCCAACCCATAAAACATAGCTGGTCTCACTACTGTCCTGTAGACATTCCCTTTCACTCTTGCTGATACCTGTCTGTCACAAATCACTCCTGATACTCTTCTCCACCCATTCCACCCTGCCTGCAATCTCTTTTTCACCTCTCTTCCACAATCTCCATTACTCTGAATTGTTGATCCCAAGTATTTAAACTCATCCACGTTCGTCAGCCCTACTCCCTGCATCCTCACCATTCCTCTGACCTCACTCTCATTCACACACATGTATTCTGTCTTGTTCTTACTGACATTTCATTCCTCTCCTCTGTAGAGCAAACCTTCAACTCTCCAGGGTCTCCTTAACCTGCTCCCTACTCTCGCTACAGATCACAATGTCATCAGCAAACATCATAGTCTACGGGGACTCCTATCTAATCTCGTCTGTCAACCTGTCCATCACCATTACAAATAAGAAAGGGCTCAGAGCCGATCCCTGATGTAATCCCACCTCAACACTGAATGCATCCATCACTCCTACTGCAGTTCTCACCACTGTCACACTTCCCTTGTACATATCCTGTACAACTCTTCCATAATTCTCTGCCACTCCCGACTTCCTCATATAATACCACAACTCGCGAGGTACCCTATCATATGCTTTCTCCAGGTCCACAAAGACGCAATGCAACTCCTTCTGGGCTTCTCTATACTTCTCCATCAACACCCTCAGAGCAAATATTGCATCTGTGGTGCTCTTTCCTGGCATGAAACCATACTGCTGCTCATTAATCATCACCTCTCTTCTTAACCTGGCTTCCACTACTCTTTCCCATAGCTTCATGCTGTGGCTCATCAATTTTATCCCCCTGTAGTTACTACAGCTCTGCACATCCCCCTTATTCTTAAAAAACGGTACCAGTGCACTTCTTCTCCACTCCTCAAGCATCCTCTCACTTTCCAAGCTCCCATTAAACAATCTGGATAAAAACCCCACTGCCATCTCTCCTAAACAACTCCATGCTTCCACAGGTATATCATCTGGACAAATGGCCTTTCCATTTTTCATCCTTTTCATAGCTGTCCTTACTTCCTCCTTGCTAATCTATTGCACCTTCTGATTTACTATCTCCACATCATCCAACCTTCTCTCTCTCTCATTTTCTTCATTCATCATCCTACCAAAGTACTCTTTCCATCTGGTCAACACACCCTCCTCAATTGTGAGTATGTTTCCATCTTTATCCTTTGTCACCCTAACCTGCTGCACATCTTTCCCAGCTTGGTCCCTCTGTCTAGCCAATCGGTACAGGTCCTTTTCTCCCTCCTTAGTGTCCAACCTATCATACAACTCATCATACACCTTTTCTTTAGCCTTTGCCACCTTTCTGTTCACCTTGCGCCTTATCTCCTTGTACTCTTGTCTACTTTCTGCATCTCTCTGACTATCCCACTTCTTCTTTGCCATCCTCTTCCTCTGTATACTCTCTTGTACTTCCTCATTCCACCGCCAGGTTTCCTTTTCCTCCTTCCTCTGTCCAGATGTCACGCCAAGCACCCGTCTTGCTGTCACTCTTACGACCTCTGCTGCAGTTGCCCAGCTGTCTGGCAACTCTTCACTGCCACCTAGTGCCTGTCTTATCTTCTCCCTAAACGCAACCTTGCAGTCTTCCTTTTTCAACTTCCACCATTTGATCCTTTGCTCTGCCCTCCCTCTCCTCCTTTTCTTCTTGATCTCCAACATCATCCTACAGACCACTACCTATGCTGCCTAACTACACTTTCCCCAGCCACCACTTTTCAGTCTTTAATCTCCTTCAGATTGACTTTTTTGCATAGGATATAATCTACCCTATGTTCCTCTCTCTTCTTAAAATATGTATTCACCACAGCCATGCCTATCCTTTTTGCAAAATCCACTATCCTCTGACCTTCTTCATTCCTTTCCTTGACACCATACCTACCCATCACCTCCTCATCTCCTCTGTTCCCTTCACCAACATGTCCATTAAAATCCCCTCAAATCACCACTTACTGTACCTTGGGTACACTCTCCATCACTTCATCCAACTCACTCCAGAAATCTTTCTGATCCATCAAACACCCAACTTGCGGGGCATGTGCACTAACAACATTCATCATCACACCCAGAGTTTCCAGCTTTATAATTATTAGTCTGTCTGACACTCTTTTCACCGCCAAGACACTCTTGACATACTGCTCATTTAAAATAATCCCTACCCCATTTCTTCTCCCATTCACACCATGATAGAACAATTTGAATCCACCTCAGATCCACCTGGCCTTACTACCCTTCCATTTAGTCTCTTGTATGCACCATATATCAACCTTCCTTCTGTCCATCATATCGGGTAACTCTCTTTGCTTACCATCATACTGCCAACATTCAAAGTTCCTACCCTCAGTTCCACTCTCTTTACCTTCCTCCTCTCCTTCTGCCTCCAGACACGTCTTCCCCGTCTTCTTCTCCTTCTTCGGCTAACAGTAGCCCAATTTCCGCCAGCACCCTGTTGGCTAACAGTACTGGTGGCGGCCATTATTAACCCGGGCCTCAACCGATCGAGTATGGAAGTTGTCCGTATATTGATCTGGCAAAATTTTACACCGGATGCCCTTCCTGACGTAACCCTCCCCATTTAACTGGGCTTGGGACCTGCACAAAGAAACACACTGGTTTGTGCATCCCCTGTGGCTGGGTTCAGCAATACAACAACAAAATCATTAAATACTATACTGCTTTATGTACTGTTAAAAGTGTACCTGCCCATAATATGATACTATAGAGATAATATGATTTCCAAATAACCAGAGAAAACAAATCATGCAAGTGTTTCTCTCTTTTGTTGAATAAGAAATTAAGGTTACATAAAATTGAGCTTTTACCAGGTGATGTCGGGCAGCATTGTAAAGCTGTTGCCTCGCAGTAAGAAGACATTGATTAGCATCCTAGATCCCCCCTAGTGTGGAGTTTGCATGTCCAAAGATTTACAGGTTAGGTGGACTGGCAACTCCAAATTGGCCCTAGTGGGTGTTTGGTGTGTGTGTGTTCATCCTTTGATGGACTGGCATCCTGTCCAGGATTTGTTCTTGCCTGTGATAACTGGGATAGGCTCCAAACCCCCCTTCACTGGTCTGGTTTAAGTGGGTTAGAAAATGACATGACATGGCAAACAATGTCACTATCTGGTTATTAGTATCTCCATATATTTACAAAAAATATATACAAAGTGGTATACCTGCACATCCATCATCGTGGCTGTAGCCTTTCCCCACTGAATATAGTTCAAGGCAAGAACCATCCCTGGAAGATCATAACCAGACAAACTCACATATACTATACAGTATATTGGATTCAGAAAGTATTCAGATGGGTATGGGTTAGTAAGTGTAGATTGATGGGCAACAATGGCAAACTTATTCATTTAAAATTAAAATCTACTCTATGATAAAAGTGTACCTGAGAGTAAAAAGGTCTGAATACTTTCTGAATTCACTGTATCCACACATACTCTTGCTGAGCCAATTTAGATTCACTAGTATGAACCTCCACAGAGCAATAGCTCTGATTGTGGTCATAAGAGCAATTTTTTAATTAGAAAGCATCACTGGTCGGTGCATTACACATCTTTGTTTTTGTCAGGATATCAGCACAGGCATCTTCATCTTCTTCTTTCCTGATGGTTGATTTGACCACTCCTGGTGTTACTGCTATTTCTCAGATGGGTTTGTTTTGTTTTCTGTGACAATAATGGTATGTTTTTACTTGCATGGATAGCTCTTTGGATCTCATATTGAGAGTTTAGAGAGCTTCCAAATGCAAATTCCATACCTGGAATCAACTCCAGACCTTCTACCTGCTTAATACTTAATGAAATAATGAGGGACCTTCTCACACCTGGCTATGGAACAGCCTATCAGTTAATTGTCCACATGCTTTTAAGCCCCCTGAAAATGGAGGGAACCATGTATAAAAATCCTCTCTCTTACGCACTAACACTGAAGACTTTCATTCAGTGAATTATACAGCAGAAGTGTGTCAAGAAACACTATTGAGACTCCTTTATAAAAATGTCAATACACCTTTACTATGCCTCACTGGGACTGGGACTACTTTTTTGTATCTTTGGCCAAGTCACAAGTTTCCCCTTTCCTTTTAAAAATTCTAGTGTGTAGTGTTGCCCATTATAATATGTATTTATTTATTTGTTTACTTATTTATTTATATATTTATTGAGCTGTAAAAAGGTAAGTTTTTCTTTTGCCATAAGAAAAGTGCTCTCTATCAAGGAATAACAATTTCTAATATGATTTAATTAAAATAGAAAAGACAAAAATGGTGATGTTTAACAGTTTATAATATGATCTACTTTTTAACATTTTCACTAATGTTTTGTAAGGATGAAGACACTTAATACTTCATGGTAAAACATAAAGTGTTTGCCTTTTTACCCCTACTCTCTCTTCTGTTCTTTTTCTGGTTTTCTGTGGTGGCAATCTGCGCCACCACCACCTAATCAAAGCATCATGATGTCTCTACATTGATGGATTAAAGGCCAGAAGTCCACGTGACCATCATCATTAAGTCCTTCCATGAGAACCCTGAATACAATAAGGACTGATCATTTATGTTAAGTAGAATGCCCAGCGGGGGCTGGGCGGTCTCATGGCCTGGAACCCCTGCAGATTTTATTCTTTCTCCAGCCATCTGGAGTTTTTTTGTTTTTTCTGTCCTCCCTGGCCATCAGACCTTACTTTTATTCTATGTTAATTAGTGTTCTCTTATTTTAATTCTTACTTTTTTCTTTTTTTTCTTTCTTCATCATATAAAGCACTTTGAGCTACATTATTTGTATGAAAATGTGCTGTATAAATAAAGGTTGTTGTTGTTGTTTTTTATCTGTGTCTTGTCTGCAGTCTCTCAGCTCTAACAGCAAGGTAAAAGGCTCTTATCAGTTGCTGATGCCCCTTTGTCAATGAACAATCAGACATATCGGACATTAAGTTGAACATACTGTGGTGTATGGCTGGCCGTTTATCCTGGCCAATACCCCCAAGCCGCCAGGTGGAGCCCTCTCTGCAGTATGGAGGTTCCCGAAGACCAGCAGGGCATCATGGACATTGCAGTTTTTATACACAGCCCTGCTGGATGCCATGGGGGCCACTAGGTGACGCTGCAGATGGGAACAGTTATTTACCCTAAGCCCCGGAAATATGTCCGAGTCACATGGACAAGGGGAATGACGTGCTTCCGGGGTGAAGAAAAGGACTTTTTATCTGACCCGGAAGTGATAAAGGATCACATGGACTGGAGATTGAAACACTTCCGGGTCAGGGACTATAAAAGGACTCTGGGAGCTCCCAGACGGCGAGCTGAGCTGGGTGGTAGGAGGGCAACGCGTCTAGGAGTGGAGGATTGTTTATTGTTACTGTGATTAGTGAATTAATGAGTATTGTGGAGGAGAGGGTGTTTTGTGCACTGTGCTGTATTAATAAAGTCAATATTTGGACTTTTATCTGGTGTCTGGCGATTTGGCCAAGGGTTCAAGGGAGAGATATCGTCCCCTATCTGTCACAATACAAACTAAAAATATTACACCACAGCAAAAATAGCTGAGTGCTAGTTAAACCTAAGCCTGATCTTGTTTAATTAATCACTGCTATTGGACTTAGACCTGGCTATGATGTCCTTTATGGCCTCATTTTGCCACAAGCTAATAAGTTACTACTGTATTTTCAGTGCACTGCATCTAACCTTGTGACTTCATAGATCCACTCTGTTTATTGTTTTGTGGTGGGGCCATACCTCTTTTATATTGGCTAACATCTTAACGTTAACATTAACTTATCTAATTTATTATATTTGTCTCCCTTTTTGCAAATAACAAGCAAGGTGTGCAACTTAACATGCTGTTCATGTCCCAGAATACCAGTCAAACAATTGGATGCTGATGCCTGGTCTGTCTCCGTTAGCATCAGATCATTTTGATACCCTCTGACATCATCATCATCTGACAAAATACAGCACTATAGTTTAACCACCATGTAACCAGATGTTTGCTTTGCAGCATAAGACTGGCAAAACAATTGAAAACTTATTTTCTAAAGGCCTGTTCTTACACCAGGAGCATCATGCATAATGGCATGCATAGAATTCACACTATAACATGACGTAAGCACAAAAGCGGAAATGTGCTTACGCACAAAAAAATCCAGATACATAAATCTGTGCGTTCGCCAACTTCCATGTTCTTCTGCTACATAAATCCAAATCAGAGTGAAAAGTAACGCACATGCACACACCTGCTGTCCCACCCCATCTCCTCCCAGAATCATGCCTCTTTGAATGTGCAAATCAATATAAATAGCCCTTAAGTTCAGCGTTCTGTGAAAAGGCAATGGCAAAAGCACAGGGGGGAAATAGAAGAATTTCAGCGAATACCAAGTGGAGGAAAGGAAAAACTTACTATTTGTTGGTTTAAACAGTGGTATAAACAACAAAAGGAAGTTGATTGAGGGACATAGAGTGTTAGAGAAACTCAAAAGCTCAAGTTCACAAAGTCGCACGGTGCCCAAAATAAAAAAGAAGTTGTCAGATATCAAAGTCGTTGTTAAAAGGCGAGTTGTCGCCCACTGTCTGAGTGTCATATGAAAGCTTATTAGGGTACAGAGAAAAAAAATAGGCACACAGTGGGAAAAAAAGCACAAAATTTCAACATTAATCTCGAAGTTTCCACTTTAATCACGTAGTTTATTTTGTCATGAAAGTAGAACATCATAAACTTCATGTTAAAATCGTTTAATTTACTTGTTTCTCAAATCCCATCGCAACTAAAGTAGCACGTTCAATGCTTTGTTTTGTATTTGATCTTCTATGTGCTCTATGTGTGTGAATCATTACATGCTTCCAGGCATTCTCTTCCTCCGACAGGACACACAATCAGTTACATTCGTAATATTACTGCTCTCTGAATAAATACAATACTGAGATGTATACATGATATCATTTTCATGATGATAGGAGTTAAAGCATGTTATTAAACATGGGAACACGGTGGGGCAGTGATTGTTCCTGCCTCACGCAAGATGCTTGCTTTGCCGTGAGCGACCATGAATGAAATAATTTATTGCAGCAGTACTGTCTCTTTCAAACGTATTAACCTCCAATTCCTGTCCTCCCTTTTATTTCTCCAAATACTTAATTGCCACACAATCAGCATTGTAATAGACGTTAAGCCATCTGTAAGCTTAGAATGCCGATTCTTCAAAACTTTTAAGGAACATTGAAATATCTTCATAGTACATGTTTAGAAGAATACAGCGCGAGGCAGGAACAATCCGTGAACAGAGTGCCAGCTGCTCGCTAGCATTGCGACACTGTGTCCTTACATCTTTATTTATTAACAATATAGATTATGTAGATGAAGTTAAAGTTTTATCTGTATAATATAATAAGCATATTTTGCTGCATTTCATCTTAAAAATGATATCGTCATCATATGTAAATACGCACTTTATAAAGTGGCTTAGGTTGTGCAGTATTATAACTGTATCACAAGTTTCTGAACCGCAGGGTCCATACAGGAAAGGCTCTGAAGCGTTTGCCGTATGAGAGCAGTTCAATAGGCAGCATGGCTGGGGCAGCGTGTGCTTGATGCTGTATCCTGATAATTCTCTTTCCAATCAGCTGCTGAGCTGTGATTCCCCACTCAGATACAGTGATATAAATACTCACAGTGGTACAGTGAGAGTAATATGGAAAAAGATCTGCTGTGGCAACCCCTAACAGAAGCAGCTGAAAGAAGAAAAAGAAGGTGCAGTGAGAGTAACAACATTAAAGCAGCTATGGTATTTAGAATACTTTGGCTATTCCCTGCACCATTATATTGTTACAGGTTAATTACAATCAGATGCCTTAAACTAATAAACAATATGCAGTTAGTTTCAGTGTACAGTGGAACCTTGGTTCACGAAAGTCTCGGAACACGTACAAATCGGTTTACGACCAAAAAGTTCAACAAACTTCCGCATCTGTTCACAACCACAGACTCGGTATATGAACAAGCCAGTTTCGCTTTCGGTTTGTGCACGCGATGATTTCCGCATGTGTTCAGTCTCTCCCTGTGCATTCCCTGTGCAGCGACAGAGAGAGACACACACACGCACATGCGAGAGAGAGACACACAGAGACACACACGGGCGAGAGACACACACTCCCTTTGTGCATTTGTTTGCTCTTTTAAGCTTTTCTTAGTATTTTGATATTTTTTGAGAATAAATCCTTACTAGATAAAGATTCTTTGTTTGCCCTTCATTTACAAGTCAAAGGCTAGAGGTTATCTTTTTGTTTGTGGGGTTTTCATTATATATTTTGAGATTTTTATAATTGTTTTGCCAGCTCCCAATATTTGGGGCCTGCTCCTGCTAAAAGCCAACAAGTACCTTTAAAGCCTGGTTGAAGTCTGATGAGCCTCTGCTGGGCAGACCAGGTAAGATTCTGGCCTGCTCCCTAGCATGTTTTGAAGGCCTCACCTATTTTGCTATGGATGAAACACCGTTTCATGACAGCAACAACATTAGGACACTCTGGAGTCAATATAAACCTATGTTCTGCTTTCAAAATCTAAAGTCCATTAAGGCTGCTCTGAGAGCAAATAGTATCTGTTTGTTGAATAACAAAAACACTGCTTTTGTGTCTGTGCTTAGTCATTTCTGATTGGTCAGTTTTGCTTTGGTTGCTCAGTCAAATTGAGTGCTGAGAGATTGCTGAGAGTGCTGAGAGATTGAGTGCTGGGCAGGAGAGGTTGCGACACACAAGGACACTGAGGAAAGGTGTATGAAGAATGCAAAGAGTCACCTTTAAGAATGTGAAGTATTCACAAGAATATGAATGATTTTTTGACAGTGGGTAATAGGGGTCCATCTACCTTTGATAGTAGTCAAAAAGCAGACAGGAGGCAAGGAAGGCGCCTCAAAATGACAGAATCCGAGAAGAAGGCTTTATGGTAATTTAATTGACAGAGGAAGTGCTGGGCAAGAGAGGATGAGACACGCAATTATACTGAAGAAAGGTGTAGAAGGAACACTGAGGGTACATGAAAGGCATGAGATATCAAATATCATATATTTTTTTAATTTATCCTATTACCCAGTAGGTAATGTAGCTACTAACTAATTGAAGACCTATGATGTTTATTGCAAAATATTTTATTTCTATATTATTTCTAGCCTTGTTTTAATCTTACTTAATCTGACTTTTTATTTACTTGGCTGCTTTTATCCATTGGAACTTGGCAGTATTTGAGATACAATTGATTACATTTCTTTTGTTTGTCCAATTGAAACACAGGCAGGTGAAGTGACTTACTCATGGTCACACAGTGTCAGTAGCAGGATTTGTTCTTCTAGAATAAACCTGACTTAATTGGAGCACAGCAATAAAAATTACATTAACTCATACAATTATTCAGAAGCAAGCTCTACAATTCTGCAATCATCATAAAGTGTTTATTTCACAACAAACCACTGTCCATACATTTCACCAATAATTACTAAACACACAATGCAAGGACTTTCAAACTTCAAAAAAATCAAGACAATGCTCAGAGTGCAACAGTAATAAACCTGATGAATCAAGGCAGTGACATCATTTGTACAGTTTTAGGAAATAAAACAGAAATATACCCAATGTATACACAAAATAATGAAGCCCAAACAGTGACAAACACTGTAGAATGCCTGCACTGCTTAGGATGTATCTTTATATTAGACTGTATCATTTATTACAAATATCAGAATTTGTTTCATTAGTTTGAGATAACATGTAATATAATTTGTTCAACAAAAAAGACAGAACATCAGCAATGTAAGTTTATGGGTTCTTGCTTAGAATCCGTTGATCTGTTGGTACTAGAAACCTGGGACAACAGGTTTCCTGATTGTTTATTTAGCTGAATTCTGCTTTAAACTGTAGGTAACTGCCAGAAGACATAGTTCCATCTAAAAATTATAACTAATGATGAGGCTAGACTGTAGGACACTTACATTTTGCTAATATGTTTATAGGGGTTTTCCAGTGTTTATCCTTTAGGTGTCACTGTTAGTAAGCAAAAAAAAAATCAATTTTTAGTCATATGACCAAGCAATTGCTTTGTTTCCCATGAGGCTTGAATCAGAGCTTGGCCATCTTGTTCATCCACGCAAGCTTCGTATAGACAGAACAGAAATGTAAGCCTGCTTTTTGAGATTGCCCTAAACACTACCACTGTTCTTTCAGTGTAGAATTTATAATGAAAACGTGGCTTGCCTCAAAAAATAGAAAGAATATGCTGTTACTGTTTCAAACTATTTATTTGATTTATTTTTTCAATTCTGTCTAGGGTTGTGCTGTCTCTCTATAATCCTACATATTTTTTCCATCGCAAGTAAGAATGTCAAAGCTGCATGTTCTTGATGATATTAGATAACAGCGCTTTGAAGAACCCTAGAGAAAGCGAGTTTAAATGAGATAAGAGAAGAACCCACTTGGATTGGTAGTGGGCGGCCAGCTCAAGAACTTGGGAATTACATCATTTGGAGCACAGGCTCTGAGTCATGCCCTCATCGGTTTAACACAATATGCTTTGTTTCCTTATAAGAACATACAGTGAAGTAGTAAAATGTTATCTGATTGAAAAGCCCTTCACTTTTTCCCATTCCCTTTTTTTAATACAGTACTTTCATCTATTCCTACACCAGTAAGAGTTGAATAAGTTCAGTTGCATATTACAAAGTTTTATATGCAAAATCAGGTACATTTTCTTTTTGATTCACCCTTTTTAATCATAAGATGTTTTGCAGAAAATGTTTTTTAATACCCACATGCTCATGTTGATGTTTATTTGATCAGAGTCACCCATGTTAAGATAAAAGCTAAGGCAAATCTGACGCACCTCTTTTTTCCAGCTTTAATTTTTGGCCATTTTATGATTAGCTTTATTAAGCCTCAAGTGAATTAACATCTTTCCTGTAACATTTTAATAAATATTTCATTTAAAAAGTCATGCTTCCTGCTATGTACCTTTTCAGACATTACCATCTGTAGAAAATAGTGTTGGACCAAATTATTTAATTGTAGATGCACTCATAAATGCAATTATTTAACCATTTTTCTTTACCGAGCCACATCTTATGCCAGTACTATTGCAGGGACCACTCCATTGCAGAAGTTCATACATACAGATTGTGTCACATACATAAACACTTGTTAGAACATAAAACATGAGAATAATTTTGACAAGTGACGAAATGTTACATCATTTAAAAAATTGCATTTACACATATGTTAATAACATGCCCATGTTTGTAAGCAATCTGGATCTACCAGTTTTATAAAATAAAGAAACAACACATGAGATGCTGTTTGTTCTATTACATTTTCTTTCAATGAATTTGTCATATTGTGTCAGACTTCATACAAAATACTGGGAAAAAGATAGTTTGCACTGATTATCCACTGCCTGTGGGACACAATGTAATCAAGTAAATAAACCATGTTGTATACATGATAATACACTCACCATAGGGTTACGCATGCATGTCTAGTGACAAAGAATACACTGTCATGCAGATACAGGCAAAAATCTCTTCATTTGTACACATTTGTACATTTGTACTCTATGCAGTATAATCACATGAATGGGGTGTCATATAACAACATTCATTTACTAATGCCCTATCCAGTGATTACGCCATAAAGACATTCACACAAGTGTGCTTTTACATATTTGCTTCTTAACTACTCCCTCCTTGGTATCTGTTTTGTGTTCATTTCCTTTTTTCTGACTTCATGGATCCCCAAAGCTTGCCCCATCACCAAAAAAGATGAATTAATAGTCTGACCTGACACTAAACCATTGAGTGACAGTGCCCCCCCATCTTGCACTGCTTACTCACTCAGCTCTAAAATGAGCCCGCATACTCTTGGAATAACAGTTTTACAGAAAAATTTTGTTTTGGTACAATTAATCCCCATTGAAGCCGCAACAGATCATATGCTTAATCTCCCTCCTTCCTTCAGCAGCGTTTCCCGGGGCCTGCAAACCAAGTGCTTACTGATAAGTTGGTTAACAGTCACTTGGACCGGAGATCATGTCTGTCTGCTGTAAAGATAAAGGAATAAATTTTAAAAAATGTCTTTCAGTCCTTCCTAGGTAAAAAAAAATATAAAAACTCCGGAAAACCAATATGGGCTGCGTTGCACAATGAGTTCAGGCCAAGACAGCCATAGTGACATGTGGTCAACGGCAACGACCCGCGCACTTGCTGTTGTGAATTTCTCTGCATTCTCCATGACACTAAAACCTCGAGGTCTACCCCTGCCAGATGGCAACGGAAGACTTTTTTGTTACAGTTCACTATTCTAATTATATTTTTAGGACTTCAGGGAGTCTGTTATCATAGTTAGTATATGTCAGAGGTGGAATCCTCTCGAAATTCCTTCTTTTTTATATAAACTAGTATTTTTTTTCTTATGAGCATAGTTTGTATCAGAGTTGGTAATCATTAAATTCTTTGTCATTTAACCGAGCGATTTCTCACTGTTACTTGGTTATCAACCTGAATCTTTGTATACCCATTATATGGTAGGAGTCTTTTTTATTTACACACCCATTATCATACACAACATGAAATGTCAGGATAAGCATCTGGTATTGTTTCAAATTTTAGTATTTACTGAATGATACTATTGCCATTAGTAGCCCGGACCTTTCTGGTTGACTATTGTGTCAGTACAAGGTCTCTACCAGCAAGAGTAATATGTAAACACGCAAATCTTAGCACAGATTTAAATCACATTTGCTTCCTGTAGACCTTAAACAAATCTCACTAGTAACATTTTTAAGCAGTGTTCAACTGGCTTCACATGAAAGACTTTCAAAAAATGAAAATTCAATGAAGAAAACAACAGAAAAGTTTTTGGTTTCAAGTTTTTTTAATTTATGTTTTCCATTTTACATCATATAACACATTGTACATGTTGTAATGGATCCATCCTTTGGTGTGCATCTATGGAGTAGATTTAAAGTGGTCACTAGAGAAAGTATAGATTTTTGTATTAACTTCAGCCAGGTCTTTATTTCCTCTCAAGTACAGAAGAGGTCCAGGCCAAACTAGAAACTATCTGATTGACCCAACATTGGTTATGCCCATTGTTTATTTCTCAGTATAAAGGATTTCCACTCCTCACTGGAAGTCAGCTGATAGGTCTATTGTCTAATTTCCCGGACAGCCGTTAAATCCTAATCCAAAAATGAGGTGGATACTCCAAAGACTCCAGAGATCAAGGAGATAGACTCCATGAGAAAAGAATAGTTAAGAAAGAGACAGAACATAAATACATAAAAAGACGTAAACATTGCCAAACCAACTTACAGTGGGTTGAGAAAGGATTCAGACTCTTTTGCTCTCTACACACTTTATTGTCTTGTAGATTTAATTATAAATGAATAAATTTCTCATCTTGTCCATAAGTCTACAATAAATAAATTATAATGAGAAAGTGTAAACATATTTTCAGAAATTTTTGCAAATGTATTGAAATCCAAAAACTGAAATCTCTCATTCATATACAGTAAGTGTTAAGAACCTTTGCCCTTAATTTTTATATATTTCTCTCTCTCTCTCTCTCTCTCTCTCTCTCTCTCTCTCTCTCTCTCTATATATATATATATATATATATATATATATATATATATATATATATATATATTATATACATATATATATAATTCTGTTTACCATGTTGTCCTTTTAAATCCATAGGCTGGCTGGATGGCTATCATTTCCCTTCAGTTCATTAGGTAGCAAAGATGAGGACTATGTTGCATTTTTTAATTAAGTTTCTAATGTACATGTCCCTTTCAAGACTTCTGAAGGCTTAGTCGGTATATTAAAATAAATACAGGGACGTTTTAATTGTTTAATATAGTAATGATAAGAATGTTTTTTAGTGCAACCCTATGTTTTTATTCATGCTGGTGTGAGGTATGCACCTTAATGCATTTGCTGGCTTAATTGGCGATTAACAGTTTAGCGTTGGGGTGGCCAACAGGCACCAGAGCTGAACTGCATAAAAAGGAGCGTGTTAGTGCAGAGATAAAGCAGTTGTTTATGATTGGAAAATATTCTTGAAACAAACTTTAAGAGCATCATCACTGGTTCTTGTGGTGTATCAAAGGAAGAGAACAGAATGGGCTGCACTGGTCAGGCTGGCTATTTAACGAAGAGCAGGACTGAGCTTTGTAGAGGTTCCACACAGTGTCAAAAATAGAGTCTGCTGAACAGCAAAATAGGCAAGATGGGGCAGGCCACTGGTACTTGCTCGAGGAGGGAGGTTCAAGATGTGGTTCCATTCAGTGAGAGGGCAAGGCACCATGGGGGAGCTGTGGTGATTGGCAGAGGTAGCAGCTTCATGAACTGCAGTATAAGGATGAGGAGGCAGTTTGAGTCTGTGTGTTGGACCAGGATGTGGTGGGCTGCACAAGTGAGACTCTTATTACTGTCCTGATGAGGACAAAGAGAGAGAGATAAGGGGAGGAACATGTAGGATTTTACCACTCTGCATTTGAGCATTTACATATTTATTGGAATTAATTTATTGACATTATTTACTTGCCCCCCAACTAACTGGTTTGTTTTTATGGCATGATTTTATAGATTATTGGATTCATTTATTGATCTATTTACTTGACTTTTTAAAATTGCACTGCTTACATACATTTGCGTTTTAATTGTAGGTTTTAAATAAACACTGGTATTCTTTTGAACATAAAGCCTGTATTGTCTGCTCACTTGCCCTAGTCCTTCATCAGTTCATAACTATTAATTTCACAGAAAATGGAAGGTGCCCACTGCTGTGAACAAAGGATATTACATGTGGGTTTCAGCTTGGTTAGGCTGATTTAATGGATGAAGGAAGGGTTAAAGTGCATGAGGACACTGCTGTTGTTCTGTTTAAGTGCTATGTATGAGGATCGAGATCCCCTCATGATTCCAATGATGATCCTTTTAAATAGCTCCTAGGAGAATTTGGTTGTTGGAGAAGTAGGCAGAATCAGTTGGAGGCCATTTGTATATGTCCAGGTTGGTGGCATCTGTGCTAAAAGAAAGCAAGCAAGTGCATAAAATTTTGGCATCTTTTAAAACATTTATCTGGTCTCTTATTAGGTCAGTCCCATTGGACTCAGTCAAACCTTATTTTTTACAATGACTACTAGAAACTACAAGAAATAATTCTAGCCTTGTGCTCCTTTAGTCAATGAAGATCTGTCTCTACTCTCCAAGTGACTCCATGGCTTTAATAAAAGTAAGAGCACCACAAAGAAATGTACTGGAACCTTAAGGGAAATGGCAAGGATGTAACTTTTGACAGGCAGTAAGTCAAAACAAAGGGAGTAAGTCAGAAAAAACAACTGTCTAAAATAAGGAACCAAATTAAGAAACAAATTAAAATAACATCTGGAAGTCCATTATCTTGCCTATAGTGGAACATAAACTTCCAAAGTGTCAGCTTTTCCTGTAAGGTTTTTCTGGTTTCCACCGCTTTAAACTTGCTTCCACCACTGCTGATTCAATTTTCAAATGAGTTTGTATGAGCCCTTTTGTGCTCCACTTGCCATCCTTTTGCATAGTCCATTTCAGCTGAGCTTCTTTGCTCCTGTTAAGTTTCCTCTTAACTGCCTTTGTTCCTCAGTTGTTTCTGGATTCATTTGCTATGTATTTCACAAATTATGTACTTTTTAATTCCAATTGCTTTCAGCCCCTGAGAGCTTCATCTGCTGATGACAGTCCAGGAACCTTGTCTTAGAAGCTCCATTATTCAGCTCTCAACCTAGGTTGCTGGCTGTTATATACACATTCAGTCTGCATTGAAACTCCACATGTGTAGCTCTATAGCTCTGATTTCAAATTTGTGTGTTCATTTAAAGCTCTAAATACTAACTAAAAATAAGCTGCCACAACACAGTTAAGTGTGTTTTTAAAGACACTGACTGTGAGGTTGTTGTCCACCATACCTCTTTTCACTGGCAAAATGAACTGAACACAAATTGTCGAGGATAACTATTGCAGTGTCAGTGTCTGCATCTTGATTGCTGTGTTTCCTCTTTTTGCTTTCATACTTGCCTATTTGCTCTGCTGTTTTCCATTGAATTTCTTACCAGCTGCTGATAGATTAATGAAGTTGCCAGCATATTACCATTTAGAAATATAGGCACCATTCATCTTTTTCACAACATGCCATTTCCACCTACTCCTTCATTTACATTAACATTAACTAGCCATCCATGAAGAAATGCTAGAAAAACAAAGAAAAAATTCATCATCCATAATAAAAATGTTCCAGTAATAATATTTTCTTAGCTAATTTAGAAAGAAAAAGAGATATTTTTTTTTTCTAAAATAACTACTGTCATAAAAAATTGACTTAGTTAAACTATAGCCAAAGTCTGAAGAACCAGCTATGCCTGCACACAGCTCATAATGTTATGGGTGGTTGTTTATTATTTATAGTTAATAAAATATGTTTTTATTACAGTTCTTATTTTAAATAAACCAGTCATATAGCAACAGTGGGCATGTTGAAGCTCTTTCATGCCACAAAATCGGTACGTGGATGTCAACAGAATATTATTAGCAAATAACGACAAGTTTACTAATTTTGGTATCTAGTTAAATATTCGTCTCCATAACATTAGGTAGCTAAGTGACTAATGTCAAACCCTTACTAACATTTCTCGTAAAAGTATCACCAAAATAACAACAGACACATCACAGTTTAGTTTTTGAAAGAAAATCAATTGCCGACTTTCTTTTTTCAGGGGGAATATTGACATTTAGATGCCATCTACCCCCCAATTTCATTTTTATACTTGGATAACAAAAACTGATTAAACATGACCGAAAGTTCCTAATCCAAACTTAAAACAGGATTTGTCACGAAGACGTTCACAGGCAATCATGTTTTTGCTTTTCAAGGAGCCTTCTTCACACTCCAGCAGCAGGGAGTCATTTTTATATTGGGAATACCTTTTTTTGAAAGAAATACTGTATATAATTGAAACATCACCAGTATGAACTCTTTAGAGTTCCCTAGTGTGATTTATGTAGTTTGTGTATAATGATACTCTCAAAAATAAAGGTGCCAGAGTGGTTTTAAGACCAATGCCATAACGGAACCATTTTTGGTTCCCAAAAGACTGAGCCACACGAAGGTTCCAAAAAGAACTTTTTATTTATTTATATCTGTAAGGGGATCCACACAGTAAGTAACCATGACTAGACAGTAACAGATTTGTGAAATATCAGTGGGTCATGATTTTTAAATGATTCTTGCTACATAAAATACTACAGACTAAGTTCAAGTTTTTTTTTAATATGATAGTGTTAACATTAAAGATTTCAGTTTTTTTTGTACATATTAGGAAGCTTTTCAAAGCCCAAAGAACCAACTTTATATACAAAGAACAATAACCAGGCTACTTCAACTTTATCAGTATCCTACAGCAATTCTGCCCAGATCTCATCATCTGTTGTAGCCACTCAAGAGGTCAGTTACAGCAAGAATGACCCCAGTTGTTGTGATTCAGTCACATCTACAGATCATGTCTGAAACCTTCTCCACAAAGAACTCCTTGTTCACTGGGTTCCGAATTTTTTCAATATGTTCCTTAAATCTGAACAACAACTTCCACTGCAATGCTTATTCATTCTTTCTGTTTTTCTAAATGTTTACTTTGGCAAAATCTTTTACCATGACCTGATTTTCAGTATCTGTTGCTGTAACTGAAGTAATAAATTTATCCACAGGCACTTTGCAGAAATTCTTCTCCAGCTTGACATCTTCCCTCCTGAATCGCTTAATCCAGTATATTTTATAGTAATTACCATGATAAGCATCAGTGTGCTCTGATCTCATCTGTATACAGTAGTCACATCAGCTGGTTTGAACCCTCCATGGAGGGCAGTTGTCTCATAAATGTAATTCTCCCACACTCTGTAATGTAAATATTTTCCCTCATATTAGTAAAATGTATTCCATCACTAGGAATATGAACAACCAGCCCTTTTGGGCTCCTGATAAGTGAATTGAAATAATCAAATTGCAGGTAAAAAAAAAAATACTGAATTAGAAGTAATGATTGTTAATAGCAATTTTGTGCACCGTAGAACAACACTTAAAGTTAAGTGACAAGTCTCATATTAACATCAAAATGCTTGAAAACTTGAGAATAATAACTATGTTCATTGGTAAAGTTTACAATCCAATCAACCTACATTATAATGATAATAATCATACATTTTACTTATATTGTATCTTCAACTGAGGCAGTATTAGATTTTAAACTTATTCTCAAATAAAAAGAGAAAATCATTTCACACACACAAAAATAACAAATAGCAATGTTTAGTATAATAAAAGATAAGAATAAAGCCAAAGTTCAGTTTTTGAATTAAAAAACTTTTAATTTTCAAATGAGTTAATTTAAAGTACCATTACAGTTAATTCAGAGGCATGACTAAGCTAAACTGAAACTCAAAAACATCTGCTAAACAGGTGGAAGAGCTGGTTCTGAAAATGAAACAATACCTAAGGCTACAATGCACAATGTTTCAGCACTACATGAAATGAATGAGGGAAGGAGACTGAGATGCCAAAAAAAGCTCTGTGAGGTCCTAACTTAAATAGGTTAGAAAAGCTGAGAGCTATAATCTTAGACAAATCCTTGGAGGATTACTAAAAAGTGGGAACGGCAAAAGGCAAATGCCAAAAAGGAAGGGTTTCATAAAAGCAAATTTTCACTCATCTACTAGTATACATATTCTAAGATTTACTTGATCTATAGTTTTGTTTATACTATACATATATTTGTTGTATAGCATTTACTGCATATTGTTAAGCTATTGTAAGCTGACAGATTTCATTAAGGTATTGCTGCTGTTGTGACGTTGTACCAGTAATAGAAAATCTATTTATTTTTTACTAACTAAGCATCAAAGGCTAGTACTAAGGACACAAAGTACATTTTTTCCTTATCTACTTTGGCTGAATAGACAAAAAGAAGACAAAAAGCTCCTGGACATATCTGTTCTCCTAAAAATTGTCCTTGCCCCTTTCTTGTATTTCTGTATATTTGTTTATTCTCAAGTGTAATTAGCAAAGACCTCACTAGAGTAATGTCATCTCTTTTTTTGTGAAAATATTTAGAAAGAAAAGAAATATGATGAGACTGATAATCTTTTCAACAAATTATAGTCAGGCTCTGTTGATTTCTGTAGGTTCATCTAAGAATCCTTTTATTCATCTGATAAGCGTGGTTTCTGAATTTTTAGCAGTTTCACACTTCTACATCAGTTATACCCAGCAATTAGTGCAGCAGCAGAGAAGAGTAACCTGGTGGATTTTTGTTTTTGTTTATCATTGGAACTTCTTTGATTGTTCTAATACATAGTTATTATGGTCATGCTGCAAACATTGCATTAGGACAAGAAACTGCATATTGTCGATAATACAAATTCTTTGCCTTAATTGTAATTTTTACTACAGCTGTCAACCATTGGGATCAATGTAATACATTTGAAAAATCAGATTAAAAAAAAACTACTTACCCATTATATTCTGTGAATATTACAACACGTAACTTGTACTCTGCTTCTCGACTCTGTCTAAATGAATAATATATTTCTTTACTACTAACATCAGTAAAGGATTAGCAATTGATTCAGAGAATAGAGAAGTGCAGAGCAGAGTGACAATTAATGAAATAATGCAAGAAAATACATATAATAAACAAAACATATAACAGATCTTTATGTTTTCTTTCTTTAGTCGCTAATTCCATGTTATTACTGTACATTTTTTATTAATATTTTTATTATGTATAAGCATTATTTATTTGTGTGTTTAATGTGGAGTTCATTTTACTTTTGTTCTTATTCTTGATCATGTTCCTGATTATTGGATGACTTATTTTTCTTTTAGTTTATTATTATTTTTTGGTCAAAATATGGGTGATTATATTTTGAATTGGTCTGACATGTAAGTAGAATTTCACTGTACTCTGTGCATGTGACAGTACTACTACTCTGACATCTTTGGACATAAAAATACTGTGCTCCAGCCACCTTTAAAGTATAAGCCTGATTATTCTTTCATTAACTTTTTCTCAACAAACACATCAAATGTAAACTGTTATTGAAAAATAAGTTTCAATTTGTTAATGTATATGTAAAGTACATTTATGTACCTGGCATAAATAAATCTCACCTTCTTAAATATTCTATTAACAGTTATTTATGGAATAATATAGCAGTGTGTCAGAAGCAGCAGTGATCTGTAATATTTCTACCCAGACTAGAAAGTGTTACTTTAATCACAAATTTTAACAGGATTGAGCCTAACAGACCATCACAATCAAGCACACAGGAACAGTGTGGTGAGCAAGTGTCTACACAGTTCATTTCTGCTATACTCTATAGCGTTTGACAGGATGTGAAAAGGGAAGCAAACAAACTAAAGCGGGATATAATTTTCCTTTTTACAAAAATGCTAGGCAGCAGGCTAGCACTGAAATTCTGCAAAAGATGTAGTTACATTGTTATTTGACATTATGTATGTTTTTTTAATTAAGGCTGTAATGGTGTACCACTGACCCAAAGCAAATTCTCTACTACCAACTCTAAATAAAGTAGTTTTAAATTAATAAAAATATTAAATAAAATTATTAAATTAATAAAAATATGAAAATTATGATGTTGTATTGTTATACAGTGTGGAGGTGTGTCTGGGCAGCATGGTGGTGCAGTTGTTCCTGCACGGTCAACAAACATAATGTAGCTCTTGGATTTAAAGTCCTAGTCTAAGCAGAATTCATGTGGAGTTTGCACATTACAGTCTTCTGAGGCACCATTCTACATACACATATATGCAAACACACAGACATTAATACAGAACCAATTTAGAGTTTACTAAACAAACTGAGCAATGTATCTTTACATCTTAGAAGAATTAACATGTCAAATACATCCAATCACTTTATAAAAAAGAATAGAATACTATTGTAAGCACACTACTGTTATCCTTGCCGAATATAAAATTATATGAAAAGGCAAATATGATGCACTGGGGAAAAAAACTATGACCTGCTTTTTAGTGAGTAAACCAGAACAACGTTTTTGAAATATTCAAGCCAACACAGTTAAAGACTTGTAAACTCACAACACATTTCTTTCACATACTGCACCTGCTTTTCACATTTCCTATATTCTTTTAAAATGATTTATCACTCCTGTTCTCTTTAGGCAAATAAGGTCATTTACATAAAATAGATGGCTGATTGATTAAAGAAATAAAATATGAAAAGCAAAACTAGTTAATGTAATTATTTTATATACTTCATGCAAAGGTCAAACATAAATCCACTATGAATGCTAAGTTAAACAAGACACTTTACAAACACAAACCCTCTATTCAGATTGTGGTTTGGCTCTGTTTTTCTTCCAAACTCAGATAAAGGGCTGTTATCAGTGGGATAAAATCTCTTGTGCTGTCTGACTTTTACACATTAGTATAGTTGCCTGTAATCCCCTTTTTAGACATTGATTTGCTATTATAATAAAGATCTGTGTTCAGTCATATTGTTGAATCTACTCATGGCTGTGTCTGTAAAATCGTCATTATTAGCATATCAAGCACACATCTCATTTTCTTTATTGAACAAAGATGCATTACTGCATTGCATGTTATGTTAAATAACTTCATTCCCTTTCTGAATGTGATACCAGTTAAAATCATCTCATACCCAGGTGGTACAGAAGTGTTAGTGGTGAAGTCACCCTTAATTCCATAGTTCCATAATTATGTTATTCTTCTAATACAAAAATCAGTGAAGAATAGGCATCTAATAAAATGAAACTGAATTTTTTTCCCTTAATAAATAGCTTAATTTCCACTTGTCATTGTCACTTCCTGAGCTGATATTTATCACCTTTTAGGTTAATTTTGGCCACCAAATTAATTTGGTAATTATTTAGCCAAAAGCAAAAACTATTTTCTCATGTTTTTAGACATGGCAAGCACTATCATACTTTATCTCAGTTACCTTGTCTTTAGTTAACTTTGTCTTGGGGATATTTTTCATTTTTTATGTCTTTTCGTTGTTTTAAGTGTGAGATGTATTGTAGTGCTCTTTTGAAAGATTATACTTTTATTTGTGTAGAATTAAATGGCATGACGTACATTAAAATATATTGCTTAGAATCTGAATGAGATACTTTGCAGATGTTTGCTTCATTTAATCTTATACCATTTTGGCAAGGTTGTTGAATTTGAATATTCTCTACTGTTAAATTTACATTCACAGAGGATTCTGGTTGCATCCCACAATCTGGAGAAACAATCCTAAGTGGACTGGTGATACTAAATTGGCCTGGTATGAGTGGCTATGAATTGTGAAGAACTGGCCTCCTATCCAGGGCTGGTTACTCCGAGATACCCTTTACAACTTTGTTAAGTTTTCAACAGCAATACAGTGCAGTGTAAAATAACAGAAAACTCTCAGGCATGTGTAATCTACTTACAAGAGTTACAAGAGACCAGAATCTATCCCAGTAGCATTAGATACAAGAAATCACACATAGATGGGTCTTTAATCCATAAACACTCCTGCACACACCTACACTCACCCTTAAATGGTGAGAATGTAGAATTGCCATTAACCAAACCTGCATATCTTATAGATGGAGAAGGAAGAATAAAGAATCTGGATAAGGCCCACACAAGCATGGGTAAGATATGTAAACACAAAAGGCAGTGACGGGGCACAGGTTATGAACCTAAGACACTAGATCCATGAAGCAATAATGGGAAATAGTACATTAAAATAAAAAAAAATGAAAAAGATTCCCTTTAAATTGCAGACATTTCCCTTACCTGGTAATCATTCCCCATCTAAAAACAATAAATGGTGAAGAAGAAAATAACAGCAAACTAAAGGATAAAAATAAGGATCAGAAATTAAGAATTTGCAATATGTTTATAGAATAGCTCATTTGATTCCTACTAAGTAAATTTTTTCCAGTTTCAGAAAATATAGCAATTTCTTTAGCCATTGTGAAATAGAAGGTGCTTTCTCATGTTTGCTTCTTAGGGTGAACCAGAAGGTGTTTTCTCATGTTTGCTTCTTAGGGTGAACCTTTTCTCACATTTCTGCTCTTTTTTATGTAGATTTTAAAACATTTCTTAAATCTGATACTCTTACCACACTGCAAGATACTGTAGTTCAGTACATCCCCATTCCTTTTAGTTCTGTAACCGCAGGCAATTATGTCGAGTGCCAGATGAGGCACATTACCTGCATTGTGAGGGAACGTCAGTTATGGCACTACGGCTATGTGGTGCGATTCCCAGAAGGTGATCCAGCTTGCAGGATCCTCATTACTGACGATTCGAGTGGCTGGACCAGGCCAGGGGGACATCCATGTAATACCTGGCTGTGGCAGATAGAGAGTCATTTCTGGAATGTGGGATTGGACCAAGTGTCTACCTGGGGGATTGCCGACTAGGATCCCAAGTACCAGTGCACCAGTGTACCCAATGTGACCTGATCAAACCTCACCAGACCTGACCAGAGCAGGCAGGAGAAAAAGATTAGTATTTATTAATGTATTATAGATTTTAGGTTTTATTATAACTAGAGCCATATAAAAACAAGCAGAATGTGATATTACAAACCATACAACCTAATAGTGCTAGATGTATAGTTTGAGGCAGTGCATAAACTTGGAGTTACACTCAATTCTCTTCTTAGTTAGTTTGTAGTCTGCAGAGTAGTAGCCTATCTGTCTCAACATGGCTGCCAAGAGATAGCTGGTCTTCTCAGCATACTAGAGAGAGTGAGCATGCCTTTGCAAGCATTCTCTTATTGTGGGCTGATACCCCGATTCACCAATAAAACAGCTAAAGCATAACACTTCCCGTCTTATTCGTCAACATTTTCACCAATTTCAAACAACAACAAAGAAATGATATACAGGTCATAAAACGGTCCTTCTTTGATCAGCTCTCCCCCTATCCAGTCCAGTTGCTTTGTTCAGCTGAGGTCTGTTTATTTTATAACTGCTCAGAAAATTCATGTTTTGAAATTACAGCTAGGAGATACTTGCATTCAAAGGCTGCAAACAAAGGTTTTATTTGATAAATGGACTAGATTTGATATTAATATCACTAATAATAAAAACATATTATCAATCTTTATGCTAGATATTATTCTCTCTTTTACATAAGGTAATGTACAGCAGTGTCAATTCAAATTTGCCCCCACATATCTAACAAACTGACTTATAATGTAATATAATAGGAGGAGTGGTGGCTCTGAGGCTAGGGATCAATAGCCTGAGAACAATAGCCAAGTTACTATTAATTTTGTTAAGACCAGGAAATGAAGGACTTCCTCTGGGGCAAAACAGATAGAACTGTTAGTTGATAGCAGAGATCAGAGCAAAAGATAAACTGAGCATCTAAGGTTAAAACAAAACCAAAATTTGAAGTCCAAAAAAGCAAAGCCAAAAGTTCATAACATCTACTTACAGTCCTTTACTATTCTAGACTAACTAAAAAGATTACAATATGCAAGCTTTCGAGGCAACTCAGGCCCCTTCTTTAGGCAAGAGATTACATCTTGCCTGAAGAAGGAGCCTGAGTTGCCTCGAAAGCTTGCATATTGTAATCTTTTTAGTTAACCAATAAAAGGTGTAATTTGGCTTGGCTCTTCTCTCCATTCATAATGGCTAACACGGTACAACACCCTAGTACTATTCTAGAATATTAAACACTTTATTTTTAGCATATTTGAATATCAGACTGTGTACAACATCATCGTTAATAATGGCAATGTGATGACATCACACACCACGACCATGCCACATTGCAATCTATGCCCACATGACCACCAACAGATGCCAGTAACAAACAACAATTTTATTAAGTCTGTGAAATCAGCATACAAAATGGTGCTTTAGGTGAATAAAACCCCAATGGAAATGGAAATGTTAAATATTAATACATCTCAAAGTAATAAAACTCTAATAGTAAAAATAGATAAATAATTACTCAGGTTGTCCCCAAATGCATTTGGTGTAACATTTATTCTAAGTCTGTTTTTTGTCTTTAAAAAGACAGTTTATTGAAACATGTAGATACATAAAAGTTCTTCCTGTTTGGATAAATTTGCACATTTCAATTCCCACATTATCTCTAGATCTTATTTTCACATGTTTATAGGGACAATTTCTCTATGGTATTGTATTTTTTTGGCAAGCATTTGAAGATTACATTTGTAGATTAAGACAGACTGGTTATTGAACAGACAGACTTTGATAAAGTAAAAAATAAGAACACTCTGTGTATCTTTCAAATGCTAACTAAAACCAAACTAAAACCTGTGGTCTAAACACCCAGAAATTAATTAAAGAACAGAAGTTAACTCAAAGCAATCATTATTGCCCACTCACTTCCATTTACACTAAAAACAATCAGGCATACAGCACAATATGTGTATTTTCTTTCTAGAGTCACTTACCCAATAAAATGTTCGTTGTTCAACCTTCTCATTATCATTTTGATTCTTGTCTCTAGCACATGAGAGTCATTAGTTCTGTCTCCAACTCTCTGATTGTGTGCATTAGACTAGAGGTACCCAGTGATAATTATACTGTACTACCTTGTGTATGATGAAAATACCTCTAATATTATGCTAATGGATACACATTGTATCCATAAGATTGCCTGGTTAGAGATTTTACATCATTATAAATATAAGTAAAACAAGTCAAATGCCAAGTACCCATCTATTGTAATATTTTACTGCTCAAAGGTTGATGTTTCGTGGCATCAATTTTGAAAGATATCTTTCTAGTGTTGTTTTAATCTGTTTCAAGACTTCATAGTATTATTTATTATTAGATGCCTTTATCTGGGGTGACTTACAACATTTGAGATACAATCAGTGACATTTCATTTGGTTTTTAAATTGGAGAACGATCATATAAAGTGACTTTCTCATTGATACACAGTGTCAGTAGCAGGACTGGAACCCACAACCACAGGGTTTTAGGCCCAAAGTCTGAGCCACTATGCCACACTTACCTGCCTTTTCATCCAGATTATGATCTAACTTCAGCACAGTAATGTAAATCAGAGCAACTAATCGTATTATTCAGAAGCAAGGACTACAATTGTGTAATCATAGTAAAGTGTTTTATTACACTTCACATTTCACTATTTCACCATACATTTCACCAATTACTGAGCACACAATGCAAATAGATAGATAGATAGATAGATAGATAGATAGATAGATAGATAGATAGATAGATAGATAGATAGATAGATAGATAGATAGATAGATAGATAGATAGATAGATAGATAGATAGATAGATAGATGTACTTTATTTGTCCTCAATGGGAAATTAGAACTTTTCAGAAGCTTGAGAGAGAGAGAGAAATATATAAATAATAAAACTAACAACAACCCCCTAATGTCAAATGTTAAGACTCCACTTGGAAAATCTGAACCCACCGTGTGACTTTGCTGCAATCTCGTCAGATACTCGAGAGACAATTGTGAGACTACCGGGATATTTGTTCTCAGGAGAAAAATCTGAGAAGCATGAGACAGAAGAAATGTCTCCATTTTATTTCTTTCTGATCTCATTGTTGTCTATGAGAAACTAGAAAGATATTCTGTTTTTTGATTTTTCATTCTTATGGGTATTGTTCAGTGGATTTTTTTTGTAACATACTGAGCTAAAATACCTGACAAAGAGAATGTTTGTTTTAGTACAATTACCAGCAGCCTTCACATGTTGCATATGTGATTGTGCCATTGTATTCCTTACTTTGTTAAACTCTTTGATAATTAAATTCTTTTTATTGACAAAATGTAATGGTCAGAGAAGGAAAAACACAACAAAGGAGTACAAGGTTTTTGTGTGAGTTACAAAAATTGGCAATCATTTGTTCTACTGTTGAGGTGTACAAGAAAAATATTGATGAGGACACTGTAAGATATCCGCTTTCTTGTGAAATAATGCCCACTTGCGATTTTTAGTTTCTCTAGCATTGCTTCCTTTACAATATATAGTAGGCTGTTTGGTTAGAATTAATATCCAATTTTGTAGTCAGGAAGATTACTTTGTTTGACATTTATAAGAAACAAATGTAGCCTTGTTAAATAGATAATGAAACAGGTGAGTTAATGTAAGTTTGCAAATGTGAATTTTATATTACTACCTGTATACAGTAATCCCTCGCTATATCGCGCTTTGACTTTCGCGGTTTCACTCTATCGCGGATTTTAAATGTAAGCACATCTAAATATATATCACAGATTTTTCACTGGTTCGCCGCTTTCTGCGGACAATGGGTCTTTTAATTTAGGTTACATGCTTCCTCAGTTTGATTGCCCAGTTGATTTCATACAAGGGACGCTATTGACGGATGGCTTAGAAGCTACCCAATCAGAGCATGTATTGCATATTAACTAAAACTCCTCAATGATATAAGATATGCTTCCCGCGCTGTGCTTGTTTGCTTCTCTCTATCTTTCTCACTCTCTCTGCCTGACGGAGGGGGTGTGAGCAGAGGGGCTGTTTGCACAGAGGACACGGACGCTCCTCTACAAAATGCCGCTTTATCCCGGTGCTTCTGTATACTTAAAAGCATGTATTGATTTTTTGATTGTTTGCTTTTCTTTGCGAGCGCTCTCTCTGACATTCTCTGCTCCTGACGCGCTCCTTTATGACGGCGCTCCTTTGAAGATAAGATATGTTTGCTTTCTTTTAATTGTGAGAAAGAACTGTCATCTCTGTCTTGTCATGGAGCACAGTTTAAACGTTTGACTAAAGGGTGTTACTTCATGTCTAGAGGGCTCTAATAATGTTAACAGGGTGGGAGAGTTTATAAGGGCTTAAAATATATAAAAATAACCACACAAACATATGGTTTCTACTTCGCGGATTTTCACCTATCGCGGGGGGGTCTGGAAGGCAACCCCCGCGATCGAGGAGGGATTACTGTATACACGACAAAAAAGTTGAGTTAACGTGAGATTCTTTTAAACCAGCTGTAAGACAGAGAGACAGAGATTCATAAAGTGTTGTGGCATCTGAAGTCAAACCCTGTATAATTGGAAGAAAAAAAAAATTGTAGAAACGACATTGCAAAATGACATCTTTTCAGTTTTAAGTCTTAACAGTTAAGACGGCACTGCCTTCATTTAAGAGTACAGAAAAGGTAGGTGAAGTGGTAGGAGGCATAGAAGAAGTGGGTGCATGACCCTGAGTTGTGCGCAGTGGTGGTAAAAGAAATCTCAGTTCAGTGTATGGTTTGTCAGAAGTGGATGTAAAAAAGGTGTAGTAGTGCAAATACAGTCTTTGTTTGTAGAAGGTGTGCAAGAGATGTGCAGAATGCTGTGTCATACACGTGCGCATGGGAGGCAGTCAATGGACTTGACTAAATGTGTCGATGCACTGGATCAAGGGTGTGCAGTGCACAGTAATATGATTTCTCCTTCCTCTATAGATCCTCAAAAGGAAAGCCAACTTAATATCACTTCCATCTGGTCCCATGCCGGTCCTCACTTCTGGGTGCAGCCCAACTGGCCCGCCTCTTCCTGCATGTCCACTATAAAGCTGTTCTGGCCTTTGTGTCCCACGTAGTCTTCTGTTGGACTCAGTCTCTAAAATTACTCTGGCTCTGCATTTTGTTGCCTGTATATGGGGTAGATCCCCAAGCATTTTCTGTGGTTTTCTTGTCTCATTACAGCTGATGCATTAAATGTAAACTTAGGTATTGGCAATGGAGTTGTTTTGAAAAACAGAGACACTCTGTTACTTATGTGACATTTTGGGTGCAAATGAAATGCAGGCACAGAATTGATAGTGAGGGTGTGAGGTGCCCGAAGGAAGTTCTGTGAAATGTCTCTCATTCTGGCCTAAAGGAAAATGTTTTTGAAAGCTGAGTGAGGACTAGTATGGCCTATAGGAGTCAGATGTGGCCCATGAAGGCAGAATCTTAAAGAAAACTGAAAATTATGGAGAAGAGAATAGCCAAGTGGATATGTGGATTGTCATAGAGTGAGAAGAAGACAAATGTTGAGTAGAAGAAAGGACTTGCTATGAAGGCGATTGGTGTTGTGCTACAGGTGTTTTGGGTATGTGGGATGAAAGGGAGAGGATGACAGGATGAAGAGGTGAACAGACAGAGGTAGATGGGAAGAGGCCAAAGAAGATTCAATTAAATATGGATGATATGAAAAGTAACAACATATGCCCAGGACCACACATACTGGACAATAAAAGATTTGGTGGCAAATGGAAAACCAGGGTAAATGGGCATTACAGTGGTAAAGATACTGATTATATGAAAGAGAGAGTGGTGGTGAATAATGTTAGTGTTCCTGCAGAAATTCTTTTATTAAAGTTCTAATTCTAATTTAAGAATTTGTAGCTATTTTGATCTTTCCAGTGTTTCTGAAAGAAGAGGGTTGATAGAAAACATGTAATTTATAAGCACTGTGATATGAAAATAATGGACTTCAGCTAAAATAAAAAACACAAAGGTCTCATATCCCAGGCTTACTGTAACAGAATGCATATGTTTCTCTAGATGTCCAAGGTGAACATCAAGAACATTTGTCTTTGACAGCTAGTTAAATCTTTTACTGTTCCATCCATGAAGGTGAAATAGAGCTGTTTACCAAGAAATAGGATTAGTTATAATTTGTTTTTATTCTAACTGTTCAATACACTTAGCTAACTAATTGGAACAGTCCATTTGTAATGATGACTGCAGATGAGCTCTCTACTGTATCTGTTCTCAACTGTTATCAGTTAATTCAAGTCTGCATGGCTTTATCAATGCTGTTCAGATCTAGATCTTGTGTTGTATACTGGGGTTTTTTTCTGTAGAATCACTATGGCAATCCATATTTTAAAGAAATAAGAAAAAGCTGATCCAGATTCCAAACCTCAGTCTTTAAGCCAACTTAAGCACTGACTAGAACAATGCTGAAAGAGTCAAGCAGCTTCTGAACAACAGCCTTCAATTAGTGCAGCACTCTTGTCTCTGGATTTGAGAAAAAGCACCTTGAGCAAAATGGACATTGCAAATGCTATAGAGGTTGACTTGGTGTGGTCTACAGATCAATGTGCTTGACAAACAGAATTTCAGAAGAGAAGAATCCTACATCAGTGGTCATCTTCACTTCACACTTCACACTATAAGCAATGTGTCAGTTGTAGAAGAGGTGAAAAACATGACCAATTAAGAGCTACAGGTGAACTTAATTAAAATCTCAAATATTAAATGGAATTCAGCCATCATAAATCTGTGTATAGATCTGAATATCATTTAGGCTCATATATTTTTAAAATACCCTCAAAGAAAATAATGCACACTTTTGATATTGCTTCTGGTACCAACAGGAGAATGATTTACATTCTGGCTGTTCAAGCACCTGAAGCAGTGGAAATGTTACAAATATGCCATAAACACAACATGGCCCTCTGTGTTATGATCACAACAGAAAGAGTGAGTGATCATGTAAAAATTTGAAACGTTTCTGTGATGAAAAACACCAGGAAATGGAAGTCACACACAATTTAATTATTATGATTTGAAATTCCAAACAATACAGATGAGATGAGACCTCCAATGCAAGAACACACAAAGGGAAGGGAGAAGGTGCAGTCATTAACATGATTTCTGCTTCTGTCAGTACAGACGTTTCCACCTGAAAAACTATGACATCTGTCCCACTCTGCCCTTGGGTCCACCTCTTCTGCTGGTCCACCTTAAAGAATGATTACAACAGGAAGTTCATTGTTCTTTTATGGTGCAACATACTCTGAAGATAATTGATTTTATGAGGACTGACAACCTTACCATTTTTTATGTTTTCACTTGCCTAAGTCAAATAAACAGGGTTTTCCTGACCTGAATACTGACTCTCTCTAGCATCTGCTCTCTTATGAATTTACAAGGGATACCCCACAGCAGGTCTTGAACATGTTTCCTAAGCCTTGGATCTCTATTACTCTAGACCGGAAGAAGCACTCTAGATTACACCTCATAGCAATGCTGCTGTCACATCAAGGTGCACACAGGTTTTCGTGCCGACATTGTCATTTGGTGTGTGCACAGATGTATTGTCTTATTAAGACCAATTCTGCTATAAAATAAGAAGGGAGTTGAAAGCAAACTGCAGTATATGACTACTACTTCTACTACCTAATATGTTAAACTTTGGGGCCCACGAGCATTTTATCAATGTTTTTCATGTGAGAAATGAAAAGTCTTCGTTAAGTGCCTTGAAGATCATTTCAGTTATTTTTGGCAGTTGCTACAGGGTAAAAAGCATCCACAGTCAAGGAAAACACTCTAATTTTCCTAGAAACGTTTATTTCTATTACACCATTTTTGCATATTTAAACAACACATAAAATGGAAGTTTAGGCTATAAAATCAGAATGTTGGCAGTGTGGTTCTTCAGAATTCCTTAGCAGATAAGTACTACGAGAAGAGTTGATTTGCATAGCTGTCTTGTGAGCAGGTAACTTTGTTAACAAAGGATTATGAAAAAAAATACATCAAGTATGCTGTACAATAATTTGAATGTGATGGAACATCTGACACAGCAGCTTTCATAAATTACCTTCACTTATTTGCATCAAAGAAGCTATCCATTTATGAAATTTACATTTTTTTCATATTTCCTTCAGCTATATCAAACCATACAATCAAACAGCTAAATGTAGCATGAGATTTCGTCCTCTCACATACTTTATTATAATTTTTAGGAACAATGGACACCCTGTGTTTCAGTTACACAGCTGACAGAACCCATAAAAACCATAAAAAAACAATCATGAATTCAAAATCGTAGTGTGACTTCTGATACATCAAGTATGTCCAGTCTCTTTGGGACAAATAGCAACAACAAAAGAAATTAATCTATTCAATTTATGAACACAAGTAGCAATAGGTTTGTATGATACAAAAGATATTAATAAGCAATGCAATTGATAGCAAATATTGATTTTTCAGTATGGGTGAAGTTAACATTCACAGAGGGAAAGTTTTGATTAAAATGGTGACTTTGTCACTGGTCCCGCCTGCTAGTTAGAAGTTTGCAGACTCCCCATTTTTCTCTTGAATGTAAGCTCATTTGTTACTGAAAAGCACCCCAAGAAAAGCATGCAGAGACAAATGTGTGCAGAAAAAATGCACACAATGACAAATGTTTCAACATTTAAGATAAGGTAACCTTGCTTTGTTAATAAGTATCCATTACATATAAAGTACACATATAAATATAACTTCAATTATATGTAAGTTTCCCATGAATTATGGTTTTACCATTGAAGAGATTCACCCGAAACATTTTTTCTAAAAATAATAAATGTACTGTACAATTTATAATGCCACATTATGTACAATCTTTTGCAAAAAGAAAGTCGGAACCTAACATATATGTGAATATTAACTGTTGCAGGCAGTTATTAAAGTGAACATACCAAGATTTGGATGCCACAAGCTATGGAGAAGAAGTATCCATGAGCTCTCCAGAAGCAGTGGGAACTTCATCACAAGACATAAAATTTAGATTATATTAGATTAGATACATTTTATATCCCATGGGGAAATTCATACATGCTGCATACAGCAGCAGAAACATTAAAAAACCAGGATATAGACTCACAGTACTGATAATACAGCCAATCAATCACTCAACAAATAAGTAAGTAAAGAAATAAAAATAATGATTATATTGGGTGGAAGTACTGAATTGCCTGATAGCAGTGGGCAGAAAATATGTTCTTCTTAGCACAGAAGAATGATCCCGTGGCTAAATGTGCTCATAGAGGGGAATGGAGGGGATTTTTCATGATGGCACCCAAGTTTGCCATCATCCTCATTTCCATAATAGCTTCCAGTGTGCCCATTTTTTCACTCTGCTTTCTGCATAAGCTTGTTCAGGTATTGTGCTTCTTGAACTCATGTTGCTTCCCCAGGAGACTGCAGCTTAGAACACAACACTGGCAATTACAAACTGATTGAATATTTCCAGCCTTCTCACGCTGTGTCCCTTCTTGTACAGTGTCACTGTGTTGTTAAACCAGTCCAGCTTGTTGTTTATATGAACCCCCAGGTACTTGTAGCTCTGCACCACTTCCATACACTGTCCCCCCACCAGATGATGACTGGTCTCAGAGGCTCCTTGACACGCCAGATGTTCTCCACCAGGTCTTTTGTCTTGCTGATGTTGAGTTGTAGGCTGTTCTCCCTGCACCACAAGATGAAGTCCTCCACAGCCATCCTGTACTCTGACCTATCTCTGTTATAAATGCAGCCTATGATGGACGAGTCATCTGAAAATTTCTATAGGTGGCAAATGCTGGTATTGTGATGGAATAGGGTTGCTAGATGTCCCTTTATATACAGTATGGGATATGTCCCATATTTGATAATTTTGTCCCCTGTCCCATACTGACCTTTCAGGGACACTCAAATGTCCCATATTTAGTTCATTTTCAAATTTCATAATAAAAATATATTTTTACTACCTTCTTACGGTACTTAATTGTAATTTTATAAGAATTATACTTTTTTTTTTCAGATTCTCTTGATGAAAATAATCCAAATGTAACGAGGAAACTACTGTTTGCTGCCTGTTTGCAACTTTTTCAGTTGCTATGGTTGGCTGAGGAAAGCGACTGTTACTCTTTTGCTCTTCAGCCATGCTGCTGTGCAGTTATTTATCAGCATTGCAACATACAGTGTCAACAAAGTGTGTTGTTACTACTTGCCATGGCCCACTTTTTTTCTATCTTAAAAATTAAACCATCTATCCATCCCTAGATGCCAAAATGTAAGAGTAAATTTCATAATGAATATTCCAGCAAATGGACATTCATCAAACAAAGCAGAAGCTGTATTGAAGCAAACTGTGGTGTATATAATTGCACTTTCAGTAAATAATTTTCAAATGATTTTATTTTTGTTTTCCTCATAACCCATTAAAATCCTTGCTTTATGTTTTGAACTTATGTCTCTACTTTTATATAATATATTTGTCTGGGTGTGTAGGAGGCATGTATAAATTTATATATATAGTAATATAGAGAGAGTGTCCGGTATTTCTAATTTTCTAATCTGGCAATCCTATGATGGAAAACTGTTGTTTAGGGCAGTGTTTCCCAACCTTTTTTGAGCCATGGCACATATTTTACATTAGAAAACTCCCACGGCACACCACCAAACAAAAATGTCACAAAAAGTATATGTAATGAAATATAATTATCTTCTAGTTTCAATTTACTCACAATTTACTTACTTAGTGTGAAACCTGGGCCTGTTTAGTTGAACACGATGCTGATATACACGCAGGAATTGAAGAAAGACACACACGAAGATCTTTTTCAACAGCTCTGAGTCTCTCTCTTTTTTTAGTTTTTTTAGCAGTCATGCTTGAAAAGCTAAGCTCGCATAGGTAGGTTGTGGAAAATGGGAGCAGGGCTGAAATAGCTCTGCTTGCCAGAATGGGGAACTCCTTAGCAGCAGTCAGCCAAGAACTGTCCAACAGTAGATCAGCAAAGCTCAGCTTTAAACCACTATTTTCTCTCAGTACAGTTATTTTCTCCTGTTCCTGCAAAGTCATGTCCTTTCCAACTGCGGATGAGCTGTATGGCTTCCTAACCCAGTCAAGGCAATCAGTGGAAATGATGGGAAATAGTGGGAAATAAAATGACAACTTCTGTTCAAGAGTTTTCAAATGCTTGCCAACTGTCTCACACAGTGCAGCAATGTTGATACCTTGCCATTTCTGGATGTGTGGGAACATGTCAAGGTTGGCACTTTCCACATGTTGTTGCCAGAGCTGCACCTTTGAAGGAAATCCATTTATTTTATCTGCTCTTGTGAGCAGGTTTTCATTTCGGCCTTGCATACGTGTGTTCAGGTCATTGAAATGTTGAAATATATCCGCCAGACATGCTAGTCTTGCACACCACTCATTACTTGAAAGCAACTTAATGTCGTCACACCTCTCATTTGTCAAAAACACTTTTTAGTTCCTCCCGCAGTTCATACACACAGGCTAAAATTTGCCACGGGACAACCACCAGACCTCCGTATGCAGCAATAGCACTTTATGCTCCACTCCCATTTCCTCACACAATGATGCAAACATGCGACTTTTTACAGGTCTTGTTTTCACAAAGTTTATCATACGCACAAAATCGTCCAATACGGGAGCTAGGTCTGCTGGTAATGTCTTGGCAATGAGTGCTTCATGGTGTAGAAAACATTCAGTCGCAATAACATCTGAATGTTGCTCTTTCACTCTGCTTACAAATCCTTTGGTGCGCCCGAACAGGGCAGCAGCTCCATCAGTGCAAACACTTATGCAGCTTTCCCACCTAAGTCCTCCTTGTTCAAAGCACTTTGATACAACTCGAAAAATTTCCTCTCCTGTTGTTCTTTCTGGCAATTCCTTGCAAAACAGGAAGTTTTCTCTGATGATGTCTCCATCTACATTGTGCACAAAAGTTGTGCATGTCCACTGATATCCGTAGATTCATCGACTTGCAATGCAAATTTTCCACTGGCGTGCAACTTTTCCAAAACAATCCTTTCAATGTCTGCAGACATCTCATCAATACATCTGGAAATTGTATTATTTGAGAGAGGGACTTGGGCTGTTTCTTTAAGAGCACCAGGGCCGAATATCTCATTTGCAATGATTTTGCAGACAGGTAGTATTAATGTCTCTGCCACTGTGTGTGCCTGTTTTGATTTGGTGATGAGTTCAGCAACTTTGTAGCTAGCTTTGAGAGCTCCCTCATTTGTCTTTGTGGTTTTCCTCGCTAAAGATGCCTGTTTCTTAGTCTGTTCACAAAGCTGAGCTTTCTTCTGACCACTACTCATACGAGGGCCTTCATCTGGGTCACAATTTTCTCCAGGACCCAGTTCGGATTGTGTACTTTTTCTTTTGAGATATTTATCCATTGCTATCACTGCTGTCACAGCCGAAGCATCACTAATTCTACTGTTTGAATGGCAACAGGTAGATACACAGATTAAGAGTATTTAATTGTTCTTCCTATCACTGTCCCATAGACGATCAAAGACAAATTATTTGCAGTAAATAAATAATCATTTTCATACCAATTAAGTGAAATTGAATAATTTTCCACGGTACACTTGATGATCTCTCACGGCACACTAATGGGCCGCGGCACAGTGGTTGGGAATCACTGGTTTAGGGGATAAACAAGAAAGCAGACAGTTTCATGAGGTACTCCAGTATTACATGCCACCGTTTCTGACACACAGCCCCTGAGCCCCTGAGTCTTATATTATTGAGCCAAACTTGATCAGTCCATAAAAAACTCTAGCTTCCATTGTCAATTTGACACTTAGGAAATAGGTTGGATAAACCCCTTGTTTTATAGGTGTTGGTGATTGAGGGACAAGGAAGACTGAGAGAGTAAGAAAAAAAGACATTTCTCATTAAAATCAAGTATCTGCCCAACTGATTCTGTGCATTCCATAAATAAACAGGGATGTGGCTAGTTCCTTAGCCCTCTAACTTATTTTCCAGCATTTTACCTCATGGAATTCTCCCATCACATATTATTTTCAGTTTTTTTGTTACAGTTTTACACAGTGTTATTTAATCACCCTAAACTGGATATTCAGGTTGGAGAATGAATAGATGGAGAGATAAATGGATATAAATGTTGGAATTTGCACTTGACATTAAGAATTCTCACAAAGTGCATTGTTTAACACAATTACTTAACCGTCTCTTCATGGCTTCTCTTGTAAAGATTTTATTGCATCTAAGAATCTATCAAGCAATCAAAAAAAAAAAAGTATTATTTCAGCAATGTTGGACATTTCCTAGGAACATTACCATTTGATATCCAGTTTCAAACATTTAGATCAAACCCTTTAAATTCACACAGCATATACACATCATTACATCTATAAGTCAAAATTTGGACTAATGAAGGGGTCTCCTTTTGTAACTGAAGGCAAGTAACTTGAAGCTCTCATATCCATTAAAGAAGAATAAAGAGCAGAACCCTAAATCAATTACCATTTTCTTGCCTTGTAGGTCTTACTTTGATTCCCAGCTGAGTTATCTTCTTTGTGTAGATTGCACATTTTCAGTTTACCTTCCACATTCAAAACACATGTTGCCAACTTAAAATATGTCCATAAAGTGCTGTGTGAGAAAGAATGAATGATGATGTAAGTATGACCAGCCATGGATGATGGATAAGTATGACACTGAAAAGCAAAGTTGAAAAATTGAGGAATGAATTGATGCTTGTTTCCTAATGCTCTCTTGTGTTCCTCTTTGTGGCAAAAGTACTTCATAGCTTCTTTATTTTTCCACTTTTTTCTGGAAGCAATGAAGCCTTTTGTTGCCCTTGAAGTTACAATCGCCTTAGGGCCCTGACTGACTTGATTTACTTGCATTCTCATTTTTGATTAATTAACTTATCATTATTATCCACCTTCTACTGTTTATTTAAAGTCCTCTTCTATTAAAATGTAAATTCTATTGATCAGTAATGAAAGAACAAATATTTATTTTACATTTTGTTTATTAAAAGACTTTATATTTAAAGGTTTCTGTTTAATTGTCATTTCTCAAAATTCTCTACTCTTACTCACATTTTGAACTGCTGTCTTTAGCTTTGGGGCTAAAATGATCAAAATTTGTGAAGCTACTTATTTCAGGATAGAGCTACCTTTGAAGCAAACCTGGATAGTCCGTCACAGACCATACATTCACATTGATGAACATGGGATTAGTTTTGAGTTGTTGGGATGCTGGAGGAAACCAGAGTGTTTTGTCAATGACAACGACATGGGAAGAGCATGAGAAATCCACACAAAACGATCCAAGTATCCTGGTGGAATATATTAAAAAACAGTGATTTTATAATATTAGTTTAAGAAGTTAAAAATAATACAATCAAATGAATTCACTCAATTCAGTTTATTTTTGGATAGTCATCTTCACTGAGAATAAAAATTATATATCAATGTTATAATTATTCTTAAGTCTTTAATGAACCTATTAAAGTCCTGGTCAGTTTGGCACTGCATGGTTACTGTTTTCATGTATTTCATTAGGTTTAAGTATTGTACTTGTTTTACTCAAATGAATACTTAAAACCATGTGGTTTGATTATCCTACAAAAAAAGTAATTAACAATGAAGCTAACCTATTAATAATCAAAAAAGAAAACAAAACAACTGAAATCAATGCATAACCTTACTGGGGGACACAGGCAATGCAGAAATCATCTGGACTTTGCATGCCAATGGATTTTCAGCCATTCTATTTCATTTAGTTGAAGTGAGTAGATTCATATACCCTCAACCACACACACTCTCACACTGAGGCCAATTAACAGCCATGAATTAGTGTGAACTATGTACTGTGGTGGAGTGAGAATTGTGATGTAACAAAAACAGATGCCAAATAGGAGAGGGAAACTGTCAAATCCCTGGACACATAAACGAAACTTAATTATCTGATGGCATTAATTCAACTAATAAAGGAGAAAAAATAAAGGACCCGTTAGACTAAACAGATTGGCCACGGAGCGTCTTGCGGGGACCTTAAACATGAGACTTTGTGCCAAGAGATTGACCCAGGACCGTCTTGCGATGATGTAGAACATGAGATTCTTGCAAGACATGACCTACTTACAACCAAATAACAACACTTGTAGGAACACACTCAGTCATGTTTTGGCTTTGAGCACACACAGATCCTGGGCTCTCAGCACATATAAAGCATATAAGAACAATACGTTATAAATGAAACGTAGATGACTAAGCGAAGAAGAAAGCAGCGTGGAGAAAACAGACACAAAAGCATTGGAGAGACAAAAAAGAAAAAGAATAATCTAGGTGCAAATTCAAAAAATAAGGAAAGTAATTATCAGCCCGGAACAAGTGGAATTGAAAAAAAGCATGTCCAATGCGGATGTTGGCGCTATGCACATACAGAGTAGGTTAGAGATTATGAAAGCAGTGGAATTCGAAAGGCTCAAAAAAAAAACACTGGCATGATACACATGTGGAGAAAGTTAAAGAATATGAAAGAAGGAAAATTAGAAAGTATAAAAAAAAGAAAGTAAAGATCGCAGTAGCACAAACAAATGGAAATTCTTACTCGAAAAAGGGAAAGTAATCACCATGGACCAGGTGTAATTGAAACAAAAGCAGGATAAAGCAAGGTCAGAAATAAAAGACAGAGTAGAAAACAAAGTAAAACATCATAAAAAGCTTAAAAAACAAGTTGCCAAATACATGCAGAGCAGGTTAGAGATAATGAAAACTGGAATTCAAAAGACTCGTAGAAACACATTGTGCCTCCTCCAGACCGCGAGGGGGCGTCCGTCCTGGTTATGTTGGGGGCCTCGGGTAAAGGGCTTGGAAGCCCAGCCCTGTAGGGACCCGTGGCCACCGCCAGGCGGTGTCCCAGTGCCTGAATATCCCGGGAGCCCAGAACTTCCGCCACACTAGGAAGTGCTGGGGGGAAGATGACAGGAGACAACCGGACGACTTTCGGGTGCGCAGCCGGCACTTCCGCCACACTGGGGTGTGGCTATGGAGGAATCAGCTGGAGCCCATCCGGGTTCCCATTTAAGGGGCCGCCTCCCTCCAGTCATCGGCAGAAGTCGGGTGGAAGAGGACGGAGCTGGAGGGAGGACTAGAGGCGGCCAGGAGAAAGGCAGTGGAACTGTGTGGCCTGGACTTTGGGGGAACGGTGCAAGAGGCACTGGGGAGTGCACATGACAATACTTGTAAATATTATAAACTAGCAAAATACCCGTGCTTCGCAGCGGAGAAGTAGTGTGTTAAAGAAGCAATGAAAAAGAAAAGGAAACATTTTGAAAATAACGTAACCTGATTGTCAATGTAATTGTTTTGTCACTGTTGTGAGTGATGAGTGTTGTTGTCATATATATATATATTTACACACACACACATAAACATATATATATATACATATCTATACATATACACATATATATATCTACATATATACACATACATATACACACACACATAAATACATACACACATACATACATACACACACAAATACATATATATTGTGGAAGGCTGCCGGCTTCCCAGGCCGGTCCGCACCCCCAGGCCGACAGGAGGAGCTCTCCCGACACCAGGATCGTGCCCGAGGTCCAGCAGGGCCTTATGGACTTTGTAGTGTTTATACACAGCCCTGCTGGATACCTTGGGGACCACCAGGAGTCGCTGTGGGAGGACTTGTGGGATCTGTTGTGCCCTATGACCCGGGAGTACGTCACAGTCACGTGACGGGAAGGAATGGCGTGCTCCCGGGGTGAAGTAAAAGACTGATTGCCCTGACCCGGAAGGAATAGGGAACTGTGGACTGCTGGGACAGGAACACCTCCGGGTCAGGGGCTATAAAAGGACGGTGCCTCAGTCCAGACACTGAGCTGTGCTGGGTGGGAGAGGAGCAAAGTGTCTGGGCGAGGAGGAGAGGTTATTGTGTTTGTTAAAGTACTGTATTGGTTTAAAGAGTTTATGAGTAGTGTGGAAGGTGCTTGGTGCACTGTGGGAAAAAATAATAAAGAGTCTTGGACTGTAACCTGGTCTCCGGAGTTGTACCTGAGGGTTCGAGGGTGCACTACTGCCCCCTACTGCCACAATATATACATACATACACACACACATATATAAACATATATATACATATACATACATATCTACATATATACACACACAGCTATTTCGTATCAGTGCAATACGCTGCTTGTTAAAACGGATAACTCCCGCTCTACGCAAGTCTGCGTGGATATTATGAACTATCGTATTTGTTCAAGTTCTATTTAAATTTTAAATAGAAGGAATTTTTATTTAGTCGACAGAAATATCTTTGGTAGGAATGGTAAAACAGACAGGAATATTATTCGTGAATAAATCAACTCAAACCTTAAACAACTTATAATATTTTGCTCTCCATAAAAATATATCCTGTCTAAATTATACAAGTTAGAAATAAAGTAAACGTTAAAAGAACAAACATTCACATTTCTTTACTCTTATGTAATTTTATATAAAAAATAAACTTAGATTTTAAATATCCCAAAAGATTTTGCTCTCCATAAAAATATATCCTGTCAAAATTATACAAATTCAAATATGAACATGCTGCATAACAAAACCTAGAAATATAAATAAAATGTGTTCCTTTCAGCAATAACAAATCAAATCATTCAGTTGTCTTTGCTCATATGTCATTTTAGAGCTGGACGCCTGGCATCTTTTTTGGCAACAGGTTCGTTTATGTTTGGTGTGAGGTTCTGTGTTGTGGAGATTCTCAGGATGGATTGCAGGTGCTCATCAGTGAGGCGACTCCTGTGTGCTGTTTTGTTAGTCTTTATCACTGAGAAGAGCTTCTCACACAGATATGTGCTACCAAACATGCACAAGGTTCGAGCCGCATGTAGACGGACTTTTTGTTCTTCAAAGTCACCAAAGCGCCGTGCAAACTCAGTGCGCCAGTTTATCAGCAAAGTGCGATATTTGGGAACACCGTAGTGACGACTTGGTTTAACATTACTTGGCAACAGGGAAAGTGGGGCAATTGCACTGGTGCATTTGTGTCTCCCATAAAAGCAGCTTCACTTGAAATCACTTTGTGATTGTGCACGGGTAAAACGTCCGCTGAAGTGTCAGATTCTTATTTAATTATCTGCTTTCTGTATCTTCTGCATTGCATTCAGGTTACCCTGATGTTTTGTCTCATAGTGCCGCCTTAGATTAAATTCTGTAATTACAGCCACATTAGCTCCACAAATGAGACACACGGGTTCAGTAAACATATACTCAGCCTCCCATCGGTTTTAAAGGCTCTATTTTCAGAATCAACTTTTCTCTTCAGCATCGTGTGAGCTAGCTTCGCAATAACTTGCAGCATCATAAGGTAGACTTGATTAACGCGTAAGTGTTGGCAAGGCAGCTGAAGCGCTGCATTATGGGATCTGTAGTTTATTGTGTTACCAGCCTTCATATACCCGGCTTTAATAACAATAATACAGTATATAAAATGATCTCGGGGGCGGATATAATTACACGCCGGGCGGATGTGGCCCGCGCCCTTGAGTTTGACACATATGGACTAAATAGAACTTGAAAAGATATATTTTTCAAATGTGATCGCGCAATTCAGATAGAGTTGACGCAAGACTACAGCCTGCATGCCTCAATAAGTCATCCTCCCTCGCTCTTACTTTTTACCGCTCATCTAATGAATACACTGAGTATGGCTTTACCAAAACAATCATTGATGGCTAATAAAGTATCCATTATTCGAGTATGTAGATCGGGTTATATATATACATATATATATACCCGCGTATCGCAGCGAGAAGTAGTGTGTTAAAAAGCTAGAAAAGAAAAGGGAACATTTTAAAAATAACGTAACATGACTGTCAATATACAGTATTTGTTTTGTGAGTGTTACTGAGTGTTGCTGTCATCAAGGATTTGATTATCATTATTTCTTTCAATCAGGTTCGTATTTGTAGGATGTGTTGTGTTCAAGTTACATTCCGTGTTTGTCAATCGCTGTAAAGATGACAGGTTTCATTCATCGATTCGCTTTCTTACTGCATCAATAAACAGCTCGCCTTCTTCTTTATCTGAGACCTGACACACTGCATGCACGGGTTTTTTACACTGTCTTCCTTTAGCGGACATTGACTTTTTCCAACGTGTGCTTTGTTTTGGATTTATGAATATGCTTGTATGTATCAGACGCTTCATATTTTTGCTGCCTTTTCAATTGTGTAATTCGGTTTTGTTCAGCTCTTTGGAACTGTTGCTTTTATCTGTGCACTGCGCCAGTTCACGTGAGCCGCCGTGTACATGCATCGAAGTTCCCAGCTGTGCTGGTGCCATCTCGTGCTATGTCCATGGCTGTATTTAATGTTACCTTAGTCCTGGCACTTAAAACTTTCTCTCGCAGTTTCGCTGAGTTTGTGTCAAACACCACCCTGACCATCTCATCTTCCTCTGCATAAGCACAGTCCTTCACCCGTGAATATTTAGTGGGAGTTTGCTATTGATTGCCGCTGACGGACGGCCTTATATGGGCAGGCACTAAATTACAAACGCCAGCGGCAGCCTGTCTATGAACTTAATTTAAAGTGTAGGTTTACATCGTGCTTTGTTTCCGAAGTAGCAGAACTCATGAATATGGTTGTATATGTCACTCGCTCGCTTCTTATTGTTTCGCTGCCTTCTCAATTATATAATTGAGCGCTTTTTTGAGGTCTTCCTGGTTTTCTATGTACTGCGTGATTACGTGGGAGACGTGATGATGTCACACGAAACTCCGCCCCCACGGCGTTGAAGCTCATCTCCATTACAGTAAATGGAGAAAACTGCTTCCAGTTATGACCATTATGCGTAGAATTTCGATATAAAACCTGCCCAACTTTTGTAAGGAAGCTGTAAGGAATGAACCTGCCAAATTTTCAGCCTTCCACCCACACGGGAAGTTGGAGAATTAGTGATGAGTCAGTGAGTGAGTGAGTCAGTGAGTGAGTGAGTGAGTGAGTGAGTGAGGGCTTTGCCTTTTATTAGTATAGATAGATAAACAGTGTGTGGTGAATCCAACGATGTCCGTCTGTGTGTGTTCAGGTTCAAGTTCACAACATCCAGAGCGAGATATAGAATATGAAAGCAGAAAAAAACGACAGTGTCAAAACAAAGAAAGTAAACATCGCATTAGTGCAAAAAAAGAGAAATTATTACTCAGAGAAATAACAAAAAGGCGAATAGGGATCGAATATATGGATGTAGGTGATATGTCAGAAGTATGTAAATATTGTAAGGTTTTGAAGTTTAAGTCAAGAGAATTTCAAAAACGGGATTTATCTCACATGCATTTATTGGTTACTTTGCAAAAAAATTATTAACTGCTGATGATGTAGATCGTTTTGTCTGTGCTGAAATTCTAAACAGAGAAACCTATCCTGAATTGTGGTACAAAGTCATTAAACACATGTCTCACTGACCTCATTAGAAAAATTCAGCACATTAGAACTCAAAAGATTCCAAATATTGTGTGAACGCTGGCCCCGACACAGACAGACGGACAACATATTTTGCACCCACACACTGTTTATTTACAATACTATTTACACAACTATAAAAGTCATGTGCACTCACGAACCCCAGTGCCTCTCGCACTGAATCCCCCAAAAGTCCAGGGCCCACAGTCTCTGTGCCTTCGCTCTGGCCGCCTCCTGTCCTCTCTCCAGCTCCGTCTTACTGCCTCCCGACTTCCACCGCTGACTGGAGGGAGGTGGCCCCTTTTATGGGGAGTCGGATGGGCTCCAGCTGCTTCCCGGCACTTAACGGTGGCCACACCCCTGTGTGGTGGAAGTGCCGTCTGCGCACCCGGAAGCTGTCCGTGTCTCCCCGGTCGTCTTCCCCCCGGCATTTCCTGGTGTGGCGGAAGTGCCGGGCTCCCGGAATAATTAGGCCCTGGGGCACCGCCTGGCGGTGGCCACGGGTCCCTACAGGGCTGGGCTTCCAAGCCCTGTACCCGAGGCCCCCTGCATAACCAGGACGGACGCCCCCACTCCGTCTGGAGGAGGCACACGCCCTCCTCTGGTCCTCCAAGCGCCCCGCCGGGCTCCATCCCGCCAAAGACCACACGGGTAAACCAGCATCGGGCGCCGCCTGGCGGTGACCACGGGCCCTACAGGGTAGGGCTTCCATGCCCTCGACCCGTGGCTCCCAACAGAACCAGGACGGACGCCCCCTCACGGTCTGGAGGAGGCACAAGCCCACAATTGTTTTTATAGAAGTTCTGAAATAAAAGTGAAACTAATGAAATAGCAACAATTCAAAGAATAAAAGATCTTAAAAAATGTGTATCCAGAAAAACAAAAACGGGGTTTGGCGAGCAAAGCGAGCAGGGGGCAAAGCCCCCAAATTATCTAAATTATCAAGACAAACATGGGAGACAATTACACTAACAAAAGAAAAAAGGAATCCATAACAGGAAATAAAATACTATTGATAAATATTACTTAAATACAGCAACAAAAACAGGAAAAATCCAATTCATAAAGATAAAAAACAAAACCTCAGGGAGAGACCCCAACAGACCATAACAGTGGGAGGAGAAACCCCTGGGAACCTAGTGGAAAACCAAAACAGACTCCATACAGACAATGACGGGGTGTAGCCAAGCATTTCCATACACCTTCTGGTGTAGCCTGGGCACATCATCATTGATGTTACCCGGGGTCATCGGGTGTTTCAGATCTTTCAAACATAATTCACCCCACCTGGGCAACCCAACCAGATTTGATCAAACACCAGTTTGTGTCCAGGTATTCTGCATACTCCATAGATCCCCCCTCTTAATCCAAAGCCATTGTGAAGGCTTACCTGCAGCTTCTCTGATGTTTCAGATGGCCTTACTTTTGTGCAGGCCTGCAAAACCACTACAGCCCACATCAATGGGCTCACACTGGGCACTTCTTCCGCTCAAAGTCCTCTTCTGTCCAATCTTCCCAGGGAGCAGTCAATTCTAGCAGGACCACTTGTTTTGTTGACTCAGACCACATGACCAAATCTGGCCTGAGGGCGGTTATTGCGGCATTGCTTCGAAATTTTAGCTGGCTCCTTAGGTTCGACCTTCAGCTGCCAATCATGTGTTGATGCGAGCAGCCCACTTGAGGTGTTCTGTTGTAGCAATGAATGCTCCCTTGCCATAAAAAATGGGATTGCTTGTTTTGATAGGACTTGCTTCTTGCTTTTGTTGATCCCTGAGGAACTGAACTCTGTTACTGCCCTCAGCACCTGATCGTGTCCTTCTTCCAGGGCATTTAGAAGACAGCAACTCAAAATGTGCTCCAGAGATCCACTCTTCTGGCACAATGGGCATGTTAAAGTCTCTGTCAGATGCCGAGGTTTGATGTACTAGGAAGGACATCATATACCAATTGAATCAAGAACTTAATCTCTTAAAGCTCAGCCCTCCAGAAATCTGATGAAGTGACCATAAGACTCATCACTTACTCCCACCTGGTCCGTGCATCCTACTTTTGCATTCCCACCAACCTACTTGAGCGCTCATCTTTCACTTCTGGTCACACCTCTTCAGTTGACATCTCTCCTTACCTTGCGCTTTATCACAGTGTGGTTTTAGGATACTACCAAGCCCAGCTCAGTGTTCCCATCAGAGATTTGTACCATAGCCATGCTTGAGCCTGTATGATGGTCTGGTGGGCCTGCCATTTTCTCCCAATCCTGACTTCGATGCCTGCTGCAGAGATTTTGGCATCATTAGTATCTCTGTACAGCATCACCTCTCTTGCACAGGTTATCCTGAACTCCTCTGGCAGGCTGCTAAAAGGGATCTGATGTACTGTATGTTCTTATGTCCATACAATGCTATGCTGCTAAGGTCCCATGGTAGGCCCAGCCACCTGTGCAGGAAATAGATGATCTTCCTCTCCATGCCCTTAATTGTCATCACTGGGACCTTGTAGACCAGCAGGAGCCAGAGGATTTGTAGCAACATGTTGATAGATCCAAGCCTTGTATTCTCCTGGGAACCCTGACTTCTCCACTATTGTTAACCACACCACCAAATCTCTGCTGGTCGATTTTATAGCTGCTGTGTCCTTAATGTTGCAGTCAAAGACTTTACCCAGGCTCTTGTCTGGCTTCTCAGTGATGAATGGGATGAATGCATACCTTCTAATGAGAAATGGTACTGATCTGTGACTTTACCCTTCTTCAGGATCAAAAACCGTAATTTAGCTAGCTTAAAACTCATTCTTGCCCAGGTGATGAGATGTTCAAGGCCTTGCGGAATCTATAAGCATCCAGGAACCAATTTAGTTGTTAAAGACAAGTCATCAATAAAGGCTCTTATAGGTGGCTGTCTGACTCCTGACCTGGTCAACGGGCCTGTGAACCCTACTTCTGCTGACTTAAGAAGCATGTTCATTGCTAGTGAAAACAAGGACACTGAAATGGTACAGGGCCAGTGATAATCCCTTTTTCCACCATAAGCCATTCTGATGTTGTAGTACCACCTCTAGTCTATCCATTCATCCATTCTCTTCCGCTTATCTGAGGCCAGGTCGCAGGGGCAGCAGCTTAAGCAGAGAGGCACAGACTTCACTCTCCCCGGCCATTTCTTCCAGCTCCTCTGGGAGAATCCCAAGGCGTTTCCAGGCCAGCCGGGGGACATAGTCCCTCCAGCGTGTCCTGGGTCTTCCCCGGGTCCTCCTCCCAGTTGGACGTACCCAGAACACCTCACCAGGGATGCATCCTGATCAGATGCCTGAGCCACCTCATCTGACTCCTCTCGATGCAGAGGAGTAGCGGCTCTACTCTGAGCCCCTCCCGGATGACTGAGCTTCTCACCCTATCTTTACCACCTCTAGTACCACCTCTAATTCTCAGGCTAAAGCAGCTGCAATAGTCTCCGGATGAGGTGTTGAATGTTAACTGGGACATAATATGTGGTTAATGCTATCTCCACGAGCTTGAGTGGAATTGACACATACACATTTGTGAGGTCCAGTCACAAAACATTCAGGTCTCCCTGTCTTTCCTTGCTTCTCGAATCAGCTGAGTAACCACTCCCATGTGTTCTAAACACCCTAGCACCTCTGGGACACCACCCTTCTGCAATGATGTATTCATCAGGAGGATCTCTATTAGGCAACATGTAAACCATCCTGAGGAAAATCTTGCTTTATCCTGAACTCCTCCATTTCCACAGATTTCTCCTCCTTCAGTATCCAGACACCCTCAGCAAACCTTCATTGCTCGGCTACCTTTCCCCTCCTCTGAAGTGTCCTGATAATTATCGCTAGCCATGGCATGAGCCTGGGACAGCTCTTGTAGACAATGTATGGTACACCACTAAGGCCTGGCGCTGTGTTTGTTCTAGCAGATCTGACCACCTCCTTCACCTCCTTTAAGGACAGCTCCTTATTATTAAATTTGTGGACTGATTGAGGTGAGGATATCAGCCCTCTGCAGTGACCCAGCTTCTGTTCTCTCTTACTGTCGCAGTATTACTGAGGAACTTGTTCTCCTCCTCTGTAGAGCATGCTAGGTGACCACTTTGTTTCTGCCCAAGCAGTTTTTTAATAACAGATACGGTTTGCTATAAAGGCTGTGTGCTTACAATCCCTCTCCTTTCCTCTTCTCCTGTGCCACTCAGCTCACCTGATAGTCATGAGCTTTTTCTTCACAATCTTTCTGAGGTCTACTAATGCAGCCTTATCCTCCTCCCTTGTCTCTTTATACTGCCACTTAAGTGATATCAGCTCTTGTCTCAACTGGGTGATTCTTGCCTCCCGTCAGTTAGGACCCCTTTGATTCCTGGGTGGCTGCTGTTCCTTCAAGCCAAACCTATCAGAGCCTATGCTGACAATAATGGTGCTCATAGCCTGGAGTCTTTTATCCATGTCACCCTTGATCATGGCTTCAAGGATTGCATCCACGTCCTTCATTGTACTGGAGCCACTACTTCTCCTTGCTGGCAGCCGGCCACTTTGCCTGATGATGTTCTGATTGAATACTTGGAGGAGCTGCCCGTGGTCTGTGGAGGTTCTGGGTACTGTGGGGTGACACCTGACCTGGCTCCTCCTCCATCTCAACCAGGTACTGTACCAAGTACTTCACCTGTGCGTTGCTCCACTTGTAGCCTCTTCAAACATCCCATCTTGACTTGATGAATTTGCAGGCCACACAGGTTCTTGCAGACTCTGCCATATATGCAGACTGCACTCATAGTCATTATGCCGTTAGCTTGGGTCATTGCATGTGTATCCATCCGGGTTGGGAAGAAATTGAATCCAAGGTGCTGGATCTTTAAAGACTTGCATTCTCTTTAAGGACTGCTTATTCCTTAGCACTATATAACCCTGTAATGGAAAAGAGGCATGAGAAAATGGATGTATGGACTGACCTAATGAAAATATAATTATAAAGCATTTCAGTAGATTTTTTTTTCTTTTATGATTGGGATTCTTCTAAGTGACTTTCTTTTGATCTGTTCTTCACAATTGTGCTCTAAGGATGATCTCTTCATTCACAAAACCTCTCTTGTGATCTGCACAATTTATGTAATTTCTATTCAAAACTCACCCCATTAAGATACTGGTTTCTTAGTCAAGGCCTGGGAATAATTCAAGCTGGAATAGAAGCATTCAGGGATGTTGGCCTGTTATAGCAAATGGAAGGTTAGCTCTATTTACTTCTTAACTGTTCATTTGCTCCTGCACATCCTTGTGAGAGCTAGACCACTAATTTATCCCAAAGTGAATTCACGTCCACAAGTACTGAAAAGACCTCAGACTAGAAAATGACTGTGCAAACGTGTGATTGCATAAAGGGGGTGAAAATGATTTGCAGAAAACTAAACAAAGCAAAAAAATGATAAATGTTTCTTGCTAGCATTCAAATGTCCATTTTGGCTCACTTCCGAAAATACATTTTTAATGTTGTCGAGTTCTATATAAGTATAAAAAAGCACAGACTAGTAATTGTTTTCATTAGTTTTGAGGATTAAGAATAGACTGTGTATACCTTACCTGATTTGCATCCTGTTACTTCCTGCTAATCTGCTTATTTTACATTTGAAAAGTACAAGTGAAACAGATGTAAATTACTGTATTCTGAGAATACCATATTGGGTAAACAGTCATGGAGGCCTGCCAGTTGGCTCAATTGATAAAGATGAGGGAACTCAATACCAGCAAAATATGTGTAACTGCCCAAAGTTAAGCAAAATTCTAAAAGATCTCTTTCGGGATAGTAGTTGTAAGAATAGGTACCCCATTTGGGATAGTTGGGATTTTGCTGCCCAAAACAGAAGCTACTCATGATGATAGGTTTAAAGGTTTATATGGTCATGGCTGTCATATGCACAGATTACAGTGAAATTCTTACTTGCGTGTGCTAATCAACATTCATCACGTCAAAACTCTCTGGTACCATAATTCAAGAGAAGAACTACTTTACCTCTAAGTGTCTCTCTTTAATAGATATGAAAGTCACTTTGCAATTGATGCCTTGATATCCAGGAAGTAATAATTAACAACTAGTCAAAAATGTTCTTCCAGGACATCAGTTGATACAAGAATAATTTCCCCTAGGAATAAATGGGGCTGTATTGAAGGTATTGCTTAGTGGCACCCTTCATGATAATACACAGTGAATCAGGACGTTGGACCACTGCAGATATCCGGTCAGAGATAAGAAACACAATAAGACTCCACAGATAAACAGTTTATTTGGTTTCCACCTTGTTCACATTATATGAAAATAGCAAAGGAATCTCTTTCACTTTTATATAAATGTTACATCAAGTTTGTGTGTGGTTTTCATTTATATTTATGTTCACTGCAAAGGATAAAAACCCTAGACACATTAATGTCCAGCTCACTGTATTGGGAAAAAGCATTCTGGCTTGTCACCTTGTAAGTGGTAGAAAAATAAGAAACGACTTCCAGAACAGACCAAGTGAGGCTGCACATTCTTTTCTTTTTTTTTTTTTTTTTGTTTATGAAATTGGGACACCAGCCTTCTTAACAAAAGCCCTGCTGACTAATGCAGAAAACAGGCAATCTGGAAAGTAATGAGAAATGATACTATGGCCTGATGAACTTTAGACTAGATATTATAATTTAATTGACACAAGATGACAAAATTGGAAGCAGGCTACAAAACACACCAAAAAGTCATGTATAAATGGTGCATATGCACAAAAATGTTTCATACACCCGTTTCCATGCTAATGCCGAGATGTATAAAAACTAAACTTGGCATAATGTCACGCACATTTTCACGGCAGCCTCAGACCATGCCTTCTCTTTGATTTGTTCTTCCTCTCCTCCATTACCCCAAATGCTTTCTGAAATGTGCAAAGATGCCCCTTTGCAAACTTTATCCTACAGGAATTACCAAATTTTGTTCACTTTTGATTCAGACCCCTTTGCTCCTACTTTGCTGAGTAGAATTTCTAGATCAGTACCCTTTTTTGTAGTAGTTTGATTTGATAGAAAATCACCCATTTCATTTCCTTCCATGCCTTAATGTCCTGAAACCCATGTAAAACATACACATGCTCTTAAATTCTGTATTCTAAATAATGCCTAATTAATCTCCAACATTAAATTATTTCTTCTGGTAAAATATCTTGACTTAATACTCGTTAGTCCTGATAATGACCCAGCACATAGTAATACTCTGTCTAGCTGGACTTCTTCAACTGACTGTAAACTACAATAATAACTATTATTTAAGCAGAAAGCACTAAAAGGTGATAGATAGCTTTATCTTTAATTTGACATTAAAATCTGGAATAAAAACAGCAGCTCCAGTATTATTATTCTTTCAAACCATTGGCATATATATATATACAATAAGCCATAATAATTCTTGTTGCTATATTGATTAACTACTACTGTATATCATAGGCAGAAAACCTCCTTCTAGTTGATGAAATAACCAAGAAGGTATCTCAGATCTCATTGTTGGACACGAAAAAATGTTTAACACACCCATCATTGTTTGAACTCATCCATCTAAAACTGTAAACACTTTTCTTGTGATGCTCCAAAATGTTCTCCATTGCCCTTGTAACAGTACTATTTATTGTAATACTTTACCAAAAAGACATAAATAGTTGAAGTTTCCACAAATGTAAGAATAATTGTCCTGCCGCCACTTGTAAAGATGAAATTAGAGATGATTTTACAGCACCACAACAAATCCTTAAAGCTAGTGTCTATAACATTACAAAACATTATCTGCCTTCTCCCAGTACGTGGATTGTAACACCCGGTGAAATAGGACTATTGAACTACTGTATGCAAACGTTAAAGACACATACACAGCGCCACCCTGCTGCCTGTGCTTGGGAAAGCAGATCATAGCTTGGTTCTGATCCAGCCTCACTACAAACCAAGAGTGAGGGAGCTACCTACAACCACATGCTCATTCAGGAAGCGGTCTCCTGAGGCAGAGCAGGCTCTGAGAGACTGCTTTGGAACTATGGACTGGGATATCCTGCAGGGATCATGTAGTGAGAACATTGAGGAGGTTGCTGACTGCACTACTGACTATATCAACTTTTGTATGGACATTGTAGTTCCAGTAAGAACAGTACAATGCTATGCTAACAACAAGCCATGGATTACAAGTGACATCAAGGGCCTTTTGAACCAGAAGAAAAGGGCTTTTAAAGGTGGTTATCAGCATGAGCTCAAGCGCATGTAGAAGGAACTCCGAGTCCAGCTTGGGGTGGTGAAGGAGCAGTACAGGAGAAAGCTGGAGCAGAAGTTGCAGAATAACAGCATGAAGGAAGTGTGAGATGGGATGAAGATCATCACTGGCTGCAGCTTGAAGCGGGGTGCCACCATCAAGAGAGACGTGGAGAAAGCAAACCAGATGAACAACTTCTTTAACAGGTTTGACCACCCTACCCACTCTCACCTCAGAGTACTGCACCCTCCACCCATCCTTCTGCTGATATCAGCATAGGAGAGAGTTTTCCCCCACCCACAATTACAGCAGCCCAGGTAAGCAGAGAGCTGAGGAAAATTTGTGCCAGCAAAGCAGCGGGTCTAGATGGAGTATCGCCACAACTGATGAAGGCCTTTGCGTTGGAGCTGGGGAGTCCTCTACAGCACATCTTCAGCCTGAGCCTGGAACAGGGGAGAGTCCCAAGGCTTTGGAAAATATCTTGCATCACCCCAGTCCCAAAGGTATCACATCCTAGTGAGCTGAACGACTTCCGGCCTGTCACTCTGACGTCACATGTGATGAAGACCATGGAGCGGCTGCTGCTTCACCATCTGAGGCCACATGTCCGCCATGCTCTTGACCCTGTGCAGTTCGCATACCAGGAGAAGGTGGGAGCGGAGGATGCCATCATCTATATGCTACACCGATCCTTCTCCCACTTGGACAGAGGCAGTGGTGTTGTAAGAATTATGTTTCTGGACTTCTCTAGCACCTTCAACACCATCCAACCTCTGCTACTTAGGGACGAGGTGACAGAGATGGGAGTAGATTCATACCTGGTGGTATGGATCGTGGACTATCTTACAGACAGACCTCAGTATGTGCGTCTCGGGAACTGCAGGTCTGACATTGTGGTCAGCAGCACAGGAACACCGCAGGGGACTGTACTTTCTCTGGTCCTGTTCAGCCTATATACATCAGACTTCCAATACAACTCGGAGTCCTGCCACGTGCAAAAGTTCATTGATGACTCTGCTATTGTAGGGTGCATCAGGAGTGGGCAGGAGGAGGAGTATAGGAACCTAATCAAGGACTTTGTTAAATGGTGTGACTCCAACCACCTACAACTGAACACCAGTAAAACCAAAGAGCTGGTGGTGGATTTTAGGAGGCCCAGGCCCCCCGTGGACCCCGTGATCATCAGAGGTGACTGTCCAGAGGGTGCAGACCTATAAATATCTAGGAGTGCAGATGGATGATAAATTGGACTGGACTGCCAATATTGATGCTCTGTGCAAGAGAGGACAGACCCGACTGTACTTCCTAAGAAGGCTGGCGTCTTTCAACATCTGCAAAAAAATGCTGCAGATGTTCTTTCAGACGGTTGTGGTGAGTGCCCTCTTCTACACGGTGGTGTGCTGGGGAGGCAGCATAAAGAAGAGGGACACCTCACGCCTGGACAAACTGGTGAGGAAGGCAGGCTCTATTGTAGGCATGGAGCTGGACAGTTTGACATCCGTGGTGCTGAGCAGGCTCCTGTCAATCATGGAGAATCCACTGCATCCACTGAACAATATCATCTCCAGACATCATCCAGTATCATTTCTGCTGTCACTGTTCTGCTCCTGCTCGTTCCTCCCCCACACTATGCGACTCTTCAGTTCCACCCAGGGGGGGGTAAACTTTAACATTATACAGCTTACAAGTTATTGTCTGTTATACCTGCATTTTTATCACTCTTTAATTTAATATTGTTTTTTATCATTATGCTGCTGCTGGAGTATGTGAATTTCCCCTTGGGATTAATAAAGTATCTATCTATCTATCTATCTATCTATCTATCTATCTATCTATCTATCTATCTATCTATCTATCTATCTATCTATCTATCTATCTATCTATCTATCTATCTATCTATCTATCTATCTATCTATCTATTACCTCCAAACATTTTAATATTAAATTTTATGCAGAACCAAAAGCTACTAATCCATAATTTAAACAAAACTATATAAATATTTAATAAAGAACTTCTAATAGCTCCCCATTCATATTCACTCAAGCATCTAAGTAAGTTTAGAATCTCCTTACACCTGTCAACAGTTTTAGTTATGTTAAACATGGCAGCTTTAAAGGTCTTCGCAGGAAGTGTAGTCATTTAGGTCGGAACCAGAAGTGACATCTTTCTTGGGGTTGGAACCGGAAGTGACACCTTTCTTAGTGCCAGAACAGGAAGTGACGTCTTTCTTGGGGCCAGAACTGGAAGTGATGTCATCAAGGCTGAGTCAGGCAGAATTTCCCGTATTTGGTCTGCAGAAATAACAGTGGAAGGTTTACTTCAGCTTCCGCCTAAGTGCATGTGTGTGATATACTGATACATACAGTATAAATATTGTAAAGGCCAGCCCTGACACAGACAGGCATAGGACACAAGTTCAAAGCACACAGAACTTTTATTTCTTTTTCTTTTCCCTTGTGGGAAACGTCTTCCCCGTCTCCCACACACACAGCAACACAGTCCCAAACAGAAGCACAATAATCAAACAATTATTTTCCTTTTCCTTCTCCTTTTTCTTCTCCAGTCCCCCTGGCAAGCTTTGTCTCCCCCTTCCCGACTCTGGCTCCCGGAGTATATATGTAAAATTTTATACATGTATAAAAACTAATAACAAAAGACACATCCATTTTGTGGTTTTGCTTTGGATGGAGAAGTGAGAGATCTCAATACAGTAGTTTAAAAGTTTAAGATATGCTGAATACACAGGTCTCACTGTCACTGTGATTGCCCACGTGAGCATTGAAGTCTCCCAGCAGAACGAGGGAGTCCCCAGAAAGTACACCCTTCTAGCAACCAATCCCCCATATCTAGCCGGAACCTCTTGACCTTGTGCACTAACTCAGGCTCCTTCCCCTTCAGAGAGGTGACATTCCATGTCCCAAGAGCCAGTTTCTGTAGCTGAGGATCAGACCGCCAAGGTCCGCGCCATCGGCCACCACCCAACTCAAATTGCACCCGACCTCCTTGGCCCCTCCCACAGGTGGTGAGCCCATGAGAAGGAGGACCCACGTTACCTCTTCGGGCTGTGCCCGGCCGAGCCCCATGGGTGCAGGCCCGCCACCAGGCGCTCGCCATCGAGCCCCACCTCCAAGCCTGGCTCCAGAGGGGGGCCCCGGTGACCCGCGTCCAGGCAAGAGAAAACGTTGTCCAGAGTTTTTGCTCATCATTGGAGGTTTATTGAACCGCTCTTTGTCTCATCCCTCACCTAGGACCAGTTTGCCTTGGGTGGCCACCTTCGGCAGAACTTCAACCACGTCCCGAGGGAATTGGGGCACAATGAGTCTGAATGGGCCATGTTCCGTGCCTCTATTGTTGAGGTGGCTGACCGGAGTTTTGGCCGTAAGGTGGTCGGTGCCTGTCATGGCGGCAATCCCCGAACCCGTTGATGGACACCGGCGGTGAGGAATGCCGTCAAGCTGAAGAAGGAGTCCTATAGGACCTTTTTGTCCTGTGGTATCTGGAGGCAGCTGATAGGTACCGGCAGGCCAAGCGGAATACGGCTTCGGTGGTTGCTGAGGCAAAAACTCGGGCATGGAAGGAGTTTGGAGAGGCCATGGAGAACGACTTTCGGATGGCTTCGAGGAGATTCTGGTCCACCGTCCGGCGTCTCAGGAGGGGGATGCAGTGCAGTGTCAACACCATATATGGTGGGGATGGTGCGCTGCTGACCTCGACTTGGGAGGTTGTGGGTCCGTAGGGGGAGTACTTTAAAGACCTTCTCAATCCCACTAACATGCCTTCCAATGAGGAAGCAGAGCCTGGGGACTCTGAGGTGGGCTCTCTGGGACTGAGGTCACCGAGGTGGCCAAAAAACTCCTTGGTGGCAGGGCCCCAGGGGTGGATGAGATATGCCCGGAGTTCCTCAAGGCTCTGGATGTTGTAGGACTGTCTTGGTTGACACGTCTCTGCAACATCACATGGACATCGGGGACAGTGCCTCTGAATTGGCAGACCGGGGTGGTGGTTCCCCTCTTTAAAAAGGGGACCAGAGGGTGTGTTCCAACTACAGAGGGATCACACTCCTCTGCCTCCCTGGAAAAGTCTATTCGGGAAACCTCGAATTCTGGAGGAACGGTGTGCCTGGAGGGTTCATGGGAGTTTGCCCAACCAGTCTACATGTCTTTTGTGGACTTGGAAAAGGCATTCGACCGTGTCTCTCGAGGAATCCTGTAAGGGGTGCTCCAGGAGTATGGGGTACCGGACCCCCTGATAAGAGCTGTTTGGTCCCTGTACAACCGGTGTCAGAGCTTGGTCCGCATTGCTGGCAGTAAGTCGAGCCCATTTCCAGTGAGAGTTGGACTCCACCATGCTGCCCTTTATCACCGATTCTGTTCATAACTTTTATGGACAGAATTTCTAGGCGCAGCCAGGGTGTTGAAGGGGTCTGGTTTGGTGGACTCAGGATTGGGTCACTGCTTTTTGCAGATGATGTTGTCCTGTTTGCTTCATCAGGCCGTGATCTTCAGCTCTCCCTGGATCGGTTCGCAGCTGAGTGTGACACGGCTGGGATGAGAATCAGCACCTCCAAATCCGAGACCATAGTCCTCAGCCGGAAAAGGGTGGAGTGCCCTCTCAGGGTTGGGGGAGAGACCCTGCCCCAAGTGGAGGAGTTCAAGTATCTCGGGGTCTTGTTCACGAGTGAGGGAAGAATGGACCATGAGATCGGTGCGGCATCTGCAGTGAATGCAGGCTCTGCATCGGTCTGTCATGGTGAAAAAAGAGCTGAGCCGTAAGGCAAAGCTCTCAATTTACCAGTCGATCTACATTCCTACCCTCACCTATGGTCATGAGCTATGGGTAGTGACCGAAAGAACGAGATCACGAATACAAGCGGCTGAAATGAGTTTCCTCCACAGGGTGTCTGGGCTTTCCCTTAAAGACAGGGTGAGAAGCTCAGTCATCTGGGAGGGGCTCAGAGTAGAGCTGCTACTCCTCCGCGTCGAGAGGAGTCAGATGAGGTGGCTCGGGCATCTGATCAGGATGCCTCCTGGACGCCTCCCTGGTGTGGTGTTCCGGGCACGTCCAACCGGGAGGAGGCCCCGGGGAAGACCCAGGATACGCTGGAGGGACTATGTCTCCCGGCTGGCCTGGGAACACCTTGGGATTCTCCCGGAAGAGCTGAAAGGTGGCCGGGGAGAGGGAAGTCTGGGCCCCTCTGCTTAAGCTGCTGCCCTCGCGACCCGACCCTGGATAAGCGGAAGAGGATGGATGGATGGATGGATGAATACACAGGCCTCAAAACTACCAAGTCCACTGGTCTGAGAGTAAGAACTAAAAGGAATTGAAATTGACATGAGGGTCATGTAATGTAGGCATCAGTACACCAACAAAACAGGGGAGTGGCTCCTGGAAAGTGGGCAGAGTCAAAAGAGATGCAACTAATAGGGGCATCATGTTATGGACCTCAGAATGTCCTTGCCATAAAACTGTATTGTCCTTATTACACCCAGTGAACCCATTATAGGACCCATTACTCTGAATTGAAGAAAAAGGGTTTAGAAATCAATGGGCAGATTTCCACTTTGTCTGTGTTTATTTCAAAAACTGTATGGTTATATTGGGCCCTGGCTTGGCACCTCAGAGGCCACTTACCAATTGCTTTAGCATTTAGGCTGATTTGCCCAGGTAATGTGAATCTGCATTCTTTTTTATTTAAATTGGAATATTTAGCAGGGACCATACTCCCTGAAAAACAGATTATTTTATCTTGCACCATAATGCTGGCCTCAAAACACTCCACATTCTTTAAAATGTACAACAAAACACTTGGAAGTTAGACAAAAACTAACAGTCTGCTTGACTTTCAGTGCTGTTCTAACTTGATACATACAAGTAGCTGTAGAAGAAGAGTTTCTGGTTTAGCAGGAATTTGGGCAAACTTCTTGCCTGTCGCTGAGTTCTTGGCTCTTCTGCAGTGCCCATGCGACTTGTTTCAGAAAATAGACATGCAAAGCATGGAAGGTATTTTCTAAATTGCAGTCAGATGGTGGTATATTGAGACAAACAAACATCAGCAGCAGGATGTAGTATTATGGCTGCCTGTTTTTAATACCTTTCAATTACTTTCTTAATTATCCCATTACACTATGTAATTCCATAATCACACCTTCTTATCTCACCCTTCCTCTCCATCTCTGAAACAAAACTATTTCAGGAAGTTATTGTGTATATTAAAAATTTTGTGCTTGACCTTCAGTTGAAAATTTGCTTTCAATTTTGGATCTGTGTGTTTTTTTACATTTTCAACAGTTGTAGTTTCTCAGCTTCATACAATGTTCCATACAATATCATTCCATTCTCCAACTTTCTTAATCCAATTTAGGGTCATGTGAGGCAGGAGTAGCAATGGTTGCAAGGCAGGGAAGAGCCCTACACAGGGTGCCAGTCTATCTCAGCACCCACTCAATGCTGGAGCCAAATAAATTGAACATCATGTCTTTGAGAATGTGGGAGAAAACCAGGGTATTCGGTAGATCAACCACACAATCATGGGAAGAACATGTAACCTCTACAGACAATGACTGAGCACAGCATTCAAACACAGGATGGTGGGTCCAAGAATCAGCAAAACTAACCACTGTGCTGCTGTGCCTCCCTCATACAGTGCAGTGGTTCTCAGACTCAGTCTTGGGCCTCCCAGATGGCTACAGGTTTTTGTTCCAATCACCTTCTGTTTTTAAATGGGCTCCTAGCCTAATTAACAAAGCTGCAGTTTCTGTGTTTTGGGGTCAATGTTGAAAGACTACATTGGATACATTTTTAGTTACTTGTGGATAATTTAGTATTTTTTAAACTTGTTTTTTAAGATTTTCATCCTCATCACTATGATTCTCATTCTGCTTTTTCAGCTGTTCTGGTTATTTAATCATTTTGTTCCAATGAGCGCCCTGTTGGGTCTGACGCTGAAGTATTTGCAGTCAATCAGCGTTCAGAATTGTTTGCCCATGTGTCTGTTCTGCTTGCCTGATTTTTTAATTTAAATTTTGTTAGTAAAAACCTTTTAACATACATTCTGTTATTTGCCCTTTATTTTCACAAACCATGGATTAATGGTTATCCCTTTTTTTCTGGGTCATTTTGACTATTTTGGGACATTGCTTATGTAGTTTGGGACTTTTTAAGACAAAGCCCATTTGGCCCAGTGTAGACTGAAGCCAGCTTGTAGAGGAGGAACTCAGACTGTCTTAGTGTGTACCTTATCTAGAAAAAAAGGTTAGGATTGTGGTCTGCTTTGTGGCTATATTTTAAGCCTCACACCTTTTGCTGTTTGTGTGCTACTAGAACACAGAAGCGAGAGATGTAGCCTGAATGCATAACCCTTTGCTTTCAGGTTTGTCTGCACTGATCTTTTCCGTCTCCCTTCTGGGGGTTTGGCTGTTTTAAAATCAAATTCTTAGTCACAAATTAATTTCTGCCTGAATTAGCTTAAACCCTGTTAATAATCTGTCCAGATACAAAAGCCAAAACTAAAGAAATCATTCAAAAACTAATAAAACTCACACGTTTTAAATTGAAATTACCATTAACTACAGTATCAATAACTATTGATGAGTTAAATTAAACAAAATGATTGACTAATTAAATAAATAATTTTAACCATGGACTTTGAAAAAGAACAACTGCTGTAACTTAAATTAATTGTGAAATTAGAACGAGATCAACTTGAGGCAAAACAGGGGAAGATAACAAAGAAAGAAACTATGATATGAACAAACTAGGATGTTATGAAGTGGCCCGAGTTCAAAAAAGCACCGCTGCAAAAACAATTCCAAGGTTGCCCACTAGTGAGGGGAAAGACCATCAAAATTCCCTGACTATAAACACAAATTGTGATAAAAAAAGGTTTATGTTCACCAAAAGGCTGCGCAAACCCCAAAGTTCCGAAGAACACAAGGAGATGCCTGAAATGGCAATTTAATATACAATAAACAAAGTCCCAAAATGGAATTCAAAAATTGTTTTCGAAAAACAAAGCATTGAAAAATAAATAAGCATGGTATCAAAAAACTGAATCCAAGAGGCAAAGTCAAAAGCAGGGCACATGGTCAAAATTCCAGAAAACACAAAACAAAGTAATAGTGCATAAACTCATCAAAACACTGTTCACTCCCTGTGTATTCAAAGAACTGCCAGGAACAATAAGGAGACCTTCCCTTAAATATTATTCCTGGTGGTGATGTGCAGGTAACTTCATCCCTTGTGGGATCACACACAAAGCACAAGGGACATAACTAAAGCCCTTCCCCTTTTCCAACATACAAATAGACAAATGTACATAATAACAAAAATAAACATAAATACAAATAGACCCAAAATATGAATTTGAACCCCAAATATTGGCTGAAATATGACAAAGGGCTTAACAAACTGATTTAGACACAGAAGAATTATCAATAATAAAAAGAAATAAAAACAGTAAAATACCCAAACAAGAACCTAAAAAAGAAAGAATTGATCAAATGTGAGTTTATCTAAAATATGAAAGTCTCACAAGAGACAAGCTCTGTTAATATAATCTACTGTAAATATCTCCAAACAGGTGAACACTATAATACAAACCTAAAGATTGCATGCAAACAGAGCAAAGAAGTAAAGGGACCAATGACAGAGGAGAGCCGTGGTAAGCCAGAGTCTTTTATTAGACACCCAGGTGACTGCAGTCATTATGAATGCAGCACCTGAGAGTCTCAATTACACATTATGCCCCAACCTTCCTGGCATATAATTGAAAATAATTAAAATGCTAGGAGACAAGAAACCAGGGAACAATACAAATCTCCGGCTTAAGCTAGTGGCTCTTTTGTATCCTTGTATTTTTTTGTACTTTTGTACCTACACCTTCATTAGCCCCATTAAAGAGCAGAGTCTCCAAGATGGCTTCAATGCTGCCCATAAAATGTCACAGCCATTTTTCTCATGCCAGTACTCCCCAAATAAAAACCATGTGTTGTCTCTTGTTGGTCAGTCCTTTATGGTCTCTTTCTCTCTCTCTGTTTCTCTAGTGTCTATGTGTTGTGTCATCAGTCTTCTTTCATTCTGGTAGAATTGCATCAGACTCCTTCCTAGGTACATCTTTGTCTCTTTCTCTCTCTTTCTCTCCCATACCTTGCCCTTTTACTGTCAGTTAATCCTCATTTGATTGAATCTGAAAACTGATGTACTAACTGCTCATGATGGCAGCAGCTTTAAAAGGATTGGAATTAGAAGAGATCCCTGAGATCTCTTTTCTTCTAAAACACTGGTCATCAAACACGTGAGCTACTGCAAAACTCCAGCTATCTAAGTGATCTAGTTAGCCTTCCAATTTATATTGACTAAAGAAGGGATTTAAAAAAAAAAATTGTTGGTTATGGGCTGGATGTGGAATTGGAAGAGGATTTTTTTCTCTCACAATGTCACAATCGAAGTGCGTTTGTCTGATCTGTCAATCTATCATTGCTATAACAAAGATGGAAAATGTGGAAAGGCACTTTTGAACTGTTCATAAAAACTGTGAAACTGACTTCCTTCTGAAAAGCAATCTGAGAAAGAGAAAGGAGAGGGAACTAAAATCGCAGTTAATCGGACAGCCGTCATTTTTCACTCAGCTGAATTCAAAAGCAAAGGCAGACACACCGAAGCATCATTCTGGGTGAGTCACTCGATCATTAAGCGTAAGAAGTCCTTCCAAGATGCAGAGATGATAAAAGATGCCTTCGTTGAGACAGATGGCTAGGGAGAAATTCCTGCTGAGATTTCAAGACCACTGGCCAGAGAAAAAGAAGTTTCTCCTTGTCATTAAACATGCAGAATACAAGCAACTTAATAATGATCAATGGCCGCTACACTCGGCATTTTTTTTCCAATCTGACCAACATGTTGAATGAGCTTAATTTACAGCTGCAAGGAAAAGAGAAAACTGTGGTCAATATGATTAGTTCAGCTAATGCTTTCAAACGAAAAATGCAACATCTGTCCTCAAAGCTGCAGCGCCTTGATTTGGAGAACATCCAAAACCTTGCGTCAGAGCTGGAGATGCAATGGAAGGCGTGTGCGCAACTTGACAGCATATGCTACAGAACAGATTGAAAATTGTCTGTCAGACTTTATCTAATGGAAAAAAAGTAACGAATCGAGTGTTGCCCAATGTGGCGGAGTAAGAGTAGCATTTCTTCTTCACAAATGTACTCAAGCAAAAGTAAAAAGTATGGTGCAGTAAAACTACTCTTAGAAGTATAAGTTTTTTAAAAAAGCTACTCAAGTAAATGTAACAGAGTAAATGTAACTCATAACTACACCTCTGTTAGTCAGTATATATATATATAGTCATGCACATGCGAGTAGGGGACCGCGGACGGACCTTAATACACTCAGGAAGACATTCGCCGGCAGGGAGTGGCGGGGTACTAACCTTTCTCCTCTTATTTCCTACAGAAAAAAAGACACTCCGCCGCCATAAGCCTCCTTCTTCCCGCAGCACATTACTTCCGCCCTTCCTCCGTTCACTACTCCTGACGTCATCAGTCCCATCTTCCACCACGGTTCCTTCCCAGCATTCCCCCACTTCCGGCTCCTCCTTCATAAAATGGCCGCCGACGCCATCACTGGTGTCGTGCATTGGGAAACTGTTTTGTTTTGATGTATATGACCTGTTTTTTTTGTTGGCTGTGGCAAATACTACAGTATACGGGGCCGGAAACCCCAAACATTTATGTTGTCTCTTGCTTCGTCTTTTACAATCTATAAAGATCTAGATGGCCAATACCCCCACGCCGCCAGGAGGAGCCCTCCCTGCAGCATGGAGGTGCCCCAAATGCCAGCAGGGAAACCTGGACATTGGAGTTTTTATACACAGCCCTGCTGGATACCATTGGTGCCACTAGGAGACCCTTGCAGGGAGGAACAATGGTTATTTGCCTTACGCCCCAGAAGTACGTCCGAGTCACATGGACAAGGGGAATGACGTGCTTCCAGGGTGAAAAAAGGGATTTTTATCTGACCCGGAAGTGATAGGAGATCACATGGACTGGGGATTGGAACACTTCCGGGTCAGGGAATATAAAAGGATTGTGGGAGCTCCCAGAGGGCAAGCTGAGCTGGATGGAAGGGTGGTAACGCGTCTGGGAGTGGAGGATTGTTTATTATTGTGTATTTGTGTGATTTGATGAGTATAGTGGAGAGGAGGGTGCTTTGTGCACTGTGCTGTGTTAATAAAGTCAACATTTGGACTTTTATCTGGTGTCTGGCGTCTTGGACAAGGGTTCAAGGGAGCGATAGCGCCACAACTCCAAACACCAGGTAAAAGTCCACAAGTTGACTTTATTAAATTGCCACAGTGCACAAAGCACCCTCTCCTCCACTATACTCATTCACAAACCAATAACTATAATAATAAACAATACTCCACTCCCAGACGCGTTGCCACCCTTCCACCCAGCTCAGCTCGCCGTCTGGGAGCTCCCATAGTCCTTTTATATATCCTGACCCGGAAGTGTTCCCAATCCCAGTCCATGTGATCCTGTATCACTTCCGGGTTAGGTAAAAGTTCTTTTCTTCACCCCGGAAGCCCGTCGCTCTTCCTTTGACGAACTTCCGGGTCATAGGGCACAAATAAGTCTTTGGTCCTCCCTGCAGCTCCCTCTTGCGGCCCCTGTGGTATCCAGCAGGGTCTTGTATAAAAACTACATGTCCCATGACTCCCTGCTGGTCTTTGGGGCACCTCCATACTGCAGGGAGGGCTCCATCTGGCGGCCTGGGATGACAAGCCAGCCACATCTCACAATATATATATATATATGTATATATATATATATATATATATATATATATATATATATATATATATATATATATATATATATAATTTTTAATGAAGGTAGATCATTTTAACCTGGTCATTTTAAAAGTAACTCGCAAGCCGAAAAAGTGTGGGCACCTTTGATCTATACTATTTGAAAATAGAAAAAAATAACATTGTCGCTTAAAGGATCTGTTCAAAACTTTTTAAAATGTGGCCAGGTCTAATTTAAAAAAAATAGAATTATCATTTATATCGGGGAAAAGGACATTCTCACATTCTTAGATTTTTTTTAAATTTGCTCTGGCCGTTGGCTCTTGTCTCTTTCTCCCAGGTAAGTTTTGAATTCTGGTTTGTTAAGTTTGACTTGACTGCATGTAATGTTATTTCCTTTGTTGTATAAGTTAGGCTTTGTCATAAGGAATTTTGCTTTCTTCAAATAATTTAATTAAAATAAATAAATAAATTAATTAATTAATTAAAAAAAGTTTTGATTCACCAAGTAATAATGCTTACTGAAGCTCTCCACCATATTTATACCATCATGTCCTTGATGTCAGTAACACCATGATTGTGATTACATGATGCACTCAAAAATCGTTGCATAAACATTGAAAAGCAAGACTGGATAAAAATAAAAAAACTATTTAAGAGAAATCAAAACTAAAATTAAACTTGAGAAACATAATCCTGGTAATTAAAAACACTACAGAGAACAAAATACACATTTAAAATTCATTGTAATCTCAATTTTAAAGGCAAGTCACATGCTCTTAACTGTCTGCTTTGTTTTAAGTAAAAGAAAGACTTCTTCGCTACATAAAACTTGTTTCTCAAGCAAAACCATTTCTGGTCTTAGGTTGATGTTATAATTTTTTTCTGTTTAATGATCACTATTTTGTGTTGTCCTTTTATTTTGGGCACGTATTCCTTGCCTATTAGTGTTTAGAACCTTGCCTGAGTTTGACTACTCTCTTTTTTTAGTCTCCAACTCTCAGTGCCTATCATTCCACTTATCTAGCCCTACTATTACCCTAGGGTCGGTACCGACCCATTTTCAAGTTTTAAATGCATAAAAGTACCACATACATTTTGTTTACTGCATCAAGGCTTTTTCCATTTTTCTGAAACTTCCATTTAAACAAAAAAAAAAAAAGGTAAATTATTTCTCTAATCAGAAATTCACTGCCTGTGGTCTTACCGGGTCGGCCATGACCCAGGGTACAATAAGAGATCATAAAACAATAAATACTGGCCAAACTTAAGTTACAGTATAAACACACTCTCAGCTCACTCTGGCCCCCCCCACACAACTCTGTCAGGTAGCAGGCCTCTCCCATCCCCCGAGCTGTAGTCAGGGGCTTATCTCTTCACACCTCCCCCGAATAAAAAAACAGAGACAGCCCAGACAAAACAGACCCAGACCAGTTCAGTTTGGTGATTGTGACTGGAGAGAAAGCATCTAATTTGCAGAGGTAAAAATGGCCAGATTCACAGCACTCCAAGCTCTGGATCATATCCTAGCTGAAGGACAAGTTACAGAGTGGCACAGCGACACTGATGAGGTGGAAGACATTGTGGAGTGTCAGTCAGAAGACACAGACACAGAGTCTGAGGAGGAGATCACCTCTGAAGCAGTTTCCCCACCAGCTGAAGTACTACAGTCCAAGAATGGCAGCATCTCCTGGAGGTTAGTACCACCTGACGAGACTCGCAGGACAACTGGCAGGGCAGCTGCTGAAAATATCATCAGAATGACTCCTGGGGTCACAAGGTTTGCCATAACAAGGATAAGTGACATCAAAACAAGTTTTGAACAGTTCATGCCATCATCGCTGAAAAAATAATACTTGACATGACAAACCTAGAAGGACAAAAAGTCTACGGAGACACATGGATTGACTTTGATGAAGAATTCCTGGATGCTTATATTGGAATTCTTCTTCTTGCTGGAGTATACCGATCCAGCAATGAGGCCACAGCCAGTCTCTGGGACACAGCAACAGGCAGAAATATTTTTCGGGCCACGATGTCACTGAAGAGCTTCCACATGATCTCGAGAGTCCTCAGGTTTGACAACCGAGACATGAGAGCAAGACGTGACAAGCTTGCTCCCATAAGGGATGTCTGGGAGAGATGGGTGCAGCGCCTGCCTTTGATGTTCAATCCAGGGCCAGAGGTTACCGTAGACAGCGTCTTGTGCCTTTCCGGGGAAGATGCTCTTTCCGGCAATACATGCCCAATAAGCCAGCCAAATACGGGATAAAAATCTGGGCAGCCTGTGATGCAAGAACAAGCTATGCTTGGAACATGCAAATTTACACAGGAAAACCTGAAAGTGGCATCCCTGAGAGGAACCAGGGAAGACGTGTAGTCCTCGACTTGACAACTGGACTGCGCGGACACAATATTACATGTGACAATTTTTTTACAAGTTTTGATCTTGGACAGGAACTTCTGAGGTGAAAGCTCACCATGGTGGGCACTATCAAAAAAAAATAAACCTGAGCTGCCTAGCTGAAATTGTGAATTTGAAGAACAGGGCACCACTGTCTTCAAAATTTGCCTTTACAGACACAACCACTATTGTGTCATATTGTCCAAAAACCGAGTGTGATACTCATGTCCACACTCCACAAGGACACTGCTGTGTCATCAGCAAAAGAGAAAAAGCCCATCATTATTTTGGATTACAATAAAAACAAAGGAGGGGTGGACAACCTGGACAAGCTGACTGCCACCTATACATGCCAGCGCATGACCAGGAGATGGCCAGTGGTATTGTTCTACAATATGCTGGATGTGTCAGCCTACAACGGATTTGTGTTGTGGACCCAAATCCACCAAGGGTGGAATGCAGGGAAGAATCAAAGGCAAAGAATGTTTCTCCAAGAACTAGGGGATTCTCTTATAAAGGGACACATTGAAAAAAGGGAACGGGTCCCCGAGACCCAGCCGCTGCAGCTGTGGTCAGAGAGCTGCAGACCACGGCAAGCACTCCGTCCACGTCAGCAGGAAGACGAAGAGCTTCAGCACCAGCATCCTTCCCTTTAGCCAGCCCTGCCACAGCCACAGACCCAGACCCAGAGAGGCTGCCGGATTCCAAAAGAAAGCGCTGTCAGGTCTGCCCAAGCAGCAAGGACAGAAAAACCAATTCCATGTGTGCCAAATGCAAGAAATATATTTGCAAAGAGCACACTAAAAATGTCACTTACTGTCCTACTTGCACATAGTGTAAACATACAGTAGCAATCCTGCTCCTGGAGAGCTACCACCCTACCACCGTACTACTAATTCTATTGGTTTGATTGTTTGTTTGATCTACATTTTGTAATTTATTTTGTATTTTATTTTGTCTTACTTGTTTGGCTTTGTCTTTGTGATTGAATTAAAGTTCAACTTTTGGAAAAAATACTTTTTGCCTTCTTCTTGAAGTAAATATATATGGGTCAAAACCGACCCTAACACCACAGATGTTACTAATATTAATAATATTGATATTGATAGTAATATTATTAAAATAAAAAATTGTAATTTTTTTTTTACAGTTGTGTTCTAATACCCCTCAGTAATAGTCAGGTAACATATAAACCTTTGATTTATTTGTATAATTCTCCTGAGGTTTATTTTACCAATTTTTTTGGACTGGGCCGTTTTATTGACATCATACGTCTCATCTTCAGAGGGCCACACCAAAAATTTTAAAACCAAATTTTAAAATCTTTTCATGGATAAGGAAGCCTAACAAGGTAACCAAGAGGTAAGGAAACAAACTGGATGATAAAAAAATGTTTGAGGGTTGAGGGAGGCTGATTTAGGACACGGGTCGGACCCGACCGGCCATGCCCAAGATAACAGATGGGTGGAAATGCTAGGATAATAGTAGGGCTAGGATCATTTGCCCTCACTGCCTGTCACAGCCTTCTAACATCTGCATGCCAAGATGATCTCCATCTCTGTTTGAGAGAGTCCGTCTGTTACTCTGAAGTTTGCTTCAGAAATTCATCGATCCCAGCCATACCACAAGCACTTTAGAACAGGTCATCCACCTGAACTAATCATGTTATTGCCCAGCTAATGGTGGGATGTGAGACCATCTAGGAAAAGCTTGGGTTGCTGCTGGAAGGGCTGTTGGCAAGGCCAGCAGAGGGCACTTACCCCGTGGTCTGAATGTGGATCCCAATGCTCCAGTGCAATGCTGGGCACACTAAAAATGTAAAATTTAGGTCCTGACTTTCTGAGGTCATAAAACACTTTTGTAAAGAGCAGGGTGTATCCCCATGTCCAGGTTAAACTCCCCTCCATGGCCTAGTCATTCTGCCCGCCTATTCTTCCCCTGTCTCAAATGGTCTCTCTCACCACTTCAAAGCCAAATATAATTAAAGTGTGGTGAGCATACTGGCACAAAAATGGCTGCTGTCACATCATCCAGGTGGATGCTACACATTAGTGGTAGTTAAAGTGACTCCCCACTTACTATGAAAAGTGCATTGAGTAGTGAGAAAAATGCTATATAAATGGAAAAAAATATTATTATTATTATTATTATTATTATTATTATTATTATTATTATTATTATCATCCTGGTGTAGCCTTCACCCCATCAATTTCTTATCAGCCAGATGACTCTTCACTCTATATGATATCTTTATAAGTTAGTTAGTATTGTATCACTACCCAGAATGCAGGTAAACTTCTCTTTTACATTCATTCATAATGCTCAGTTGGAAGGAGAGATGTTTCGAAGGATGAAGGCTTTGGATGAATGTGGAAGTTGAAAGTGGCTGACAGCAGTGGTTGGAAACCTCACAAGTATCTACGCTTGCAAATCCCCTGTAACTGGGAGACTGTGGCTCATCACAAACTGCATGTGGTATACTTGACAAGAGGTGTGCCTTATAATACATTTTCTTACTCTCTTTGTGCCAGTTATAAAAATCGAGGGTGTGATTCACAGATTAATCTTCAAGGTTTCAAAGCCTTAAGCTCCTTAACCACTTCCTGCATGACTGATTTTATATGAAAAAGTGATCATGATGAATACATTTTCTGTTTTCTACACCTTTAAATTGAAAGTTTCCCCGACAGATTTAAGCAAGTCTCATGTGATAACCAAATTAGTCATTTTCTGCTACAAATGAAAGGTGACTCATATGTACAAACCTGACCTTTAAGTGACTTTCTGGAATTAAAGAAAAAGTGTCTTTAATGCCAAGGCTTGGTTAATTAAGCTTGTATAGGATGCAAAATATTGAAATTTTGAAGCTTTACAAATTTCTTTTCTTTGCATTCATAGGAGGGCAGGCTGTCATACAGCAAGCACCCTTTTCAGCACCATTCATGGATGATAGAGGTGTCCCCTAGGCAGTCACAAAAATGGTCTTTTCAGTTTCACATACATTGGTGTTCATAATGGATGGCAGGACATTTATGTTTTTGTTCCTTATTTTATCTTATTTACAAACATTTATTTGCTGTGACAAGTCAAGACCCAGTTATATATAAAAATATGGTAATAGAATCATTTATAGCTTATCATGAATAGAAGAATAGCTATAGAAGTATAATTTGCTCATCTGTTGTTTTAGTACTCCATAGACGGATAACGCGGAGGCAGGGCACAGTTACACTGGAGGTCAACGTTCTCCTTGTGAGTCGCTCCACTAGCTTGGAGGCCTACAAGTTAGGGAGTTTCTCCAGGCTTGAAATGGTTAGTGTCCAAAGCTGCAGATTCAAATGCCAAAGCACAAGCCTGCTGTGGGAATTAAAAAGAAGAGCACCAAGTTTAAGAGGTTACCAGCAAAATACACGTGCATAAGGAAAAAGGTTGAAAAGACAGAGTGGAAGCAGGTGAAACTTCACCGTGTAACTTACCTACGTGACGTGGTCGCAAACATGCACATGTGGAAAGGTGTAAGTTTGAAATAGTGAAACCCTGAGTCCCAGAGTCTGAAACTGTGCAACAGTGCCATTGCACGGAGTGCCACATTTGAACTGATGTAGCGAATAGTAGGGCTTAAGAGGCGACTACAAGAAATCATGAAAATATGATTTCATTGGCACATAATTATACACACAGGTAAAGCCCAGACCACAAATTCCTTCTCTTTCTTCAAGTTGGTGTTAACCAGTAAACACCCTAATTATGGAATAACATCCTGCCACTCAAGGCCAGAGCAAAGAAAATGTGTCTGTCTGATTTGTATCATTTAGCAAACTATAATGGACTAATAGCGTTTTATGCAAACCCATGTGAATTTAATTGGATTATACAGGTTCGAAAATGTTAAGTTGATGAATTTTAATGATAACCAGATTGCTTTTTGTTCCAAACATGTGTGCTTTTCCACACTTGAACATCCAGTTAAAGTTTGATCTTAATATTTTTCCTGTGTCCATAAGAGATTACTTTGATTTTTTTTTTCATTGATCAGAGACATTAAAACTCACATATGTTATGGAGCGAATGGCTATTGTGGCTATAAATTGAACTAAGCAGGCCACAAAATTGAGTATTGGGACTTGGGAGTATAGATGTTATTGTGTGCACTGCGAAAAATGCATATACAAAAACTAGACAAAAAAATAAATGGTGCTTTTAAATTTTGCTTTTATTTAGCAAAAATAACTGACAATGCGTTGAGCAAAATTTACTTGACAAGATTTCTTAAAGTAGTCTTCTTCTTTTGGCTGCAATACAATTTTTTTGATAAGTCAATAATTCTTAAAATAAAGAAAACAAGATTTAATGTCATGACATAAATACTTTTCACTTCATTTTTTGCAGTGTAATGCCAACCACAAGAGAATACAACTCTGTGTTGGGGTAGAACCTTTCCAGCTGCCTCTAAGAATACACAGAGGGTAGTATAAGGCAGTGTTTCTCTCCCATTTTTGAGTTATGGGCTGCCACCAGTGGGTTGTGAGTTGCTATTGTTTATAATGATAGTGGATTTCAAGTGGGTTTCAGGTGGGTCATGGCATGTTGTGCTTAGTTCTTCCCCAGTTCTGAAATTCACACTCAACTCACCAATGGGTAGCCTTCCGAATCCCCATCGATGTTCATGGTAGGCAAAGACTTATATGGTCAAAAGTGGGTCACAACACCAAGAATGTTGAGAAACACTGGTGTAAGGGTGTTATGGAATTCCCATCATTGAAGAAAGACTAGGAAAGCTTAGCTATCAAGTAAGCAAGCAGTCTTTTTTAATGGTGTAGTACAAACACATGACCTTTAGTAGTTTAGGACTGGGCAACCAGCTTCTAGAATTTATTTTTGGATTTGGTTTGAGCCACAGCCTTGTGCATAATTCTGGTCCCGCGTTAATCCTTGATGTAAACACTTATCACAGTGAGATTCAATATTTTCTGCACTTGTCTCTAGTTCTGTGTTTGTGGCTACATTCTTCAACTTCCCTTGGTCAAGATTGCCTTGGGCTAAGTGTAAGTAAACACAAGCCATTTATCAGTATTTTGAAATATTCATATGATGTTCTTATTATTCTGTCACTTACAGGTAATTCAGATAATTAGAAATTGTAAATGTCAGTTTTATTTGACCTTATGACATTTTTTTGCTTTCTAAATCAAATGTTTGACCACATTTTATGCCTGAATCATAATAGTAAGCACTTAAATAATCAGTAATCAATGATGTTACTGTGATCTGTACTCAAAATGGATTTGAAAGCAATATATGGTTTACCTTTCCATACACATTAGTATACTGTAAATATAGCTGATGGTTATATGCACAGATAAAATCTGACTAAGGTCAGACGCGGTATGAAACACAAGGGTGTGAATTTTTAGTTGCATTAATCTACAGGACAGCCACAAGATTCTTTAGCAGGAAAGGATGTGTGTGATGAACTTAGATGACAAGCTATTTTTGTGCCTGTTTGTTGATGTCAAACCACAACAAGAGGTTTAGCAAATGAGCAAATGAAACCTCACAAAAAAACATAGATTACTGGCTTTGAATATCTTATTATTTGTCTTAGTAGTTTTGTGATAGTTTCAGGAAATGGTGTCTGATGTTATGATTTTCAGTCACTTTGTAATTATTTTCCTGGATTGAATACATTTTCTTTTTTTCTAGAGGTTTTGGACTGTGTTGATTTTAGTTTCACTTTCATTTTGTTGTTTTGTTTTGGACTTATAGTATATTTTATTATCATGTTTTCATTCTCTCACATCATCATCTTGTTTTTCATTATGAGATCCAATCACTATGATGTCCCAGCCATTGCAACAGTCCCACTTCTTATAAGCTACAATGCATGACATTGCCAGTGCAGCAGTTTAAACATTGGCTGTTTGATCATTCCAACGCCCAAGCCCGTCCCAAAGAGGCCCCACTTTGAGGTCCGCATGTCCCATTCGAGCAGTTTTGTCAAGTTATATTCTCCAGTATATATGTATATATTTGAGATGCTTCTAAGAGGAACCCTTTTAAAAACTCTCATCAAGGTCAAATTCCGTACATGTACATCCTTGAAAACATTCCATACTCAGAATATTAATGCACAAAAAGATGTATCGCTAATGATAACCGGCTGATATAACATCAATGGGAGTTATGACTATGACATCCTGCATATCGAGACTCAGAGTATACTTGCAATCTGGGTACATTGCATTTCACACTGTCATGGTATTGTCATGAATTATGAATTGCACTTTTTTAATAGATTATATCATTATATTTTGATAAAGTCCACATGTTATCTTGCAAAACTTTAGCTGAAGACTGTAATGAGAAAATCCGGTATATGTTAACATTATTTTTATTAAATTTGCACGCAGATTTATACAGTCCACACATACCGGTAACAGTGTTTGGTGTAACCGGCCCAGCGTGGGGTTGGTCAGCCCTAGGCCCCACACACCCCTAAGACCGCCTATGCGTCCAAGATTGCAGATAATTCTTGAGATTTTTGGTGTGCATTGCTTTTGTTTCTGGCTGTTTATGGCTTTAATTTTGTGTAGTTTTCCATGGGTATTGACAAGGTTTTTAACTGTTGGTATTGATGGATTTGATTGGATTTGATGCCTTTTGATCTTGCCTGTTTTTCCTCTGACCTTACATGTTTTTCTTGTTAAAAGATTTATCTTCTAGTCCTTATATATAAAAGTTCTCAAGGGCCTGCTATTTTCTATCAGTTTCATCTAGACAGAACAAAAAACAATTGTGAAGATTATGAAGATACCTACAAAGAGGAGTGTGTCTGATTGTTTCAGCTAAAGTGGATGACATACTCTTGCTCTGGTGTGCTACTTTACTGTGCCTCAGCACTTGCTTTGGTTTTTTGGGGTGGCCGGCATTTATAGTAATATTAAGATTATTTTTTCTTCAATAATAGTTAAACGTTTTTTCTTCAATCACATGGTCTGCATTTGTATGGAAGCATTTGCTAGATGGGTACATACATAATGAATGAATCAAGTGTTGCCATCTTAGAATTCAGTTCATATTATTTTTGTATTGTTTGGACTTGTTTTTATTATTGTCATTATTTTTTTACCATTCTTACAATAACAGTATCAAAGCACCATTTTGTGATTTGTAATCTTTTGCCACAGCCATAATGTTCTTGACAACAACAACCATTGTTAGCTGTGTAATCTGCTTGTGTAATGTCATCACTCAGCGCTTCCAAACATCCAAATGACTAGCAATAGGATTGGATTCTAAAACAAATGCCTTGCTGGTTAGAAGTAGTTCATGAAAAGTTCATTTGAATGCAGTGCACCACTAATTTCAGTTATCGATTTTGGCATATGACCAGGGCCGGATTTAGATGAAAAAGAGGCCCTAGGCTATTCCACTTATGAGGCCCTTTCACCTCCCATTTTTAAGTTTGTTCAAATTGCTAACAATTTGAATGTAGGCCCCTCTTGATCTTGAGGCCCTAGGCTGAAGCCTAGTTAGCCTATAGGAAAATCCAGCCCTGCATATGACTTTTCTGCTTTGGTTTTGATGGCTTCTTTTGGTTTTCTGATTTTTGCTAGCCCCTTTGACTATAAATCTGCATATTCGTTTAATCTGCCTTCTGACTACAGTACATTCCACCATGTAAAATCTCTCTGAGCACCACTTTTCCACTGGTGTTCATAACACCATATTTGATTTTAGCTTGAATGCTATTATGAAATTTAGAAAATAACTAATTTTTCCTGACTATTCAATATTGTGAATTTTATCTCAGAATTTACAGAGGAACTGAAAATTGAAATGACAGATTTGGCATGCCGCAAACTTTTGTGTGACACCAGACTTAGTAGGATTTTTTAATAGTAGTTTTATGAAACTCTTCAGTAAAATATCTGAGAAACATTAGCTCATATAATGCTGCTCCAATAGTACAGATGACATTGTAGAGATAGTTACAGTATAAACATAGACATGACAGATGGTATAATTAACTAATAAAATGAATACCAGGGGAGATATAACATTTACTACAAAGCAGATAAGGCTGTGAAAAGATATTAAAGATGATGTGTCTGCAAATATTTTAAGGTGTGTGGGTGAAAGAAAGAGACAAAGACTTGTAAGACAATCTTCCCTTGCCTGAGATTGGGATGGGGCCAGTGCCAGTCAACCTACTAGCTGACATAGGTGGGCACTGATTTAGCAAGCCAATTTCACTTTGCCTTGGATGGTACTTTGCATGCTCCTCAAGCCCTTAGAGGCTTAGAGGCTCTGGAATGTAATTGGTATGCAATAGGTGGGGATGGGAAGTCCGCTGTTAGCTTAGTTTGGTGTAGCATCCCACCATCCCCACCAAAAAAAATACATTGCAAGTGAATTAGTGACAAGAGGATGAGGACTCATCAGAGAAGGTTTCAAAATCCAAAGGAAAAAGCCATCAAGTGCTAAATTCCACAAAAAGAAAAAGGAAGAAGAAGCGAGACAAGCTAAACAGAGAGGTATGAACATAAACATAAATTGTTTTACCACAATCACTATTAGCACAAATGTAACCCAAATAATCTTGTTATGCTATATAATGGATGTGCAAAGTTAGCCTGTTAACTACCTCCTTGTACTCAGCCACCTGTATTTCCTTTTCTTTGTATGCCTAACAGTGCGATCTAGACATTATGGGCATCACCAGTTTCTGTAGTGGTGAGAAAGATTTTAAGGAAGATATTGCACGTTGAGCCTGAAGTTTCTGTAATGTCATAATAATTATGTAATTAATTCTATTACTCAAGCATGCCTCTATAGTCATATTAAGTCAACAGGGAATATCCCCCAGAATCTGTGTTTATATCCCTCTATTTAACAGCTTCAATCAGTGACATGGTCCAGTAATGTTATAATAAAAGGTAAAAGGGGTGACTATGCAATTTCATATATGTCATTTATGTCATCCTCAGCAAACACGTCAAACTCAAGTGTCCCTGTTTCTTCAGTTCTGCAAACACAAAAGTTCTCATTGTCATGTAAGTCCTTAAATTTTGGTAAATGTTAGTTGTGAAAGCTCTGTAATTACTGTGTTATGTTTAAGCAATGTAATGTGTAATGTATACAGTTGAAAGCACCTATTTAAGGTATTATTATTGTCAGCACTTTGCCTATGTTTAGTTAATAATAAAAATAACAATAAATCTTTACATTTATATTGCACTTTTCTCACTATTCAAACCATTCTCCACGCTGGGAGGATCTGCGTGGGCTTTGCTGTTATTTTGGTCTAGAGTATTAAACAAAGGCATTTTTGTTTTTTTACATCCATTGATTGTTCAATTATTTTGCCATGGCTTTTTTTTTAACCAGTGGTGAACTTTGCACATGGGATTTGACCAGCACTGGATGGGGCCACTTAACTCAAAAATCTTTTTCTTATTGGAGTAAGAGCGGCAGTACCTCCACACCAGCAGCTTCAGCACTACAAAGCTACATTCGTATGAAATCATTAGATTCCTGTGATTATGCACCACAGAATATGTTAGTGTGCAGTGTAATTTCTGATGAAAATAACTGTTCAGAGGCAGTTTTCAATTTAATTTGAAATCACAGAAATGTTAATCTGGACCTAAAAATATTTAAATACCTTTCCATTTAATCTCTGACTCCCTTTTTGTCCAACACAGAATCATGGGTAGTCAGAATCAGTAGTGTGTGAAATACCTCAAGGCAAAAGGGGGATCCCATTAGTGCTCCAGTGTTGTCTGAGCACTGAAATCTCATTCTGGAACTATGGAATATGCAAAAAAACAAGTCCGGATAATTCAGTTCCTTTGAATATGCTTACCTCAAGTAGATGATTCACATCACATAGGACACACACTCTGTAAAGCCCAATCCATGGCACCTTGTGCTTCTCACCAGCATCATAACATACATGTACTTAGGCAATGCATGTTAAAGACTGCTGCAGCGCCACTCTGAAGCACTAATCAAGACTTCCTCCTTTGGGAGCCTGGGCACTACTGCTGACTGCTGGGAACTGAAGTCCTCTCGGTAGAACTATCACAGACTCGTTGCAATAACAGGCTTGTTTATTGAACAACAACACATTAGACTGATGACTTCACTTTCTATTTTTTACAATCCACAGGAAACAACTTAGAAGCAAACAATATGAACTAGGAATAAGATGTGGCTGCCCTCATGCTATTAATAACCTGGACCCTTTTGGTGTCAATGTATAAGCAATTACCATCATACTCTTCATCTTCACTGAGATGATGCCCCTTCACATTATCACTGACCCTAGCGTGGAACTCTGATTTATTTATTTCCTGTAAATATTTCTGCCCTCTTTCTCATATACTTCTGATGTAAAGGATGTGCCTCCCTTCCTTGCTGGTGGGCTGCTGCCACTCAGACATTCAACCCAAATTCAGTAATGGGAACAGAGTAATTTATAATACTTTGTTTTTAAATTTCACTTTTCAATAATTACACACAAATTTGATTTTCAGACTTAGCGTAGGCATGAGGTTATTTACAGGGCCCAGACCCCTCCAGCACCCCTTGTATTTTGTAGTAAAACAGAATCACTTTGGGGAGCACTTATCTGTTCATATTGGGTGAATTTAGGATTGCAAGATAACTTTCAATGTAGCACACTACTTTGGGACATCGGAGAAAACAGGAATAACCTAAGAAAACCCATGAGAAAACATAAATTCAACACAGCCAGTGACCAGGCCAGGAAATGGACCTAGGTGCTTAGAGAACTTCAAAGCGTTGACTGTTATGCTACACATTAACATACATTTAAATACAAACAATGCTTTTTAATCTTTTATTCCTTTTTACTTATTTAACAAAAATATAAATCACAAAGAAGGTCAAACATGAGGTTAGTATTTTACCCACAATCCTTGTTCTTCTCACCAAAACAAACAGACAGCTTCAGAAGCAGAGTAGAATGTTTAGGCCGTTTCATCATATAATTTACTTTTCTCTTGGTTACACTGTACACATCAAATTGCTTATGGTCTGTTTTTCAACACGTATCAAAATAAAAAAACTCCACAAAGTGGTTCCCAAAACATAAAAAAAAGCCAAAGAAGACTCAATGGACTCTCTCATCTTGGGCCTAACAAGAGTTGATGGGGGGCACCCAGCTCAATAAGATCCTGCCAGCTGTCAGGGTGCAGATGCCAGGGCAGAACATCCATATTAGCATTGCAGTACTTGGCCATAGCATGTTTTGAGCAATGACCTTTCCCTGTAAATTAGCTCAAATAATCAAATGATCAGTTTAAACCCTAAAAGTTTGTGCAGATTGCTATACCAAGGTGGGCACCATTCCAGATGGGCCATGATGCCCATATGACAGTCCAGCGCTGGTATGTAAGGAAGATGGGGACGATGTAAGAAGATGTGGAGAATGGCTGAAGGGGAGCATGTGACTGATAGGTGTCATGTGAGCAGGCAAGGAGGATGGACTCAGAGGGTAAGGGCCAGATTCATCATAGTGCATCTTGGCATACTCAGGGAAGCTCTCTGCTGATTTCTTGGCCTTCTTCGACTTGCTGGAGACTTTGCGGTTTCGGGTTTGAATGCCTTCCTTCTTCATGGTGAGTGGTCTGTTCACCTGCAAGCCAAAGCCAAGAGTGAAAAATGGGTTAGTGAGGAAGGAAGGTAAGATGAAGATGTCAAGGTCACTAGAGGAACAAACGAGCAAGTTTAAGAGCACACAAGAAAACTTCTATTTAGGGTCAATGCATTACCTATAATACAAAAGAAGACAAAAAACAGTAATGTGTGGGGAAAGTAAAAATGAAATGATCCAATCTATACTTGTGTGTCTGCTTAACAGCACTATTGGGGCACAAAAGAGATGGTTCTGGAGGGCTATAGTGGTTCTAAGTTCTTGTTCCAACCTGACTGCTTAACTAGAAAATGACCCTTGCCAAAAAAGATCATATTTAGCTTTACATGTTGTTAGTGTTTTCATTCTTTCATACAGGACCAGCTCTAGCATTTTTGCTGCCCTAGGCGAAGCTGCAAATGGAGCCCATCCAAAGAAACATATGACCTTTTCAGATTGGTAAGAGCTGGTTCATAAGGTCAACACTGAGGGAAGTCTTGTGGTTTTACCCTTTGGCAAACTGTAGTATTTCAGTACATTTTTTGTATTCTGGTAGTTTACATGGGTTATTAAATAATTTATAAATCTATATTCAAGTATGGATTTAATGTGTCTATTGGTATATATGAATTTCAATAAATTTTACAAATAAACGACAGCAAAGAAAACCAGCAGTTTGCTACTGATATTAGGTAAATTAATGGAAATTTGACTTAGCTTTTTGAACTGGGTATATTTTACTTACAAAATGTGCAGACATAAACATAATAATCTATGAGAAAAACAATGCAACTTAATAATAAAATAGGCGATTTGCGTGATTGCAGTTTCATGTTCAGTATACCAGTCTTAAAAAGTAAAAAAAAATATGTTTAAGTAAACTTTTTTTCAAAATATAAATTACTAATATACAAAACTGCTTTTTTCTTGACCTCATCTTTGCAAGCAATTTCTTTTGAATTCATTGTCTGAACAGATACCTTCTCCAAAGATACATTTGATGAAAATTTTATCACCCATAAACCTATATATATATATATATATATATATACTCAGCAAAAAGAAACGTCCTCTGACTTTCAACTGTTTTTACTTTCAGTAAACTTAATGTGTAAATATTTGTATGAACACTAAAAGAGTCAACACCATAAGACATAAACTAAAAATGTTTCACAATGTGTCCCTGAATGAAGGGAGGCTCAAAATCAAAAGTACCAGTCAGTATCTGGTGTGGCCACCAGCTGCCTGAAGTACTGCAGTGCATCTCCTCCTCATGGACTGGACCAGATTTGTCAGTTCTTGCTGTGAGATGTTACCCCACTCTTCCACCAAGGCACCTGCAAGTTCCTGGACATTTCTGGGGGGAATGGCCCTAGCCCTCACCCTGCGATCCAACAGGTCCCACACGTGCTCAATGGGATTGAGATCTGGGCTCTTCCACTGCGAGGATGATCAGCTGTCCTTCCTGTCTCCCTGTAGCGTTGTCTTAGGCGTCTCACAGTGCGGACATGGCAATTTATTGCCCTATCCAAATCAGCAGTCCTCATGCCTCCCTGCAGCATGCCTAATGCATGTTCACGCAGATGAGCAGGGACCCTGGGCATCTTTCTTTGGGTGTTTTTCACAGTCGGTAGACAAGTCTCTTTAGTGTCCTGCATTTTTAGAACTGTGCCCTTAAATGCCTACTTTCTGTAAGCTGTTAAGGTCTTAACGACCATTCCACAGGTGCATGTTAATTAATTGATTATGGTTAATTGAACATGCATGGAAAACATTGTTTAAACCCTTTATAATGAAGATCTGTAAAGTTATTTGGATTTTTAAAACATTATTGTTGAAATACACAGTCCTGAAAAAGGGACGTTTCTTTTTTTGCTGAGTATATATATATATATATATATATATATATATATATATATATATATATATGTCACAGATGACCGGGGACACTGTCCGGCCGGAACGCCTGGATAATTCCCCAGTTTGACAATACTTTTCCTCGGCCACGAGAGGGCAGCCGCCCGGGACTATTTGGGGGTCTCAGGGACAGAGCTGGGACACCCTGCATGAGAGGACGTGGCCACCGCCAGGGGGCACCCGGTCAGTGAGAGAAGCCTGGATGGCAGCACTTCCGCCACACCAGGAAGTGCTGCCGGAAGGAATTCTGAGGACACCCGGAGTGCTTCCAGGTGCTTTCCTGACACTTCCACCACACCAGGAAGGGGAGCACCTGGGGCTCATCCAGGTCAAGATAAAAGGGGCCGCCTCCTTCCAGACAATCAGCCAGAGTTGGGAGGAAGGAGACGAAGCTTGTGAGGAGGAGGAAGGAGGTCAAGAAAGAGAGAAAGAGAGAAAGAAGGAAGAAGAAGAAAAGAAAGGAGAGGATTGGTCATTGAAGGCATTGGGGTGCAGTGAAAAAGAAAATAAAGAAGTGTGTTTTGGGCATCCTGGTGTTGGTCTGTCTGTGTCTGGGGGTACGCTTTCCACAATGGCACCCAACGTGGGGCCCATCTCCTTCCTTGCCCCTTTTATCACACCCCGGATGGGCTCCAGCTGCTTCCCGGCGTTCCTCCACAGACACGCCCCAGTGTGGTGGAAGTGCCGGCTGTGTACCCGGAAGCCCTCCGGGTGTCCCCTGTCTTCTTCCCCCCAGCACTTCCTGGTGTGGCGGAAGTGCTGGGCTCCAGGTTTCTTCAGGCACCGGGGTGCCGCCTGGCGGTGGCCACGGGTCCCTACAGGGTTGGGCTTCCAAGCACCTAACCCAAGGCCCCCAACACAACCAGGGCGGTTGCCCCCTCGCGGTCTGCCTCCTGGGTGTCCTGGCTGGGCTCCACCCCCAGCCGCATGTGCCAATATGCCTGCATTAAGAATCTGCATCAACCCAATGTTGAAATAAGGATGGTAAAAAATATAAAGAACAATAAAGACAGCCTCTTTAAAGCTGCATACGATGAGTCCTGAGATGTGGAAGGCAACTCATAAAGAGTTTGTATAGCTTTTCAGAGGTTAAGACCAAAATATGCTAAAGTAATTCAGAAAAATGTATTAAGAGTAATATGAGACAGACAATTTTATTGAGCTGAGTGTTCATTGGTCAGGGTCTGTACTTATAAAAAAGATCTCTACCCCCTACTCTAATTTTGCCCCGTTGGTGTGTGCCTAGTTGTTCTAAATAGTAGAGTCAGCCCTGCTATCATGTCAAGTCAATCTTATATCATAAACTTTTTTCTTTTCACCAAGTCAGGTCAGGTCAGATTAGGGAGCATGCACTGGTACAGCGAGTTGCCACACCAACCACACAATGAAACAGCTTTGGATCCTGGTTGGCAACCCCCTAGGCAGACACGTGGTCCAGTCCCATCCTCCAGAAATGACCATCTATCTTTTGTAGTCAGGTGTTATGTGAGCATCCCCTTGGCCTGGTCCAGCCTCTCGTGTACTTAAGAATGAGGATCCTGTGAGCTGAATCACCCTTGGGGAATCACTCCACATGGCTGTGGTGCTGTAACTGACGCTTTCTCACAATATTAGTAATGTGCCTCATTTGGGACTCCGTGAGTAACTGCTCATTCAACACGAAGTCAAACCAGCAGTACCCAAGGATTCTGCAAAGAGGCATAGTACCAAAGTCTAGTCCAGTCTTCATCTCAGGTCACTGCATAGTGTCCATGTCTCGCAGTCTTATAGCAAAACAAGAAGCACCAGGATTTTCATCCTTTAGCAGAAATATCAGGAACGCCACACTCCCCTTTCCATTGATCTCATGACCCCCAGGCCTTCCCATCCCATCTACTGACTTCATAGAAAGAATCACCAATGACATGAATGTCACTGCCGAGGTAAGTAAACCTCTTGACGATTCACTGATACCATTCAAATGACTTAATAGCTGAAACAGAATAATAATCCTTAGTCATTCACCTTTTTCTCTTCAGTTATCGTCCAAATATTTTAGTAAATTCGATAGTTGATGATGAATATACACAGGTGTAAATGGAAACAAGTTATATGGAGAACTGCTTGTTCCTTTCTGATTTGTATCTTAATGCTAATAAGCAGCCAGCAAAATCAGTGAATGCAGCTGTTTAAGACAAAAACAATCTTAACAAGTGAGACCATAAGTGTTTCAATAGCAATTATCAATTTTTCATTAAGAAATCAGGTTGGAAAAAAACCTGGCCTTCCAGGATGGACTTTGACTACCTCTGTTCTAGATGGCTGATTCTCCGGGCTGCTAAAATATCATGAGTGTATGCATAATTGTGGATTGGCTAAACCCGTTTTGAGTTAACAAGAAACACTTTGTGGTTGTAGAACCAATTAAACCCTGGCTATAAAACAAGTCTCATTCAAGCAAGAATAATTCAAGTCTCAATTTTATATGTGTGCTTCGCTGAATTACCTCCTGGTGTCTAGTCAATTCTGGGTTATAGATTATTCTTATCCATTCATTCATTTTTGTATGTTGTCTGTCCAATTGAGGATTACAGACTTGAATAATTATTATTATTTGCTTATCATTGGAATTTACAGGTTGCTACTGGGGTGTCTGTGTCCTAACCAGAGACCATGAGTTCATTTGGTGTCCTGGCAGCTACTGTGAGTTCTTGTTGAAGCTTTTTTTTGATGATACTAAGAGCCTCAACCACCACAGGCACAAGTCTAGTCTTGGTGCTGCATCACCCCATTTAGCAAGTTACTGTTTGGAAAATGAATTACACATAATCTAATGTGGAGTTGTACTGAAAACAGAGTGTATTCCTTCATCAAATGGTACAAAGCAAGTTTTTACTCTAAACCAAGCCACAATTCTTGTCTAATCAATGTCATTCAATTCTCAGCCACCCAGCCATTTTTTTCAGATTTTTTATTACAGGATTATGGGAAGCTGGAATTAATCTCAGTAGCATTGATCATAAGGTATGGTTCAAACCTGGACAAGATACCAGTCCATTAAAGGGTCCACTCATACACATACCATGTCACTTTATAGTCACCAAGTAATCTAAATGTTCATCTTTGAAATGTGAGAGGAAACCACAGCACCAAAAGTGGATTTACACAAAGTGAAGGAGAACTCAAACTGTCCACAGAGCCTGGGGCTAGACCAGAAATCAAACCCTGGAGCCACTTTAAGAGCATTTTAAAAATGATTATAGCTGTTTATGTCAAACAGTGTGTTCCAGTGAATTTTTAACACAGCTTCTTTATGGAAAGCATAAACATGACGTATTTTTGTACATTTTAATGCACAATTCCCACTTATTTTGTAAAGGTAATACTATATAAAACATGCATTTAACTATATATTGCTACAGCACAAAGCAATCCCAATTTAAAATTGTACATGAGTGACAAAACAAGACATTATCTGCCTCAGCATCAGGCTGAGCAGTCTCAGAAAGTGTAATGGTTGCAATACTCACATTATGAAGCTTGAAGTAGAGGCCACAGGCATTGCACACTGGCTCCCCGCTGGAATTGCGTCTCCACAGTGTGGTGGTATTCGTGTGGCAGTTAGCACACTGAGTGCCAGCTCGCTTGCTTACAATCTGCTTGAGAAGAAAATAAAGCCTTCAGAGAAAGGCCCTCTTAGTCATGTTCCTCTAACCAAAAGGACCACATCCCTGTATTTTAGACACCTTGGATATCTGCTATAAAAATCAAGTTGCCTAAGCACAAAAATGAAAAGAGGAGTATCAAAATAGAAAGAGGCAACACAGTTAATTTGTTGAGAAACACATCCCAAATATGTCCTTTGGAAGGCTTTGTCCCACTCTATAGGGTGTGGTAGATGCCCCCTTATTTGTTGCCAGAATTGTTACAAATTTACTGTTGCTATCAGAATAAAATGTCCTCTTTTGGTGGTCTTTCACTAAGCAAAACCATTTTCCCTCCCGTGAATATCAAAATATTAAGTATCAAGTGACACCCCAGATTGATTGATGTCACGTGCAGACACAGGCATTTATTACAGATACAGATGTTTACCTGCTTCACCACTAAGTCATCCACATCTGCAACATTTTAAAACGGATTACATGAGATAATTACTGAATCTGTTACAAATTAAAGAGAGATGATTCCTTAATATTTCACTTAATGAATGCATTTAAAAGTATAATACTTTCATCAATTAATTATATTAAATATTTGCGAATAAAGAAGTGAGAGGAGCAGCTGTTCCTTTTCTGTGTGAGCGAATGAAGTCTGGGTTGTGGTAAAGACCTGCAGAATGGTTGCAGCCTGACACTTTGATGGTGAAGCAAGAGCTTGTTTCATACAAAACATGGAAATTACTGGTCAGTGCTCCTCAGAATTCTCATTTTTTGGGACTATAAGTGAGGGTTCTGATGTGTATGTGAACAGTGACCAAAATTGGATCACCGGTACAAGAGTTTCAGGGATATTTCTTCACAAGATTGCAGTGTTGGTGGCAGTAAACAAGGACTTCAAAGAAGTGTTTTCACTCCTCAGAATCAAGAACGATTGGTTTGGGCATCTAAAAAGAATGCCTTCAGGCACCCCCTGCTGGAAGTGTGCTGTGATTGGACATTGGAGGTATTTATTTCACCACGGCCTATTGACTGAAAATCCTCCAGGAAGAGCTAGTTGTGCTTTGTGCTTATTAATTTTCTCAGTGTTCTTAGGCCAGTATAGGGGCATGGGCAGCTGGAGCATTCTTGGTTGCACTCAAGGCCATGTTAACATATGGGCACAATGGGCACTGGCCGGGGGTCCCAGGAGCAGAAGAGCCCACAATGTTTCTGATGCCTATGTATGTTTCTGTTTTCCTGTCAAAACAAGACAACCCTGGATGCAATGGAGACAAGATGGAAACTGATCCTGAGTGCTAGTCTATCATCTATACACAGCTATACCCATTTACAACAGGCCAATTTAGAAAAGCAAATCTGTCTAATCTGCTTGACTTTGAGATTTGAGCAAACATGCAAATTACACATGGACAATAAGAAAGAACTCAAATTAAAGATCATCAGCAAGTACAGTGTTAAAATGCTGTGCATTTGTGACAGCCACTAAAACCAGGAAGAGCTTTCTCTGTGTCAAAATGGCTAGATATGATCATTTTTATTTTCTGGAGCATGAACATTGATTTATTAATAAGTGCTGTGTTTTAACAAATTTTAAATAAGAGTGCTCCATTCTTCCAAGGTATTTCACTCAGTAGAAGGGGTACAATGTGTTTCCCAAGGACACAGGTGTAAGAAGCAGAAGGCTGACAAAGTAACTTATTACACAAAGTATTGTTATCACACTACAAAAGGAAGAGGAAGTGACATTTGTCGTAAGAATAGTACAGGGTAAAAGATGCTGAAGACATTTGGTGGGCTTCCCTTAAACACCTCCATGTGTGAAGTCAAGGAATGAAGGAATGGTGCACAACATAAAATCACACATTACCTTATTGCATTGGAATAACTTTTACCTGAAAAGCTTTTTTTATTTTATGCAGTATTTTTCATGGTGCATATCATCTTAATCTTCTTTACAACTATTACAAGTGAATCTTAACTAAAGACTCTTGTAGTTTAATGCCTTATGCCCTAGGTGTTTTTGTCATTATTGTGTCTAAATTTCGTAACTAAAGAAAATGTCTATTATTCTGCTTATCTGATAAAGGAGCTGTAAATAGTTGAAGAGTATTGAGTGTAACAGCCATATTGTTAAAAGATTTATATCACTAAAAACCTTTGTTTTCACCAATTTTAACTAAATAAAACACCAAAAAAATGTGGCTTTAGTGATTTCTCTCCAAAAAACTGGATTTTGCAGTTAATGACCAAGACAACCCTGGAGTCAATTTTCTTTAATGTCCCAATCTGTCAGCTCTCATTGTACCAAGTTTAGATTTCATATCCCATAGCACTGGCGTAGGAATGGATTGTGCAGATTGTGCAGAGCACAAGGGCCTATTAGCTTGGGGGACCCACTCAAGGCCGTATAGATTTTCTTTTTATTTTTAATAACTAAAACAGCGATTTCACAGTCTTGATGCAGTGGCTTCAACGTTCAATATCTTGTTACAATCAACTCTGACCTCGATGGCTGAAGATGAATTGTATGCCGTTGCCAATCTTCTCGTTGAACGCTATAACACTGACATTTCACTGCCGTTTTCCACTCAATTGTTGTTATTTTGTGCATGTTTTAATCGATCCTGTCAACCAAATCGACTGTTCTCGAAGTAGCTGAACTGTTGCTGATAGATCCCTGTGCAATGTTGTCTGCTTCCAGTGATGTTTGCATGGCTCACATGTTACTGCTGACTACGCCAGTTACTGTTGCTGCATGTGGACGATCTTACTCCAAGTTAAAACTCACTAAAAACGACCTCAGAAGCACTTCTTCTTCTTTTGGCTGCTCCAGTTAGGGGTGGCCACAACGGGTCATCTTCTTCCATATCTTTTTGTCCTCTGCATCTTGTTCTGTTACACCCATCACCTGCATGTCCTCTCTCACCACATCCATAAATGTTCTCTTAGGCCTTCCTCTTTTTCTCTTCCCAAGCAGCTCTATCCTTAGCATCCTTCTCCCAGTATACTCAGCATCTCTTCTCTGCACATGTCCAAACCAACGCAATCTCACCTCTCTGATTTTGTCTCCCAACCATCCAACTTGAGCCAACCCTCTAATGTACAACTTTCTAATCCTATCCATCCTTATCACACCCAATGCAAATCTTAGCATCTTTAACTGTGCTACCTCCAGCTCTGTCTCCAGCTTTCTGGTCAGTGCCACCGTCTCCAGCCCATATAACACAGCTGGTCTCACTACCGTCCTGTAGACCTTCCCTTTCACTCTTGATGAAATCCGTCTGTTACAAATTACTCTTGACACTCTTCTCCACCCATTCCACCCTGCCTGCACTCTCTTTTTCACCTCTCTTCCACAATCCCCATTACTCTGTACTGTTGATCCCAAGTATTTAAACTCATCCACCTTCGCCAACTCTACTCCCTGCATCCTCACCATTCCACTGACTTCCCTCTCATTTATACACATGTATTCTGTCTTGTTGCTACTGACCTTCATTCCTCTCCTCTCTAGAGCATATCTCCACCTCTCCAGGGTCTTCTCAACCTGCTCCCTACTATCACTACAGTTTACAATGTCATCAGCAAACATTATAGTCCGCGGGGACTCCTGTTTAATTTTGTCTGTCAACCTGTCCATCGCCATTGCAAATAAGAAAGGGCTCGGAACTGATCCCTGATGTAATCCCACCTTCACGTTGAATGCATCCATCACTTCTACCGCAGACCTCACCACTGTCACACTTCCTTTGTACATATCTTGTACATCTCTTATGTACTTCTCTGCCACTCCCAACTTCCTCATACAATACCACAACTCCTCTCGAGTCACCCTGTCATATGCTTTCTCCAGGTCCACAAAAACGCAATGCAACTCCTTCTGGCCTTCTCTATACTTCTCCATCAACACCCTCAGAGCAAACATCACATCTGCTGCTCACTAATCCTCACCTTACTTCTTAACCTAGCTTCCACTACTCTTTCCCATAACTGCATGCTGTGGCTCATCAGTTTTATTACCCTGTAGTTGCTGCAGTCCTGCACATTCCCCTTATTCTTAAATATCAGCACCAGTACACTTCTTCTCCACTCCTCAGGCATCCTCTCACTTTCCAAGATTCCATTAAACAATCTGGTTAAAAACTCCACTGCCATCTATTCTAAACACCTCTATGCTTCCACAGGTATGTCATCTGGACCAACGGCTTTTCCATTCTTCATCCTCTTCATAGCTGTCCTTACTTCCTCCTTGGTAATCCGTTGCACATTATGATTCTCTATCTCCATATCATCCACCTTCTTCTCTCTCTCGTTCTCTTCATTCAAAAGCCTCTCAAAGTACTCTTTCCATCTGCTCAACACACTCTCCTCACTTGTGAGTACGTTTCCGTCTTTATCTCTATTACCCTAACCTGCTGCATATCTTTCCCAGCTCAGAAATCGGTCTAGCCAATCGGTACAGGTCCTTTTCTCCCTCCTTAGTGTCCAACCTCTCATACAACTCATCAAACACATTTATTTAGCCTTTGCCACCTCTCTCTTCACCTTGCGCCTTATCTCCTTGTACTCTTGTCTACTTTATGCATCTCTCTGACTATCCCACTTCTTCTTTGCCATCCTCTTCCTCTGTATAATCTCTTGTACTTCCTCATTCCACCACCAGGTTTTCCTTTTCCTCTTTCTTCTGTAGTACCCTTCTTGCTGTCACCCTTACTACATCTGCTGTAGTTTCCCAACTGTCTGGTAATTCTTCACTACCACTCAGTGCCTGTCTCACCTTCTCTCTAAACTCAACCTTGCAGTCTTCCTTTTTCAACTTCCACCATTTGATCCTTGGCTCTGCCCTCACTCTTTTCCTCTTTTTGATCTCCAACATCATCCTACAGACCACTATCCTATACTGCTTAACTACACTTTCCCCTGCCACCACTTTGCAGTGTTCAATCTCCTTCAGATTGACTCTGCTGCATAAGATGTAATCTAACTGTGTGCATCTTCCTCCACTCTTCTACATCACCCTATGTTCCTCCCTCTTCTTAAAATACATATTCACCACAGTCATGTCCATCCTTTTGGCAAAATCCACTATCCTCTGACCTTCTTCATTCCTCTCCTTGACACCATACCTACCCATCACCTCCTTGTTTCCTCTGTTCCCTTCACCAACATGTCCATTGAAATCTGCTCCAATCACCACTTTTTGTCCCTTGAGTACACTGTTCATCACTTCATCCAACTCACTCCAAAAATATTCTTTCTCGTCCATTGCACACCCAACTTGCGGGGCATATGCACTAACAACATTCATCATCACACCTCCAATTTCCAGCTTCATAATCATTACTCTGCCTGACACTCTTTTCACCTCCAAAACACTCTTGACATACTGTTCCTTTAAAATAACCCCTACTCCATTTCCCCTCCTATCCACACCATGATAGAACAATTTGAATCCACCTCCGATCCACCTGGTCTTACTCCCCTTCCATTTAGTCTCTTGCATGCACAATATATCAACCATCCTTCTCTCCATCATATCGGCTAACTCTCTCCTCTTACCAGTCATACTGCTAACATTCAAAGTTCCTACCCTCAGCTCCACTCTCTTTACCTTCCTCCTCTACTCCTGCCTCCGGACACGTCTCCCCCCTCTTCTTCTTCTTTGGCCAGCAGTAGCCCAATTTCCGCTAGCACCCTGTTGATTAACAGTAGTGGTGGCGGTCGCTGTTAACCTGGGGCTCGACCAATCCGGTATGGAAATTTGTATTGTTGTCCGCATATTTGATTTGGCAAAATTTTATACCGGATGCCCTTCCTGACGTAACCCTCCCCATTTATCCGGGCATGGGACCGGCACAAAGAAACACACTGGTTTGTGCATCCCCTGATCGAAAATGAGCATGCCAGAAAACTAGTCATGTCAAACGTTGTTCAGCCTTTTGCACAACAGAAGGCATGCAAGAGAGTATTTTCAGGTTCCCGCTGTGGCATCCCATTACAGGAGCAGCCAAAAGAAGAAGGAGAAGTGATATTATGAGTAATATAATTTGTGAATTATCAGTCAGCTCCATTTTAATAAGCTTTAACAGTTTAACATGTCTGTAATCTAATTTATTGTGTACCTTAGTATGGCTCACTGTGCATTAGTGTCACTGCTGTGAGGATTTTTGAGCTTCACCACTTTATGATGTCAGTTTTCTCAGAACTTGTGTAAAACTGGTCGATTGTGTAGTAGTATCCTGTCAGCTGGTGTTGTCGTTTTAATTTGCTACAAACTGAAATTGCTTCATTTCTACTTTTTAGCTTACAGTACATTTTAATCATCTTCTCTCACAAAGGTGTCTTGGAAAAGTAAGCATGTCCACATTTTACATATATTTATGACTGCTACTACCCACATCTCCTACATTTCATTCTCATAATTTATTTATTAATTTTTTTATTACAGAGGCTGTAATAAAGCGATTTAAAAAGTTATTACAAATTTCATTTAGAGAGTCAGTGTGTTTGTGGCCCCTACGATCTAGTTGTGAATAAATTACTAACAGTTATGCTAGACAGGAGGGGCCCACCTTGAGGCGCTGCTCAGTTGCCTTCAGCAAGCTAGCTACACCATTGTCCCATAGCACTGCAAAACTTAATTCATTCATTAAGCACATACCCATAGCTATCGACCAAATTCTTTCACACATATGCAGATCAAGTGATGGAAAAAAAAAACATTTCATTATTGAAGAAAGAACAGTCTTAGTATCAGTAAATCAAAAAGTAAAGGCAATTTGGAAATTATGCAGTAACCGTAATGGATAGAAGCTGACACAATACAACATGTTCACAATGGCTTATGGGTAACTTGAACATGCACATCACAACCTCTACTATTAGTCTACTTGAAGTCAAGGTCAAATAATTCTGGATGCTGTGGGATTACACCATCGTTGAATAATGAGCTGCAGTGAGATTTCTTTAGGCAGAGGGAATAAAACCTGCTGAAATCCACTGAAGGCTTGTGCAGATCAGTGCGCTGTTTGGGTATCCATCTTGAGCAAACTTTACCTCAGGTCATTATGCAGTATGTCATGTGCAGAGATCATTGGCTAATATTGAAATGTACAGCAACAGTGGACAATGTAATCCATTAATCTTCTGTGATGAAGGCATTCACCATATCATTTGGGGCTTATGTGCACAATGTTGATGTTTTGAGCTTCGTCAGTTTTATTTATTCTTCCCACTTTAAACCTCTCTACCCTTTCATAAACGTTTTGTTGACTGATGTTGTTTTCACTTCTATACTGAGCTAACATCTCACAGTGAATTTCTGCAGGTTTTACTCCCTCAGCCCAAAGAAATTTCATTACAGTGCGTTTTTCAGGTATGGTGCAATCCCGCAGCAGAGTATCCATGTTTATTTGACCTACCTGACTAACAGCAGAGTTCTGTACTGTGAGCGTTTATAGTATCTAATTGATCGAAGGGGGTCCTCATGTGAAAACCTTGAGAGGCTCAGGTACAGTGTAACAGTACTCATTACACTAAAAATTGATAACAGTATTCTAAGTCAAAAATGAAAGAGTAGTACTCAGAAAACTAACTTGGAGAAAATGTGCAGCAGACCGTGTTCGAGTATGGTAATTGAACCCATCACACTTGAACTGTAAAACTGCACACCATTACACTTCAAAGTTTGCCCCACTCCTTTAATCTCACGCACCTTGCTCCATGTTTTCCTCTGATTTCAAGCCCATGATTCTTCATTCTATATGTAATTTCTACCCCCTTGTCCTAACCTTACATTTCTGTATTTTCTTGTTTCACTCCACTTTACCAAATATCCAAAATGGACCCACTGAATTGATACATACCAGTCTTTTTTTGGGCCGGATGAGAGGCCTGTTCTGTCCATTCATCTTATGATAGAGGCCACAGGCATTGCAGAGGTAGTGTCCAGTTCCATCTCGCCGCCATAGTGGGGTAGCAGTTGCTCCACAGTTGACACACTCCCTGGCCTCTGCAACAACAAAGAGGCTAAGATTCTTAATACATGAAATCATATTAACTAACAATCAGACAAGTTATGTAACATCATGAGTGTACAAAACAGTCTGAATAAATGTATCTAAAACTTTCATTTTCCTTTCCAGTAAAGAATACCAGTTATCATTGTGCCATTCTGTGAAATGTAGGTCAAGGACACCAAGAGTTTTAAAAAGTTAAAAGAACTTCTTTGAGACATTTAAGGAGTAGGTCAGACCATTGCAGCCAACCTTCTGTGTGTCTTACCCTTGGGGTATTGTATCCTCTTAGGTATGTGCAGCAAGTCTCTAGCCCAGAGACCACCTCGCCATGTGCTACAGTTATGGCTGAATATGCACAGAATATCAAAATTGTTAGACTTCTCTAACGTATGACAATATTAGATATTGAAGGTGATTTTAACTACTGTAGGAGTACAATGAAATGCAGTAAAAACAAATCAACTCATCTCCACCTTACACCAACACTTTTTTTAGTTCAGTTCTCCTTAACTGCTGGGTAACAACACAGCAATCTATCCATCCTTCTGTTTTCAAAAATATCTTTAGCCAGCTTCATGATGGAAGGTGCAAGAGCCTACCCCAGAACTCTTAGGTGCCAATTCAATGTACAGCACACTCATGAACTCACTCATATAGAGACAATCAAATGAAACTAACGTAGTGCAGGAAGCACAATAATATCTTCTGAAGACACACCAATAAACTCGTCACTCAACCACCACCTAGAATTTTTCTAACTCTGGTAGAACCTTCTATCAATTGAAAGATGAAAACTACCGACAGTCTTCAACATGTGGACGCATTTGTGCATAACCACATTTGACTTGTACTTCATACAGTGCAGACACAGTATAACCAATCATCCTACTAGCCTTTTGGACCATTGCCTAGTTGAGGACAGGGACGAGTCCACGTCTTTGTGCTCTCTCTCACCCATTGCATGATTATAGTGAATTCTTCTTCATAGTTCCTGCAGACAGTCATAAATGTTTGACTGTAAAAATTGTTATAAAATATCACTTGCATGTATTCTGACCAATAAAAAAAAACTGAAATTCTGCTTAAGTACTACTAGTTCCTCCATGCCTGAGGAGACATTTTATTGGAGATAAAATTATGAAAGAGCAATTACTAAAATTTGGACTGCCAAAGAAAGGTATACTGGGGGGCATTGGAAAAGTCCTTAGCCTTTTATGAAAGAAGTAACGATGTTAAGCAAAGCTTTTTCCCCCAAAGAAAGCTCATTTATTTGTGGCTTCAACACAGCATTCTAGCTTTTTCCCCATAGTCACCCTCAAGATCAATGCACTTTCCATTTGTCAAAACAAGCCTCAAAATCACTTTGAGTTAAACTCACAACTTCCTCATTTACCATATCAGTCAATTCATGACATGTCTCAAAAGCTTTTCAACACCAATGTTCTTTAACTTTAGGGAACAGTAGGAAATCACAAGGCTCTAAAATGAATGAATAAGGAGGGGGTTCAACCAGCTACACACCAGATTTCTCTAAAGTTTCAGTGGTTAACTTTTCTGCATGTGATGGAAAAATGAGTTGTTCAGAATCAGGTGGGGACAACTTCAGCTCCTCTCACTCTTCCACACTCTACCACTTGCCATGATTTCCTATGGGTAAAAAATGTTCTTATATATACTTGGGAAAGAATAAAGTTGGTCAATCGATGTGAACACCATGGCACCTCACTAAGAACTGAAGGCTAAGTATTTTTCTAATGCCCCTCCTAGTCTTGAGCAGAAGCACAGTTTTTCCAGCAAAGTATCCTCAAAAGGCCCAAGCTGTTTATTGTCCTTTCTTTCAATTAACCACCACTAAACAAACAGGCTGTTAGTCAACTACAGATATATATTTTTTCTTTTCACTCAGTCTAAATCCTGACTGCTTTTTTACTTCCAGAAAGTATGGTTTATTGACCACAGTGCTGGACTATAAAGCACACAGAAGACAGTGACTCTTAGTCAGTGACCCAAAGGGTCAACACATAAGCTGCTGCTACATCAGTAGCTCGTCTCATATTCATGAATATAACAAGAGGGACCCCTGTTTTTTTATGGCTTCTTAAATCAATGTAAATTAAAATTAAGTTATTTTTTCTACCAAATAATCTAAAGTATCATTTTACATTTGGCTAGGAAACCCTTAGAATGGGCAAAATCTCTAAATGATAGCAGATTGACAATTTAGAAAACTTTTCTAAGGCAGTTCTGATTAGCTTTAGATGCTGAACTTCCTGAAAGAAAGGCACCAGCTACAAGCTGATTGCTGAATTTAAAACTGTGTCAATAGTTCTTTGGTGAATATATATACATATATAGAAAGGGTTTATTATTGTATTATAATTTATTTATTGATTATTGTATTATTATCTCATACACAGGTTACAGCTGGTCCAAAATGCTGCTGCTCACTTTCTGGTTGGGGCAAGAAAGTATGACTCTGTTTCTCCTATTTTAGCTTCGTTACACTGGCTGCCTGTCAGTTTTCAAATTGATTTTAAAATCTTGCTGCTAGTTTTTAAATCTTTACATGGGCTTGCTCCTGCCTATTTATCGGAATTGTGTGTTTTACACCAGCCATCCAGAGTGCTTGGATCTTCTGCTCAGTTGTCTCTTGTTGTCCCTTGTACCAAGTGTAAAACCAAGGGGGACAGGGCCTTTGCAGCTGCTGCGCCTCACCTGTGGAAGTATTTACCTCATCATAATAAAGGAGTCGTCTACAATTGAACTGTTTAAAACAAGATTAAAGACTCATTTCTATTCACTTGCATTCCGTGACCTTCAGTAATACTGAAGGTTCCCTCTTTGTGATTATATAACATTATTTCTATTTATTATATATCTTATTTTATGTTCATATGTTTTATTTCTATTTATGTATTTATGTTAATTGTTTTGTTTTTCTTTTATTCTATTATTGTAAAGCACTTTGGCCACAGCATTACTATGTTGTTTTAAATGTGCTATATAAATAAATTGACATTTTTATTAGTATTATTAAAGTGTGCCTGAGTGTAGCAGTCATAACCTACATGCCTTCTTACATACTAACAACTATAAATCTACTTCTGCCCACCCTTGTATATATATATATATATATGGTTTAATTTAGAAATGGTCTTTCTGAGGAACTTAAAGGTGACATGACACTCATGATATGTAAGAAAGTTATGAAAGGGATATTAATTTATTGAAGAAACTCTGTACTAGGCTATCTAAAAGAGAAAGAGAGAAATATACCTCAGTAGTTTATGTAAATAAAACCTTTTGAACTGGTAAATCACTTTTCAGTTTAACTAAGAGCAGTCTCAGTTGCCATACCCTCCTAGTATGTATAAAAAATAAAATACAAACATAGGTTTTGCTAAAAATTGATCAGTTCTTGTCTGGTGTGTCAGTATAACTTAAATAATAATAATAATATTTTTTTTTCTATTTATACAGCACTTTTCTCACTATGCAAACCACTTTTTACATAGTTAGTGGGGAGCCACTTCAACACACCATTAATGTACAGCATTCACCTGGATGATGCGACGGCAGCCATGTTGCACCAGTACACTCACCACTCATTAGCTTTTAGGTGGTAAACTGATCAATTAGAGACAGGGGATAATTAGGGGGCCAGAATGACTAACAATGGACAGTTTAGCCATGACATCAGGATACACCCTACTCTTCAAGAAGGATGCCTAGGGAACTGTAATGACCATAGAAAGTTATGACCTCAGTTTTACATATCATCCAAAGGATGGCGCTGTTTTTACAACACAGTATCCCCATCACTGCACTGAAACATTGGGATCCACAATCAGACTACAGGGTAAGTGCCACCTGCTGGGCTCACCAACACATCTTCCAGCAGTAACCCAAGATTTTCCTGGTTGGTGTCCCGTCCAAGTACTGGCTAGCCCAAACATAATTAGCTTCAGGTGGATGACCTGTTCTTAAAACTCACCAACAAAGCATAAAAATTCAAGATTTATTTCTTTCAGCCCCTCACTTCACCTTTAAAAAATGGCAACAGGCCTAATTCATAAAGAGGTAATATTCTCTTAAATATGTCACAGATTCATAAAAAAGTATTGAAGTGTATAACACACACATGCTTAGGGAGCATATGGAGAAGAGAATAAATGGCTCATTGTCTGATGAATGCCACATGATTCTTGAAATATGGTGGAGTCAGTTTTATTGCATGGGCATGCGTGACTGCCAATAGAAGTCAGTCACTAGTGTTTATTGATGATATGACTGCTTGCAGAAGTAGCAGGATGAATTCTGAAGTGTACAGGGCTATACACTCTGTTCACATTCAGACGAACGCTGCAAAACTGATAGGACAATGGTTCACAGTACAGATGGACAATGAGCCAAAACATACTGTGACAGCAAGCCAAGTGCTTTTCAACACAAAGTCATGGAATATTCTTTTAGTGGCAAAGTCTATCAACTGACCTCAGCCCAACTGGACATGCATTTCACTTGCTGAAGACAAAGCTGATGGACGAAAGTCCAACAAACAAGCAGCACCTGAAGCCAGCTGCAGTAAAGGCCTGGCAAAGCATCAGTAGGGTGAAATCTCAGCACTTGGAGATGGCCATGGGTTCCAGACTTCAGGCAGTCATTGAATGGAAAGGATTTTCAACTAAATATTGAAAATTATCATTATGTTTAGGATTGTGTTAGTTTATCCAAATACTTTTGAGGCCATGGAAATGGAAGGGCTATGCAGAAAAATGGCTGTCAATACTAAATGGCTTATTCAATATTTAAACTGAAGCTGAAAGTCTACACTTCAATCAGGTAATTATTTTTTCATTTAAAATCTATTGTGGTGGTTCACAGAGCCAAAATTCTGAAAATTGTGTCACTATAAACTGACTTTTTCAAATTGCCATAATACTCGCATTATTTTTGTGAGAGAGGTACAAGACTAAGGAAGAATAGATTGTTTGCAAAATTATAAAAATGTGAGTTCCACTAAACATCAGTGCTGTTTATGTCTGTAGATGGAAAAAAGCAGCTTTCATTACTCTGAACTGGAGACCACCAGACAATTCCTTGAGTATTTGAATTACAGTTCTCTTTTCATTCCCTTTTCATTAAGATTTTTAGTTCAAGTGCGCTTGGACTACTGAAGCTCAAGGTCCTTCAACATTTTGAAGAATCTTCTTACTTCAGCAATTATTTTGACATTGACATTTCTCTTCAATATGAAGTGGAAGTAGAAACATCTAGTACCGTGAGGTGGGTACAATACTATCGTAAAAATTTCAGCAGAGCAAAATTATGATGTGGGAAAATAATAATTATTGGCTATCAAATTTGCCTTGAAAAATGGAATCACTGGCTAGATTGAGCTAAATACCTTTTCATAATTTACTCTGCCCATAAAAATTCCATGCATATTAAATCTTCCAAATGTCTTAATACTATGCACACCAGGTAGGTAGTAATTTTAGTCAGTTTGATTTTGGTATCTTCTACTAATCCGAGAACTATTACTATTATATACACATTTAAAAATCTGTTGATGCCATTTTGATGTGGTTTGTATTTCACTATTATTACTTCCAATTTTAAATTGGTGCAAAACACTGCCTTTTTACTGAAAAGAGTGTTATATAAAGATTGCTTGAAATGAATAACTAAAAGGATGAAGAATGTGCTGACCCACCAGGGATTCATATTTAAATCTGCATGATGCAAATGGTATTAAATGTGACTCCATGATCAGAGAGAAATCATACTGCTTAATTTATTCATCTTAGAGTAGTGTAGCACTGAAATGCTGACTATTAGGGTTAGACATAAAACATAACTTCAGTTTTAAAAGCAGGAGTATGTCAAAAAGTGACCTCAGGGACATATGACAGATCAAAGAAATCAAACAATTCTTACCAGGCGGAGAAAGTCGCATTTTGTTGCGCATTTTTGGGGAGAAGCTAGGGGAGAAGAGACCTGCTGTGCTGGAGTACATTCCTGTTCCACTGTAGTCCTGAGGCGAGGTAGGATATGTGGCGTAAGGCCCAAAACCATGCGAGTGCATCGAGCTGTTGCTGATGCCAAGATTCAGAAAACTACTGCTGCTTCCAGGGCTGGCCCGCTCCGTCTTCAAGGCCTCTTGCAGCCTTGGGCTGTCTTTATCCTCTCGGTCTGGAGAGGGCATGATGTCTTTGGGAGGACTGTACAGTTGTGTAGAGGAGGTGGCAGGATAGATAGAACTGGAATGCTGAGGGTGGATTGGAATTTTGCTGAAGGAGGTCATTGACCAGTTGGAGCTGTACGGGGATGTCAGAGTATGGGTACCACTCTCCAGCCATTGCAGGTTGTTGAGGATGGGCGACGAGTAGACCGGTCTCACTGAAAGATTAAAGAGAGAGTGTAAACGTCTCATCAGTGGAGCCAATTCTTTATTTTAAACTCAGGGCAAGAAAACAGAGTCAAATGTAGGAAATGTTGTGTTCAGCCAAAGACGAGTGCTGACAAGCATAGTAAATAGAGACTGGGCATTAGGAATCCCGCCACACACTTGGATTCTTAGAAAGAAAAATACAGAAGATAGTCATTATTAGAACAAAAACATGCATGTACATCTGTATCAGTGGCAGTGTGCCAGCATCTGCATAAGACATTTCCTTCTGTATATAACTGAATATCTCACAATATACTGTACAACAAAGTATAAACATCAAACCTAGAGAGTGGACTCAGAAAGCTGTCTTTTGCAAACTAAAACTTACACATATTTTATACATATTACATAGACAAAATGTGATATATATTCAACTCATCTGTAATTTCTTCCAATATATCTATTCAGGAATTTTTCAGTTCACTTTTACCTGATCAGCAATGCAATTAACCACAGTCTAAACTGGCAGCAAAAAAGGGATTCCATTTTGTCTCAGGTAAACACACAACCATACAATTCCAAGTTAAAATTATCCTTCCACCAAGTGAACTAAAAGTTTCCAAGGAAATGTTCCTTTGAATGTGTGGAGAACATATAACCTTCACACACAAGACACCCTGCTGAGAGTCACACAATAGTCAAGCCACTGAAAGGTAGTAATGACCGCTTTTGAGCCTACATGTCATCTCTTACATCCACCAATCCATTTTCTAGGCTTACTTTTTCATTTACATGGTTATAGCAAGGTGGCGCCTCTGCTGTAAGTCCATGTCATGGAACAGCTGTCTGAAGGACACACTAGGGCACACCGGTACCAACTGAAAATTGTTATCTAACCTAACATGGACATTTTTGTGAAAAGGAGTGAAACCAGAGTATCGGCTGAAGAACCACATGCACAAAGATTTGAGCTCTTACTGCACATTTCCTGTCAAGTTTGTGTACAACAGAAAGTGTTGCAATTCTAGATGGACATGCTGTAATGCAGTTGATTGACTTTAACTAGGCACCCCCCATTTTGCATCAAACTTTATGGTGCAAAAGTTGTGTTTTCTAACTCTGAGAACATTAAAGGTGGAAGTTAGATTCTGTGTCTTGTATCTTCTCCTGTTTTTGATTTGCATTGACAGGATACCAATTCACAGCCAAAGATGTAGAGATTATCCAATATGGAAACATGTTCACATCTCTGCTGTTTGCAGTTGATGTTGTCCTCTTGCTATCACTAGACTGTGATCTTCTCTGTGCAGTGGAACAGTTTGCACATCAGTGTGATAAGAATCAGCACCTATATCTGAAGTTATGGTCCTTCTAGAACAAAGTGGTTCGTTTCTTGCATATATAAGCAGCTGCCCCCAAGTGGAGGAATTCAGTTACAGTGGGTGTTTGCACACAAGTGAGAGTAAGGGCAATTGTGAGATTGACTAATGACCTGGAGCAGTACCGGGCCTAGCAAATCAGGAAAATGGAAGAGCCAAACAGCTAGATTAACTATCTAGTTAGGATGTTCCCCTGGGTGTTTCCCGCTGGAGGTGTACAAGGCATAACCTTCTATCAAAAAACGTTGGGGGTATAACCAGAACATGCTGGGGATGTTATGTCTTTTCATTGTTCTGGGAATTTCAATATAGGTATTTCTTGGAAAAGAGAACATTGTTGGGAATAGGGCGGACTGATCAGCCTTGCTGATTGTGTTTCTACCAAAAGTTGCTGGCATGCACCTCACCATTATTTCAAAGCATTGTCTACAGGCATCCTGTGAGTCTTTTTAAATATAAGCTAACATAAATGCTTCAAATATTTGGTTGTTTCCACCAGGAAATGGGTAATCGATTAAAGCAGTTATCTGGATATTAGTTAGCAAACACCATAAAGATATCATAACAATATTAGTTGTACAAACACTACTGCTAGGCTCCTACTCACCGGGTGAGTGACGATATGCTCCTCCTGATCGACTGGACACTGGATTGCTAAAATAGGAAGGCAGCGATGTGAAGTCTGAATCAGATCCATTGTAGAAAGATTCAGGCTCTTCAGTGGGCTGCAGAAGGTTCGGCTCAGAAAAAGATGTTAAAGCGTCCTGTCCAATCAGAGCCGGGGAAATCCAGCGGGCTTGCTCACCAGCCTCCTCCATGGCACCTGGGCTCTGTATGAAGGTTGAGAAACAGCACTGAGCCTGGATGAGTAAAAGCCGAGACAACACCTGAAAATGCAGAAGAAAAACTGATATCTCATTATACACACGATTGGCCTGACACAATGAACTTAAGAACCTGGAGCTGTTCCATTTGAGACAGAAACAGATAACAAGTGGACAATTCTCAATGTAATTCTTAGCAAAGCTACAGTACCTAACAATAGCAGACAGTGCGTAAAAGATAAAGAAAAGCCTTAGACAACTGCAGCCAGTCATTTCACAACATGGCACTAGTTTATGTTATCAATCCATTCATCGATCCATTTTCTAACCCACTTGTCCAGTTCAGGAATATGGGTTGACTATTATGAATTAGTAGAACATTATTCAATCAAACACCTTCCATAGTAAACATGTCTGTAAATGTTTTGACAATAGGCCTGGTGCAGCTGTACATGTTAGATGGGTTAAGCAAATACTGTAAGAGTCGTCAAATACAAGCCTAACTGTATTTAAAAGAATTTGAGACAAGACACAGCTGGGAGCAGTGAACAAGCAGGTAAGTATGTGGAGTAGGTGGAGTAAAGGTTAAGTATGTGCTGAAGCATAAAAAGAAAGATAAGCCAGACGATTCCTAATATTCTTATTGATCATAGTAAATCTCTGTACTCTATACTGTCTATAAGAGGCAATAATGACCCTATAAACAGAGATCTAACTCATTCTTATTACATCAATGCATTTGCATGTATAAAGATACTTTTTTGAAATTTCCTTTTAATTAAAACAGTTAAAAGTAAACAGTAAAGTACCTACTCTACACACTTTAGATGAATCCATGGCTAAGATATCCTGAGGAGGAGTAATCAATTAAATCCACCAGTTATTTGCTCAAACTGCTCAATCCTGTTTTAGAATGACTGGTAGCCAGCACCTAATTCAGCAGAAGCCATCACTGAATAGGATACCAGTCCCTACCACACAACACTCACACAGCACACAGTTAACCTAAAATGCATGCTTTTGAGATGTGGGTGGACATGAGAGTAACGAAAGGAAGCCCACATAGGCACAAGTATAGACAAAAGGACAATATGCCAATTGCACCCATACAGTGACCAGGCCAGAATTTAAACAGGTCTGTGGCACTGTGAGGCAGCAGTGCTAATCACCACACTACTATACTCTATTTTATGTGTAGTTGTGAATATTGGAATTTTTATATAAAATATCCTTATATATATATGTATGTATATATATATATATATATATATATATATATATATATATATATATATATATATATATATATATATATATATATATAACATATATACATTAATATATCAAATGGAAAAGATTTAGGGACCATTGCCAAATTCGGACCTTGCCAAGGACAGCGTACTATAATTGGAGGATCACTAATCAAGTTCAAGAGAGTATGTTATGCTTGGCCATCCTTACTGACTCCACTTTGATAACCCTTACCAGAGATATCACTCCATCTACTAAATAATAAAACACTAAGGTCTATGTGTGTGTCATGTTGCTCAGAACAATATGATTGGTCAGTTTGGCTTTGGTGATGCAATCAAAAGAGATACTGCAAGTGTGAGACACACAAGGAGGAGAAACAGCATAGGAGGCCTGTTGAGATAGTCACCTTCAGAGAGGAAAAGTACAAAAACAAACAGGTGGCAAGAAAGGCATCTTGAAAATAATGATGGGGCCTGTGTAGGCTGTATGAAAATGTGTTTGAGGTGAGGGTGCACCGATCAAAAAACGTTTAGACACATGCAGTTACTGAGGAATGGCGCTAAAGGTACACAGAGTGCAAGGTAACAATTATTTTAAAATTATTCAATTGTTTGTCTTTGACAGAAATAAGAGTCAGCAACTGTATGTATGAGGTTATGGAACTCCTACAAAAGAGTGGCGTGTTCTTTGTGGATACACATTAAGCAGCTGCCCCAAAATGGAGGAATTCAGTTACCTTGGATGTTTACTCACAAGTTTTCAACAGGTAGTGTGGCTAGTCTGCTATATAATAAAGCAATAACGTCTATGTTTCCAGACCCCAGGGCAATCTGATTGGTTGGTTTGGTTTTTGTGACACGATGAAAGAGGAAGTATGAATGTGAGACGCACAAAGAAGAGTAAAGACATGAGTGTATGCACCATCTGTCATAATGAGACAGAATATTATTAAGTCTCTAAATCTCCAGCCTTTTTTTCTTATAACGGCAGCTTTTCCTGAAGAGAATTTTTCATCATTGCAGTAGTAAAAAAAAGCAGACAGAAGATGTCCTCTTTATTAATCATTGAAACTGCATAAGGTTTTCTGATGGAGTTTCGGCAGCTTCAGAATAATGAGCTAAGATGAGCAGTCCCATCCAACCTTGCATCACTCTTAAAATCAGCTACCTTACTGATAAGATTTGTTTTTGGCCTAACATGCCTGATATCGAAAGTGATTGGAATCTGTTGATAAATTTTTATCCCAGAGAATACAAAGCACCTTTAGAGAAAAGAGGGCCTCTTTGGAGTGCAGCCTCGGAGCCACTTCTGATAAAATTATCAATCAAGTAGTGACACCCCAGAGGTGTCTTCTTGCAATACCATATAAAAATTTGGCTCAAACAATGACCCATAACTTCAACGACTGGCAACCTTGATGTTCAAAGCTTTGAATCAATATTAAACCAAAAAGGATGGGCTTATGTGCATTCAAGAAACCAATAGCAAGATGTCTACTCGTTCCTTTAAAAAACACTGCCAGAAAATATCTATGATCTCTATGTTCTCTCACTGCTCGGACTGGCCACAGCATCTGCTGTTTATAGCAATTATCCTATTGCCTAGGGCATGGCTGCAACATAGGACTGGAAAATTGAAAGACTTGTCCGTATTAGAGGCAGATGAGGGTGCCATTAGTCCAAACCTTGCTAAGGAATAGTAACGGCTTGAGCAAGAGAGATACCTTATGTAAAAGCCACACATTTGTCTTGCTGACTAATCACCAGTTTCCCAGTAGACATAAACTTTATCCTAGTCAAAAGATGACACTGTGTAAAAACCTTGAAAAGAAAACTGCAATACAGCCCGCAACCCTGAAGATGTGGTCAAAGCAAAAAAAAAAAAAACAAACCCTAAGCAAAGAAAGCAAGGCACATTTAATATTTCCAAGTGAACCTACAAAAGCCAACCAGGGAAGGAACAAAGCATCATCTACACCAATCTATAAATACACCTACATTTATTCCAAGAACTATTAATTCTTACTTAACAGTTAGGAAAAAGCCAGTCAATGTACCATAATGTTAGTATCACTGTAACTGAAAAGTGTTAAACTTTGTGAAGGATGTCTTTAGCTGTTTTATGTTTCTTCTTAAATCCAGTAGGAAAGTTTATAGCAACATTTCACCCTTTCACACACACACAGACACAAACTCCACAGTGTAGACGCTAGAAGTTTAATAACTAGATAAAGAATTTATCATCTTGACCTTACGAATTGAAAGATCAGAATTCATAAGTCATGTATCTTTTCTGCAGGAGAGAAAAAGTTAAACTAAGCTATCATAATATTGTTTTGTGTTGTTTCTTATTGTCCTTCATCAATCAATCAATCTATCTATCTATCTATCTATCTATCTATCTATCTATCTATCTATCTATCTATCTATCTATCTATCTATCTATCTATCTATCTATCTTCTGTTACCCTTATGTTATAAATAAATAATATTATTTGGTTTATTGCAGCAAGTCTGTCTGGGCCCTTTGTTGAAACATAGTCCATCATCATGTCTGAACTACAAGAGAGAAAGTGAAAGTATTTAATGTAAACTTTCGCTAGTATATGAACCTCGCTCATACATTGTATAAATCTCTTCATATTTCTGGTGTCCTGGCTGATAGGTGAAACATAAAAATAGAAAAATAGTAGCAAGCATTCAAAAACAGACTATAAATTGCTGTCATGGTTATGTCAATGGCATAGTTTAAAACTAAAGCAAATGATAAAGAATACATGAATTATAATTTAAAAAACATGCCAAAGTGACGTCAGGAAAGCCATAATACAGATTCATAAAATTGAGTTCCTTGGAGAAAAAGTTTTCTGTTCAATTTCATTTGTTGTTGATGATTAATATTTTGAATTCCGTGGCATGCTCACCAATTACACTTTCCTATTGACAAACACTCAGAAATCTACTTAAGGTAATAGTCAATTAAAACCATAAATGGCAGAACACATTGTACAGAATGAGCCTGACAACATTTAGAAGAGCAGTGTAGCTACTGCTTATTTTGAGTCAGAATCAATGCATTCCATGAGAAAGGTAAGCACAGTGAACAAAGCGGTTACAGAACGTGTACTCCCAGATATTACATACAGTACTTTAGGTATGGTGTGCAAGAGGACAAGATACAAAATGGGTGCAGCAGGTACAAAAATATAGACAAGAGATATTGGTGTGCACTGAAAACAAACAGCATTATAATTTAGTAACAATGCTTCCATAATATAATGACAAAGTGTCTAGTCCAGGTTGCTTGGCCATAACTGAACATGGCGGTGGTTTTTGTCTCTTGTTTTTTCTGTAACGGCAGCATACAGGTAATGGTCATACTCTTTATCATAATTACTAAGTACTAAGTAACACCTAGCTGCTAAGTAAAGGGTCAGAATATGTTTGTCAATGTAATATTTCAGGTTTTTTTATTTAAAAAAAAATGTATGACTATTTCTAATATACTCTTTTCACTTTGTTATTCTGAGATATTGAGTGTTGCATGATGAGGGAAAAACTAATTTAAATGATTTTAGCACAATGCTACAACATAGCAAATTGTGAAAAGTCTGAATACTTTCTGAAGGCACTGTATGTACAAGAAGTGAAATAAGCATAAAACATCAACTAGCTTTACCTGCAGTGATCAATCTTACAGTTAACATTGGGCAATGACTGAAACCATGCTTCCAGTCTTGAACTCATCCAGCAGCTGACCCACACTCTATGAACAAGTGGTTGTTGAGGAGATATCTTACTTCCCACCAAGGTGTGATCATGGCAGCATGGCTGGATTATCACAAACCACACCGGTGACTATGGTAGATGTTTTTTTTAAACAATACAGGCTGTGACTGATTGTCTTTTTTATTTCAGAAACACTGAACTCAGAATTAGAAAACAGAGTGATATCACAAAACCAGAATTCATTTTCAAAGAGGCTAACAAATAATACAAGAAGTCCTAACCAAGAATATGAGGTATTAGTCATTTAGTCTGAGACAGTCTTTCCTTTATTTTTGTGTTATGTATGGAAAAGGTCTGTGATGGAACCCCTGGTTCTTACATAGACAGCAGGTGAAGTGTCAACAACTGGCACATGCACAGTGACATGTTGTAACAAGGAAGCATCTCAGGATGGGATGCATGGTATGAAAGCAAGGCATGGTGTTTCAGGGTGGCAATAAATAAAAGAACAGAAACAAAGAATAAAACTGATTTAAAATTCCCCAAACAGCTGTCGCAGGTGGCTGGGGGTGCGACCCAACTGGGACACCCCGGAGGAGGGCTTACGCCTTCCCCAGACCATGTGGGGGCGACCGCCCTGGTGCCTATGGGGGCCACAGGTTCAGAGCTTTGAAGCTCAACCCTGTAGGGGCCCGTGGTCACCGCCAGGGGGTGCCCCAATGCCTTGGAAGCCCTGGACCTCAGCACTTCCGCCACACCCGGAAGTGCTGGGGGGAAGAGGAGCATGGACACCCGGAGTGCTTCCAGGTGCGCAGCCGGCACTTCCGCCACACTGGAAGATTGTCGGGAGTCACCTGGAGCACATCCGGGCGATTATAAAAGGGGCCGACTCCCTCCATATGATGACTTGAGTCGGGTGGTAGAAGGAAAAGGTCTTGGAGGTGGCAAGGAGGCGGCCTGAAGGAAGAAGGCATTGATTAGAGTTGGCCTGGACTTTGGGGACTTGTAGAGGTTTGTGCACTTATTGTAAACATGGATACTACAAATAAACGTGTGTTGGGTTTAGTTGAACGTGTCTGCCTGTCTGTGTCCGGGTCATCTTCCACACAGCATTAAATTACATTTAATCTGCTGAAGATGCTGACAGTACCGGACACACAGAGTGACAACAGAGGTTTGACACCTGCCATTTGTATGCCTCTCCGTAAAAGTGTGCAGCTGAATCAGCAAGGAAGCAAATAGAGAGGACAGACTAAGTATTTGCTATCTTGTAAAGCCATCTTGAGAGCAGCCCTCCATCGTCATCAAATTCAACCTCACACATATTGGTTCAGGTCTCCCTCACAACAATCTCTGCTTCTTCTTGATGTCCTTTAGCACCACTGCCAAGAAACAGAGCCTTAAAACAAATTCAACCTCCTTTCACATAACCAGGCATTTACCTATAAACTAATGGCTCGATGGCATGTGGGAACAAAACTGAAGGTAAATGTCCCCAGGAAGTGAACTCAGCATAACTTCCAGGAGTTGCTGATGTTGAAACACATGAAGCAATCACAAGAGTCTCCAACAAAAGTAAATTAAAGCATATGACTAACATAAATTGTTTTACATATTTTATTCATTTTTGGAAGGTCTGTTGTTTGGGTGTTTTAAAATTTGAGGGATTCTGAAATAATGGAGTTGCTGTTGCTCTTATAGCCGAAAAGGAATTTGTTGAACCTTTTTACCACTGGACACCGCCTTGATCCATTCACTTCAGGTCTGCTTTATTCTACCAATGGAGGGAAAAGTGTGCGCAAGGGACGGCAGGACAGTTGTCTGGTCAAAATTGATCAACTCCTTAGAAGAATTAAAATTCAGTATCATATCAGTCAAAAACAGCTGTGAGGTCAGTGATCATGGTCCTCTTGCACCCTGTTTGGAGCTCTAACCCTCTTCCCTGGACTGGTATGTGCGAACACTATCAACATCCAAAGAAAGCTCTGTCATGTGGGAATGAGCCAATCACAGTCATTTCCTAGGACACTTTGTTTAACAGAGGACACCCTTGCCATGTTCACTGCCAAAGCAGTGCCCCAACCCCACTACAGGCATTCAAATCAAATTATTTTATGTGGAGTTGAAGTATCAAGAGATTTAGAAAGAAATTAGACATACAATCACACAAATATAACATTTATATCAATTCAACTTCTATTTGAACATAAAAGGTGGATTAACTAGCTGAAGGATCATTTCCTACTTTACCTCGCTAGGCCCCACATTAATGTCCTCATTCTCCTGCTTCCTTCTTCTGGCTCTACATATTTACTACATCCCAGCTGTGATCACCAGTCTTACTGGAGCCTGTTATTTCTTCTGTTTGCACCACATGAGCCGCTAGGTTAAGAACTCAAGTCATAGGGCATGATGCCACCAAATGATGCTTTGCCTGGTTCCCTGAGCCATAACTGCACTCCAGTCAATTTAAAGATTTGTATCGCAGTGTCCAATATTTCTGTCATTTCAGTACTTTAAAAATATCACCAAGTGGAGCCCCGGAAACATTTCTGCTACTGATGGCCCACAGTCTTTTTTATGGAAACTAGCAATTCTCTTTAAATTATATCATTTTTCCAAACCTTTCCTAGATATCATGCCTGGGCTGCCTTTCTCTAGCAGCATACCCACTGCTGATGTGTTCTTATCTCAGTATAGCAGAATGAAGCCACCAGCAGACCTGCAGTTAAACACGGGAGGTTTTTTTTTTTTTTTTGTCCCTTTGGCACCCTATGGCATTCAACAACAGAGAAGTGGTTCCTTGACCAGCTCACTTATAACCCATCTCTGGCACTGTCAGCTGTGTTTAGGCTCCTTCATGGCCACCATTAAGAGCCAGGGTGATGAGGAACCAATTCTCTGTTGTGCTGGTAAACTTTGACACTTGAACTTCTAGTTCTACTTTATTTTCCATTCAAAAATTAATTTACTTTTATTTATTATTTATTTTATCTCCTTTATCAAAACAGGCCAGAATATATTATAGACTGTTGCATAGGGCCTCAGATAGTTCTCTGTCTTTGGGACATTCAATCTGCTCCTCCTATAACTTGCTGTTCTCTCCGTAACAACACTTCTGTCTCATGTAGAAATTCCAACTATCTGCAAGTGCAGCTCAAGGTCATACATTACTTGCATTTTACCCCCATAGATATTATACTATGGGCCATTAGATCTAACCCTAAATGTCAGGTCTGGACCGTCCCAGGCGCTTTTTTTTACTTAAACCTTTCGGATTGCCTCCAAGTCTGCATGTTCTGGCCTAGTAATTTACATTTCCTATCCTTCAGTTTCTTGCATTAATATCCCTTTCACATTCCATATATTTCTTCTGTTAGGTCTCTCCTTACTTACTTCCAGCTTTACACAGAAAAGGTTCTGCTCTCTTTTGGGACAATCAGACAAGTTGATCTCAGCCTCTTTGTGGAAATCTTGTGGCTCCCTGTCTTTGGAAGGTCTTCTCTCTGCGTGGTACCCTGCTAGCTTACAGCTCATCCAGCCAAAATATCAATAAGTGGATTCTAGTTTGGGAGTAGGACACTGCAGGTCAACAACACAACCTGGGCCTTTGTCTTTCTTCCCTTAATTATCCCCACTGGGTGTCCCTTGCCTGGGTGGGATTGTGTCCAGTACATCTTTCCTCATTCCCCTCTGGCATTTTTCATTTTTTATAAGCATACCATTATTCGGGACTTGTCCAGTAATGGTTGGGTACAGGGCACCAGCATGGGTGAATATGGTTGTGGTTCTAAGTTAAGAAACCCTGTTAAAAAGTGTTTTTGACGATTGTTTATTACCTTTTTACTTACAACAGTTTGCATTCAATTAAATTTAACCCCCCTCCAAAAAAACAAACAAACTCCCCCTGTGTCCAGGGAGCTGTGAAGAAGCAATAGGAAGTGTCACATTGCCACAATGTCACCCTGTTTTAATCTTAGAAACCTAATTGTTGGCCTCTTTTGATTCACTTTCTATTGTCTACAGTCCCCTGTGAGACAGAAATGGGCTACGTGAGTTTGAGAATGTTTTTATGTTATGTTATGTGGCTTTACTGTTTTCCTTAATAGTATTTTATTTAATTAAGTTTATTGTGTAATTCTATATAATTATAAAATAGTAAACTATGACAGATGTTATAGAGCATGAAAACAATGACAATGAAGACTTTTATAAATATAATGCACTTAACAAATAATTACATGCACTCAGCAATTACATATTCATAAAAAATTCAAACACTTTGCAATTTTTCCTTATATTACTTGCCTTTGTTTCGGAACACACTTGTCCATTACAGCTGAAGCAAATCCCAGCACCATCTCTGGGCTCAACAAACTGTGGACCATTTCAAATCCTGATAAATTTGAAAACTGAAGGCCTTATCAAATGAGACACATATGATATTGTCTGCTCTTTTTTAGTTGTCACTATCTGGTGGTCAGACATACAAGTAAAGCCAATGTCACGTTACGTGACTTCTAGTCATGGGGTATGCCAGTCTTGCCAACTGCAGTTGCTGATCATGTCGCTGGATCAAGTCAGTCTGAATGACTGAAAATCATTGGCTACCTCACATTTAGCGACTACATGCCGACTTTCTAGCACAGTTGTGTTCGGCCCCTTTCTGTGCCAGCATAGCATGCTGTACGAAGGGTTACCAGGTATGGCAAGTTCACCCACAGTCTCTGCTCTATACTCTTCTTTTTCCATTTTGCTGTCGTACATAAAGCATGAAATTTTAAAGAGATCTTCTCTTCTGTTTGTGAGGTCCACTTTCTTATTTTTGGTTGCTGCACTCTATGCATTACACTTCTAGATGAACATTTACTGCTTGGCAGCTCACACAGAGCCCACCCCTACAACTACAGATAAAAAAAACATTTTTTGATTTTACCAGAGTAATTTGTTTACTAGTTGGAGTGAGTCACTGGCATGCCATATTACACGACTGGCCTTCACAGGAGCACAAAGTAAATGAAGGCTACATCTGAAGAACTCTGGCAAAAGTCATCTAATGAGGCACGGGCTTATGAATGTCACTGTCCTGTGTACTCTGTTTATGTGCCAATAAAGCTGAGCTGTTTGTACAAAGGGCATGTCATATAAAATGCAGCATTGTCTTCCTGTTCTACTCTCAATTAGCTCGCTTTTGTCATAGATTTGAATAAATTACGGTTTCTTTTTCTTTCTCTCAGCTCACTTGTAGCGACTGTAGCCCCTACCCCAGTGTGAGGACTGTTGGAAACTGTAGAACTTATAAAAGCTTCTAATATTTTTCCCAAGTGACAATTGAGAGACAATGATATTGTTAAGGGCTTCTCCAATTTTCTTAGATCAAAACGTTCACTTTAGTAATACTTGTCTATCACTTTCTAAACATATTTTTCTGTTATAGGCAACCCCGGCAGCAATAAGCAGAGAACACACAAGTTCGACTTAGCACCATAGACAAGGGGAGAATGTGCAAATGACACAGAGATAGTGACTGGGCTGGGATTTCTGAAATTGTGAAGAGGCAGCAGCTCTAACTACTGAGCCACCATGCCAGCCAACTTTCCCAGTAGTCCCAAAAAAATTCACACTTTGAAAATAAAATATATGTAATGAAAGCTGAAAAAGGTTAAGACAGGACACAAGTCATGACACCTCCAGAAATTGCCAACTAACTGCAATGGTCAGGTGTAAATATCACAGGCAGAACAATAAGGAGAAAAATAACAACAGAGTACAATACATAGAAAGGGTGGCAACGCGACAAGCCCTTCAATAAATCAGCAATCCAAGCTGAAAAACAGCGCCTCCCAGTGGGAAAACAGGAACCTAAAGGTTTAGCGAGGCTTAGCGGTCAACTCAGGATAGAAGAAGAAAAGAATGACAACAGTCAGGACCTTGAGATGATGGCAGCTGCTGCGACATGTTTACAGGGTCATTACTGTCTCGTGTTGTATAGTTAAAATCATAATTACAACATGCAGCACGACCCCACACTCCGGCGTCGTGATTGTCTCCTTTGAGTTATTTGAACGAGGATGCTATTGGTACTAATAATCGTATTGTCACATTCACAGAGTACAGTACAGTGAAACTCTTACTTGTGTTATGTTGCTAGTCCCCAGGCCCATGATGAACAAGAATTCATAAAGTACAGAAGTCCACTTAATTAGAAAACACAACTCAACTTTCCAAACTAGATTTTGAAATTAATGGTTCTTAAACCAACTGCAGGTTTTAAAGCTTTTTTTCTGGACCAACAGCTATTAAATAGTTCAATAATAATTACCAAAAGACTGAAAAGAAAGCTGAATGCATCTGTTAAACGTTTTGCCGTATTGGTCTAAGCTAAAGTTGTGGCGCCGTGATTTATACACATAGGTCAAGAATTATGATTCCATTTATTTTGTTGTAACGCTGTTTTTAGAAGATCTGTTCAGAGCACTGCGACATCGGATTCAAAAAATGAACAAACTGAAACAAAAACACTAACTGTGTGCCTGCCATAGCCAAATGCAATACAATAAACATCTGTGTCAAAATAAAGTTAGCTTCAACTTTAAAACACAGATTCTTTAAAGCTTTGGTCTTAATAATTTAAACGTGCCATTAAAAAATAGGTAACACTGAAAATGTAAAACAGAGGTACTGTATTACTGCAAATATTCTTAACACAAGCCCGACTTTTTTGCCCGTGGACCCTAAACCCCAGACTCGTGAGGAACATGGCGCTATACTTTGGATATTTAAATGGGGGGAGGCACCCATGCTGCCCGCGCCACGACTCCCAGTCTGAATTCTATTCAATCACATGATCGCAGAAGGGGGCGTGGGCTAGCCGGGCAGCGGCGGACACAAGATACGGACTGGCTCTCGACGGCTCAGGGGACCAAAAAGGAGCCTCCAAATTTTAGCTTTTACGACAGAGTGAAGGTTGAAACCATAAAATGAATGACTTAAGTGATGTTACTTTCCAATGAAGGGACCGCTGCGCAATGTCAATTCTCACCGCATGAACACGCACTGGCGCCCAAGGAGCTCTAACCCTATATGTTTTAGCCAGGAAACCCAACGTCCACAGATAAAGAAGCTGAAAGAAAGATTTTTATCTGCCCGTGTATAAGTCTGTCATGTCATTGTGTGGCTGTTTGATCGAATATGCTATCAGCTAATAGAGATAGGCCTGGTCCAGCAGGAAGCAAGATAATCGCCCTCGCTTCGGAGGGGGAGGTCTACACTTAAAAGATGCAGACGTTCAGCAGTTCACAGTCTCCATTGTTGGTTTCTTTATCTTTTGTTTCTATTAAAACCACAAAAAGAATCATCGGACCTTTTACGTAAAAATACAGAATATCAGTGAGGCAGAGCCAGGCTAACCATAACTGAGGATCTCGGGGCAGCCAAAATTCCATTACCATCAGGGCTGTTTGGCCGAGATTGAGGGGTAATAAACAGTAAATAAGCGGACGACACCCACGGCGTTAAGAGGATTAAGGGAGTGTTATGAGCGCACAGAAAACTCCGAGTGGATGGGGCGGACAGAAAGTGACTGAGAGATGGAAAAAGGAGAAGACAGGAATTCGACAGGCTCGGGTCTGACTTTGCGGTCATTAAAAGGAAAATAGCGACTCGTCTTATTGAGGGTCCGGAAAAGCAGGCAAAAAAGAGGTATCTACTGGAATTGTTGAGGCCCAATTAGATAGGGTAGAATACATATAGAGAAATAGGAAATAGAAGTACAAAGTGGGCTTTGGAGATCTTAGTTTAGATCTAAAAGAAGAAAATATGAATCGTCTTGTTGATGGATCACGACGAGTCTTTTCAGCAATATTTGTATATTTTCTGAATATCATTAAACTATTCGAGGCAGATACTTCCCCTATGATATCAAAATGAGCACAAACACAGATGATGTTCAACAAAATGGATGTAGAAAAAAAGAGCTGACTACACGTGTCCAGCTGGATTACAGCCCGATTGGATCGGTGCCTTTCCACTAAATTAACGGCATCAGTTTACTGAGGATGAACATCACTTCGTGGCACTAGTTCAACTGTCTCAAGGTTAAATGTTTAATCACAAGCGATGTGAGAGGGTGCAGATGAGAGTTCATGTACCAACAAATCCATCCCATTTAAAACCTGTTTAATGACAGCGCCACAGAGGACCAGAGTAAGAAACGGCCCTGGAGGGGGCGCACACCCAGACAATCTGACTCGGTTGATATTCCATTCCAGCCTCCATGGGTTGTGAGGCAGACCTGAAGTGGCTCCAGTAGAGCAGATGGCGAAGGTGTTCAGATGAGTACAGGCGAAGTGAGATTCGTAGTCGAGTTTAAAACGGTATAATCGCATCTGTGCAGAACAAGCGACTTACACTTCATTATGTACTGTATAATGAGAAGTCAAGCAAAAGCATGACTTTTATTGGTTGGCTGAACAGATTACAATATGCAAGCTTTCGAGGCAACTCAGTCCCCTTCTTCAGAAATTTTGCAAACTCAGGCCCCTAACTGCCTGAAGAAGGGGACTGAGTTGCCTCGAAAGCTTGCATATTGTAATCTGTTCAGTCAGCCAATAAAATGTGTCACTTTGCTTGACTTCTCATTGCATTCATAATGGCTAACACGGAACAACATTCTGCTACTACACACTTCTCAGGTTTGTAACGTAACGCACACAAATAACGATCCGCAAAGAGAAAGGAACCCGTCGGGATACGCAGAGCAGAAGACTACAGTGCGCGCGCACCAAACGGTTATCGGGTTCGGCCGACTCCACCGTGACATCAAGTGCTCAGCGAACTAGGGGCTAAATCACTTTCTGAGTACCACGTTAACTTCCCTCCAAGTCATCGCCTAGGTTCTCAGTATCTAAAATCTTGAAGGTATTGTGACATTCAAACGCTGCTCCGAGATAACATTTAAAAAAACACAATCAGCAGAAAGTAAGTCTTCCTGCTAATGTTTGATCTGTTTTAAGAGATCTTTAGAAAGGAAAGTAGATAAAAAAAGAAGAAGAAATCTTTCTTGGGGAACACTTGCCCATAAGCCGACAGTTTCTGCTTGTAATCTTACCCGCAGACTACACACCCGCAGACTACGCCGCATAAACGCCTAAAGAGAGCGCCTATTTGCGCTTTCCATGTACAATGGTTTCTGGGAGGCACAGAGACCGCACATGTCGGTCTGTTATTCTGTATTTCTGCCTGGGCGACAAGCGTTTGCTGTATTCCTCCCTGCCTGCCGCTGTTCCTCCTCACTGCACTTTCACTAACCTCAAGTTCCCAGTGAAGTCTTCCTTTGATTTATCAATCATGATTAGAGAGATTGATGTGTACGATCACGCCCAAAGCAGTTAATATTAATTAACATTTTCCCTCATGTTCGTTTTCAACACAAAGTGTTGCGAGTTGGTCCTTTTATGACACAAATTACATGTAAGGAGGCTGTTATTTAACTCCCGTTTTTATAGCGCCTGTCCTAGCTGGCATTCGCTCAAAATCCCAACCCCGCATAAAATCAGGCAATAATCCAAAGAAACTGAACTGAAAGCGCTTTGAGCTACATTTTTTGTATGAAAATGTGCTATATAAATAAATGTTGTTGTTGTTGTTGTTGTTGAATATTTAACTGCGCACAAATATAGCTCTCATGCAATAAGAAAGCAGCACAGCTGCTCGTGGATGGCGTCCTGTCTGAGTGTGTTCCCGTCTTCTGGGTCTTTAATTCTGGTGCTACGGGACCACAGTTGCTGATGGTCTTTCCTTCTTGTTTCTTAGGCTCACGCTGTAAATGGGCCGAACGTTTTCATCGGACGGCTGATTGCAGCTTTCATTTATTTGGATCAGTAATTCATGGCAAAGTGGATTTGATTTATTATAAGAGCCTGTTTGGCGGGTGTCTTTCTCCGATGCGACGTACACGTTTTGGATACGTTATTACACAAGACTTGGCCAGCAGTACAGGTGGGGATTGAACATTCAGACTCTGGAGTCTCGAATCCAGTGTTTTAGTCCGTACACCGCACTGTGATGAGAAATACGGAAATGTTTGGCACAACGTGCATTAGTCGATCGATAATCAAATTATTGATATTTTCCCTTATTTTTTCTACATTTTCTGCTACACACATACAAAGTGAGACAGGTAGGAACGAATCGTTCATCCTTAGCTGAATACTCTTCTGCCTGCACCTCCATTATTAAACGGCAGGCAATTAAGAGAAAAAAATTAAACGGTTAAGAAAGTGAGTTAAAATACTTTAGAGTTATCGTTTTGATAAGGCTGCTATAATTCCATCAACACTATTTAAAGTAACTGTTCCTTATTGGCATGTGTTGTGTGGTTTCTCATTGAACCATCGCTTCACAAAGTACTGTTTCACTTATTTGGAAGAGTTCTTTGTCTATGGCATTGGTCCTTTGACCTTTGAAAAAAATCCTAATATGTTAAGTAGGTGTATGTCTTCGGAGGCCGTGGGTTCAAATCCTGTTACTGACATGAGCAAGTCACTTCACCTACCTGTGCTCCAAATAAAAAAAGAAAAGAAAAAATGTAGCATTTGTATCTCTCAAATGTTGTACGTCACCTTGAATAAAGGTGTCAGCCAGATAAGAACATAAATAATAATATGATCTCTTTAAGGTATAGTGTAGGGTACTAACAGATCAAGAAAACCTGCGTTTATTGGTATTCTCGTTTTAAAATTAATTTTACAGATCTGTTATCACCTGTTCCTGATAATTTAAGAACCCTGTTTTGGATCTAAAGGTTCTTTTTGGAAACGCACGTAGATGGGTCTGTTGGGAACCAAACATGACATCGTTCTGAAAAACCACACTGTCACCTTCATTTTCAAGAGTGTACCGTGAATACTTTCAGAAAATGACCAACCGGGCATTTAAAGTGCAGACAGCAGAGATGAGCAGCTGAGTTTTAAATCCAACTAAGACATCGGTTGGCACGAAACCTGCAGCCACAGCAGTTGGGTCTCCGGAGCAGCGGCGGCAAGCATGCCGGGAAAATGGAGGGTCGCGCACCCTTAAAAGTAAAGGTGCAGGAGTGCTTCTTCGGAGCCACATAGGGGGACAATCTTTGGATCCTTAAAAGCCCGTCCATATGAAAGTTCCAGAAAGAACAACTTATCAATTTAGATGTACAACACGCACCACACAGTAATGAACAGATAACAGATTTTTGAAATGCCAGTGGCTCGTGATTTTAAAGGACTCTCACTGCATACAATCACACAGGCTAAATTCAGATTTACTTAATCTGTTAGTGTCCTTTTCAAAGCCCAGAAAGTCAAGCAAAATTACACCTTTTATTGGCTAACTAAAATGATTACAATGAAGAAAGGGCCCGAGTTGCATCGAAAGCTCGCATATTGTAATCTTTCTAATTGGTGTCATTTTGCTTGACTTCTTATTACCTCCATAATGGCTGACACGGATCAACACCCTAGTACTAAAGCCCAGACTTCATAAGCAAAGAACCCTTGCCAGAAAGAAATGGTGCTTTGTCAAGCAATAGTCCTACAATGGACCACATAAAACCCAATAAAAAAACATAAAATGTCATTAAAGAGCCCGTATTTTCTAGCATGAAGAATTGCTGAGTTTAGAAAATGGAGGAGCGCGTGGCTGAACCTGATCGTAGTAATGTGGGCTTTTTGGCATAATAACACGGTAAACTTGAATCAGATTTCGGTGTGTGCTTTTAGTCATTTATGACAAAATGGTATGAGAGTTAATCACATTTCAGTTGAAAGCTTTGGAAGTCGGAGTTCTCATTAGCGAACAAATACAAATCTGAGCATAGCACGTTTAGGTCTAATTTAATGATTGCTTGCCGTCTTTATTGGTTGATTTTAGGACAGCAGCCATTTCCAAAATAAAACATTAGGAAACCGATGTATTAGTCTAGTTTCTGAAATTGATCAAAAATCCATCCCAGAGCGATGTGTCTCTTCGCAGCACTAATGTCTCCCCTGGAATGCCCTTTCTTTAGAAATCGTCTTTTCGTTGCTGAGTCTGCGCAAAGCACGCACGTTTTGGGTCTCTTGTTCATAGCCACCTGCTGTCATCTTCAAAAACGAAATCCAAAGCGGGCCGCCTTTCAATTCCTTCACTGAATAACCTAAACTGCCCGCAGCGAGCGCAGGACGCCTTTACCTGCTTGTCTATGGCGACTGAAGCCCCGCTGCCCGGCCCATCGCCACGCACTACGCTCTCTTACTCTCCATTTTTATCATTTTTAAAGATACTGCAGCCCGCCAAGCTTCGGGGCTTCGGTATCCGTGTAACTGGAGGACCCTAGACACGCTATAGCGCCCGCCTATGGTGTCCCACCCCTATCCTTCCAGGTCATTTCTGCCACTTCATGCCCGATGGTCTTATCTAGCCCGTGCAGACCAACTGCCAGACAGATGCCAGGAGCCGCCTATGCTGCCTTTCTGTCCAGTCAGGGAGGTGAAGGAAATCGCCCGAGGTGGTGCTAAGTTTAATGTCGGTGACATTGATTGGGAGCCCAAAGTTACTCCTCTAAAAGTAGAATTCCGTGCCTGAAGATTAACTGAGAATATTGAACAATTTGCTCTGTTGCATTTTGGTTGTTGTGTGAACATAAACTCTTTAATGCGTTTTCTGCTTTCATCTATAAGTTAATTTCAAAAAATATCCTATTTTGTAAAAAGATTATATGGACGGTACCTCGGAATGACTGTCTTATTCACAATAAACTCGAGACGAGATTTGAAGGCCCCTAAAGCCCTCCTCTCTACCACATGTAAGAGTTTCACTGTGCTCTGTTCACGGACTCTGCTGGACTGCGACAATGATGATGAGGATGATGATGGTGATTTGATGACACACACACAACTGATGCTGCCTGGGCAGTTCGATAGGGGCTACACTGAGCTCGCTTGCACCGGAGGCAGCACCCTACTTTATATAGCGCCTTTCTTTAGTCCGCACCTTCCCGAGTCACGTGTTCGTGGACTCTGGTAGAAGCTGAAGCAGCCTACAGCTAACACCGCTTGCCCAAGTCATCTTATATCCGATTACGGGTATGCTTTACATTTTGGGTTGCAAGTAAAAGGTGTAACAAGAGAGGTCATTTTTAATGTCGTTAAGATGGGTGCCATAATTTCGTGTTTGTTCGTAAAAGAATAACTGATGTTATTCACATTTCCCTCTTCGTGTAAGACGTGAAGGCGGTGTTCCTTTTCAGGGTAGGAAATGTAAACAAAATGTGCCCAAATGTCTTTTCACACTATGTATGCTGTCACAAAACAGTTATTAATTTAACAAACTTTAGTTACCGTATAATATGAACATCTCAATTGCAGTGACGATAAGCGACTTTTTGTGGTGCGGTTATTTTACAAACCGCTACAGTTGTTAAGCACAAACCTGCAGCACGGGAGATTTCATTGTCTAATAATATAATTGTTCATTAAGCTCCACGTGAAAATATAACCCTGATATAAAAAAATAAATAATTCAATTAATTACCTAGCTTCACTGGTCTGATACTATTCCTACAATAAACTCCAATAAACCGTGCGATCATCTTCTGCTTGGTCGTAACACAACTATAATCTTGAAATATCAATGGCAGGCATACTTATAGTAAAGCTTAACAGAATGGACAAATTACAGACGTCTATCTACCTAAGGCAGAGAGAGGAGGTGAGACCCGCGGTAGACTGGCGTCCTGTCCCCGGCAGTTTCTTGTCGCGAGCCCACCGATTCAGGACAAAGCAGACTCAAGAGAGGAATGGAAGGAGTGAATCAAAAAATTACTGAAATACAACGCTTAATTAAAAAAAGAGGATGACGATTCACGTCAGTGAATGCAGGATTAAAAATATCACTGTTATTGAGGAAATATTAGTGGGAGGGGGACGTTCTGCTTTTCAGTAGCTTCATACAACTTTTTCCAAAGTTATGACTTTTATTTTCGACACACTGCGTTATGCTGCTATCGCTGTATGTTATCTAATACTACAGAGTACCTCAGATAGAAAGACACAAGCAGCAGCGGCGGCAGCGGCAGCCTCCTAAAACAGCTGGGATGTGTACTTCTACCATTATTAGTGCTTATCCCCATCTTTGGATATTCTTTAAAACATTAGCGGTGGAAAGTCGGACAGATCGAAGAGTGCAGGGTAAGATCAGCTACTTCCAGGACATCCAACCGGTCGCAGGCACAAAGAAAGTGAGGCTCCGTCAAGCGCGTTTTCAGGTATACCAGGTGGGCGTCCGAAAGGCGACTTGAAGTGGAAGTGCTGTGCAGAGTGACGAGGACGAAGATAGTCGGACCTTTCTGTGAGTCCGCCGCTGCCCGCTATTGTAATACTCGGTATATACATATAGAGATACATTATATATATATAGAGAGAGAGTATCTGTATATGTATATGTCTCTGGAGAGATAGATAGATAGATAGATAGATAGATAGATAGATAGATAGATAGATAGATAGATAGATAGATAAAAATTCCAGAGGGACAGACATAAATACTATATACTGTATATATATAAGTACACTGTTTACATACATAGACACACCCACTCTTTGGCTCTGTTATACATTTATTATATATTTTACTATATATATATATATATATATACAAATATATCTACAGACACATAGATAATATGAATGTATTGCATTTTCTTTATAATATATATATATATAATTTAGACATATGTATATACACGCGTATCTTTTTGCATATTGCATATATTGTATGCTGTTTCATTGCTTTCATGGTTACATTTCTTGTTTCCATTCCCATATCTGAATTAAATTGTAATGCTTACTGTAATACTACTTGTGATAATATTACAATGAACCTAAATGGAAGCCAACTTAATAAGAATAAATTCAATATAATTTAACACCCTGACCCCCACAACCAGAATGACTGTCTTCCAGTTGGTAAACTCGTGTGTCTGTTTAAAAGCAGTTATGAGTTCTGTTTGAATGGCCCAAATGTAAAAGAAAAGCAGCACAACCAGTCGTGTCCACACATGTTACAATTCCAGTGCATTCACGCAGACAGACTGTATTCTGTGACAGTCACCTGCCACCTGTAGCTTCAATGCGTCCATCTTTATTTTATATATTACCTTTAACAAAATGCATCATACTAATAAGGCTACAATAGGGTGTCACAACTCTTCAGAAGGCAAACTGGAGACTTTTTAATGATGGGTGTAAAATACACAAAACATAATGAATGACATAAGATTAGCATTTATTAATGTTGCTATTTATGCTCTAATTCCAAAATTGCTAGGATTTTTTTACTCTGGATATTAATGAAAGGTGTGTGACTTTAATGGATTCCAGTAACTTTCCTTCAACTTGTTAACTAAACATCTGAGAGCCTTTTGACTAAAGCCTTAATGCATTTGCATTTATTTAAAATAAAATCAAATAAATAAATAAATAGGTGACGTCAATGTTGCCCCTAAGACATTTTCTTAAGTGTTTTGTACATAAATAAAGTACCACTGTGACTAAGCTGACATCGTCCCTTCACTGACTGTGCACTGATAATTCACCTTTCACCACTTTAACAGACACCATTTTTAAATACAAAAACTGAAGAAGTGCTGCCACAAACCAGCACTACCTTTTATACAAATAATAAAAAAGCACAAAAAGTGAAGGAGAGTACTGTACATGCAGTGCAACTTTTTACAAAGAGAAAGACTTTGGCAAGCCAGTTAGAACGGATACCATTTCTGCTTCTAATCCCGAGGATGTCCCCATAATGACAGCACAATTCTAATTAAGTGAGTGGCTCACCTTCTCTCTCTCTGCCCGATTAGTCAGACTTGGACGTTTTTCTCTCCACACAGATGACCTCCACAATATAATTTCTGAACTCTCATATAATTTGCTGAAGACAAATAGGAAGGCTGCAAGAGGCAGAGGTGGTGCAGAAGTGACGGCGCAGCCCTGGATTGCTCTTCTTGCCGGCAGCCCCTAAGGTTAAGTGGCAGGGTACAGTGGGAGGGCCAAGGGTCCAGTCTGCAGGGTTTTATTTGCTGCTCTGGACAGAAGCCCTCCCCCTTGAGCCTCTCATTAATTCATTTCTTCTTCCCTTTTTGTAAACTTTTACTTGCTCTGTGGAAGTTAAAGGAGGCAGGAGTTATGAGGAGGACAAAAAAGGACTTGTTGCTGTTTTGTACACTGAAAGAGCCCTGTTGTCCACAGGCGTCTGCATTTTCTTGGTTTCCCAGACCTCCATAGTGTCTTACCCAGGTTGATGGAGTTTAATGCACCTCATTTTTATCTAGTGCACTTCACTGAAGACAACCTTAGTACATTTATGCTGATTTATAAATGTAATTTAGCAAGGGAAAACACATTTCTGTCCATTAGAACTTTCAGCAGGAATGTAGTTAAAATCTTATTAATGGAAGATCTGGCCAGTTGACAACAGAGAAGAGGAAAACAAAAACTCCAAGTAACACAACCTTCTGTCTGCCATTGCTGGTTTGTACAGCAAGTCCTGGGTTCAGATTTTACAGTGTTTTTCAGCAGTAGGAGTTTAAGGGAAACTACAAAGAAGCCTGTACAGTGGAGATTGCTATAATCACAGAGCCCTCAATGATAGTGCTGACTGTGAAAGGAGCTATATTGAAACTGACATTAATGAAAAAGTTATTGAACTCAGTACTTGCACCCCATGTCTGTGCCTTCTATGTCACATTTGCAAGGCCTCCCTGTATCTATGTAGACTATGTAGACCCCTCTGCTCTGTGTTGGCCATTAGACTCATTGGAGTCTCTGAAAAACACTTGCTGGCAGTCAATGCCAGTCAAAACCCCTTTGGAGCTCTAGGCGGGTCATCCCTCATGGTCTATTGCAGGTGGTCGATATTATTAGACCTGTGTGTGTGGGGGGTCCTCCTCAATGTCCACAGCATACACCCCTTTGTGTTTATACCTTGAATGTTAAGGCACCCAGCAGTTAACAGTGCCCACTCAGTATCATCAGATTTAGGTAACCTGTTTGTTTTGGGGGGGTGATTACATAGGTCACCTAAGGTACTGAGTGCCTCTGCTGAACATGAATGTGTGCTTTTAGACAGACAAAACTCCCTTCCAGGAATGCTTCCTCTTCTGCACCTAATGCTGCTGGGATTGGCTCCAGCTCCCTCTGCTCATGGCAATAATGTGCTGTTAGATTAACTGGAGTCTCTAAATGGGCCTGCTGTCAGTAACTGCTGATGTGTGCTATAAGACAGATTGGCATCCCTCCTAGGACTGAGTTCCTGCGTTGTGGTGGGACAAGCTCTAGTTCCCCATGTGGGTGCAGTTTTTGCAGACATGACCTACTATTAGACTGATTAGAGTCTTGGCACCCCATGATGGACTGGCATACCTTCAAGGGTCAGTTCCCACTTTGCATCTAATGCTGCTGAGGTTGGTTTCAGATCTTCATGTGTGTAGGGTTTACTGACACAGGCCAGTGATGTACTAGATGGATACCTGGAGTCTTCAGATTGGCCAATTGTCAGACAGTTAGGATTTGGAAGACAGACTGCCATCCCTTTCTTTCAGCTCATACTTGTGCAGATTTTCTTTCCTCAGGCCAGTCATGTGCTATTAGACTGTTTAGAGCTGATATATGAATGAGTGCCCTGTGACTGGCATCCCTTCTATTTCTGGTTCCTACTTTGCACCTGATGCCCATCTCCTACAGATCCTGGAATTGTTTGTGGGGTTAGAGTTGTCCTTTAATCCTGAAGTGCCATCAGATTAGAGTGCCCATTTCCACCAGATCAGTAACCTTGACACGCATTTAAAGAGCCTGGTCAGCTTCTTGGCTGTTTATCGTTGTACTGCCACCTGCTGATATGGAGGTTTTCTGACATCCCACCAGTGTATCTATTCCTTGTTTCTTGAAACATCTTGAAACATTCCTGGCATTTAACACATTGCTTTACCTTCAATAAATGATTATGTGTCCACTGCTGCCATGCAGGTGGTCTCTAAGATGTCCCCTGGTTTCCTGGAAGTCCCTCACCCTGATTGTCATCACCATGTTACTCCATTCCATAGTGGCCCTTTCCCAAACACACTACCGTTCAGCAGTAATCCACTTCTGCCATTGTGGATGGGCTCCAGCTATCTCCCTTTTTGTGCAGAAGTTCTCCCAACAGGCCAATGATGTCCTATTAGGCGACCTGAAGACTAAATGTGAGTGTGCTCTGTGGCAAACTGGTATCCCTTCTGGGGTGGGCTCCTACTTTATATTTTATGATACCTGAAGAGGCCCCAACTCCACGTACTTGTGTAAGGTTCTTCTTGCAGGTCGGTGGTGAGGACATCAACTGGAGTGGATGTCATGTGATGGACCTGCATCCCTTCTACTGGTGGACAAAACAATTTATATATTGTGAGCAGTAGGGGGCATCCCAGAGCCCCTGTTTCCAGACACAAGTACACAGACTTAGTCAAGGGCTCAAATAAAGTGTATTTTTATTATACAAAAGTACATTTTGCAGGTTCTTCTTCCAAACAACAGTTATCACAAGCACAAATCCAAAACACGAATCCAATGATGTCCCTCCACACTCCAAGAGACAACCTTCGACCCTTACCTCCCAACTGCCTGACTGAGGCAAGACGCCTCCTTTATTGTTTGTCCAAGGAGTTGCATGATGGAAGCACTTCTGGGTCCCATGGAGGCTGCCCATAACAGGGAGGTCATCTCCTGGCATCACCACCTGGCAGCAATCAAGAACACTGATAGGGTTGTCCTTCCATACTATAAATCCCATGCTTACCTGTGGGCATCCAAACTGAGAGCAGCACTGCCACTTCTCATTCTGAAGGAAGGAATTGCACATCTATTGTTCCTCCCTACTGGGACAGAAACATAGGATCTTCCTAGCCGGGATGTGACTCCATTCTTGCACTCCTTCCATTACAGCCTGCCATTTGGGTGGGAGATTGTCCCCGACTGCAGTCAGGATGTCACTTCACCCACTCAATTTATATATTCTATGCGTACAGTATTTATATATTTTCTTTTGCATTGTCATCTACACTTCTGCCTATGCAATGTCATAGCATTCACCCACAGTTATGTGCCCGAGAGCTGATTTTACTATATTCACTAAAAAAAACCACACACACACAACAAGCTTGATTTGTGAATGGCTTATGGTGATCTGGTACCATATTGAACTGACAGACTGAGCTAAGTCTTCATTTTAAAGTGGTCAGACACAAGTGGTCAGGCGCTTTCTCAGTTGGTAGGATTTTGGCCCATTCACACTTGTATGTTGAGGCCCTGTCCAATTAGAGGACAGCTGCTAAATACTAAGAGGAATCTCCATGATATAACAATTGGGGTGCTCAGTTTATTTAATGTGCCCCTACTATGCTCTCCTACCAATCATGGACAAAAATGACTGCATCACTTGAACGTCATCTATGGTTAGATGTTTCTTCTGATATGCTGAACCCTCAGCCCAAGGAGCCCAGCCAGCAGCCATGTATCACACGTACAGGAACACACAGCTGTAACTGAATTACCACCAAAGAAAGAAGACAGATTATTGTTGGAAAATGAGATGGCACACCTCTAGTGCCTCACTCTACCATCCTGCAGCATGCCAACCTGCTGACCAGATCAAAATGAGACACAGAACTCAGAAAAAGACATCTTGGCAGAAAGTTAAAGCTGTCCACCTACTGTGTCATCCAGTCTATCAGTTCAAAATGGTGCCAGCCCACCATAAGCCTGGGTGATTTAGAGATGGTACACACCATGGTAGGGAAAAGGAGACAAAAGCAGCATTATTAGACCTGCTGATAAAAAAGATTAAAAGGAATGGGCTGTATTTACATGTTGTCCTCCCATCAAGTGAACACCCCATAAAGATAGATATCACAGCATCAAATTTTCATTATTAAAAATATGTAGAGGGAAGTTTAAATGTACACAGAACTCTTTGATGACTTACCACATGCTGCCTCAAATTGTCAAAAGAGATCACAAGGGAAGGGTCACAGGGAGAGCACAGAATAAACCCACTGTCTTAATGGTCTTTCTTTCTTTCTTTCTTTCTTTCTTTCTTTCTTTCTTTCTTTCTTTCTTTCTTTTTTTCATTGCAGTTTTAGTCCTCTTTTCCTGCTAAACCCATCAGCCTTTGTCCAACTCACCTCTTGACTCCGAGCTAACTAGTTAACCAGTAAATGAAGAATGCCAAGCCCCATCTCAGAATCATTTTTAGGGTCTCTGTTTGAATGAGTGCCCTGTGAAAGACTGGCATCTCTTCTATGGGTGATGCCCATTTCCTAAATATTCTGGAGTCGTTTGTGGTCAGAGCTGTCCTTTCATCCTACAGAGCCATCAGATTAGAGTGCCCTCTGTTTCCAAAAGGTTTTTCGGCTTCCTGTTATCTGTATAAGGCAGTGCTGCCACCTGCTGACTTGGAAGAAGTGTAATAACAGCCTCCCAGTTGTCTACATCCCCTTGGTGTTTCCTAAAAACTCATTGGCATTTGGTCGGTTGCTTGACCTTCAACACATCAGTGAGGTCATATGTGCTTATTGCTGCCATGTAGGTGGTATGAAAGGTTTCTTGGCAGTCCTCACTATGTACTCCATATCACAAAACTATGGCAAACAATTCCTGGTACCTATTTGCTGAACTCATTGCTATTCAGCAATCATTTGCTTCTATCATGGATCTCTATATACAGGATTAGTATCTACAGGTCAATGGTGTCCTTTTCTTGAAAAGTCAGATACTCCTGCCATTTGATAGGCTCAAGACAGGTATTAAGTTCCTATGCGACTTTTTCTGTCATGTAGATGGAATAGAAGAGTTCTCATGGTCTAATGGTAGTCCTCACCCATGACACTACATCACAATGCCATCCCCTGGCAGTCATTGTCTGAACACATTGTACTCTCTATTGCTAGTGTGGATTTTACTCTCTTTCTTGGTCGCCAAGCTGTTTTTGCCAATTGGATTGTCATCCTATTTTTCTTAGGCCGTTCTGTAAAAGGGAAGGCTTTGACTTGAGCTCTTTTTGATCAGTGGAATCATCTTCATGAAACATCGATTTACAAAAAACGATGACATTTTTGGGGTTCGTCAGAACTTGTTCAATGAAAGTTTCATTTGTTGTAAACTTATTTTTTTGATTTTCTAGTCTGTGGTACCCCATGCACAAATGCGTGCATGGCCGTGCTCTGGTAGAATGTCACAACTTGTACCATAGAAAATTGATATCCTAGACTGGAGCCACAGCTACCCCAAGGTGGATTCAAATTTGGTTGCAACTGTAATCCTACACCCACCAGAGCAAAAGCACCAGATATGTCATCAAACATAGTGAGAAGAAGCCAGCAACTTATGAATCAAGGGAGGAAAAGGCAACATGAAAAGCGGGGAGTCAGGGATTCACAAAATGCAAGGAAAATCCCTTAAAAGGAAGAGGAAATAGGGCATTGAATATATGAAAAATATGGCTGACTCACCTAAGTGTATGGTGGTCTTCCCATTTCATAGGCATGCACTTGAATAAACCAAGTAAATAAAAGTCTATCTAGCAAGAAAGGTGTTTTATGTAATGCCCTTGTATATGAATTTGGACCCCAAATACAGACTTATAATTAGCTCCATGTGAATACTTTTTAAATGTGAAAGTGGGTGCCAGTGAGGGAATTTGTTGAGTGAACCCACTGTAACATTGCAGAATGGAGAGCACAGCAGAGCAGCAGGAAGCATTGAGGCTTCACACCCACTGGCCGCCATCTTGTTTAGATGATCTTTCCATGTTTGCATTGTTTTGCTGCCACCCCCCAAAGATTCTGCCTGGATGATCTGCCATTCTTAGTTGGCTCAGTAAATGTAGGTGTGATGATGTCTCGTGATGGTCAGGTGTCCCATCCTGCCGCAGTCTTACGGCAGTTGTGACAGACTCCATCTTCTTATGAAAATACAGGGATGTATAGAATGGATGTTAGTTAAAATCCAAAGCTGGACCAGAAGGTGGTCTGATTGTGCTGCTCCTCTCCAGTCCCAGCTTTCAAGCTACACTCCTACTCCCCTTTATTAACAACATCTGTCCCAACATTTCTGTCTGTGTCCTTTAAACTGATATTTATTCTGTTGGCCTGAGCTGGGAATTTTCTAGTAGCATGTGGATGTTAAAAGCCATCATGCAGGCCACACACTCAATAAATCCCAATGCAATGCGATGAACATTCTAAGATTACATGTTTAAAATGTAATAATTTTTCACATGGTACAAACAGATTTTTCATCTTTCAGGGTCCTCTGTCAATTCAACCAGAAGGAGATTATTCATAATCCTACTGTAGTGGACAATATTGGCTTGCAAGGATTTTTAAAATCTTTCTTCTGAGCCGCCTGCTTCACCAAAGGTCACATAAAGTGGTAAGCTTTGCACTCAGGTCTTCACTGGCACATCTGTCTAGCATTACCAGCCCAACTCATCATAGAAAAGTTTCAAATGCATTCAGAGGAAGTTTTGAGAAACAAGTTTGGCATCATGACGCCACCTGTTTTGCACGTTGGATCTGCATGTGTGCCACTACTGCAATTTGTTATCTACTTTTCAGTGATGTACAAATCTTTATTGACTTGCACCCTTTGGATCATCTGGTATAAAGCAAGAACCAGTCTTGTCAAGGACACCGATTCCATTGCAGGATAGTCGTAACCCCGCATTCATTACATTTTGGGTCTCTGACAGGAAGGTGGAAATCAAAGAATCAGGAGGAAAAACTCCCATGAGCACAAGGAGAACAGCAAGTGGCAGGTCTGAGGACCGGTGTTCAATTCCTAACCCCGTGTGGGAGGAACACAAACTACTGTGTCAGCCATCTCTGTGAGATCAATGTACACACCATACAACTTGATTTGTCAAAATGTCCAATCCCTTTGGCCTTGCTAGTAAACCTTTACACTGAAGCACAAACATGGCATATTCCAGAGGTAGTGTGATTTTCAGATTTCAAATTCAACTGAGGTTCTCCTGCTTTACCAGTGACTCTTCTCGTTTCTTCTCATCCTGTTCGGCTCATTTCTCGCCTTATCATTTAATCAGCCACTTATTATACCCCTAATTCAGTTCATGGTTGCAGGAGGATACAATTTATTCCAACAGTACTTGGCACAACAAAGGATGGTGTGCCAGTCCACCACGAGGCACAGGGCTAATTTAAGTCTGTCATTGAACCTATCTTGTATGTCTATAGGATTAGGAAGAATACCAAAGAAAAAATCCTCACAGACACATAGAAAGTAGGCAAAGCTGATGTGAGCTCAGGACTCTGGAGCTGTAAGATTACAGCGTTAACCACTGAGCCACCGTATCGATTCAAAAATGAAAGAGAAAAGCCATGCAAAGCTGACACATACTGTGAAGAAAGTTTGCAATGGCCTGTCAATGAAAAAAAGGGTACTAGTGACCCCTGAAATGCTCTTATCATGTGGGTGATGTCGGGCAGCCAAGTAGACACTCTAAGTTCTCTAAGAACTGCCACACCATGAAAGAGCAGGTGTTTTTCTCACATCACATGTTTTTTCTCACATGTTGATTAGCACACCACCAGACATGAGCAGTGCAACTCAAACAAGGAAAGTTCCATGCTGCAATCATTGCGGTGAGATAGCAGTTCCCAGAATATAAATGCAAATTGGCTCTCCTATCAATTAACAGAAATCGCAGCAGTGAGCCTTCAGAGTGAGACACTGCAGGATTGTTTAATGGCAAGTGCCTAATTTGTTAAGCAAAACGTGCAATTGCATTCTTCTTCTTCCTCCTCCTCCTTAATTCACTTGTAATTGCCTCGGTCAAAGTCCTCTGTTTCCCTCATTCCAATATCAGCCTCATAGATCATCAAAGAAAATGGTGGGAGAGAGCAGACTATGGCGCACCCCCCGATCCTTTCACCACTACAGTCCGCCTCACGCTGAAGGGCCAGGGCTCTCATGTGTTTTGAATTCCTTAGGATGGTGAATGCTGGGCCTAATGTGTTGTCAGTCTGTGGAAGGCCCTTCACCATTTTGTTCATTTGTAGCAAGCTACAGTAAAATGGCAGGTCCACAGACATGGGCTTTTTCATTGCACCCCTTTCCATTAACTCCTTTTATTCTTGTGGCCTGTGTCCAGGGCAAACACAATGTGGTCAATGTTTACAAGTGACACTTTTTTGCATGTTTTGATCTGATGTGTGCCATCACTGCAATTTCTTATCTGGCTTTCCAAGATGTAAGAATTTTCCCTGCCCTGCCCCATAACAGATTTTTCATTCTTTGATGTCTTTGGGACATTTGGTGTAAGACCTGGTGAGGACGGCACATCCACTGCAGGACAGTCACAACCTTATACTCAGTATGGAAGATGGAAGTCAAAGAACTAGGAGAAGAACTTACATGTACAAAATTGTGAAGAACCGGTGGCAGGTCTGGGCTTCACACTTCAATCCCTGGCTCTCTGTGTGTCCCACAATCTGTTCAGCCCTGTAGTCAGCCTCTCACTAAAGGGTCCAAACTCTTCAGCACAATCACTTACAAAAGGAAAAGTAATTTCTGCTGTGAATCCCACTGGTCAATGGCCTTAAGGAGAGAAGAAAGTGTAAAGACTAAACACCTAGAAAGAAGAGGGCACATCCTGTGAGACATGTTTGCTTAACTGGTGGTGCCATACTGGGCCTGTGTGGGTGTGTGGTAGACAAGCACCCTGGACTGGCTGTTTAAGGACTTGTGTCCAATGCTGCCTGGATTCTGAACTGGATATGAGGGTTTGAGAATAATATAATATAATATAATATAATATAATATAATATAATATAATATAATATAATATAATATAATATAATATAAGCTGATTAATATTAATTGGGGGAATTAGAGCCCATTCCCTGCAGCATTGTATGTTCCAATACAGGACCCACTCACACTAAAATGGGGCCAATTTACAGTAGGCAGTCAACCTAACCTACATGTCTGAGAGATGTAGCAGGAGAGCCCTGAGAAGACCCCTGCCAGCAGGGGGAGGACATGCAAACTCTACACAGAAACTGACTGACTGACTGACTGAAGCCCAGGACCCTGGATCTGGGAGACACCAGAAGCAGCCCTTGTTGCACTGTGCCAAACATAATATCATATACTGCCCTGGATAAGTGGGTTAAGAAGATGGAGGACTATATAATATAATATAATATAATATAATATAATATAATATAATATAATATAATACACCCTTTGATGGACTAGCACCTTGTTCAGTGTTTGTTCCTACCTTGCGGACTATGCTAGCTGGGATAGGCTCCAGCACCCCCCACGCCTCTGACTTTGATTAAGAGGTTTAGCAAATGACATAATATAATAAAGAGCCACTTGGGGACCCCACATTTACAGCAGACCATCCCCACACTCTCAGGTTGACAATCCCAGGTTGGCTATCAGCAGGACATATCTAACGGCAAACCTTGGATAACACTAAGTGAGGGGCAGTATGGTTTCAAGTCACATGCCCTGTTGTTGTTTAGGTGGATTTTTTCATGTTCTCTACACGTGTACATTAATTTATTTTGGGGTCTTTTTGTTTTCTGCTTCATCTGGAAGACGTGCATATTAAGTTTTAACAGGAGATTCTAAGTGAAAATGTGCCCCGCAATGGACTGTCACCTCATCCAGGGTTAGTGCCTGCCTGATAGGCTACAGACCGCCACATTCCTGAATTTGATGAAGCAGGTTTTAAAATGTGTATGCCATGCTACTTTGTGTAGTTTGTTCAAAAGTGAAACAATGAAGACAAAAAAACCTGTCGCATAATTAAGCTTCATGGAGGATCTTGACTGCTCTCATCCAGAAGACAAATAGAAGAGAAGAGAAGAGAAATGGAGGAGGTGTTACAGGTGTTCCTCACACCACCGTCCTCCACACAGGTGCCACTTAGGGAAAGTGTCATCTCCAAGGGGCTTTGCAAACCAATTCAGACAATCCCAGGTGTGCATGAGTGGGACAGCACAGACCCTCAGTCTTAATCCACTCTTTAGTTGTGTTCACACTCCTGTTTGAGGTGAAGTGCCCTCCTCGTAACAACAGACCAGTCCTAATGTGTTGTAGGGTAGCTTAAACAAGCTGCCACTGCTAAGAACTTTGTTTTATGAAATAAGAAGTTTTTTCAACAAAGAAAAAAGTTAAAAAAAAAAAAAAACACCCTTGCTGGCCTGTTACATTTCTGGCTGAGAAAGTTGCTCTGGGATGTGGCTGGTGGCTTGCTCTCTGATGACTGCACTCGCTTGATAAGAGGTTATCAGATGAAACGATTCAGCCGCTGGGTGCGCAAGATGTCACAGCTCATGCGATCGAACCCAAATGAGCAGGGAGGAGGAGGAGGCAGCAGTCTGAGGGGGAGAGGGGGACAGCAACACAATATAACAACCACAAATTTGTCATCACCAGGCCAGCAACAACAATCGGAATAGCACAATTAATGAAGCCGGCTACTCTCGAGCTATAAAGTGTGAAACCTTAACAAAAAACAACACCACCCCCTCCTAACGCCGGCCCCAAACTTCCACCACACTGTGCGCTCGGTGAGTGCGGCCAAGACAAGGCTGCTCTTCTTCAGCATTGCAACAGAGGCTGTGGTCCCGATTGCTCTCTCACCCCTATTACTGCACTCTCTGGATGTCACCTTTGTTTCCAACTGTCACTCACCTTGAATACTTGAATAAATTGAGCAGGAATCCCCCACACTTGAAAGGGGTTATCATTCGGGCCTGCCTGGTGAATGAATGCTCCATTAGTAGATGATATGCAGAGCCCTGTAGAGAACCCTGCCATCCTCTTCAATGAACCTTCCTGATCTTCCTGTTTTTGCCTCTCAAGGCAGTCATTGGCATTATTATGTAATTTTATTTTACGTTATTTATATCTATCCATCTTTGAACCTGAATAATAGTCGATTATTCATTTAAATAAAGTGACATAATTTATTTTGATACTTTCTTGGTTATCATGGCGCTGGAGTGTGGCAACACTTTGTTGGTAAGACATGCAACTTAGAATGTCACCATAGTCTGTAAGCGTGACAACACAGAGACTAGAGTCATCAATAAATGTTATACCATTTTCTAACCCACCTAGTCCTGAACAGGGACGCAGGGGTCTGCTGGAGCCAATCCCAGCTAGCATAGGGCACAAGGCAGGAACAAACCCTGGACATGGCACCAGTCCATCACAGGGCAAACACACCTGTAAACCAATTTAGTGTTGCCAGTCCACCTAACCTGCATGTCTTTGGACTATAGGAGGAATCCCACGCAGACACGGCGAGAACAAACAAACTCCACACAGGGAGGACCCTGGACACGAACCCAGGTCTCCTTACTACAAGGCAGCAGTGCCACCCGCCAATAAATGAAACAAAGCTGAAATTTAGAAAGCAATTTCTTTATTAATCTGAGGACAACACAGTTTAGTGAACACTTTTGAGTGTCAAGAGCAGTTCACATTCTTAATTAATTAATTGATTATTTGTCACATACATAGTTATACAGGACAACACACAGTGAAATTCATCTTTTCGTATACCCCTTGGGGTCAGAGCGCAGGGTCAGCCATTGCACAGCGCCCCTGGAGCAATTGAAGGTTAAGGGCCTTTCTCAAGGCCCTAGCAGAGTAGCATCTCTTTTGGCAGTGACAGGGATTCGAACCGGAAACCTTCGGGATGCCAGCGCAGATCCTTAGCCTCAGAGCCACCAGCGCATCCATCCATCTCCAGCCAAAACTGACCTGGCATCAGTAACTGGCATGAACACCGAACTAAATGTAGGATGTATTAAAAAAAAGAGAAAAGTAAAGTCTAATTTAATATTAATATTTCAACAGACTGTACAGTTTCATTAGAGTCTAAACCTGCAACGTATCACCACTGCCCAGTGCCATGACAAACAAGAAGGTAGTCAAATACAGAAGCCCACTTTATTGAACGCATCCAAACTGATTGAGGGGTCCGTCCTGACAGCATAGAGAACCAAACCCGAATTGGGATAGGAAACTGCCTGAAAATCACCTAATGTTCAGCGCCATGGTGGTCTGTTAGTCTTGATGGTTTGGATGCAGGTATGCTAAGCATAAAGACAGATATAATTACATTTTGACAATTAACCTTACAAATCAATTTATGATATTCATAGTAGAAGCAAAAGAATGTTTTAGACTTCAGGGCAATGAAAGACAGGACAGAAGGTAATAACTTAAGCATTCATTCAACAAAATGGAGGAACTTCAGGTTCACAGATGCTAAGGCTAATGAAGAAGCATAAGGTGGGAAGTGAATTTAATGTGCTACATGCACTGCTGCTCAGCAGGAGATGTGCTCATAAAGTTAGTGGAGGTTACGCTACACTTGATGCTACTACTGCTGGTACTTCTAGTGAAAATCCTTTACAAAGGAGGTGAGGCTCTTCACTTTACCTAGCTTGCTAGGCCGGCTTATCACTTTCTTATCCTAATATCTCACATGGAGATTTTTGAAAGTCATCAGAGTATCTGCGTCAACTACATGACTCATTATATCCAGATGACGATTACATTTCTGTGAAGAGGCATTTCCTGGCTTCTGGCTTGCATATTTTTGAGCACGGGAGACCCAATGCTGTGTGAGGAATTCAGCATGATAACTGTAACAAATGCATTTAATAGTTCCTATTTTGCAGCTTCTCTCTGGACATTATGCTGGCATTGTCATGTCTTTAATGAAGGGGGTCCTCCAGCTGGGAAGGCATTGCCAAATACAAGACAGTCCTTTAGGACAGGTCAATATGACAATGAGCGAGACACACATTGGCAGAGGAATGACAGGGACCACTTGGGTACAAATGACTCTCTAATGGGTGTCCAAACTGGAAAGCTAGAAAAAAAGAAGCTCCCAAGGCAAACATTGATTATATCTCCCTAGGACAGCCATTCCAAGTTTCACTTGCATTTTGTTTTTTGGATCACTGCCTTGCTGCACATCATACTGTAGCTATAATTTAACTGCTTGGTTGGGAATGGATGATGGGAAAGTTTCCTTAAGAATGTTCTTATATGGAGCAGAATTCATGATTTTTTAATTTACTGCAAATTGTCCAGGTCCTGAGTCAGCCTAAACACCCCCCTTCAATCACACAATAACTGCCATGTTTGTTCGTATTGTGCCATCTGTTTGCTGGACATAATGAGACACACTTTTCTCTCATCTGTCTATTATGTACACCCCCAAAAGACTTGGGGGATCATTCATGTTGCTTCATGGCGAATGAGAGATGAACATTCATATTCTTCTTGGTTAGCTATGGCTTCTGCCTTGTTTCTCTCTGATGAAGTTTATTTTTCCCATTGTTTTTATGATTGTGGAGTCATTAGAACAGTAAAACATTCTAGATGAGAACAGGCCATTCAACCCAACAAAGCTCAAATCTAGTTTCAAAAATCCCTAAAGTCTTAACTGTCCACCACACTACTTGGTAGCTTATTCCAGGTGTCCATATGGTTCTCTGTGTGAAGAAAAACTTCTTAATGTTGGTATAAAATTTACCTTAAGCAAATTTTCAACTGTGTCCCCATGTTCTTGATGAACTCGATCCACTGTACTAATTTCATTTATAATTTTAAACACTTCAATCACGTCACCTCTTAATCTTCTTTTAATTAAACTGAAAAGGCTCTGCTCTTTTAATCTTTCTTCAAAATTCATCTCCTGTAGCCCTGGAATGAGCCCAGTCGCTCTTCTCTGGACATTTTCTGGCACTGCTATGTCCTTTTTGTAGCCTGGAGACAAAAACTGCACACAGTACTCCAGATGAGGCCTCACCAGTGCATTATAAAGCTTGAGCAGAACCTCCTTGGACTTGTACTCCACAGATCGTGCTATATAACCTAACATTCTGTTAGCCTTCTTAATGGCTTCTGAACACTGTCTGGATGTTGATAGCTTAGAGTCCACTATGACTCCTAAATCCTCCTCATAAGGTGTATTTAAACCTAACATTTTTATTTCCTATGTGTAATACTTTACATTTACTGACATTAAACTTCATCTGCTACAAATCTGTCCAAGCTGGTATGCTGTCCAAGTCCCTCTGTAATGATTTAACTGATTCCAGATTATCTGCTAATCACCTATCTTGTTATCATCTGCAAACCTAACCAGCTTGTTACTTATATTCCTACCTAATTCATTTATATATATTAAAAACAGCAACGGCCCTAGCACTGACCCCAGTGGAACACCACTCTTAACATCGGCCAATTCTGATGAGGTTCCTCGCACCATCACCCTCTGCTTCTTGTGCCTGAGCCAATTCTGCACCCACCTATAAACTTCACCCTGAACTCCCACTTCTTTTACTTTGATGCCCAACCTCTCATGTGGCACCTTATCAAATGCTTTCTGAATGTCCAAATAAATATCATATGCTCCACTTTGATCCTACGTTTTTTTTTTGCTTCTTCATAGAATTCCAGCATATTTGTAAAATACGACCTCCCTCTTCTGAACCCATGCTGACTGCTCAGTAAAACTCCTGTTCTTGCCATGTGTCACTCAATCTTATTCTTAATAATTCCTTCCATTAATTTTCCTGTGATGCATGTTCAGATTACTGACTTATACTTGCTTGGTTCTGCCTGGTCACCCATTTTATATAGCTGGATAATATTTGCCATTTTCCAGTCCTTTGGAATTTCTCCAGTGTGCAGTGACTTCCTAAAAATATGTGCCAATGGTTTATACATGTACTCACTAACCTCCTTAAGAATTTGAGGGTAAATTTTATCTGGTCCTAATGATTTATTTGATTTTAGCCTATTTAATTTGAGCAGTACTTCTCCCTCTACAATTTCCAAATCCCTCAATATCTCCTTTGTAGTCCTTTTTAACGTTAAGAGGTTATCCACTTCTTCCTCACTCGCGAAGACCTCAGAAAAATGCTAATTTAGAGCATTCACTATTTCACTGTCTGTATTTTGTAATTCCCCTTTATTATTCCTGATTCATGTCCTTCTTACTACTCTTTTACTACTAAAACGCTGAAAGAATCTCTTTGGGTCGTCTTTTGCCTTATCTGCTATATTCCTCTCTAAATGCCTTTTAACTTCCCTAGTATCCTTCTTAATGGCTGCCCTCGTGTTCTCAAACACCATAGAATTCACTTTATTAGTTATTAGTCTTATATGACTTTCACCGCTGTTTTTCCCTTTGCAGCTTCTTTTTTAACTCTTTTTTAACCTACTGCAGAGTTTTGTTTTAATTTTGTTTAAATTCCAAATTTAGGTATGTAATTATCCTGCATTATATGCAGTATGTTTTTAAATCTGTTACACTGCTCCTCGACTGTCTCTGCACTTAAACGTTTATCCCTATCCATCCTCCTCAGACTCATATTTGCTAAATATTTGCCCTACCAAAGTTGAACTTATCGGTTAATAGACATTACTGTTCACCTTTGCTGAAGATACCTATAGTTGTTTGGATGTCATTTGGGATCCTTTGTTATTTCTTGGATGATTTTGAAAGGCTTGCGACTAAGGGGGTTCACTGTTGTTCCAAGTGTTTTCAGTTTGGAGATTATTCCTCTCCCAGAACCTCAAAATTAAAGTTAGATATCAAAAACGGTATTCTAATCTTTCAGGAATTATCTGCTTTCATGATGTTATATGCTTGTTAAATCTTCATGCCAGCAATCTGAAGCTAAAGGTCAAAATGAATCAGTTGTACACTGAGGAGGCCTTTGCTGTTGGTAATCTTGATTGTGTTTAACCTACTGACTCTAATTATCCCTGAACTGAATGAATTTAACTCGGGGTAATTGTACAACTTTTGTTCAGTAGATGGAAGTTTTAAAAGGTTTCTCCCATTCACTCAGGTGCTCTTTTTGAATATTCAATTTTGTCTGAAGTCCTGACAACATAAGAGTTTTACAGAAGTCAGAAAAGGGGAAAACAGTTTCAAAGCACTCTAAAAATAGCTACTAACGCCATTTATTGCTCATTGTAGTCACTTTTTCTAAAGACTTTGCTAGCCCAAGAAGAGCCTGAAAGGAACTCCAGGCGGACATTTTGCTATCTCAAGTGGAAACACTCTTACATCTATGAGCAGCCAGTGACCTGCACCCAGACGTGCCATAAAAACAAGATGCATGCATCTCCTCAGTATCCCTGGGAAATAAAGCACCTATCTTTATGCATCCTGGATGATCTCCTTAGAGCTCCTGGAGTTTGACAATCCCAGAAGTCCTCCTGAACTTCATGAGGCATCATTGGCTCAAAAAACAGCTGATCCAAGTCAAGCTGCCAGTGATTCAACCACAGTGAAGGTTAAAAACCAAAGCTTCACATCAAACTCTTGGAAAGACAGCTTATCACAGCAGGGTGCTCAGATGCTTTTCTCGTGAAATTGAAGAGGGCAAAGCAAACAGCCTCACACCCAAAGTGAGCTGAAGAAGACAGCACCACATCATGGACAAGTTGTTCATTTGAACGAGAGCAATGACAACATATAATGCCTGGTTTATACTTACTGACACCACACTGCAAAGCGTGTGCTGTGAGCAACCAAAACACATTTATACTTGTTGCAGTCTATTCGATTAGTGCGTTGATAGTCTCTCCTGGTCAGTAAGTGACCGTGTTTGGTCAGTGTGACACAACTAACAATGTCACGGCAGAGGGCGGGAGACTGCTGATGGATGAAGAGCTGTGCCTGCTATTACTGATTTTTAAGAGGAAGAAAAGGAATGTGAGACTCATTGACTAAAATCAGGTAAGGAACTACAAATGAGTGGGGACCTACAAGATGAGCAGACGCATTTCAAATGTTCTTGCATGTCTTCTTTGTGTTTTGATGACCTGTTGCTCCATAATCAGCCTTTTGTTCATCATTCTGGCATCGATGTTATCAAGCTTTCCTTGAAATTCACCATTTTGGATACACAGCACCTTGTCTGCATCACCGAGTAGTCAGAAAACTTTCCATGCGCTGTGTGCAGTGGAAACACCGGTGGTGTGTCTTCAATTCTGTTGTCATTTTCACTGCACGGCCTTCAAGCACAGTGTGGAAGTGTCAAATATAAACCAACGTTAAGACATCAAGGCTTGGTATTGTTAAAACTGTTTTGTATATGCCTAGACAAATCAGAACTCTAAGGCTATGTCTCCACTACTATGTTTTTACTGAATGTGTTTTTAAATAAATATGATCCATCCATACTAGCATTTTCACATTGTTTATGAAAGTATCTCCATCAGCACTAAAACAGCTGAAAGCACATATGACGTAGATGTTCGTCTACACTGGACATAGGCATACGATCATCCTTAAAGGGGACTTCACACTAAACTGGACCAATTGGTAAATAATTTGCATTGAAACTGTACAAAACACAGTTTGGATGCCCACAATATGCGACACACCAAATGACATGGAAAGCAACTCCTCAATGCCCTCCATCTTTTTCTTCTGTCAAGGGTGACCATTCATGTGACGAGAGGTTGTAATGAGCAGGATCCAATCAGGGAAGAGTCACGTGATCATCAGCATGAACAAATTAGAGACTGAGTTTTTGAAAAACTGTGTTTTCTGAAGTCCAAATTAGAATGTTGATACTGTGCTATCAGAGGTATACGGCTCTGGAGGACATTTTCAAAAGACTTTATTTTCAGGGGTTGAAAATGCCAGGGTAGTGTAGAGGAAGGGCAAAAACTGAGACTAATGTCTGCTTTTATTAAATGTAAATGTAGCAGTGTGGATGGATCCTATCTAGCTAGTAAACAGCCTGCCAATGATGTATTTCCTTTCTCATGTTTAATTGTTATGGTGTAGCAAACCCAACAATAATGGCGTCAAGGAAGTTTCTGTCTTTTACCTAAACTGGAAACAAAAGACCGTAGAACCTTGCACTCTCTCTGCATTCACGGACCAACTGAATGGAACGTCATGCAAAGTTTCCAAAAGAGAAAATGATAAACAAAAGCTTTTAAAACCAAGAAAGTGCAGAAAGCCACAAAACAATCCAAGAGAAGTCATATTTCTATACTTGATGTGGTCACATGCATCCTCTCAGCTTGATGGCTCCAGTGATGCTAAGTTCCTGCCGCTCCAGGGCTTGCCGTTGTGTCAGCATCTGCAGATCGGATGACTGACGGCTTTAACACAACTGACATCATTCCTGGTGTCCACCGACCTAGACCTGCCTGTCCCTGCTGGGTATGCGCTAAACCCTGAAGATCCACCATCTTGGGCAGTTGACACTTAGAGTCTGGTCTGAAAAGACGTGATGAACGGTATTTGTAAAATACATTTGTTTTTATTTTTTCATCCGTTATACAAGGTTTGCTCCTCAGCTGCCCCAATACTGTTTCTGCTTTGTCTCTGATTTGTCTCTTTACTGTATCTATAAATTGGACTATTCTATTTCAGTTACTTTAATGTAAACCAAACAGACAGGAACCTACTGAGAAAGATGAGTTAATAAAATGAGATCCTTACTGAAATGTCTTCCGAAAGCAACGCAGATAATTAAAAGGCTGACTATCATCAAGCGATCTACTCCTTCTCCTTCCACTACCAATGGACGCTGCCTTCAAATGGGTTCTCTTGTCTGCTCCTCTTAATGGCACTACACCAGTTAGTCAGTCGTCACATCAATTCACTTTAAAAACAATATTTACACTCTTTAAAACATTTTAAGTAAATAAGTTATTCAGTGACTGTTTTTGGTTTTATTCATTTGTTAGATTTGTGCATTACTGGGCCTTTGGGTTTTCTACAATTTTTAAACAAGCCTGTTTTTTACAACGAGTGTGACATGAGGGTGTGACAATTTTCAGGGTGCTGCGTGAGATGGGCTTGTATTTTGTACTAAATGAAATTTAAGAGGCCATGCACGTGTGTTCACCATTGAGCCATGAATAGAATTCAAATCCACAACCGAGGTTCAAAGAAGTTCTGTATTAAGTTTAACGTACCTGAGTGAGGGGGCACTCCCATTCATGACACTGTTGTAAAGTAGTCCGATAAACTTCAGTCCGCTGGCAGTGTAAAGGACAGGTTTGTTTGTCCAATCAAGAATTGTAACAACAGCAGAAAATATTGAAAGGCTGAGACAGGCAGTAGAGAGGAGAGTTCAGCAATAACATTAAACTGGTAAAAAACGAAAGGAGAATAACTGACTGCTTTTTTTCTTCTCTAACTCAATCCAAACGTTCAAAGTATCCTTCCTAAAATCGGTACATAGTCACACTGCAACTGACATTTTGCTCCTTCGCTGTCCTGCTGCCTTTGCTGTGCTCACATGCTCTGAGAGTTTTTTGAATTCCCATGTAACATTTCTTCTTCCTAGTCGTGACCACTAAGGGGTATTGCAGCTCCCCCAACGCCCAGACAGAGCTGCACGAACACAAATCCCAGGTTCAAATCAAAGGTTTATTATAATCAGTTACCTTAATAAAGGTAACCTTAAGGCAAGCACAAGCACAATCCTTTTTCTCTTCTTCCTTTATCTCTTTCTTTTCCTCCACACCCGACTCCATCATGCCTGGATAAGGTCGAATGGTTTGTTTTATCTTGGACTCAGGAGAAAGTCCAGTGCTAGAGTATAACCTGTTGGAGGTACTGTACAGTACTTCTGGGTCAAATGGAAAGTAGGGATCATTGCATCCCTGCAGGACCCCCTGGCGACACCCACGGAGCCAGACAAGGCTGCCCCATGAGACTAGAGTTCCCAGCATACCTTGCAGGTGTCTGTACAGTTAGTGTCATTCAGATATGCTGCCACCTAACATATTAGGGGAGCTAGTAGTCCTGACAGGTCGGCTTCCCTTATCCTTCCATCACACTGGACTGGTTTAGCCCAACATTGCCAGGACACCAGCGTACCCACTTCTGCATTGGCATTTCGTGCCTGTTTGCTGGCCAAGGCAGGACGGTCCTCTGCTTTCTTCTCATGCTTCTGAAGGGCTGATCTCCTGTCCACGTAAGGAACCCTCACTTCAACCGAGCCGAGACGCCACTCAATATGATCCAACCATCACACCGTTTATTACATTTGAGTGAATTATCGGTCAGATTTTTGAGAGACAATCAAGCCCACTAGTGATCTGCTATTTGGTGTTTACAAAAACCAATTAAAGATGCTCTCATTATTCTATGGAACCAAACAGCGAAATAAACACATTAAAATGTATCGGCCTGTTCAAAATGCAATTTTTAGCTGACCATGTTATTGTTTATTGCATTTTATATTACTAATGAGGTGAAAGGTTAATGTGAGTCAACACTCCAAGAGCTCAAGAAGCATCGCTGTCTCTGAAGTGCCCAGCTGATTTCTCGCCCCTTTATTTATCTGTGTTTTAATCTGTGACATAACAACAAGATGGTAGAGAAGCCAGATCCAGACAGTGTAAAAACATTAACTGAATTCAAAAACAGGAAGAAGACCAAAAATCAGGAAACCCAAACAGGATCAAAAACCAGTAGATAGTATTGAAAACATCCAAAACATTAAAAAAAAAGTCTACAGACGTTTAATATTCCTATGAATAAGAGCACAGATGGACTGTTCTAGCAAAGGCCCAACTGAGCTCCCCAGTTTATGTCTCTGGACCTGCCATCACGTGCTTGAATTCTAAAAAGCAACAAATGGATAACAACAAATAGAGACAGGAAGGGCCAAAGACAAATTATCTTCCAAAAGCACAGAAAATGCCCCGACAATACCAGAAATAAATGATGGACTAGCAGCTGAGCCCCGGCCCATTCCTGAATCCAGGCTTTAAAGTCATTTACTTTGAATGGGGGCACACTTATGTGATTTATCACACTGGGGTCTCAGAATCAGCCAGTTACTTTTGCTTAAAAAATGAGATATCATTCATAAATACATACCTGTCTCCTTGCTGTATGTTCAGTATATGGCCTAGTAACAAAAAGAAGAAAACAGACCCACAAGCGGAGCTCTGAGTCCCCCCCTTCCCATATCCTCCTGGAGCTGACACTGGTGATTGGCATAGCATTTAAGATGGGTTTGTGCCACACAATCTAATGTAGCCTGGTTCAGAAATTAAATTTAATGCAGTAAAAATCCAAGCCTCTGCTTAACAGTTAGTCTCACCACCCCTGTCAAAACCACCATAGCTTAAACATCATCAAATTATTTACCTGCACATCTCTAACGCTTAGCCTTTCTTATCCAATAGCATTTGTGGCCCGTAGGGGCATAGTAGTTCCCCAAACCCCAGACACAGCTGGACCAACAACAGTCACAGGTTCAAAAGGCTTGTTAATTTAGCAAAATCACTTCTTACAGTTCTCGGTTTCACACAAGCTTCTTTTCCTCTTCCTCCTTCCTCCTTCAAACCTCCACTCCTTCTCCTCTTCTGACTCCGACTCACCTGAGTAGGTTGGACTCCAGAAAGTTGCACTCAGGAAGCACTTCTGGGTCACGTGGAACTACCACCAAAGTAAAGAAGTCCTCTCCTGGCAGCACCCAAGGAGTCCAACTGTGTTGCCCTCCAGGTCTACAGGTACCATATAGCTCTGTGGGTATCCAAAGTGGAGCCACACTATAGAAGCACTGCCACCTAGTGTATGGTGGAAACAGCTGACTTTCAGGGGGGTTAGCCTTGTCTCTGTCCATTTACTATTCTTGCTTCTTCACTGAGGCAGAGAGCAGCACCCATCCAGGTCAGAACACCCATCCATCCCTGGTGTTGAGTTTCCTCCAGTATGACCACCCTGCCATTCATGGAGCCATCATGCAACCCAGATAGGATGCCAGTCTATCCATTAATTTGTCCTCCTGACTGTGAGGAAGAACAAGCAAGAACTGTCTTGGGACGTACTTTCATCCTTTATACTCACCCTTCTTCATGGCTTCTTGGCTGGGATGACAGGTCTTCTTCACTTCACCTAACCAGGTAAAATTAAATTTATGACTGAAACCTTAAAAAAGACACTACTGCAACATGTTAAGCCTTCATTGGATGATCTGCTAAAACTAAAAATCATGATAGTGTGTGGCACATAAATACTCCCTGCCCCAATATCTCAAATACAGTAGGACTTCCTAAATTGGCTTGCTTTATTTGAGTATGCGGAGATGTTTGTCAGCTTATAGACCAATATCTAATCCAGGGCGAGTTTCTACCAGATCTCTGAAACATCAAAAGGACACTCAGAGAGTTGGATGGATGTTACACTTTGATAACCGAGACCCTGGATAAATGAAACAGGTAGTGAAGGTTTTAAGAGTAATAAAGTTGAAGATCTTCAGGTTAAGAAGGCTCCATTCAAATGCACATTGCGTGCTTTTATGCAAAGGCCTTACCTGCAAAGCCTGGGCTACGAATGCACATTGTTTGTTCTTTCTCGTGTATAGTTCTGACTCTGCTAACATAAATTTTTCATTTGAGTCTGCCAAACCACTCAGTAAAGGGCAGTTCACAGTAGACCATGTGTTGGAACAAATTAAATATGGATCTGTAGGAAATAATCGATGAAGAAAAGATCTGGAGACATGCTGATGTATCTGGAGCAGTGTGTATGGAGAGCAAAGACAAAAATGTGAAATAGAAATAAATGTTATTGTAGAAGAAACTGGTAGCAGCTGGCCAGGATGGAGACAATGCTAGCCTTTAAGACGTGAAACTTTGAAACAGTCTGCTGAATGCGGAGCTGATTGTGGACTTGGGGTGAAAACAGCAGAGGCACAGCCACCACCTCAGTATTAACAGGAGGAGAAGGTGGACGATGTCCACTTCACAGAGGACCTGACCTTGTCCAAGCATATCAGCATCTTGGTGAAGAAGGCACAACAATACCTTTACCACCTCAGATCCCTCAGGGATTCCAGACTGCCCTCCCAATGATTAAAGGACTTCTACACCATTGACCATTAAAAGCATTCTGACAGGAAATATCAATGCCTGGTTTGGGAACAGCGCACAACAGGATTGCAAGGCTCCACAGAGAGTGATGCGGTCAGCTGAACGCATCCTTGGGTGTGCACTTCCCAACTTCGAGGACATCTACACACCGGGGCAAAGAAAAGGATCAATGATTCCAGCATCTCAACATGGTCTCTTCTCTGTGCTGCGGTCAGTAAACACTACTGCTGCCTAAAGTCCAGTTCAAAGAAACTGAGGAGGAGCTGCTATCCACAGTCCATATGCATCTTCAATAAGGAAGGTGTCAAGAACTACATGATACCCTATTGTTAACTTTGTTATTTTTTGCATATTTAAAATTCTGCAATAGTGCATAATATTGAACTCGTTTAGCATAATGATTTTTATTGATATTTACTGTATAAAGTCATGTATTAGTGTTATTGTCCTTTATATTCTTTCTGAGCATTAGTTGGAGCTGAGAAACTAAGCATTTCACTGCATGTTGAACTGTGTGTATAATTTGCATGAGACAAATAAAATTTGACAGTAGACTTTTGTGGGATGAAGTGAGCATTTGAACTGTCTTGAGGTTGATTATAGTCTCAAAGACATTTTAGAATTGGCATTAAGAGGCTGTAAACAGTAAGGAATAGTCCTTTTTATTATCATTTTATTTAGTTATTACTTTACTAGCTGTGCTATCCGTCAAAGACAGGATGAAATCTAAATATTCAAGGAAGACTTCAGCATTGGGGTCTGAAGTGCACCAACATGTAGTAATAAAATGCATTGCATTAGTCATTCCAACAGCTGGCACATCACAAATATTTTGGTCTAACTGCAGTCCGCAACAGGTATGATGTAGGTCACGTAACACCCAAAGCATCACATAACACCCACAACATCAGTCACAAAACACCCTCTGAGTCACATAACCCTTTCACAACCCTAATCCATAAGTTACCCGGGCATTCGATGGGTGCTTCATGACTGACATTGTGGGCCTTTCATGATGTTGGAGCATTAAGTGTATGTGGGCTGCAATTACACTCTGTTGAACATTTGCAGTAATTAAGTGCAAAGCTTTTGTCATTTTAACAGATGATGCATCTGTTATATGCTCTTTGGTAGGGGATTTAAGGGGAGGTAAGGAGGGTAAGCTGTTTATTTCTTGTTTAAATTTCTATTTCATTTAATATATTGTATTATTAATGATTTAACTTACTCTGAGAGACGATGAAAATCTTAGTGTCACCACAACTGCTGCACTCTTAGTAGCTTAGTAGTCCTTCTTAAAGAAAAGATGTCACTGGAGTTTTCAAGGAGGGGGAAATGTTTTTTAATACAGTATGTGTGCTTAGGAGGACTGAAGGATGAGAAAAGATACTTTGAGGAGAAGAGAAGCCTGGTCACTGAATCACAATGTGCTGGACAAAGCAAACAGGAGCCAAAATTGTAGGAAAGGACCACAACTCTGAAAGCAGTATGGAGGCCAAGGAAAACAAACACAAAGTCAAGTTAGACGATAAGCAAAGGCCGAGAAGGTGTAGATGGGAATGAAGTGTCACCAAGAACAAGAAGGAGTTACAAGTGAGAATCAACGACAGACTTGACTGCAAGTGACAATAAGATCGACTTCATAGCCAGCAAAGCAAGTAGAGAGGAGAAGTAAAGAAACTGAAGGAAATGAGCAGAGAAGAGCAAGGATGTTAACATGGAATGACAGGATTAAAAAATATGGAGACAGATGAACGGAGGAAGTCAAGTTCATTCAGGAAGTTCATAGATAGAGCAGGAAGATTTTTGATCATAGCAAGACACAGGCCATAAGGGAAGCTGATACGAAAGCCTGATTCAAATGAAAAATCAGGAAAAGAAATTATAATGCAAACATTGGTTGCCACCATTGGGGAATCACGTCACATGGCCATAGTACCATAACTGATGCTCCATAACAATGCAGCTGATGAGCCTCATTCAGAACTCCATGAGCAACTGCACATTCGACACAAAGTCAAACCAGCGGTACCAAAAGATTCCCCCAAAGAGACACAGTACTAAAGGAGTCCAGTCTTCATCTCAGGTCACTGGATAGCGTCCATGTCTCGCTGCAATATAGTAAGACAGAAAGTACCAGGACTCCAAGGACTTGGACCTTCGTCCTTTTACAAAGAGAGTTACACACCCCTTGCCAGTGACCTCATGATCCCCCCATGCTCTCCCAATCTGTCTACTGACTTCATAGGAAGAGTCACCAGAGACGTAAGTAAACCTCTTGACTCTTGACCTGGTTGACACTCTCTCCGCAGACAGGTACCCTGCTGATGGCTTTGCCCAAGACGTCAATGAAGGCCAGGATCTTGGTTTTTACCCAGGACAGTCGCAAGCCCAGTGGTGGAACGGTCTAATTGGCTATCTTTGTCACCACCTAATAATTAATGTGTGCTGAGCAAACAGGGCACAAAAATGGCTGTCATCGAATCATCCAGGTGGATGTTGCACATTGAGGTGGCCCTCCGCTATGTAAAGCACTCTGAGTAGGTTACAAGTGCTATATAAATCTAATTAATTATTATTATAACTATTATTATTATGTCTTTAATAAAAAACAAAAACACATGGAGATTCATACACAGCACTCACGTAAATCTCAGTTTGCGGACGTGATGCTGCTTTTTGAGAGCTCAGTCCTTGAGTGGTCCTACATGTTTGTGTACAGACCCCTAGGAAGCCGTGGTTCAGAGTTCACGACCTCAGTCATTCACGGATTTTTCCTTAGAACCTATCTTAATATTGTTATCAGAAACAGCAAATATCCTCCGCAATTTTTATGGCTTTTATCGTGGCAATACTGCACTGTATAGAGAACAGGAAGCAACTGTAGAGGAAAACATGGCTTGATATGGTGAAAGTAGCCAATAGAATTTGAAACTGCAACTCCCAGCAGTCTCTGCAGTGGCCCTGATTGGTCTTCTGCTAAGGGTGCTGGGGTTGTTGGGGTCAAAGGATGTCAGTGACCAAAAGCAAAAAAAAGTTTTTGTAATTTGTGTTTCAAGTTCCTGTCTGTCTGCCTTCTGTAGGGTTACCTGAACTTATTCATTTTGTCCTGGATTGTTTAGTGCGTCTGGATTGTCTGCCTGTGTACATGAGGACTGTAAGTGGATTCTTGGCCATCCTGCAAAGAAAGGAGCGCTCCTGAACCCGTCCACCTGTCTTCACCATTTCAGGAACCAGCAGTAGGTCTATCTGTACATTCCCATTCAACGTGCGGATCTGTGGACTATCTATTTTCATCATTACATTTCATCCGTTGCCGTTTTTCATGAACTTTTTCATGATTTACTATGTGTGTTTGTTTGTGCTTTGTTGTATTTAATGTGTGATCACCGTAAGGGTATTGTTGTTTTCATTTATTTCATTTGTTTTCATTACATTCATTTCATTTCATTGTTTGATTACCGGTTTGCTTTGTTTTTGTCTCTGCTTGTGAGTGCATGCGTGTTGGGTCAAGTTTGGGGGAGTCCCTGGAATCTCCACCATAAAAATAAATAAATCACCGTCTTCTCAACGGTGTGAATCTTAGCAGCACCAGACTGCTAAAGCGTTATTCATTTCTCCTTGCTGCTGATTGACTGTGATGCCACAACCGGGTATAGTCGTTTCCCAGTGCCATTTGCAAGCACACAGGGGCTGATCAGTCAGTCCCGTACATTCGTTGAGCAGCCAGCTCATGACCACTGCCAGCCCCTTGTGAGCAGGGGGGCTGAACACACCCCTAGAAGACATGGACGCTCTTAAAAAAAATCCCTCTTAAAAAACACTGATAGACTACTTCACATTACTCACTTACTTGCTGGGCTTACTTGCGGCTGCTCTGTCGCGTGATATGCTTCTCGCGTGACATTACTCTAGTTAAAAGCTGAATAGCACCTGTCCTTTTTGGCTGATTGCTTTGTTTTCTCTCTCCTCCCCCAGACATCCTCTGCTCCTGTTGGGGGTCCCTCTACCATTGTGCTCCCCTATGATGTTTGTCTATTCTTTAATCGAGAACTAACTGCATACTGAGCTCGTTTTATTTCTGAAAGAGACGTGTTTGTTTGAAGTGTTTGAATAAAGTTCCCGTCTCTACAATCTCCTGTGTTTCTGTGCAATTCTGTGACACAAGTGTGACACCCTGCAGAACTGCAGCTTCACTGTCTCTGGGATTGAGCTGCTGCACTAAACTAGCCTGCAAGCATCAGCGTTTACCTCTGTGTGCTTGAGTGCAGCCAGTTCAAGCGCAGTTGGCTCAGTGGTTTACTGAATTTCATACATGGCATCAGTTGCACCTTGTACATATTGTTCCAGTAGTTTTTTTAAATAGTTTTTACAGTTCATTGCAACTGTGTAAAATGATCAGTGTAGCAGTTATGTTGATGCTCTTTGCATGAAAAAAAAATGTGTTCCATTAAAATTTCACTTTTTCTTTGTGAATTGTGACATTTACTTAAAAAGTGCAGCAAAAAAGTATTTGGCGTCCAGGGATGCATTAACCCCCAAGTATGTGGCAGTTTAAGGGTTAAAGCCCCAAGATGCCACTGAAATGACCTGCACCTTCTAAGGCTTCTGGCAATGAAAACGCACTTGCATGAATTACAGCACATATAGCGGTAACATTGGTATTTTACATTCTAGCACCGCGGGAGGCATAGCAGAGCAGTATACAGGTTTACCTTTACATTCTATTATTAGGGAATGTATCAAGCTGGTGCCCTGCGATGGGCTGGCACCCTGCCCAGGGTTTTTTTCCTGCCTTGCGCCCTGTGTTGGCTGGGATAGTTAGGATATAGCGGGTTGGATAATGGATGGATGGATTAAGCTGTTTGAAATTAAATTAAAGTGTTTTGGGGGCATATTTAAGGTTTTAACTATAAAAATAGGCATTTTTTTAACCACATCCAAAAGTCACGGTTTTTCACAATTCACGGGTGCTCTAGGAATGTAATCCCCGCAAATTTTGTGGGTGTACAGTATAACCCTCAGCAAAGCCGCAGTATGACATTTTGATATCTTTACTTATAAATCCATTTGTTCACACGCCTACAGGGTGCATCTCGAGGAGGACAGCAATGACTGACCAATAAAAGTGATAAGAATGGTTGCTCAAGAAGGTTTACAAAGCCTTACACAGATAAGAAGGGAAGGTGACACAATGTGATAAATCTCGCTTGTTCTTCAGCAATCATTTTGGCAAAATGGCAAAATCCATCAATGAGCCTTTATCTTATATAGTACCTTTCACAGATCGCACTGCCTCAAGTCATTGATAGCCATATACGAAAAATGAACTGAGTGCCATGTCTATCACAAGGTATTTTGTAGGGAAAGGAACCGAAATGGAAAACAGAAACATTAATAGCAGCAGTTTCCCAATGCAATGGAGGTGGACATGGCGTGGAATGGCGGCGCCAGAGGAACTTTACAAAGCAAAGCAGCAGGAAAGACGGAGAGCACCAAATGCCGAAGGAGACTTTCATTAGTGACATACAGAAAGCGAGCCTCGGATCTGCGGTTATATGTGCCACTCAGGACACTGAAGCAGACCAGAGTTAGCCATGTTAGCAATAAATATACAAATATAGTTTTCTAAAAGTTCACAAAACAATAAAATGTGCAATATGAAATGTACCCTTAATGAAGTGTTCAGGCTGCCTGTTTTGATCTTCAGCAGATAGATGGAAGGATGCATGTTCATTCAGGAAGTTCAATTCCTAACTGGAGCTGGAGGACTTTCGTGCCGAGCTCCATTACAAAGTGCTTTACAAGCTTTTATAAGAGTGTCCACCCATTTATAAATCACTGTGACACTATTGTCACACGTGCAGGGGACTATGAAAATCATCATGCTGTATGTCGCCAGTATGAGCAAGCAGGAGCACTAACCACTGCACCACCATGCTGCCCATGAGGAGATCATAGTGGATGCGCCATGACAGGCTGAATTATTGGTAAATTGGTCTCTTTTGAATTCTTTTACAACTTTGTGCTGTGTGTTGGGACACAACAGAGCCATAACAACCACCGCCACCACCCCTCTCCATTTCACCCCTGAAATGAGCCCAACTGGGTGTAAGTCACTTGAGGCCCACGCTTCGCCTGAAAGTCTCTTTCTCTGAAGACGCCTTATCTTTGACAAACACACAAAATGCTGAGCAATAGTGAGATGCAGGCAGGCTGTGACAAGCTGTGAATTTTTACGTCGAGACCCTGAGCTTTTTATTTTCGTTTTAAAGTGACTCTTTATGTACTGCTCAAAAAAATTAAAGGAGCACCTTTGAATCAGAGTATAGCATCAAGTCAGTGAAATTCCTATGCTATTGATCTGCTCAGTTAAGTAGCAGAGGGGGTTGTTAATCAGTCTCAGCTGCTTTGGTGCACTAAGGGGGCAAAAATGAGACGCACCCCAAAACAGGAATGAATGGTTTAACAGGTAGAGGCCATTGACATTTTCCCCTCCTCATCTGTTCTGACTGTTTTTTCACTAGTTTTGCATTTGGCTACAGTCAGTGTCACTACTGGTAGCATGAGATGATACCTGGACCCTACACAGGTAGCACAGGTAGTCCAACTTCTCCAGGATGGCACATCAATACGTGCCATTGTCAGAAGGTTTGCTGAGTCTCCCAGCACAGTCTCAAGAGCATGGAGGAGATTCCAGGCGGCAGGCCGTTACTCTAGGAGAGCTGGACAGGGCCGTAGAAGATCCTTAACCCAACAGCAGGATCAGTATCTGCTCCTTTGGACAAGGAGGAACATGATGAGCACTGTCACAGCCCTACAAAATGACCTCCAGCAGGCCACTGGTGTGAATGTCTCTGACCAAACAATCAGAAACAGACTTCATGAGGGTGGCCTGCGTGCCCAATGTCCTCTAGTGGGCCCTGTGGTCACTGCCTGGCACCGTGGAGCTTGAAGGTCCACCACTGGTGCCCTGTGCTTTTCACAGATGAGAGTTGGTTCACCCTGAGCACATGTGACAGCCGTGAAAAGGTCTGTAGAAGCTGTGGAGAACATTATGCTGCCTGTAACATCGTTCAGTATGGGTCAGTGATGGTCTGGGGAGGCATATCCATGAAGGGACACACAGACCTCTACAGGCTAGACAACGTCACCTTGACTGCTATTAGGTTTCGGCATGAAATCCATGGAACCATTGTCAGACCCTATGCTGGTGCAATGGCTCCTGGGTTCCTACTGGTGCACGACAATGCCCGGCCTCATGTGGCGAGAGTGCGCAGGCAGTTCCTGGAGGATGAAGGAATTGATACCATTGACTGGCCCCCACGCTCGCCTGACCTAAATCCAACAGAACACCTCTGGGACATTTTGTTTCGGTTCATCTGACGGCGACAGGTTGCACCTCAGACTGTCCAGGAGGTCAGTGATGCCCTGGTCCAGATCTGGGAAGAGATCGCCCAGGACACTATCTGTCATCTCATTGGGAGCATGCCCACCCCAGTGTTGTCAGGCATGCATACAAGCTCATGGAGGCCATACAAACTACAGAGTACGATTTGGAGCTGCTGCAATGAAATTTCAGCAAAATGGACAAGTCTGCCGCATCATTTTTTTCACTCTGATTTTCGGGGTGTCTTTCAATTTAGCCCTCTGTAGGTTGATAATTTTCATTTCCATCAAAAGATGTGCCATCCTTTCGTTCCTAACACATCACCCAGTCCATATCAGTATAATTATCCGGCAGAATTGTTTTTTCCCATTGAGATCTGATGTGTTTTCAAAGTGTTCCTTTAATTTTTTTGAGCAGTTTATTTTGCATTCAATTGAAGTTCTCAAAAGCAAAGCCGTCATTTTTTAAATGGTAATTTACTGCAGGGCGGCACAGCGGTGTGCACTGCAGGTTCACAGATCTATGGAGTCAGATTCAGCTTCTAGTCCGGCCATTCGCAGCGCAGACTTTCTCAGGTACAATCTGGTGTGCTAAACTGGCACCTCTAAGCCGCTTTAGCTTACGATGGACTTGTCGCCCTATCACGGCTTGGCTCCTGCCTTGCACCTTAACTTTCACGTGACCCAGAATTACAAACAGTGAGCAGATGACAAGTTTATTAGATCATAACATCGTCAAGTGGAGAGCTCATTTCAAAGGATCTTTCCACACAGAAAATACGAACAAAGAGGAGAGAAGACACCCCAGTCCTGTTACACGTGTTTTCAGATGACTAGTCCACCACCCAGGATTGATGCACACTGTGCGTTTTGTGGATATTCTTGTTGGTTTCATAATGGTGATCACTGTGACAAGGTGCTATACATCGAGTAGCCACCTTTTAGGTGCACTTAGCTACTACACAGTTTCTTCCAGAACAGCTCTGAATTCTTTAAGGCAAGGATTCAATAAGCCGCTAGAATTCTGCTCCATGCTGATGTAGCCTTCTTAGCGTTATGTTTACTGCTATTATGAGTAACAGAAAGATGGAAGCATCAAAGACGTCAATATAATCCCAGTAGGGTATGTCCAGTGTCCACCGCTGTGCTGATGCAGATGTAGTGCACATGCTTCATGCGACAAGCTTTGAAAACGTCACCATTGCACTTTGGGAGAGTCTGAGTAGACGTCGTAAGATTTTTTTGTCATTACTTACGTATGACACGGTAGAATTTCACTGCCTGACCTATCCAATCATATTAACTGACTGTGGCCCCTTTATCAGTGTCAAATTTCGATTATCAGATGTTCCCACAGATTTCTTCACACGGAATGTACAATGTACATCCCACAGTTTGTACAGTTTTGGTGCTGGGAGTCTGGCTTCATCATACTCATCGTTATTAGTGAAATGCAGGGTGTGCTATTTTCCCGGACACCACCAGTCGGAAAACCACATCTTTATAAAATTCACACATTTATTATTCATAAATAAAAAAAAACACCACACAATGCACACAGCAATAATCACTCCAATTCAGTCCTTAGCCGCCTCTACTCTCCTCCTGGGAGCTTTGTCCAACTCCCTTTTCCGACTCTGGCTTACAGATTGCTGGAAGGCGGCGCCTTTTATTCCTGCCCGGATGTGCTCCAGGTGTCTAATGACGTCCTTCTGGCAGCACTTCCTGGTGTGGCGGAAGCACTCCGGGCGTCCCCGGCAGGTTCTTCCGCCATCTTGCTGAGTGTGGCGTAAGTAACTATTTCTGTGTGCTACGAGGTTTGAGGCGCCCCCTAGCAGTGGCCACGGGTCCCAACAGGCCAGAAGCTCTTTGTTCTTCTCCCATGGTCCTCTCCTGCTCCAGGGCGGTTGCCCTCTCGTGGCCCGGAAGCTATTCTTGTGACCTTACAGTCCTTTTAGGCATCCCTGCCGGGTCAGAACCCCAGTCGTCTGTGACAAGGGATATCATAATAAATGAAAAACCACAATTACTCATAACTTTGCCAAAAATGGGCTTTTGCAACAGCTGGTTTATGGACCAGCACCATCTCTGAACTGGTTTATCCATTATGCCATACAGTGAAAATACCCACATGTCTTCTGCAGCGACAGGTTGCCAGCAACTTTGACTTTTCCAACACTGCTCAGTAATACGGGTTTGTTTCAGCAACTATTTCCTCCACTAGACTACCATCGACAAGTCTTAAATAATCCAGATAATCATGATCAACAGACATCTTTAGACCGGGGTTACCTATAAATGGGCATTGCGGAGGTGCAGGATTGTCAGCAGAAGTATGAAGCCGGCAGCAAACACAAACATCATGGAAATTTGGAAGGTCGGAATCCGCAAGACAGCTGTCAGTTTCACAGCCCATGTCAACATCTGATGCCCAATTCACATCAACCTCACTCAATTTGAGCAGTGGTTCAGCCTCAGTTTGTTCTAAAACTGGCTTTACAGCTTTTCATTTGTCATTGTGTTTTTGGTTGAAGGCTCCATCCCACTCATGAATATTAATGAACTGGCAGAGAGTGACATAATGCACGGAAATATTCATGATTTTTGGTAGTATGATGTTATTTCATCAACTCGATGGCAGGAGCATACTGTCCCAGAAGCTATTTGGGATTAACACTAAAGCAGGCCATAACACATCACTCCAAATCTGACTTTGGCTTCACCGTATTTATACAGAATTCCAATCTCGAGTCACATTCAGGGTTAACACTAAGGATGTTAATAGCATCACACAATTCCCTCTGATTTTTTTAAAACACACATTGAAGATGAAAATCAATCATTTGGACTTGGACCAGGAGAATGTGTACGCCATCAGAGTAATAAGACATGTTTGTGGAACCAGCTTGAGATGATGCATGCTTTGTAAGAGCTATAGCATTTAAATGACACTCAACTGGTATTGACACACCACACCTCACATCAATACAACACCAAGCCATTGCCAGTACTGTTGATGGAAGGCAGCATGGAGCCACATATTCATGTAACTTACACCAAATTCTGGTTTGGCCATCTTAATATTAGTCATCAAGATTGGTTAGTCCAGGTGACATTTATTCAATTCCAAGTTGTCCAACTTTGGAGCCCACTGTAGCCTCACCTTGCTGTTGTTAGCCAACAGGAGTAGAAGCTGACATCATCTCCTGCTGCTGCAGCCAGTCCACTTCAGGGCCCAAATGCACTGTAAGTTCAGATGCCCTTCTGCACACCATTCTTGTAAAAAGCTGCTCTTTGTGTCTTGTCTTTGAACAAGTCTGACCATTCCCCTTTGACCTTCTTCAGAAATGTTTTCATGTATTGAATCTATGCCTGCAAGCTCAAGAGACTGTAGTGTGTGAAAATCCTTCCACGGTTGAAGACACTTAGGTTATGCACCTTGTCCATTTTAATGTTTACAGTAACAACACCTCAGCCTATTGACCACGTGATTGGCTGTTTGAAAGGCAGTCTATTTGCCTGAACAACCATGTGTACTATCAGACATTTGGATGTGAGGAGCATTTTACTGATTTGTGCTTGATGAAGATGGGGAAGGAAGTGAGTGTGACATTGCTACTAACTTTTCTTCTGTTTATTGCCTTAGAATGAAGGAAGAGAAAACACCAAACAACTAATGAGGTCACTTCCTTCAACAATGAAGCCCCACCCATTCCAGTCACAACCTTATATAGTCGAAGCCCTCATCAGAAGTCGGCATTCACTTTCAAAGCAGGTTATGAGAATGGAGTTCAGAATCTCGTAAATTTCTGGTGTGTTTTCAGGTGATACATCAACCCTTTTGTTCATCATATTTGTGCAACATCTTCATCATCCTTCAAACAACTAAATTAAACAGGGAATCCCAACCCTTATTTCCTCTGTTTCTTTCACAGTACCTGATTAAGTGACCCCTGACTGTGCAATATGATTGAACGAGGTGAGACGGTGAGAACTGAGAAGGTTGTAGGGCAGTAACTAATGGAAGCACCGGCAAAAGATGAAGGTCATAGGTTTGGCCACTTGTTTCCTCTTCCACTCTTTTTCTTTCATATTTTCAGCAATCTGAAAAGCTCTTCTCTGTCTCCGCTTGTCTATTTTCAGCCAGCTGTTAATCCCTACACATTTGCATTTCCTGATGGTGTCTCCTTCATTGTTTCTTATTCTGAAGACAGCAGCAACACATCACCAGCTGCCAGGGTGAACAGGGGGTCGTACAGTGGTTTCATGTCCTTTTCCTGACTAACACCACAAGTGAGTTTAGGGTTGGTGGTAATGCACTTGAGATGGTCTAGAGGTTAATAATAGGCACTGCAGACAGAATCTGAAAAACCACTCCTCGTCACAAGCTTTCAGAGTTAGAGAGGGGATGGCCTTTGCAGACCTTCAGACGCTTGTTTTCCATGTTATGGACAGTCCTGTCTTTGTGACAGCATAGGCCCAAGCCCCACTGTGTTTTAAGATAATGAACAAATGAATGAATATAGAGATGCACTTGAGAGTCTGTAATGGAGGCAACTACATGTAAGACTTGAACAGCATTATATTATTTCAAGGTCAGAAATTAGAATATGCACAGCAGGTAGCGTTGGTCAAACCTACACAACATGGCAGGAGCTTAGCTCTTCTGGGGCCTCATGCATAACGCCATGCATATAATTCATACTAAAACATGGCATACAGACAAAAGCGGAAATGTGTATACACACAAAAAAATCCAGATGCATAAATCTGTGCGTATGCCAACTTCCACGTTCTTCTGCTACATAAATCCCGATCAGCAAGAAAAGTAACACACGTGCACATGCCTGCTGCCACTCCCCAGCTCCTCCCAGAATTACGACTCTTTGAATATGCAAATCAATATAAATCGCCTTCAAGCTCAGCGTTCTGTGAAAAGGCAATTGCAAAAGCACGGGGGGAAATAGAAGAATTTCAGCAAATACCAAGTGGAGGCAAGGAAAAACATACTATTTGTTAGTTTAAACAGTGGTATAAACAACAAAAGGAAGTTGATTGAGTGACATAGAGTGTCGGAGAAACTTGAAAGATCAATTTCACAAAGTCGCACAGTGCCCGAAATAAAAAAGTTCTCAGATATCAAAGTCGCCGTAAAAAAGTAAGTCATAGCCCACCGTTTGAGTGTCATATGAAAGATTATTAGGGTGCACAGAAAAGAAAAAAATAGGGACAAAGTGGGAAAAAAGCTTGAAATGTCAACTTTAATCTCGAAATTTTCACTTTAAATATGTAGTTTATTTTGCCATTAAAGTAGAATATCATAAACTTCATCTTAAAATCATTTAATTTACTAGTTTCTTCATTTGTTTTGTATTTGATCTTCTATGTGCTCTATGTGTGTGAATCACTACATGCTTCTTAAATGGGCTTTCTCTTCCTCCGACAGGACACAGAATCCATTACATGATACATTACGTGATATTACAGCTCTCTGAATAATTAAAATACTGAGATGTATTTGGCTACTTCAGGTGTGCCCCAGGGCTCTGTCCTGGGGCCCCTCCTTTTCACTATTTACCTCCTTCCCCATGGCAACCCACCTATTGACCCACCTATTTCTACCTGTCTGGTCCGGAATCTCCTCCCGCACCACATTGGGGGTGCACACTATCTCTCTAAAGCAGTGTTTCCCAAACTCGGTCCTGGGGACCCCCTGTGGCTGCAGGTTTTTGTTCCAGCCAGCTTCTGTTTTTAATTGAACTCCTGGGCTAATTAAGTGAACTGATATTTCCCAAGTTCTGTGTTTAGGGAACAATATAGAAATTAGAAAACTAAGTTTGTTAAAAAAAAAAAAAATTAAAATGTACTAAGCAGTTATATAGGAATAATATTTTTTTTTTCTTTTTAACAGTATTTTCATCTTGATTTTTATTCTACTTTTCTAGGTGTTCTAATTGTTTAATTTTTAGTGGGGCTGACTCTAAAGTAGTTGCAGCCTTTGATTATTCAGTGTTGTTTGCCTGGTTGTCTGATCTGCTTGCTTTAAATTGTCATTATTAAGATACAACGAAGGGGGAAAAAAGCAAAAAAAAAACCCTTCTAAAGAGAAAAAAACTTTAACAATTCCCCACACGGTTCCTTAACTGCAAACAAAACCCAAGTTTTTAAGATCAAAATGTTTTTTTTTTATTTAAATCTCACACCACAGAACAGACCAAAAACTCTCAACAGCCTCTAGCGTTTGCAAAGCACACATCAGCACAAAGCTGATAATTTTATACATCGCGATATGAGCGTGGAAATGGGCTTATGCTTACGAATAAAGAGCATGTATAATATCAGTTTAAATATGAAGATGACGTACTGCATGATGTGACACGGGTTCATCAGTCCATGTTCATTTCTTAAAGAGATGACAGACTATACAGTGCATACTGCGAATCTCTAATACAACTGCTTCCGCACCTCAGCTTGAAACACCTTGAAAATGTGGATCGATAAAGCCTAGAGAAGGATAGGAATTATAATTTATTTGTGGTGAAAGTGAAAACTCACGTGACCCAACATGACTGTGATCTGGAATTATTATAAGAGTAACCTGAGGACACCAAAAACAACAAAACTCAGAGAAGTTTCTCGCTGATTCAACTTTAGTTGGAAGATCTGATAAGGCGGCAAGTCCACTCTTTGCTTATTGGGTGCTCAGTAATCGTCTGTAGTCTCACTTGGCTGCAGGACACAAACGTCTCCTGTATCACCCACAACTGACTGAGCCATTGACTTGGCCATGCAAGCAGTCAGCCCTTCAGCAACACTTCCACAAGTCTCTGCTTATGGCCCCCTTCACTGTTGTATAGGACTACATCACCTCATGTGGCCCTTCTGTTTTGAGGTTTTTGCTGGTATCATTGCCTGTTTTTGATTACTTTATCAGCTCCTATCTGCTCTCATTTTCTCAGTTCTTGCATGGGTATTTAGTTGTTTGATGTTGTCTGCATTTCCTAATTAAACCAAATCCATAAGGAAACATCAAGAGCAGGTCACATCTCATTTTCCTAATTAAAGACTTTAATCCACAGTTACACCTAAGGGTGCAAGTTTTAGAAACCACAACAATGAAGCTGAAGATCTCTAGTTGATCATGGTGTGCCAGCAAAAGGTGTTGGATACAAATTCTTCTGGATCACCAGCGCTTGATTGAGTTTACTGGCAGTGTCATTTCAGCAGCTGCTCCTGTAACATACAGTAGGTGAGCAGATTTCTGTTATATAGTCCACCTTGACAAAATGAGAACTGTCCCCAACTCTGTACAATTGCTATGTAGCTGTCATTCCAACACATGGCTTATCACAAACATGCATAGTAATAAAATGCATTGCATTTGTCATTCCAATAGATGGAGTATCACAAACATTAACACTGCTTTTACGAATCCCATACCAAATAATATAAAACATTGGCATATATATTGCATGCAGCACTGCAAACGTGAATGCTAAAGTCTATGTGATTTAAATTTCAACCTATCTTAGACAGGTAGCACAGCTAGATTAATAATAATTTAACATGAAAAAGCCCACTGACTAGCACTGCTGCCTCACAACTCCAGAGCCCTGCTTTTGAATTGTGTTCTGGGCACTTGTGTGTGAAGTTGGCATGTTCTCCCTATTTAGTGTTATTTGGTAATTGGCAATAATGGATTCAGCGAGGTTATCAGAAATAAACTTAATGCACTAGGATTAAAAGTTAAGACGGAAGTAAAAAATTTAGGGGTAACCGTTGACTGTAATCTGAATTTTAAATCGCATATTCATCAGACCACTAGGACAGCATTTTTTCACTTAAGAAACATAGCTAAAGTTAGACCTCTTATATCATTGAAAGATGCTGAGAAATTAATTCACGCTTTTGTTTTCAGTAGACTAGATTACTGTAACGCACTCCTCTCAGGACTATCCAAAAAAGACATAAATCATTTGCAACGAGTGCAGAATGCAGCTGCTAGAATCCTAACTGGGAAAAGAAAATCCGAACACATTTCTCCAGTTTTGATGTCACTACACTGGTTGCCTGTGTCATTCAGGATTGACTTTAAAATACTGCTTATGGTTTATAAAGCCTTAAATAATCTCGCTCCATCTTATATATCGGAATGCCTGACACGTTATATTCCAAATCGTAACCTTAGATCTTCAAATGAGTGTCTCCTTATAATTCCAAAAGCTAAACTTAAAAGAAGTGGTGAGGCGGCCTTCTGCTGTTATGCACCCAAAATCTGGAATAGCCTGCCAATAGGAATTCGCCAGGCAAATACAGTAGAGCACTTTAAAACACTGCTGAAAACACATTACTTTAACATGGCCTTTTTATAACTTCACTTTAACTCTTTCGGGGCGGATGTCGACTTTTGTCAAAAGGAGGGGTAATCAACTGTAAATGGTGGCCGTTATGTTTTAGTTGGACTCTCTTTGCTAGAGATGTTAAATTCATTGGTTTGACCGAGATTCCCCGCGCTCACGTGAGTAGAAAGGGGCGAACAACGGCAAAAATGGCAGCGACATCTGGCGAGAGATCGAAGCAAATGAGTAAAGCAAAATACTCCGTGGACGATGTTTTGCACATTATTGCTGACTTGGACTCTGACTTTTCAGACTCCGATTCTGATTCACGTGATTGAAAATGAATGTGAGGTGCCCACATCAGCTGATCGTGGCGCTGAGCAGGTTTGTGTTGCTGACGTGCCTATGGGGACAGTGACAAGGGGTACAAACCAGATAACAGTGCACTACGACCACCACTGCTGCCCCCGTTCCCCGCCACGTGAAGACAGCCTGGGAGCCAACAGAGGTTTTAGGTTCATTTCTGTGTGAAACCATTGCTTTGTGTGCTTGTCAGAAAAGTACGTTTTTAGGAAAAAATATTCAGCCCTCAAAGAGTTAACTTAATCCTGATACTCTGTATGTTCAATTCTTCATAATAACTATTCATGGTGGCTCTAAAATCCGTACTGACCCCTACTCTCTCTTCTGTTTCTTTTTCCGGTTTCTTTGTGGTGGCGGCCTGCGCCACCACCACCTACTCAAAGCATCATGATGCACCAACATTGATGGACTGAAAGCCAGAAGTCTACGTGACCATCATCATCAGGTCCTTCGATGAAAACCCTAAATACAAAGAGGACTGTTTGACTTATGTTAGGTAGATTGCCCAGAGGGGACTGGGCGGTCTCGTGGTCTGGAACCCCTACAGATTTTATTTTTTTCTCCAGCCTTTGGAGTTTTTTTGTTTTTCTGTCCACCCTGGCCATCGGACCTTACTCTTATTCTATGTTAATTAATGTTGACTTATGTTTATCTTTTATTGTGTCTTCTATTTCTCTATTCATTTTGTAAAGCACTTTGAGCTACATTTTTTTGTATGAATATGTGCTATATAAATAAATGTTGCTTGATTGATTGATTGATAGTGATTATTTATAAATGAATAAATGTGGCTTCTGCAGTTGTTTACAATGGGGATCTAACTTGGTACCAGGAAACACACAAAACAACAACTTTTGATTCCAGCAAGAAACCTTTGTAACATAAATGTCTGAATTGCTGCAAGTGTCTAAAATAAAGCAGACTGGATATAAACCACAGGATTCTGGCCACAAAGAAGGGCATAGCCACATCCACCACAAACACATTAAAGCTAATGTGTTTAAACAAGAGTGAGTTCAAGGTCGAGAGCAATCAAAGACGATGGTGTTATTGTGAACTCTCAATGGACCTGAAGAGACAGAGTCTTCTGGTAGTACATCTTAAGTGAAACACATGAGGCGGCTCACTCTATCTAAATAACGTCATTCCTGGCAGCCTGAATTGGGATCTCGTGTTAAGCTTAGCCTACTGCCACTCAAAGTAAAATCAATTAGACGCCTACCCAAGCCACAGGTCACATAACACCTAAAAATGCAGACCACCAGGGGTGCCTTTGCCAATGGAGATAGAAACAAGAAGAGAGGAAGGAAAAGGTAATGAAGCATGATTCACAGGCCCACCATCGCCTTGTCCTTAACTAAGTGGGTTTCATTAGTTCTAAATGGAAGAGATCTTAGAGAGAACATTTCCAAGTGAGGGGAGAGCACAGTTCAGGATGTTTCCAATGAGAAGCTAACTATAACTTTGCTGCTAATGAAGCCAAATTTATAAGCCTCCGCTGGAGAGATGAGAACAATATGGAGGAAAAATCCAGTAGTACCAACATTTGAGGAGACAAAGGAATATGGCAGGAAATAACTGAGGAGAGGGAGTTAGAAACACTGGTCCAAAGCGAAGCCACAGGGAGACAGTTTCAGAACATGTGGAGGAAGGTTCCAAGAGCACTGCGAGCAAACAGGCCATAGCACCAGGGGCCATCATCCATCCATCCATCCATCAAGAAAACTGCCACCAAGACTGAATTGTACCGTAGTAGCACTGGGTACAAAGCAGGCAACAACACTCCATCAAAGGGTACAAAGAGACACAGACCCACACTCAGACAAACATGGTTAGTTTAGCATAGTGAATTAAGTTAGCAGGAATGGGTTGGGGACTTGGGGGAACTACAGGAACAGCAAAAAATGCACAGAGATATGTGGAACACGTGAAAACTCTACAGACAACTCTAGAGCTGGATAGTGTTAGCTTGGACCTCGGCATCACCACACTAGCTCACAAAAACATTCAGTCTATTTAAAAAATAGACCTAAGTCTTCGGACTTCTGGTGCTGTTAGTGCATTGGTCAAGTAATGCATGTCATTGAATTTGATCTGAAGCTACATTTCCTGTGTCCATAGATTTGATATTGACAGACTGGAGGTGTTCTTAGAATACTGCATGCCATTGTGTTTGTTGGTCTATCTGTGACCTTTGTGCAGTGTCCAGTATGTTGTAGTTTTTGGTAGGAGCTTGCAGAGAGATGCAGAATGTATCCAGCCAGTCGCATTCGGAAATCTGTAACAAGATCCTACCTCTCAGGCCGCATTCAGTTTGTTCAGCTTAAAACTTTCACATCCCAACCACCGCTGTTACTTCAGGTGTGCCCCTCCTTTTCACTATTTACCTCCTTCCCCTTGGCAATATCTTTCGTACATTATAACATATAACATTAGCTTCCACTGTTAGGCTGATGACACCCAGCTCTATCTCACTAGCAGACCTACTGCTTCCTTTCCACCCTCCTCACTTACTGATTGCATAGCAGAAATTAAATCCTGGTTTTCTTCAAATTTTCTTAAATTAAATACAGTAGAGTCTCGCTTATCCGACATAAATGGGCCGGCAGAACGTAGGATAAGCGAAAATGTTGGATAATGGCAGGTGTTAAGAAAAAGCCTATTAAACGTCAAACTATGTTATAATTTTACACATTACGAACATAATAATGTTGTTTTACAACAAAACAGAACAAACTGAAAAAATGAACTTACAGTTACAGAATTGTCTGAAGCTAAATACAGTATGTACTGTACTTACAAAGTTCAGTCCTGTGATGATATAAAGACATTTTTGATTGTAGCCTGCTTTCCTGACGAGTGCCGTTTCTTTGCTGTCAAGTCTCGCCATCTTTGCAGCATCATTATGTCGATTCATGTAGCTTCTTCTTGTTGCTCAATGTAATTAATTGCAGTTTCTAGAGCCTTAACTCCGTCACTCATATAGTCAACATCCATACGAGCGTATACTGTTTACTACAGCATTGTGACTGCGTGTGTGTGTTTATGCTGTGACTTGCGAGTCCCCGTCTTCCACCCGAAAACTCGAAGCTGAGTCTCATTACTTTTAGCAACACCAGCTTTAAGCTTGAAACAGCAACAGCACAGCGTGGTTATTTATTGTAGCTGGATCTGCCATTCTCCTATACACAGACACAGCAGTCAGGCAGGGTCGTGGCCAAGTGGTACTGTGCCCTGTGCATTTATAATGTTCCTTGTATCATCCATCGACGGCAGGCGCTTATAGCATGTCTGCGATCTTTTCGGATTGGCTTTTATGGTGAAGTGCTACAGTGCTGGCTGCCTGCGATTGCTTTGGGACGCTCTTCCGCGTGTCGTCACGTTGGGCGGAATCCCACAAGAGTTTAGAACCTTACTCACACCAGCCATGATTCTTTTCAAAGGTAAAGTGCAGGTTAATTTGCTTTATGTATTTTTACTTTATATTTTGTATTAATCATTTTTATATGAATAGTATTGGGTTGTGGAATGAATCATCTGATTTTCCATTATTTCTTATGGGGAAATTCGCATTGATGTACTGTACGAGTGCTTTGGACTGTGAGCACATTTCCAGAACAAACCGAGGTTCCACTGTAATTAGCTGCGGTAGAGTCGGGAGCAACAAAAAACAGACTACGCTCACAACTTGCAGTTCTTGTTGCTGATTGATGCATTTTTTTTTTTTTTTTGCGGTGGGACGTCGGATAATACAGAATGTTGGATAAGCGAAGGTAGGATAAGCGAGACTCTACTGTAGTGACAAAACTGAGGTTCTCCTCATTGGTACAAAATCAACATTATCCAAAACTGATCATTTTTAATTTGTTATTGATAATTCCTTTGTCTCCCCTTCCCCACAGGTTAAGAGTCTGGGTGTTATCCTTGACAGTACTTTATACTTTCAGTCCCACATCGATAACATCTCCCGGTCTGCATATTTCCACTTGCGTAACATTAATCGTATTCGCCCCTCCCTCACTCCTCACACCACTGCTATCCTTGTTCTTAGCCTTGTCACTTCTCATCTGGATTATTGCAATTCCCCTTTCTTTGGTCTTTCTCGCAAATCTCTTTATAAGCTTCAACTGGTCCAGAATTCATCTGCCCATATCATTACTAGAACCTCCTCTGTTCACTCCCGTTTTGCAGCAGCTTCATTGGCTTCCAGTTCAGTTCCAAATTCAATTCAAAATTCTACTAACTTTTAAGGCTATCCGCAACCTTGCCCCTCCATATCTGTCTGACCTCCTCCATGTTGCCATTCGATCCCAGCTTTGGAACTCACTACCACCTGAGCTTAGAAATATTGAATAATTTTCACTTTTCAAATCTAAACTTAAAACTCATTTGTTTAAGACTGCTTTTCTCTTCGATTACAATTGCTCCGTCTGATTTTAACTTTTGTTTATAATCTGTGTTTTGTCTATTGTTCGGTGTCCTTGAGTGTTTAGAAAGGCGCCTACAAATAAATAAAATGTGTTATTATTATTATTAGTAAGTAAGAAATGCGGAGTATATGGTGAAGACAGTATAGGTGGAAGACGTTCAGCCTCTAAGGAACCCATTTAACGATCTTCCATGTTCTGCTGAGAAAGATGACCGTCAGAGCAGGGATCGTTTTGCACAGCAGAATCGTTATAGTTATACTGATAGATGGCGAGTACAAAATTAGGCCAAGTCGCTGAAATGCTGCAAACGGCTTGCTGATTCTGCTGTTCACATCCTTCCTAGTGCCCTATCACAGGCCACAACACTGCTGAGATAGTTAAATTCCTGGACATTCTTGATTACCTGCCAGCAAATTCAGATCTGCATCTTCATGTTGATACTGACTTCCATGGACCTTCCATTATCCTGATCTTCCCAGTCTCTGCCAGGATGTCATGTCTCACAGGTTTTTCTTGGTTTCTATCAGCAACAAGATGTCGTTGGCGAAGTCCAAGTCGGTGAGTTGCCACCCAAAGATGCCAAAGGTGGATTGTGCCACTGCTTTCTTCATGGTAAAGTCCATCATGATTTCTAACAGGAATGAGACACAAATGATGCGCATCACTGTTAATGGTAAGTCTGTATTTCCATCACCTGTCTTGATGCAGTAACTGGAAAAAAGCAAAATTATTTCTGAGTTGAGAGGAAGGTAATTTAAGACAATCACAACTCAAGGCATATGCACTGATAGGTTTCCTCTAGTGTGGCACTGCCAGAAAAAGAGCAAATGTCAATGGTATAAATAAGACCATGGAATACATAACTGAAAAAAGCTCATCTGATGGTCAATCACTGCCATAAAACATTTTAAACTAATCAGCCCGATGGATTGAAAGCAGCACTCAGGCAAGTGTTAAAATTACACAGAATACTAAAATGTAACAGAAATTTGATGATAAGTGCACTGGAAACTCACTGCCTTTTGGCATTAGGTGAATAGCACACATTGAGTAATGTATGCCAACAAAAGTTTAGGTACGTTAAATTTGGGGTAGAGAGAGAGGAAAAAAAAGACCTGACAACACCATTCACACCCCTAAAAACTACTAAATGCATGTCACCCGCTGGAAGAAGGCCCATAATCCAAGACCACAAATGTTGAACACTCCACACTAGCCTTTGTTTAACTGGAAGTAGAGTGATGCAACTGTGACTACACTTAGAGTTTAAGAAATGTAGGCAGACATGGGAGTGACAACTCACTATTGTGATATGAACCATTTAGATACACAGACTTTGTGGGACGACTTACTTTAAAGGAGGCGCACAAGCAGGCTGTATGCTAGGTATGCCAGTCTGAACAGAAGACATATGCTGTATGGCTATTGACATAGGGGAAATAAATATTTTTGCAAACTGATAGTTTTTGTCAACAACAGTAAACAGTTTATATAACGGACTATCAGACTGGGCACCAGCAAACTGTTATTATATTAAATGTGGCAGAGCAAAATCCCGCCAGTGATTAATTCTGAAATCTAAACAACTAACTAACCTTTATTTTTTTAAGTACCTTTCTATAGCTAACACCACCCCCAATGCACTTGAGTAGTACAGATACAGTATGACTTCTTACATATATTTTGTACAACTGGAGCACAGGTAGATTGAGTGGCTTTTGGACTCAGTGTCACACAATGGCTTGGTGGCAGGAATTAAAATGGCAACCATGTGGTTGAGAGTGCTGCTTTTACCCACTGTGCCATACTGCACAAATGTGCTATTTAGCCCCAACACCCTACAACAGGCTTTGGGCGTACATCTATAGGTATATGCAATTCAGATTACTAAAGTGTTGAGTTTGGATTGTGTGTAGAAATGGAAATTCTCTCTTGTTCATGCTAAGAAAGAAGTACATAACCACAAAATAAAAAATGATATGAACTGATGATGAAGATTAATGCATAAAAGCAGCCACTTGGCTAAAGCTTTGTAAAGTTTTCAGTAAAATATTTCTTTGTACTGAATCTCCTCTTAACTGTTTTCTCTTTTTCACAAAAAGACAATTTCCCTGAGTACACTGGTGGCAATGACAGACAATTTACATCATACAAATGCAACTTTTAAACTGCTCATATCAAAAATCATACTACATACAAATAATGCAGTACAGCAAAACACACAAGCAGAAAAGACAGTCTGTTAACACTTTCACAGCATGATACTCTATGTTGAAATATATATATATATAACTGAAAAGCAATTTATCAAGCTTATATAGAAACAAAGTTAAAATTGTTCAAAACACATTTAATTAAGTGAAGAATCACCTTGACTTGTCAACTGAGTGCATATTTGATTATTCATTTAAAATATGATTGCAAATAAACAGCAGTATCTATTTTATTTCAATCATTTCCAAAAGCAATAACTCAAGTGAAGTCAAAGTGCTGTTCTTTTTATAACAACAGGATTTAGTTTATTTTTTAACTATTAGCAGTAGATGTTTAAAAGTTGAGCTTGCCGAGTATTGCCATGTAAGTTTGGTATTTGCAACCCAATACATGGTGACTTATTTATGGAGTTAAACATAACCTACAAAAGAAATTGTATACATATATTTTGTTCAAGTATTTTAAAGCATACTAGTAAAAGGAGAAACTTTACTTTATACTTTTAAGTATCCAATAAAAATGTACATAATCTTAAACCACATGGACAGGGACAAACGCCCTTGTGATTTTCTGTATTTTTAACAGTGTAATTTAGGGCTTCACAAAGAGGTGGCCTAACACACATTCTTTACAATTTCCCAAACAGTCACTGCACTTTTCTTTTTTCATGCAACCTTTTTGGGGTTTGAGATACAATATCGTTCCTTAAATTACAGGAAGTATTTTAAACAACTGTATCTGTCAAATTGTATTTATTTTTGTAAGTTTATAACAATATTATTTATGTTAACTTAACATATCATTAGACTTAAGTGATTGTATTTGAATATTTTCTGAATGTTCTTTGTTACCCAATAGAGCCACCTAGTGATAAAAACACATTTTACATTTCAAGGCAAATTCTACACTCACATTTATTACATATTTAACTGACATCTTTAACCAAGGTAACTTACAATACTTGGATATTGTAAAACCGTCAAATGTATTTTTTACAGTTGAAGCACAAGATGGAAATCTGGCAAACTTGTGGTTTAAAGCTGAGTTAATTAGCCACTACACAACATTTTCTGCAATTTATAAGATTCAGGAGTTTCAACCCATCCTCTGTGTCCCATATTTCACATAGCTGTATTCTGTCTTACCTTGTCTTGCTAAATCGTCTAAAAAAGCTCATAAAAATAATTTGATTTAAAACACTGTATGAATAGAAGTGATTTCACATTAACACTGAGTCCACTAAAGGCCTGGAATAATTTAAATGATTTAACATTCAATAAAATTATAGCAGTGCAATTCCAGAAGAAATAAACCGAAGACATCCTCCCTGAGGACTTCTCTAAAATGCATAACGCATACTGGTGACTGTTTCATTTATGTTAGGTAGATTGCCCAGAGGGGACTGGGCGGTCTCATGGTCTGAAATCCCTGCAGATTTTGTGCAGATTCTATTTTTATCTCCGGCTGTCTGGAGTTTTTGTTTTGTCTGTCCACCCTGGCCATCAGACCTTACTCTTATTCTATGTTAATTAATGTTGACTTATTTTATTTTCTTACTGTGTCTTATTTTTCAATTCTTCATTATGTAAAGCACTTTGAGCTACATTTTGTTGTATGAAAATGTGCTATACAAATAAATGTTGTTGTTGTTGTGACACTTGTTTAATTTCAAAGTATATTAATTCAAAAGGGCAGCTTCAAGGATTGTGGCAAGTACAGTATCAGTTAATTTCTTGATGAAGTATAAGCAAGAAACAGCATAAATACATTTAATGACTAAAAAGAATACAAATTTATTTGGAGGCATTTTGGTCAATTTGAGATCTGGAATTTGTCAAAGTAGCACCTCTGCATGTCTACATATTAGCTGTGGATCAACTAGACTCTCCTCAATGGGCTCATCCACAGTAAACTCGTAGGGATGCTGAAGACGCTGGCGGGACTTCTTGCTATTCCTTTGAGGAATTGGAAGCTCTGAATGGTGAGCAGGAAGAGGCTCTGTGAAAAAGTATGGGTGCAGTAGTGCCTGAAAAAAAGCAAAATGGAGCATACTTAAAGGGAATGTAAATAGCATATGCATGCATTATATTTGTTATACTTAGTTTTTGAGTCACATCCCTGAAGCAAAGTCTCTAGGTAAAGTTTGAAGAGGTCTGCACTGTATCAGTGATATGACACTTGAAACAGGCATTCCGGCTTTTAGGACTTGTACTATATATATAATGAGTGAATAGGTAGAAAACCACTTGAAAGGATAAATACGGTACATTTATTTAGACCTTTACATTGCTTGATAAAATGTTCTGAGATCCCTTTGTTGTTGTTAGCTCATTCAACAGGATAATGTCATTTGTATATTGAATAATTCAAGTAATTAATAAATCTCTGTTGCAGATGGGTTCCTATACATATTCTTATACATACATGAGGGCAAGAGTAAATATTTCATGTGTTCTGTTATAATGTCAACTCAGGCCCTAACAGGAAGAGATTCCAGACTAACAACCAAGTCTTTTGAGCATTCTGAAGCTACAATTACCTTTTGATTATAATGGAATTATGATGATAATTGACTTATGGATTATAACAGATTACAATGGAATAACTGAAGTAATTGTTTTCAACAAAAATATATCAGAATGGAGGCAAGACTCAGTCTAAATAACATTTAAATTAGTATATATGGTAAAAGTATTTTAAAACACCATGTGGACTTGATTTTTCACAAAATACTGTACAAAAAGCATAAACATAATTATTAGCATACAGAATCAGTTCAAATATTTAAGTTTTATTTTTTTTAACAATAAGGTCATTACACAACAATTAATTCAGTGCTTACCATTTTGTTCTACATGCAGGTAGGCCATTTAGTACAAATGTTGACTGAATGCTAATATACTGACCTGCTTGGCTCTGATCCTCTTTTTGGCAGGATACACTAAGAACCTCTTCAGCAGATCCACAGCCTGCAGTGAAGCATCTGGAACAATTTGCTCTAAAGGAATGGGAGGGTTTTCTCTAAATGTGATTTTGTTATAGTCTGGCAGCTCTGTGATCTCCTAAGAAACAAACATTATAAACCAAGGAAGGTCATTATTACTGAAAGATTGAAAGGAGCAACAGAAAAACAAATATTTCTAAAATTCCTTACCATAAACATAGATCATTGTAACAAAATTTTATTATATAATAATAGAAAACATTTTATCCTTGACAGCATTTTACAGGCCAAACATTTTCTAAAAATGCTTTCACTTTACCACTTCAACCTAGGTTCACTACCTCCAACCCACATCACATATGCCATTTCACACTTGTAATTCTCAGCCTGTGGGAGCAAAGGATCGTCAGGTGTAAAATCATTGCAAAAGGGTACATATCAACATAATGTTTTTACTGATAATCAAACATCTATGTAAAAGTAACACACTACATACCAGTGCCCAAAGAGTGGCTAGTATTTGTGTAGTTTGTGAATTTCTCCTTGGGATTAATAAAGTATCTATCTATCTAGTAAGCCAGTTATGAGCAGGACCCAGAATGAGATATCTGAGGGGATTACGAAGCGGTTCCTAGAGGGTAAAATGCCTGGAGGCCTCACCCTCTACTCAGTGGGACAGAAGGGCCATGGAAGGCAGACAAGAGGCTACAAAGTCTTCCACCCTAACTGGCAGCAGCACAGGGGAAACTGGAACCATGTTGCCCTTTTCAGTGTGACAACATGAAGGGCAAGAAGAGGACAGGGCAAGCTAAGCTGCTAAAATGCAACAAATATCCCCTGATTGGAAGGAGTGTAATCTTTTTTCTACTTTAAAGGAAATAACACTATGGAGGTTGCTTTGAGAATCCAAGCCTTTCTAGGCTGCACAGGACTTGGGATGTACTGTATATGTAAAGGAGACTCAAAGCCTGGTGTTGTCATTATAGTAAAAAAGGGCCATCTATGACTGAGGGTTTTTTTTTTCCTATAGCATGGTGAAGACAAAACTCCAAGGTTTATGCTGGTAGAAGCGAGTTTCAGATCAAGGCTTGGTGGTGAAGAATGAGAAATTATGTTTGTGTCAGAAAGGCAAGCAAGTGCTTTAGTATGTATTTTTAAGATGGTCATATTTTTAACCACTCCACCATACAGTTTAAACATGTTTCTTGTTTTATAAAATTCTTCTGTACTTTGTGTTCTCCTAGTGTTGATCCCTTCTTTGTCGGCTTGGACTCTGATATTTTTTTTTAGTTATGGGGAGATACTGGTAGGGCACACTACTTTCAGTTTGTAGATTCAAAAGATCATCTTCATGCTGTGAAGATGAATTACATAATTTGGGAAAGATTATTATATTGATTTGTTTTACAATTTTGCTGATGACTATCTCTGAGTGTTTCAATATCAGACTTGAATGTATATATACTCTCCTAAACACAATTTAAAGGTTTTTTTTTTTAAATTTCTGTGTACAAAACTACAACATAATAGCTCCATCAAACAAGCATAATCAAACATGAAATATAAAGGACCTTATTAAAGTTTTTCCACTAAATTGGGTCACAGATACACAAACAATTGCTGCAAACCAAATGAGCATGCTGCTGTGGTTTAAATTACAAATTATTTAGGAGTAAAGTTAAAGTGTCTGTATATAAAACTTCATCATTATTTCCAGGGTAAAGACTAGACTATTGCTGCAAGTAAAACAAAAGGCACTTATGCAATCTGCAAGTTTTAGATTTTCTGCCAAAAACACCATTTAAATTTAAATTGTATGTTCTTTTGACTTTACTGGCATTCAAAAGCACTACTTGATTTGTTCTTGAATGTTATCACTTATTTAATAAAATAGTAGAGCACAGTGATTGCAAAGAAAACCTCTATATAATGAAAGGCTGATTTATCTTGGCTAGCTCCAATCAAATGACAAGAGCCTTAAATAGTATAAAGAGAAGAAACTGTTGACTACATCTGTCAAGCAATTTGCATTGAATGTTTACACAATAAGGTCACCCCCCATTATAATGACAGTCTTACTGGCCAGATTCTTTCATTAGGGGTGCCCAGTACTCGCAAGACACAGCAAAGTTGCTCAATGTCATTTTCTCCTGGGAAAAGAGGCGAATTGTTGAGCAGCTCTCCAAAAATGCAGCCAACAGCCCTGCAACACAATAAAAAATTTGAATAGTAAAAAACTGATTTAGTATTAGTTTTGATGTAATTCTTCAGTTTTGTGGTGGCAGCATTATGAGTTTATTTGACAAGGCAGAGGATCTTATTGCACCAGTATAACTTACAAAATAACTATGGATCTCTGAATCACACTTACTAAATTTAAATAAAATAATTACAAAAATGCAACAATTTTTCTAAAGCTATTTATAGTGTACAAAAGTAGTCCACTACTAGTTTTAGTGCTAGATGTTTGTATTTATAAATACTGTTAAACCAAAAACCACTAATATTAAACAAGATTTTAAGATATTCAGTTTCATGGAAGTGCACATAAAAGCATCAAATTAATGAACTCTATATGAGAATGACTAACACACTGAAACGAGTAAAAGTCACTTTCTAACATTACATAAAAAGTATAAAATATGTGAGGAGTTGTGAATCTATATAAAATAGGACTATTTAAGAACTGGTACTCTAGTCAGAGAGGTTAAAAGACCTAAAGCATGTCTAAAGCACATTTACTATGAGATGGAAAAAACTCTCCAAATGGCAAATCTTTCAATAAGCTTCACAAAATGTGTGTTTAATAGGAAAGCAGCAAAATGAAACTAAATTGATGTAAGATCTTAATTACAATTAGCCACCTAAAAAATGAGATGCTATGCTGTGGTAGCAGAAGATCTATGGAGTAGTATGATGGGCCAAAATTTTACTTATACCTTTAAATGTTTAAAAAAATTAACACTTGTACCATAAAGCATGACAGTACCATGTCAAAAACTAGAACCTTAATGAAGGTAGAAGACAAAGAGTTAGCAAAGTGCAAAAATACTGAAGAAAAGCCTGTTGCAGTTATCGGTAAATCATTAACCAACCAAAAGAAAAAAAAATCTAATCATTTAGCTGTTTTGTAGGAAAAACAGAACAAAGCAGATTACTAATGGAAGACTACTTACCACAAATCCACACCTTCATCATACTTACGAGCTCCATAAAGAAGCTCAGGAGCACGATACCATCTACAAAATAATCAATAATTTTTTTGGGTATTTGGTATACTGTATTAATGCTTTTAATATGTACTATCTAAGCAGAATTTATTTTCAAATACAAAAGTCAAAATAAAGCTACGAATATAATCATTATAACTAATTAGTATTTTAAAACAATTTCAAGAATTTCTTGTAAAACACTCCATCATTGTTGGTTCTCCACCCACCATCATTACCACATTCAACTCGATATTACTGTTGATTCTGATAAATTCTTCACAAAAATAGTCAAATGTGCAGGGCATGGTCATAACAAAACACAAGAAAATCTCTGATTTCAAAAAGCAATCAAAAATGTAAACCACCTAATCCAGACTACCTAAAGATCAACAGCTTTACATGAGCTAATTTGTCCAGGTTAATCAAGGTACATTTTGTATTGTGACAATGGACTTCAAAGACACACCTACGACCACTAATCATATCTATTTGCTAAAACAAATCTGATAAAGTTTGGTTGGAATTCAGTCCTTACAACTGACTTGCATTATGAAAAAAATTGCAAAGGCCTGAGCAAAGGTTAATTTTGGAGGCTAAGAAACCAGTGTACACGTGTGGGCAATAAGCATGTCACCAAAATATAGCAAATGGCAATTCAAACAGCTATGCAGTTGCAGCTCTCCACACAATCTTGTCCTAAACCATTCCAACTGACTAAATACCTTTGAATAACCATAAAGTATTGGCTTACAGTATTTCCATATATTAAAAAGTATGCACAAGGACACTTTACGGTAAAACAAAATTATTTAAAGTATAAAAAATAAGGGCTTCATTTATTTCAATTTTAAAAATACAAAAACATTTAAGACTGTCATTTTTGATGTTGAGATTTTATATTTAATGAAAACTGGCACTTGTAATTTGCATGAGAAAGTGCCTAAGTAATTAAAATGCACAATTAAGTAATTAAAGTAATTAAAACATGTATAAGAACAGTAATTTAAAGGAAAATTACAAAAATTAGTCTAAGAAAATGGCAGCATTATACATTTAAAAATATCCAATTTCAAGGTTGAGAGGCAAACACTTATTAGTAAGGAAACAAAAACATATATAGTTGTCCCCACCTGGTGGCCACCTGGTGACTGTAGAGTCTGTCTCCCTCATTTGAAAATACCCTCGCAAGTCCAAAATCAGCAATCTTTAAGTGACCCATTGAACTTATTAGGAGGTTAGCAGGTTTCAGATCCTACCAATGTAATTAAACAGACACATAAAGAAAATGCATGTTTACTATACATGTACCAAAAACAATGGACAGAAAAATTCAGAAGTATCCTGTACCTGTGCGGTTAGTAGTTAAGTCTGTTTACAATGTGTAAAAACCATCCATAATAATATTATAAAGTATGTAGGAATGTTCTATGTGGAAGGAAAACAAAATATTCAGGAACAATCCATTAGGACTCTAAAGCTCACTGACAAAAAAGGAAAAAGTTTGCAGTACATCAAGGCATTTGCTGAAGCAAGTGGGTTCTTAAAGAAAATCATACTAGACAACTTATACATTCAATATCTTGATGTTAAAGGAGGGTGTTTAAGTTCCAATATCACCTAGAGTTGAGTAATACTGATAATTGTACATAGAAAGGAAAAGCAGGGCAACGAGACGTGATCTTCTCGGGCATTCTTGGAAGACACTTAAAAGACCCATGAGACACAAACAATATCAAATAATGCTCAGTCGTGTAAAGACACGTAGCACACACAAATCATGTGCTCTCAGCACATATAAAGCGTATAAGGACAATACGTTCTACATGAAATGTCAACGACTAAGCAAAGAAGAAAGAGCAGCACGGAGAAAAGAGACCCAAAAGCGTTAGAGAAAAAAAGGCAGATAAAAGATGATGAAAGCAGTGGAATTCGAAAGGCTCAAACAAACGATGGCACGATACACATGCAGAGAAAGGTAAAGAATATGAAAGCAGTACAATTCGAAAGTATTGTAGCGTCCCAGCCAGGTTGAAGCCTTTTTTGTTTTGTTGTTTTAAGTGACTGTTAGGTCCGATTGAGGGAGGGCAGAGTACAGCACGGAAGATGATAGTGGGGTATTGACTGATGCAGTAATCGAGACCCGGGGGATGAGGGGTTGGAGAGGGTGCTAAAAAGTTGTGTTTGGGGATACGAAGTAGGCGATTGTTCAAGTAAAACTTTTGTGACACTTTATTATGTCAGTCGCTACGGTATCAAAAAAAAAAACATAGTAAAGATCACATTAGCGCAAATAAAAGGAAATTAATCATCAGGACCAGGTGTGATTGAAAAAATAGCAGGTCAAATCGAGGTCAGGAATAAAAGGAAAAGAGCAGAAAACAAAGTCTTTTCACTTTCGCATCATTCAATGCACAGAATGTAGATTTACACAATAATGGACCATACGCTATGAGAATCTGTGGTCCCGCAACAGTTAAAGCAATGACAAGTTTAATTTCAAAGAAAACACAATTCGGTCAGGTGTATATTTATGATCACGGAGAAGCGATGCAAATTTTAACAGGCGACAAGAAAGGTAATGTAATATATATTCCGCGAATAACATTACCAAAGGAGATCTTGATATGCAATTTGTATTAAAATATATACAGTTTCCTGTGAGAATAGCTTTTGCTACGACAATTAACAAATCACAGGGACAAACGTTAGAAAAAGCCAGATTATTTATTAGAGAAACAGAAACAATATTCACTCACACGCAGTTATGCGTTACGTTGTCACAATGCATCTCCAAAAACAGAATCAAAATTCAATGCGATCTTGAAGAAAAGGTAATTCCAAGTATTGTTTTTAATGAAGCTTTAAAGTAAAAGTGTAAATAATGAAACTGAAACAATTCCAAAGAAAAAACAAAGCTTTTAAAATTATATATCCGATTAACCAAACGCAGGGATTGGCGAGCGAAGCGAGCAGGGGGCAGAGCCCCCCTAGAGTAATAAATATAAATTTAACAAATATACATAAATTGACAAAAAAAAATTTTAAAAACTAAATGTTATGTGTTGTTTTCATTTTCATGTCACTATATGCAAGACTGCTTAAAAATTATGTTTAAGAAAATGGAAATTTGCATCTTTCTACAATGATTCACCTAACCATATTTTATATGCTTAAACACAGTTGATCTAAAATAGCATTGTGCCCAGCCTAAGTTGATAATGCACTGCACTGTATTTTAAAACCGAGTTTTTAAATACGATTGATATGATTTTATTCACTGATGTTTGACTTTAAAAACACTTTGGCCACTCTTGATCTTTCTTAATTCTAAAATGTATTGCAAATAACTTTGTGAACCTACTTTAAATATGAAAAATTCACAGGCAAATGGAGTTTATGCTGCCAATATCAAACTCAAGACAATTTACAAAAGACTACTGCTTATACTTATACTGCGGCCTCTTGCCAATCAATTGTAACTTGCATGCTTACTCTGCATGAAAAAAGTCAGATATTCATAACTGAAGGCACATTTTCATGGCACAAGTTCCTCATATATATATATATATATATATATATATATATATATATATATATATATATATATATATATATATATATATATATATATATATATATATATATATATATATATATATATATATATATATATATATATATATATATATATATTATATATATATATATATATATATATATATATATATATATATATATATATATATATATATTGTCACAAAACGAGACAAAGACAGAAAAGGTATATATCCTGGCTGCAACTATACCAGCACTGAAGTGCTTATATATATATATTTTCATTGGTTTATATGTGACATATATATATATAACCTCCGGGTTAGGTATATTATACATATGGCTCAGAACTGCCTTCACTAGCCCTTTAGCTATATATATAACCGAGAGGTCGTGAACCCGAGAGAGCATCAGCGTATAGAGCACCCGGCGATGATTATATATATATACTGTAGAGGTATACAAGGGTAACTCCGCCCAACAGGTATATATGAGTGATATTTAATCGCCAGAGCCTACCGCCGCATACCTATATATATATATATATATATATCAAAATATATATATATATATATAGCAAAATCTATATATATATATATATATATATATATATATATATTTCTTGGGATTAATCCGATATGTCCGTAATACCGCTTGGATATGTTCCTTCCATGTGCTGGAATAGATGACCACGTCATCTAGGTAGGCAGCACTGTATGAGTTATGAGGCATTTGTCCACCAGGCGCTGAAAGGTTGCTGGAGCCCGTGTAACCCAAATGGAAGGACACGATACTGCCAGTGTCCGCTAGGGGTACTAAGCGCGTTTTTCCTTCGGAGTCCGTTAAAGGAACCTGCCAGTACCCTTTGTCATGTCAAGTGTGGTCAGGTATTGAGCCTGTCCAAGCCTCTCGAGGAGGTCGTCCACGCGTGGCATTGGATAGGCATCAAATTGGGAGACTTGGTTAAGCCGGCGGAAGTCATTGCAGAACCTCCAACTCCCGTCAGGCTTACCGACGAGCACAATGGGGCTGGACCAGGGACTATAACTTTCCTCAATTACACCTAGTTCCAGCATGCGCTTGATCTCAAGCTCCACTTCAGCCTTTTTGCCTCGGGAAGGCGTGCAGGCGTTCTCGGACAACAACCCGGGCTCTGTCACAATGTTGTGCTCAATCAGAGAGGTCCTTCCGGGTGTTCACTGACTACCTCTCGAGCGGTCCGGATAACTGTTTCCAGCTCCTGCCGTTGCCTGGGTCTCAAGTCTGTGCCAAAGTTAAGGTCGTGTGTGTGGCGAAGAGTGGCGGGGCTGGCGGAGGAGGGATCGGGGTCCCTGTCCTTCCACGGTTTCAGCAGGTTCACATGATAAACCGCTCCTTTGGCCGACGATTGGGTTGACTCACCAAATAGTCGACCAGTCCCTTCCTCTCCTTAACCGTAGGGGCCCTGCCAGTGGGCAAGCAACTTAGAGTGGGAGGTAGGCACTAGGACCATGACCCGATCTCCGGGTGGAACTCCCAAGAGGCGTGCAGCGGTTGTAGTAGCGAACCTGTGCTGCTTGAGCCTCCTCCATGTGACTTTTAAGGACAGGCGAATCTTTCCAAATCTATCGCGTAACTGCGCGATATACTCCAGTATGTTAGTGGTGGGAAGAGCCTCTTCTTCCCAGCCTTCTTTCAAAATATCCAATATGCCCGAGGTTGTCGCCCATACAGTAGTTCAAAGGGGAGAACCCGTGGAGGCTTGTGGGACTTCCGATAGGCAAAAGGACGAGGGGAGGAGCTGATCCCAGTTCCTTCCATCCTCGCTGACCACCTTACGCAGCATTTGCTTGAGAGTTTGATTAAACCTCTCTACTAATCCGTCGGTTTGAGGATGATACACGAGGTTTTAAATGCTTTATTTTCAGTAATCTGGCAGTCTCCTTGAACGTCTCCGAGGTGAAGGGGTCCCCTGGTCTGTCAAGACTTCTTTGGGGATCCCCACGCGCAATACCCCTAGTAATTCCGTGCGATGGCTTTAGAGGTAGCTGGCGCAACGGAACAGCTTCGGGTATCGTGTAGCATAATCCACGAGGACTAAAATGTACTTGTGTCCTCGGGCTGAGGGCTCTAGAGGTCCCACCAGGTCGACCCGATTCTGTGGAAGGGAGCGTCAATCAATGGAATAGGAACAAGAGGAGCACGGTCCCTCCTAGGAATCTGTCGCAGTTGACACTCCGGGCAGGAAGCGCCAAAGCGGCGAACCTCCTCATTAATTCCTGGCCAGTAAAACGGAGCTTGATCCGCTCCAGAGTTTTTCGGTGCCCAGGTGGCCACCTAGGAGGTGGGCGTGTGCTAGCTATATATATATATATATATATATCCGGGTGTACAGGGAGGGGCTAGGTCTTGGGACATACCCGGCTATATGTTCTTAAACTGCACGCCCCAGACCGGCTGGGTGAAGCCCTGGGAAGTGCTTTCAGGAGCAGATAGCAAGCTACCTGCTCAATTACCTGGTAGGGCTTGTTTTCCAAGGGCGTAGCCACTGCCATACTTTTGCCCATAAGGACCAGGCTTGTTTACTGGTCGGCCTCTCAGGGTCCAACCTCCACTTTGTTATTTTACTCACCTGCCAGTCTGGGGCACCCCTAGGTGGTAAATGGGGCTGTGGTTTCACTGGGGGCAGGCACTCTCCCCAAGAGAGCATACTGAGTCCCTCTGTCTCCCCCCTCCAGGGCAGCCCAATTCGTGAGCCCCACCCGCACACTCCCTGGCCTCTCTAGATGGCCTAGTTCTGCGTGCTGGGGCGGAGCCCGCACGGTCTCGCCGAACCACGGGGCACCCTCCCGCCTGAATACTCGGCCCGCACGCTCCCACCTGGGTGTTTTGCAGGTCCTGTCCCCTTCTCTTCTGGGACTTCTCCATCCTGTATATAATAATTACAACATGGCATTAAAATGCTCACTGAGGTAACTAACATATAGGCTCGGTAGAAAGAGGTGGAACCTCCCGGGTTAGGTCTGGCTACTCATAATGAAAATGTGAAAAAATATATATATATATATTATATATATATATATATATATATATATATATATATATATATATATATATATATATATTTTATATCTATAATACCACACTGTAACATAAACAACTTCAGTATTTTAACATGCCAACTATGTGATGGTAAATCAAAAAATGCCTCCCTGAAACTGGCTGGCTATTCTTTTGCAGCTTACCTGACTGATGCCACCACACAATTATTTTGTCTTTTCCAGGGATGTGATTGTTGTATGTGGATAGGAAAGCATTTGCATTTCCAGTGGCTTTAAATGTGATCATTGCGCATGTCTGACCAACTCTGACAGTGGTCTATGTAACCCATTGCCAGTATATTTGACCCCGTTTTTTATTGTGTCATGTGCCTTCCAATCATGGTCCATATTAATGCAGGTGTCTCTTTACACCAAACAGTTTTTTCCCTTCTGGTGCAGATTAATAGTTTTACTTTTGTTTTTGTCATGTTTCCCTTTTGGCAAGTTTGCTCTTTATCTTACATTTACATTTATTTACAATATTTACATATTTATGCAGATTTTGGATATATAAATACTCTTTCCTTTCCATTTCCTCATTGATGTCATTGGTTTTAGAAAAATCATTCATGTGCCCATTACGAATCCTCATAATATTCTGCCACACCAAATAAGGAACAAAAACAATCTAAGGCTGGAGTTCTGCCTATTCACTGAACTGGTCAGCACAAACTTTACAACCTTGGCAGTATCTGTATTGCATATTTAATAAAATCTATGAAAGGTCTGTTTTATATTATTATAATAATAATTATTAATACTATTCTATTTTAGTACTGAAGTGAATAATTTATTAAACATCTGGGAAAGCCTAGCCATTCATTGTAGCAGTCTTGTGTGTCCTTTATAATGTATATACTGTAATAAATCCTTGTGTTTTGGTCTCTTCCAACAGTCCAAAGACAAAGGTTTGGTAAACAAGCGTTATTAAATTGGTCCTAGTATACGTGAGGATGTGTGTGTTTGCCCTTTGATTGACCAACACCCTGTTCAGGTATTGTTTCTGCCTTGCGCACAATGCTTGCTGGGAGAGGCTCCTGCTTCCCTGCAACCCTGCCCTGTATAAACAGGTTAGGAAATGGATAGATGGATATCTTTATGCTTATCATTCTCAGCAACCTTAGCAGTGAACAGTGAACTAGCACTAGCAAAGGATTTAAAATATTGTGTAAGTTTGCAAAGACAAAGACAACAAAAAAGCAGTTTTCAAATTTAGTGATTTGTATTTTTAGAATTGTAATTAAACATATTATTATTTACTTTTTAAAACTGGTATTTATGCTGATAAAATGGAACTATGATCATGCAATTAGCCTATATACCAGAGATTCTCTAACTCTGTTCTGGGGACTCACTGTGGCTACAGGTTTTTGTTCCAACTAACTTCTGTTTTTCATTGAACTCTTAGCCTAATTAAGGGAGTCATTATTTCACAGTTTCTGCGTTTTGTAATCAATGTAGATGTTACAAATTAAGTTTGGTAGATTTTTATTAAAATGTAATAAGTAGTTATATGGGGAAGTTGTAGATATATGGGAATGTGTGTTTTTTTATGTTGTTAACAGTATTTTCAACCTAATTTTCATTCTGCTTTTCCATGTGTTCTGGTTATTTAATTGATTACAGTATTTACTAATTAGTGAGTCTGACACTGAAGTCGTTGCTGCTTTTATCATCCCAGGTACCTGCTGCGCTGGTTGTTAATTGTCACTATTAAGGTTAAATGAAGGGAGCAAACTACACAAGAAAAGGGGAAAATAATAGGAAAACAACAAAATAGAGTTAAGCATTTATAGCTTTGGAAAAAAAGCAGAAATATTTCTAAATGTCTTATAAATTTAAAAACCATACTGTTCTGTTTTTCGGAATGCAGAATAACGATAAAAGCAAAAAAGACCAGCTAATTAAATAAGATCAGTTGTTATTGATTATTATCACCAATTGCTAACCTGGTTGGAATAAAAACCTATAAAAAAATATAAACAAATATAAAAACCCAGGATCAAGTTTGGGAACCACTGTAATATACTATTATGTGGATATATTTATGTTTTTCTGTTTTCAAATTTTAAATAAAAATACACAGTCCTAAAATGCCAGATCTAGTTTACATTAATTTACCTAATATATGTAATAAACTGTTACTAAGCTATCATTTACTCAATACTGTGAAATCCATTAAAACAAAATGTTCACATAAAATGCATACAGTACATGAATGTAAATATATACATCCATTTATAATCCATATAAAACTACCAGGTTACAAGCAAAATGTTGCATAGATACAACATACAGTAGTACTGTATTAAAGGGTAAAACAGAAATAATTCTACATTCCATGACATAAGGGAGGGTAGAATGGGAAGCATCATTTACAGATTCACCTTGGGCAGCAAAAAAGGCAAGAGCTGGCACTTCCACTGATGTAATTGTTTCCACTCAGTGCTGATTTTGGTCCTACAGCTACTGATAGCTTTCCTAACACATTGTAATGTCCAAGAAAAGAAAACTGACTAAAGAGAGCTTCAAAAGGAGAACACAGCAGAACATATGATTTTGATCAGCAGAGAGGTACCTGTGTGCCTTGTTTGTACAGTAAAAGTGGCAATAGATGTTTGTTTATATTATGGCAAGCATTTAACATATAAAGTCTTATTTTTGACCTTTACTGAGTTTGACAACCCTGCTCTAATGTAACTGTCTTTTAACAGTGAAACTGCATTTTATACAGCATCTTTCAATGAGTAAACAGTAACAAGGGGCTTTAAAGTGAACAAGAACACAACTCAGAAAAAAAGATTACAATTGTAATGCTTTTTGCAAATAAATCTCTTCAAGTTTTTCAAGAAAGTAAATTGGATTCAATTTAAAATAAATGCTGTATGATTTCAGTAGATTAATTATTTTTGACTAAATATATCAAGCATTTGACATATCTGAACAGAAGCCAACTTAGAAAAGACGCAAATACACATCTATATTATTAGATGATAATAATACAGTGGTGTGAAAAACTATTTGCCCCCTTCCTGATTTCTTATTCTTTTACATGTTTGTCACACAAAATGTTTCTGATCATCAAACACATTTAACCATTAGTCAAATATAACACAAGTAAACACAAAATGCAGTTTTTAAATGATGGTTTTTATTATGTAGGAGAAAAAAAATCCAAACCTACATGGCCCTGTGTAAAAAGTAATTGCCCCTCTGTTAAAAAATAACCTAACTGTGGTGTATCACACCTGAGTTCAATTTCCGTAGCCACCCCCAGGCCTGATTACTGCCACACCTGTTTCAATCAAGAAATCACTTAAATAGGAGCTGCCTGACACAGAGAAGTAGACCAAAAGCACCTCAAAAGCTAGACATCATGCCAAGATCCAAAGAAATTCAGGAACAAATGAGAACAGAAGTAATTGAGATCTATCAGTCTGGTAAAGGTTATAAAGCCATTTCTAAAGCTTTGGGACTCCAGCGAACCACAGTGAGAGCCATTATCCAAAAATGGTAAAAACATGGAACAGTGGTGAACCTTCCCAGGAGTGGCCGGCCGACCAAAATTACCCCAAAAGCGCAGAGACGACTCATCCGAGAGGTCACAAAAGACCCCAGGACAATGTCTAAAGAACTGCAGGCCTCACTTGCCTCAATTAAGGTCAGTGTTCACGACTCCACCATAAGAAAGAGACTGGGCAAAAACGGCCTGCATGGCAGATTTCCAAGACGCAAAACCACGGATAAGCAAAAAGAACATTAGGGCTTGTCTCAATTTTGCTAAGAAACATCTCAATGATTGCCAAGACTTTTGGGAAAATACCTTGTGGACTGATGAGACAAAAGTTGAACTTTTGGAAGGCAAATGTCCCGTTACTTCTGGCGTAAAAGGAACACAGCATTTCAGAAAAAGAACATCATACCAACAGTAAAATATGGTGGTGGTAGTGTGATGGTCTGGGGTTGTTTTGCTGCTTCAAGACCTGGAAGGCTTGCTGTGATAGATGGAACCATGAATTCTACTGTCTACCAAAAATCCTGAAGGAGAATGTCCGGCCATCTGTTCGTCAACTCAAGCTGAAGCGATCTTGGGTGCTGCAACAGGACAATGACCCAAAACACACCAGCAAATCCACCTCTGAATGGCTGAAGAAAAACAAAATGAAGACTTTGGAGTGGCCTAGTCAAAGTCCTGACCTGAATCCAATTGAGATGCTATGGCATGACCTTAAAAAGGCGGTTCATGCTAGAAAACCCTCAAATAAAGCTGAATTACAACAATTCTGCAAAGATGAGTGGGCCAAAATTCCTCCAGAGCGCCGTAAAAGACTCATTGCAAGTTATCGCAAACGCTTGATTGCAGTTATTGCTGCTAAGGGTGGCCCAACCAGTTATTAGGTTCAGGGGGCAATTACTTTTTCACACAGGGCCATGTAGGTTTGGATTTTTTCTCCCTAAATAATAAAACCATCATTTAAAACTGCACTTTGTGTTTACTTGTGTTATATTTGACTAATGGTTAAATGTGTTTGATGATCAGAAACATTTTGTGTGACAAACATGCAAAAGAATAAGAAATCAGGAAGGGGGCAAATAGTTTTTCACACCACTGTAACTACATCAATTTTCATTACTTTGCTAACTCTAAGAGTCTCAAGTTAATTGATTGAATTCTAAGCAAATTATAGAAAATCAAGACCTCTTCCACAATTACAGAAAGCAAACCTAAAAAAAGAATTTAGGCCAAAAAAACTAATCCAACACACTCTACAAACAGCATTAATACACCAACTACTGCATTTTGTCAAAAAGTCCTATTTGCAAGAAGTATTTAGTTACCCGATGCATGATAAAATTTTCATGACAGAAAGCTACTCCCTTCAGAAGCATCATCATGTATCCTTTAACCTGTGATTCTGTGAGTGGCCTGTCTGAATTCCGAATGACCTCAGACAAGTCCGATAGCATGTATTCAAAGACCAGTACAAATCCTGTGCCATGAGGAAAAACATTTTTCAGCTTCACAACCTATGGAAATAGGGATGCAAAAGAAACAGTAAGATATACGGTGTTAACATACAGTATAACCAATGAAAAATGACTAACTTAATCACATTTCACATCATCAGTTTTTCTTCAATAAAAATTAAATGCTATGTAGAAAAATTCAAATAAATGTGAGAATATGAATGACTTTATAAACATGTAAACATCAAACCAAGCAAATATTCATTAAAGTAGATTAACAGGAAGATTTGACAGACAGCATAGCCAAGCCAGAATTATAGCTGGGACTCAAAGGAGACCAACTGCAAAGACTTTTAAAGCTTCCTGCCACTTGCAAAACAAATATCATTGAAATGGTATTTTTTAACATGACGTTAGAAAGATGCTTCATAATCTTATTACTAATCATATTATAGACATCATCCAATAAATGCTAAGTAAGGATCTAATTAATTTAGGACTGCCTCCATTCCCAAACACAAATATGATCATATACAAGGATATAATACCAGCTGAACAAAGCAAAGATGAAATATGGCCTGCATATTACAGATAAACTAGAAAAATTACAGTTGTTAAATATTAAGCCTAAATGATCAAATAATGTTTCACATTGTTGTGTTAAAAAAGCAGCAAAAAAAGGTTTGTAAATTAGTATAAAAAAATCTGAGAAATTAAAAATACAGTATCAAAGTTGGAGGTACTGTTTTGTGATTAATATCAAAAAGTTACTGAATGTCATTAAGTGCATTCAAAAACACATAACCATTATTTAGCGTTAAAGAAAGCATATATGGTTTTGGTTCTCTTTGACTTTTTTTTTAAGAAGTTTGTTCAAAATAAACCTAAACAAGACAGACAGGTTTCACTTGCATATTGGTTGTCTTCGATCTCCTGCAGTGCTTTAATTTCTCTCAAAGCTTGGTTGGGGATCCCATCTTCTAGTTTTCTCAGTGCAACCTTCTTGAGAGCAACTGTTTCTCCTGTCTGAATTCAAGAAGTGGATACAAGAAGCCCGGGTCATATGTTATCCAGGAAATTTCTATAATTTAGGTTGGCACAATAACAGGGAGGCAAAGATAGAGTAAAATAAACTTAAAAGTATACCATATACTCATGTAAAACAAGTTCATAGCAAACATTGACCTCCAACACTTTAAAATTTCAGATTTCTGTAATTACCACACAATGCAGAGAGGAATGAAACAGCAGCCTTGTGCTTTGCAGTAAAAAAAGCACACATTTAAGTTGAAATTAAACTCTGTGGAGCTAGCCATTACAGATTACTGATTGATTTGCTTTAAATAGTGCACAGAGGATTAAAAAAGGTAGCATAATAGGGAGTGGGTTAATATACTTCTTAAATGGTTACACCTTTGTTAAACTATATTGGTACCAATTGTCTGAACTTGCTTTGTTCTGAAAACATTAACAAGTAGCTAAAAAAAATTCTGGGGCTATTTAGAATAAAATATATAAATCATAACTAACACAGACATTAACAAGTAATTAAAAAAATTATGGGGTTATTTAGAATAAAATATATAAATGATACTACTAACCTTTTAAAACTTTTATGTTAGTGGTAAAATTTTAATGTGCTTTGCAAACATTACAGAATGCTTTTATTAAATTGCACTTTAAAACATTTTGGGTTTAATTTTTAAATGTTAAATGTTATTTTTGTTGTTGAAGTGTGTGTTAGAACCATGCCTAGATCATGAAGCCCTCAGAAAGAAAATTGTAGATACCTATTTTTTATAATTATTTTTCAAAAACGTATGTTGTGTATAGCATGAATTATTCTTATGTAGTGCTCTTCTTCATGCAGTGACTGAGAGCTGCACACGTTTTCTTATACAGTAATGCATATTACACACATATCTATAAAAATAATTACTAAATCTGACTCACTGCTGTACACGATCATTTGTAATTTGCTCAGTACATCAATATGAATAGATAAAGCACTGCTAAAACTCAAGACAATTTAAGACTGACTTGATGTTAAAATTAGCACAATTGCAGGATGAAATACATACAACTGACATTACTCTTTTAAAACGCTTAGAATTAACTATAAAACACGTTGTTGTTTTTACTCAGTTGTATTACATGCATAAATTATTCTGTTGAAAACGATTAATGTGACAGCAGAAGCCTGTCCCAGCAATCACGAGATGAAATCTAGAATAACAAAAACTTACAAAGTTTCAGACGTTAGTCCCACATGTGACAGAATTACGCTAAAATGAAAGTGGTGCTGTCATAGCATAACTTCTTCCATCCATTTTCAAATCCCCTTAACCCTTTCCCTTGCAAGAACCTTATTCCGGGAGCATCGACAGCAGGGTCAATTTATAAGGAACGTTCACACACGATTTTAATTAACAATGCACAGTTTTTCTTTACATATTTTAAAACAAACATAAAAATGAGTTATAACAGTCGCACCTCGATATGCTTAGCTTTGAATACGATGCCGTGAGCCCCTTCGCCGATGCGACCCAAAATGCTGTACTGGTCCATCAAGGAAAAGACGAGGATCGTGCGGTCTTGTCGGGCCTAAACGAAACAACGTGACACAGAGTGCCAAAATGTAATGTACTGATAGAAAAATGAAAAAGTGCCCGACGGTAATAAGTTGCATGCTCTAGGACAGCGACACATTTAAACAACGTTCCTTTACAGCCCGACCTCTCATTTCCGACACGCCGAACGAAAGCACCGTTACCATGACAACTGCGCGCAAGGTATCATGGGAAAGACTGGGCGCCAACTTTTGGACGGTGGCACGTAGTGAGTACCTAGGTTGCAAAGGGCGACGTAATGCATGTCCAAGTGACCAACTTCCTAATGCTGGCAAGGAGCAGCTATGCTTTACTCTCTATTGTGAATATCAACTTAATTAACTTTCAGGTACGGCAGATTACAATTGTTTCAAAATCTCCACAGTGGAATGCTGGCAGGGTAAGTAGCTCTTTCAGGGGCACACTAACGTAATTTACGTAAAATGTAAATCCGTTTTGCTTCGGAAATAAGAATACATTCACTTCTTCATATGTAAATGTATGCAATTTAATTGCGTGAAATTATCAGACACAGAGAATATAATTTGCAATGGCCATGTAGGTTTTTTTCCTGCCATGCACCTATTCTGGACAAGGGTGCTGAAAATGGAATTGGTGTACTGATAATATTAAAATGTAAAAAAAAAAAACAGCACATTTATTTAAATATAGGAAACTATAAAGCGCATTATATTGTGTAGTGATGCTACCTGCAGGGCTCCAATTGACTACTGGTAGGTGAATAGCTAGCTGTGTTAAGTATACAAATTCTGCCTGTGTCTGAGGGTTTTATCCCTGGCCCTAAAAGATGGGAGGATGGATGGATGGATGGATGGATAGGTAAGAACAGGAGAAGGACATATAATCATTCATATCAGGAGACAAATGTGAAACTGTCAATCACTCATCACAGCATTTAATGTGTGTAGAATACTAATTTACATCATTGGCACAGAATTATGGGACACCTGACCCAATAGAAATGTTTTATGCATTATATCATTTTAAAAGATACTGTTAAAATGTCGTTTTTGTTACGTTTTTATTTATTTATCCAAATAAAATGTTTATGTTCCAGGTACAATGTTATGACAAAGGATCCCATAATTCTCTGGATATTTTATAAAAGCCATGAAGTTTTTTGTTTTTTTTTAGTTTTTGTGTTATGTTGGCTCTGTCAAAAAATGAGTAAGGATTAAAATATCAAAGATGAAAGCCGTAAGATATAATGAAAGTATTGTAATTGTGTGTATTTGCCATATTTACCAAAGCAGTATTAAAATTCATAAGTAAATATATTTAACTGTATATAGTCTGGCATGTATAACGTGCATACACGTTTCGTAGTTCATGGCGTATCAAGGCCAATAAATACTGACGAAGAGAGAGAGAATCTACCAAGTCATAAAGTAAAACACAGTAATACCAAATTTAGTAGTTTTTTTCTTTAAAGCAGATTTATTATACGCATTTTACAAATACATTCAAAGGTCGAACTTAATTAATTGTGGATATATATCTGTATACAATTTTTCGATTTCTTTAGCTTCTATGACCAAACTACTTTACTTTAGTTTTTTTAACCGTGGAACACAGAGAACTATAAATTTATAAAGAGGTCGATTGAGTTGCAGACGATACAATGTATCACCAATCTTAAATAACCATACGTTTTGAGAGTATTTAAATAACCTGGGATAGACAGGACGATTAGATGTTAACTATGAACAGGCAGATCGGATTGAAAAAGCAATACTGAAAAATTAACATCTTCTGTCATCCACTTTGTGGCCCGTTTAATGCAGCATTTTGCACCCGGAATCTCATTACAAGGCACAGCGCCACACACACACAGTTTCCAGCCCAGTTTAGCGTCACAATTGAACTAAGACGCTTCTCGTTGGGTTGCTGGAGGAAAGCTCACGTATATACTGGACGGCGGTCGGATTTTATACTCAATATCTTGGAGTTGAGAAGCAGTAACCCTCACCACTGTGCCACAGGGCCACCAATGTTAGTGGGCGCTCGAGTTTTACCGTCGCTCGAACACAAGAGCGTACAGTAACTTTGTGAAATGTGCACATTTCTTCCTCCCACAAATACACCTTCCTTTAATTGGAAGAACTGTAAATTGGCACAGTACGAGTGACCATTGTGTGTGCAGTGTGAATTTCCACTTTACTAACTGCTCAGCCACCAGCTTCTAAAGACACTGCAGATAAGATAAGCGGCTATGTAAAAATAAGTGAACGCAAATTAGACCCAAGGGAAACATAATAAGTTCATAAGATTTCAAAATCAGCATAGCCTACTGGTAGTCTAATAATCGCTTGTTCTAGATTGAAATGTTTTACAAATTAGACCCTAGGGAAACAAAAAAAGTTCACAGGATTTAAAAATCAGCAAACTGGTAGTCTAATAATCGCTTGTCCTAGATTTAAATGTTTTACAATGGAAGTTAATAGTAGTACAGTAATAATTCGGTTACTTTAACGCAGCGTACCTAACGTCTTTCGAACTCTGTGGACGAGAATCGCAAGACTACACCATCCTTTAAACAGTTAATAACATTCAGCACGTCGAGGTTTTTGAGATAAGTAGACGGCTCTCCACCTTTCACAAAGGTTATAAAAGTCTCATTTTCGAGATCTGTCTTGCTCTATAAATAAACACATAATCGGTTCATTTGTTTGCCTGCGGGGCAAGATAAGACATTTGTGAAATCTCGTTTTCTTTATGCCATGAAACCCTGACACCAATACATGGAATTTGTTGGCGTCGGAGACTCCTCCTTTGAGCTTCAGAGTAAAACACTAGGGTGTGTTTAGGGGAAAAAAGGCCAGGGCAAGCAGAAGGAGGAACCGAGACCTGTACATGAAGCAGAGTTTCTTCACGGGCGTTCCGATTGCTATACGTTATGTGAACTAAGAAGCTTTAAGATACGCGATATTTCTCCAGGCGCGATCAGATCGTAACTTGGTGACGCTGAGACAGCTTCGGGAGAAGAAGTAAACACCGGGATTCACTTCTGTCTACACAATGTAGTGTTATTACCAAGAGGCTAATCCTGAACCTTTACAACCTACACCGGGAAAGTTCTGCTGAAACTGCCCAGTAGTTCTCCTTTTTTTAACGCGCATATCTTTGTTTCTTTCCATTCTGTCACGGTGAAACTAAAACCAGCTTGCGAGACTCGTTTGTCCGACTCGCCCAGTTTCACGCCTGCGCAGCATGGCGCTTTGGAAAAAGGTGCACCTGAAAGTCATCCTGCTAGGGAACTCGGGGTAAGTGCTTGTCTTCTGTGTTTGGGACTGCGACTTCGTGTTAATAAGTAACTACATGGCAGTGCTGGCGTGGCACGGCGCTGAGGTACCCTTAAGCTGCCACACAGTGCGTTACACCGTTGACGTAGATTTCACTAAATTTGTCAAGAGGAATTAAATAAAAACATGAACAAAGTGCACACAAGACAGATGTGGGATTGCAGGGCAATGTCAGAAAAACAATACGTGTGTAAATGTTACTATTAAAAGCGAAGTCACTTGAGGTGTGCGCTGTAATGGTTTGCGCAATCCTCCTAAATCAGTGACTGACAGTGTAATGCAGAAGCTGCTGCTGTCCATCCATAAAGACTGAGAGTGGTGCTGTGTCTGCAGATGAAGTGAAACAGCAAAGAAAGGCCATACTATGGATGAAATGCATTTTCTAGAAGTTCCCCAACATTCTTTATCTAAATTATTGAAACTGGATTAGATTACAGAATTTAAGGAAGGGCTCTGTTTCTGTTACACTTCCTGTGGTAAAATGTTCTGAAACTACTATCCATATGGAGACTTGTTACCTTTATAAATTAATACAGTTCTGACAGTTGCATACACCTAAGAAGGGACAGAATGTTCAATAGAAGGATTGACAAGTTTTCTGGATCTACTGTATGTGTTCAAATACTAAAGCTCCTCTTTCTGAAACTGTATTTAGGCAGCACTTGGCAGAAGAAAGAAATAATCCTTTAATGGTGTGCCATTTTATTAAGGAGTGCACATACTTGGCAAATTTAAATTACCAGTCAGCCTAAACTGTCTGGGTTTGGGATGAAGGAAAAAACTGGACCTCTAGGTGCATAAGTGGCAGGCAGCACAGGTTCCTAAATTGAAAAAAAACTATGTTAATACATTAAGGGTAAGTTTGGTAAAAACAAAAACAGCAGAAGGCCACTGACTGGAAGAGTTATTGTCTTGCCAATTTTAGATTCTTGCAGACCAATCAGGCATGCTTAAATGTACGTGGGACTTGGGGAGTAGGCATACCAGGGACTTCTAGATGGTACTTGAGTCTGCTGCCTGACCATTAAAATGTTTGGCCTGAAATTGGCCCTAAAAGTTTTCTTGATCATGAGTCTAGAATCAAACTGTAAATCTGTGGTAAACAGGCCAGACTTTAATCAAGACTCGCATACTAATTAAAACATTGAACAGTATGAATGTTAACTCATTTATTACGTTATAGATTCAGGAATTTCTTTTAAATCATTCATAGACTGTCAGAGTACTGGACACTTTTTCAAAAGTCATTCATTCTAATAAAGGAAGTCTTCAGGGATGTGTCTTATCACCTTTACTTTTTACTCTGTGTACACAAGTGTTCTAAGATCTAACAAAGACCATTGTTCTGGTATCACCTATGTTGATGACACCATGTTGATAGGACACATATCTGCAGGAGATGAAAGCAATTATTTAAATCAAGTGGAGTGTCTGGTAAACTGGTGCAGCAAGAACTGTCTTTCTCTGAATTTCAAAAAGATCAAAGAAATGATGTTTCATTTCAAGAGACAGAAAACTGCATATATTGACTGTATAAAAAATGTTGGATCTAACCTAGATAACAATCTTAATTGGAATACAAATGCAAAATATTCTCTAATCCATTGAACAATAATTTATTCTCTGTAAATACAGACTACTTAAAGTTGTCTTTTTATTGCTGTGTGATCCAGTCTGTTATTACTTTGAGCTTCATTGTCTGATATAGTAGTCTGACAGATCAAAATTTTAAAAAACTCTGGCAGATTACCAAAAACAGTTAGGTCCATAAATATTTGGACAGAGACAACTTTTTTCTAATTTTGGTTCTGTACATTACCACAATGAATTTTATTTAGAACAGCTCAGATGCAGTTGAAGTGCAGACTTTGAGCTTTAATTCAGTGGGTTGAACAAAAAGATTTCATAAAAATGTGAGAGAACTAAAGCATTTTTTTAACACAATCCCTTTATTTCAGGGGCTCAAAAGTAATTGGACAAATTAAATAACTGGAAATAAAATGTTAATTTCTAATACTTGGTTGAAAACTCTTTGCTGGCAATGACAGCCTGAAGTCTTGATCTCATGGACATCACCAGTTGCTGGGTCTCCTCCTTTTTAATGCTCTGCCAGGCCTTTACTGCAGCGGCTTTCAGTTGCTGTTTGTTTGTGGGCCTTTCTGTCCGAAGTTTAGTCTTCAACAAGTGAAATGTAGGCTCAATTGGGTTAGGATCAGGTGACTGACTTGGCCGTTCAAGAATTTTCCACTTCTTTGCTTTAATAAACTCCTGGGTTGCTTTGGATGTATGTTTTGGGTCATTGTCCGTCTGTATCATGAAACGCCGCCCAATCAATTTGACTGCATTTAGCTGGATTTGAGCAGACAATATGTCTCTGAACACCTCAGAATTCATTCAACTGCTTCTGTCCTGTGTCACATCATCAATAAACACTAGTGTCCCAGTGCCACTGGCAGCCATGCACGCCCAGGCCATCACACTGCCTCCATCGTGTTTTACAGATGATGTGGTATGCTTTGGATAATGAGCAGTTCCACGCCTTCTCCATACATTTTTCTTGCCATCATTCTGGTAGAGGTTGATCTTGGTTTCATCTGTCCAAAGAATGTTTTTCCAGAACTGTGCTGGCTTTTTTAGATGTTCTTTAGCAAAGTCCAATCTAGCCTTTCTATTCTTGAGGCTTATGAGTGGCTTGCACCTTGCAATGCACCCTCTGTATTTACTTTCATGCAGTCTTCTCTTTATGGTAGACTTGGATATCGATATGCCTAGCCCCTGGAGAGTTTTGTTCACTTGGTTGGCTGTTGTGAAGGGGTTTCTCTTCACCATGGAAATGATTCTGTGATCATCCACCACTGTTGTCTTTCATGGACGTCCAGGTCTTTTTGCATTGCTGAGTTCACCGGTGCTTGCTTTCTTTCGCAGAATGTACCAAACTGTAGATTTTGCCACATGTAATATTGTAGCAATTTCTCAGATGGGTTTTTTCTGTTTTTGCAGCTTAAGGATGGCTTCTTTCACCTGCATGGAGAGTTCCTTTGACCGCATGTTGTCTGTTCACAGCAAAATCTTCCACATGCAAGCACCACACCTCAAATCAACTCCAGGCCTTTTATCTGCTTAATTGATAATGACATAACGGTGGACTTGCCCACACCTGCCCATGAAATAGCCTTTGAGTCAATTGTCCAATTACTTTTGAGCCCCTGAAATGAAGTGATTGTGTTAAAAAAATGCTTTAGTTGCCTCACATTTTTATGTAATCTTTTTGTTCAACCCACTGAATTAAAGCTCAAAGTCTGCACTTCAACTGTATCTGAGTTGTTTCATTTAAAATTCATTGTGGTAATTTACAGAACCAAAATTAGAAAAAAGTTGTCTCTGTCCAAATATTTATGGACATAACTGTATGCATCTAAAGCTTTTAGGGCTGATATAGATTAATTAAACTGCCAGCAATACCTGTAATTAATCAATAATTCAGCATTCTTACTTTATTTACCTTTCTCCTTTGTAAGAGGGAGAGTCTCCAGCCTTTAGACATGTTTCGAGGTAACTGAAGCACACTTGTTATGTTAAATATATACATATCTATACTAATAAAAGGCAAAGCCCTCACTGACTCAATCACTCACACACTTACTGACTGACTCACTCACTCACTCACTCATCACTAATTCTCCAACTTCCCGTGTAGGTAGAAGGCTGAAATTTGGCAGGCTCATCCCTTACAGCTTACTTACAAAAGTTGGGCAGGTTTCATTTCGAAATTCTATGCGTAATGGTCATAACTGGAACCTATTTTTTCGTCCTTATACTATAATAGACGTCTGCTCGATGGCCGTGGGAGGTGGAGTTACGCCTCCCACGTAATTTAGTGCCTGCCCATATAAGGCCGTCTGTCAACGGCAATCCAATAGAAACACTGCCGCTAAATATTCATGGGTGAAGGAATGTGCTTATGCAGAGGAAGATGAGATGGTCAGGGTGGTGTTTGGCACAAACTCAGCGAAACTGCGAGAGAAAGTTTTAAGTGCCGGGTCTTAGCTAACATTAAATACAGCCGTGGACATCGCACGAGATGACACCAGCACAGCTGGGAACCTTCGATGCATGTACACTGGGCGGCACACGTGAACTGACACAGTGCACAGACAAAAAACAACAGTTCCAAAGAGTGCTGAACAAAAACCGAATTACACAATTGAGAAGGCAGCAAAAAAATATGAAGCGTCTGATACATACAAGCATATTCATAAGTGCAGCTACTGCGGAAACAAAGCACACGGTGGAAAAAGTCAATGTCCCACTAAAGGAAGACAGTGTAAAAAAAAACCTGTGCATGCAGTGTGTCACATCTCAGATAAAGAGGAAGACGAGCTGTTTATTGATGCAGTAAGAAACGAATCGATGAATGAAACCTGCTATCTTTACAACGATTGACAAACACTGAATGTAACTTGAACACAACACATCCTACAAATACGAACCTGATTGAAAGAAATAATGATAATCAAATCCTTGATGACAGCAACACTCATAACACTCACAAAACAATTACTGTATATTGACAATCATATTACGCTATTTTTAAAATGTTCCCTTTTCTTTTTCATAACTTCTTTAACATACTACTTCTCCGCTGTGAAGCGCGGGTATTTTGCTAGTATATGTATATATAATCAGCCCTAACCCACCCCCTTCTCGGTGGGGTGGGGGGTGATCTTGCAGTCTTGTATGCACGTTATCATCCAGTTGACACTCAGAATGACCACCAGAGGGCGAACTAGAGGTGACTGCCAGCATTCTTTATGTTGGAGCATCACTGCGCCCCTGTTGCTTTTGAAATTAAATAGAGTTCGCTGATTCCGATCGTCAACTGTATGATAACATAACTACAAGACCGCAGTCTACGTGACCACACAGTAATACCTGAACTATTCCAAAGCAACATTTGCACTGTTTTGTGTTTTTTGCATCTCACACCCTCATAAACCTTTATCATAAGAGCATCCCTTATCTACAATGGAGCACTCAATTAGAAAAAAATATGAAGCTGGTTTTAAATTAAAAGTTTTTGAAGTAGCAAAAGAAATTGGTAACTGTGCTGCTGCAACAAAATTCAATGTTTCGGAGAAACTGGCAAGAAGATGTATTAAAAAAAATTTAAGTGTCACATTTTTGAACGGGCGTACAAGTTGGAGTCTGATTTTATGATCAATTTTTTGGGTTTCAAGAACCGTCTCATTTATTTTTAAAGTTGTGTTTTTTTTTTAAATAATATTTTTCTCAAACAATTGCAAGAAAAAAAAAAAACCTTTATTTTCCCCTGGGCAACGCTGGGTATTTCAGCTAGTATTGACATATACGACTGGATGCAGACACACTAGATAGACAAACATACAATATAGGCTGGCTATTTACTGGTAGTTCGAGTTCTACTTTATCTTGGCACAGATGAATAGTTTTACAATACCATGTTTTTATGGATAATGTCCGATGCTGTTAGTGGAGTTGTTGCTCTGGGTTCAAGTGGAAGATTCTTTTTGCATTGCAGTGCACTCTTTCTTTTTGCTGCACGATCCTTGTTAGTGCTTTGTTGCTGCTGTAGCTTGCTGTAGGGTCCTTTGTCGTGCTGTCTGAATCTTCGGGAAAAGCATTCTGGCACAAGTGTAGATGCAGAAGTTCCCTTCCTGTAGTGATGGCTGCTTCTCATCCTTCAGACTGGCTCACTGTTTAGCTTGGTAAACTGGATCCCAGCTCTCAGGTTCACAAAAAGAAGAGTTTGTCGGGTTCAGCTCTCCAAGAGGGCAGCTCATTACTTTTAGGTTTCAGAGGGTCCTTTTGTATATTTTCCCCTTTCCCGTGAGAATCCCCAGGGAGTTAAAAGAGTGTCCAACAAATATCCCAGAGAGAAAGATAGAGGAGCTTCTGGATGGTGCAACGAGTTTTAAAGGAAGGTGGAACTTTCTCCTGATTGTATTAAAGTCACTTTCAGTTACAAAATCAGTCTTGTAATAGGTGAGTTCTTCTGTCCATCTTAGTTGTCATCCTTTGAATTATAGGTTTATGTCATTGCTTCAGTCCATTTTGGTCCTTTTGGGTCAAGAGGTCTGAAGATGGGTCTCTAGAGAGATGTCCGTACAACTCTGATTTACACCTTTGTTATCAGATAAAGTCCAGGTAGATCTTCATATAAGCTGGACTTCACAATCACTTAGTTTGGAACACCTGCATCCTTGTTAAATCTGCTTTTTAAACAGGCCTGGTGTGCCACTAAAGCCTAACAGAACGGGCAGCGAACACCTTGTTTACACTCTCCTGAGATGTGTTCATTTCCTGCAAGATTAAAATTGGCAAAACGGAAGTACCTGCTATACATTCCTCAGACATTTTCACTTACCTGCTTGAGTTTCCCATGTCTGTCTACTGTATAAAATGAACAGTCTAGTTGTGCTGCCACACCACCACAAAATGATGGTGACAGCCAGCATCTTTTTTTACTCATATGTTTAAAATGAACTCCCTCAGATTTTTTTGGCATGGTACAATGTCACTGAATTATGGACAAAGGTATTATTGTGCTAGATTCATGTATGAGCAGATTATGTTACATGTTGGTGTGTACTTTGAGACGTACATAACATTAACAGAAACCTAGAGTCAGTTCACACCAGTTGAGACCAGGGAACTTAATCTAAAAAAAAATTGAAACAAGACTAAGTGTTCATTCTTGATTCAGTCTTGTTATGCTGATCCTCTTTTTCCCTTGGATATGGTATGTGCACCTGTGAGCTACTATGCATTTTTTTATTTGAGTTTAAGTGGAATATATAGGTTCCTCTTCCCAGCCCCCTACGAGAAGTTCTTTTGGAATAACAGATCCATTTGTGCCTTCACATTTGGTCCAGGGACTGCTGTCCCTTTTCTAAACAAAATTTTCATGCTTTTTTAGTGCCAGATTTTATGGAAGTCAATTTTGGATAGTTGCTTGTGTAGCCTTTTAGACCAATTTGATAAAGGCAATCCACCAGATGACGACAAGACTTTTGATAGCTAAGTTTTAATGATAACGTTTGTATGCAAATCAGTCTACCATATTGATGTCACAATGCTAAAAAAAAGTGAAATACACCACAAATCTGTAGTTTAAGATATTTGCAAGGAATGAAGAGTGTGGAAGGGCCTCGTCACTTTCGTATTTAGCTGCCTTTACTAGTGCCAGCTTTGAGTAAAATAAAAAGGATTTAAATGTTCATTTATGTCTATTTATTATTGATGTGGGCTGCTGCTTCTACAGCTTGTTCACATTATGATAGATTAAGTAAATAAAATGAGGCATACAGAAGGACTGTGATGTTAGGGTGCGTCTTTTATAAGCGGATTGTTGATTCTGCAGAGTGCTTAAGGGTTGTACTGTATTGCAAACAACATCCAGAAACTGAAATAATTTATACAGGATATAACTGTTAAGATTAATTCTTCCTTTTACCTGATAAAAATCTATATTATTTAACGGAGTGCATTATTGGTGGGCGAGTTGAACTCAGCAAGTTTGTTATGGGCTGGCCTGCACTCACACCCTAAGTTTAATATACGCACACACATAAAAAGAGACAAACACACACCCTGACCCAATCCACTTAGCACTGATTACGAGTGATGTTTGCATAGGTTCTCTCTCCTTAGTACTCACAGAAACTCGCAAGCTTTAGCATAAACACCACAGATGTTTCCAGATATATTGTATCATAGACCTAAAGTCTGCTGCACGTTGATCCCAGAGAATAGCCTAGACCCTTGGTGGATGATACGTCTTCAGAATGTCATCGGACCTAAAGACTGGTGCACAGCTTGTTATAATATAGTGCCTGCAGTCACAAAATGGTGATTGTTCACTTCATAACAAGCAGCTTACATTGGGCAGGTGATTAAGAGAATTTGATGATGTTTAGGTATGTTTTTAGGTATTTTTTTCATTTCATACCTTTCCCTTTTTTATTTTTGTTTTGAAATGTGATGTTTGTAGCATTGCACATTGCTGATAACATTGGACACACAACTGAATATCCACTGATGCCATAAGTATCATTTCTGCATGCATGCACAAGTGATATCATGAGAGTACCTTTTCGCATAAAAGCATGTGACTGGAATAGATTATTTTTCAGATCTTTGTACAAACTGTGGGGCTCAGCCAATTTTTAGTAAAAAAAAAGAAAGAAATACTTTAAAAATCAAAGAAAACATTGTGCTTTACCACTCAGCAATTACATGTTTGTGACAGGGAAGACAATTGCAATCTGCTAGATCATGACATTTTTCTTTTCTATAATATGGTACTTTATCATATTGTAAATAGCTTATACATTTCATAAACACTGTTTAAAATAAATATAATAACAGAAACCTTTAAAATGGAGCAAATGTTTCAAAATTGTGTAAAATGTTTCCATTTACTAAGCTTTTAATAAACTTTTCTGAAAAATTCCTTAGAATAAGAAAGGTACTTTAATGTTAGATTTAATTAATGTTTATACAAATTCTAGGTTATTGCCTAGCTTCAGGGGTCTCTTCAGTCATTTTCTCCATTTCATTTTAGTTTTACAATTTGCTTTAAATCAATTATCTTTACAGTTAGTACAGAAGCCTTTTATGTTTTCACTACCATTTCAAGCAATTAATTGAATTGTGGATGTGTTGCAGAAATAATAGATCTATTTCTCACTTTTGCAGACAAAACAAAACTTAATTCTAGCAGTCTGAAACATAGAGTACTCCTGTTACTATAATTGTTTGGTGTCTGGAGTTTAAATTTAGTACTGTACTAGGGGGCTGTGCCCCGGCTTGCTTCGCTAACCAACCCCTGGGCGGGCACTACGTGCTAGCCACTATGGGGCAACAGATGTACAATTTAATCATATTGTTATTTTCATGGGAATTGTTGCATATGCATAACAGAACTAATTATTTTACATTGCAGCGGGTAATTAACCATAGTAAAAATAGTAAAACATATTAAATTGAAAGAAAATTACCTTTCATGTTGCGTTAGAGGTATTTATTGCATTATACGTTTTCATTCTGTTTGGCTTTGATATTAACACGCAAATACTTTTTATGTTTGTGTTAATGTAAAACTTCATTAAAAACAATTTTTTGAATTAAGTTTTTGTCAATATTGAATTTTGATTCCGTGTTTGGACTTACATCATGGCAACTCAACTTATAACTGCCCATGAGTGAATATCATTTCTTTTTCTCTAATAAATAAACCGACTTTTTCGAATGTTTGTCCCTGTGATTTGTTAATTGCCATAGCAAAAGCTATTCTAACGGGAAACTGTAAACATTTTAATACGAATGGCATATCAAGATCTCCTTTGGTGTCTAATGTTATCCGCGGAAGATGTACTTACCTTTCTAGTCACCTGTTAAGATTTTACATGTCAGAATTGTTCAACCAATTTTGAATACAACTAATCTTGTCCTATTGCATAGCCCATCACTCAGACATAAATTATGCAATAACATTACGATACATCGTTCTTTCAACAGTAATTCGGCCGGTGGAAGGCCGGACAGTGTTAACGGTTGTAGATATTCTACAGGATATTGTAAGTTGATGTTTTCCTCTTCTGCAACATCACCACCAACTGTTTCAGCATATTCTATTGATACACAATTAGCCAATTTGCCATGTAACTGACCGACAATTTTAGCGTTAATTCGTTTGACTTCATTGTTTCTCAGTGTTAGCATTGCCCGTGTACTCATTTCTTCTTTTGATAACCCTTTGGGATGAAATTCTTCAATAAGATTTGGACATAATAAGTCTTCTTTTATTGGGAACTTAAAGTGAGGAAAATGTATAAGAGCTGAGAGTGCAGGAACTGTGTCTGACAAAAGCATTCACACAAATGAGAGGGGAGAGGACTGCGGACTTGGTTGAAAATGTTTGAGAGGAGGGCAGGACTTGAAAAAATCTCTTGGCAATAGTCTAATCTCAAGATTTTCTTTTATAATAGAGAGAAATAATGTGTACATTATTTTTACATTTTTACATAAAGACTAGGTGGCTTCGCCCCTTGCTCGCTTCGTTCGCTAACCCCCCTGCCTGCACTACGCACCTGCAACTTCGTGCCTCTGCCACTCGCATATGTGGATTTCATTTTCACCAAACAACAAAACTTGTATTTCTCGCGGATAGTCCTTTTCATTGGGAAAGAACACTACTTTTCCCTGATGGCAAAATGAATTAGACGATCTGCAAGTCTCCGACTTAAAAGTTTAAAGCCAAACAATATCTACATACTTCTGTCATATCACATATGTCCACATATTCAATCTCTTTTCGCTTTTACCTTTTCGTCAATATCGCATTGAATTTTGATTCCGTGTTGTTTCTTTCTCTCTGCACGAGCTTTGTCTTACAATAGCATTCACACAAATGAGAAATGATTGAACTGTGTTTGTGGTTTTAAATGTTTTAGATGTGGGCTGGACTTTTCCAAATCTCTTGGTATAAAGTCTCACAGAGCTTGAAATTTTCTTTAGCGGGATTTTACTTTCACCAAACAACAAATCTTTTAATTCTTGCAGATACACCTCTTCACTGGGAAGAAACACTACTTTTCCCTGATGGCAACATGAATTAGACAATATACAAGTCTCCAACTTATTGTTTAAATCTGAACAATATATTCGATCTCTTTTCACTGTTCCATTATTTCACCGAGTAATAATTTCCATTTGTTTACTCTAATACGATCTTTACTATCATTTTTTTGAGACTTTCGAATTTTTGCAATTCCATTATCTCAAACCTGCTCTGCATGTGTATCGCACCAACGTTTTTGAATTCTTTATGATGTTTGTCATTTGCTTTTTGTCTTTTATTTCCTGCCCTGGGTGTGGTTAAATCTCTTGGCACAAAGTCTCGTCTCGTGGGACATGAAAGTGTCTCGCTGAGAAAGTCACGTCTCATCTCTCTTCCCAAGATTTTTTTATTATAATAGAGAGATATTATATGTTATATTGCATCATGCTGGTGGCAATATTTGGCTAAATAATATATTATCCATAAAATGTACTTCACATGCCAAACTGCATCACAGGTATTATTTAATTGTCATCCTTTCAGTACCTGTAATGTTTAGGTGATTCATCTAGGCATTCATTCTACAGTATTGGTAGCCCTCAATAATTTGTTCATTTGAAATTGCAATGTATACACAAAAGTCACAGTCTTTGTGGAGGCTTTTGTCTTCCTGTGTCTTCCATTATCAATGCAAAAATACAGCAGAGGTTGGTTTATGCTGAAACTATTGAAGAGTTTTTATGCACTTGTGATTCTTGAGACAAATTCAGTTTTATAAACAGTTTCATAACATCATGGTGGTGGAAATCTAGGTTTTGTAGTAGAACAGCATTTATGGATGTCATCTATTGAGGGCAGACTCCTAACTCCAACTCTAACCAACATTCATTTTCATTTTCAGTACAATCTTGAATGACATAAGTTGCAATCTCAACATTTTTACTTCACAAATTCACATACAGCTTGTGGGATGTCTTTTTGAATGGGGGTTTCATGCCCAAAATTGCATGTTTCACAAAAGTATTTTCTGCATATATTGTAGAGCAGTACACTCTGCTACAGAATTGCCTTCCATTTTAAGTTTTAAATAGGATGAGTAGTATAGAAAGTTGATGAAAGAGATGAGTGCAAATCTAAAAATGGATTGAAATATTTTAGCAGACCTAAGAAGTACTGAATATCTTCTGCCTTTTCAGAGTTGGCAAGTCATCCTTCATGAACCAATATGTGAACCATCGCTTCACCAACATGTACAGAGCAACCATTGGAGCAGATTTCTTGACGAAAGAAGTCAATGTGGATGAGAGGAATGTGGTGCTGCAGGTATGTCTAAGAACGGTCACTTGGGATATCCTATCGAACAACTGTTTTGTGGCCACTGACCTTACCACCCAACCCCCAACAAGACTCAGTATGGTATTTTTTTGTGTTAAAATGTTTGGTAAGATAATAACTATTTCTTAATAAGAAACCTTAACCTTTCTCTTCTTTCACCATTTTTTCCTCTATTGGGCATAAATAGGACTAGCTATTTTGATCTGATTTGGAAATTAGTCAATCCTTTTTTTCCAAACAGTACATGACTGATTGGAATCTTTAAATATGTATAGTCAACCATTTGCTGATCACTTTAGGGTTGCAGTGACCTGAAGGCTATCCCAGCAGTTCATCCAAAGGCACAGACACTAACATGGCCTCTTATCCCAGAGTTCTTTAGTTTGATGAACTGATCAGGCAGCATGCCTTTATCCTATGGAGCAATATTTCAGTCCTTGAAGAAAAACACACAAAAATAGAACATAATACTACAGAGAAGGCACCACAACCAAGAACAAAATCAGAGTGAATATAGTTCAGAAATTGTATTTTCTCATTGTAGAAAACAATGTGGTTTAATGTCATGAGGTGGTGCTGTAAACTATATAAGTTTCTGACATGTGTCTTGCTGGAAACAACCTGAATGTGACATTCTAAATTCCCTTTTTCCAACACTAGATTCAAGCCTTTAATTGTGGAATTGCAAGGATTTTCATGCTCAGCTAAACATTATAACCTGGATCCTCTCTCTGGTATCAAGTAGAGTGGAAGGAACCTGGTATACTTTACATGAAATGTGCTCTCGAGGCATCCTCACCAGATTCCCAGAACACCTTAGATGGATCCAACAGATATAGAGGAGTACCAGGTCCACTGTGGGGTCCTCCTGGGGAGTTGAGCTTTTTCAGCCTGTCTTAGTAGAAGAAGGAAAAGGAAAAAAGTCACAGGAGTCTTACAGAAATCATGGACTTCTGTGGCTTGTTTTGAAAATCATTCCTCAGTTATACTTTTCCCCTAGTAAAACGTCACAGTATTGATTAATAAAATGAGTGTTGCCTGAACACTCTGTGTCCACTTTGCCACCATGTATCACTATATTGACTACAGCTCTCTAGCGGTTTCCCCAAACATTTATCAATCTCTGGACCCAAGGTATCTAAAACTCTGCAAAGATAATGAGCTTTAGCAAGATGTGTGTAGGGCTTGTGTGTCCCAAAGAGCTTTTGAGTAATATTGGCAGGAATTGTCTATTTTATTCACCTGGATGGGAATGCTGCAGGTTTAGGTGTAATAGAAATAGGATGAAAGGTATTAGCCATATTAGTGATTTAGTACATTGATTTTGTTTTTGATTGGACTTTTTTTGTTTTTCTGTTTAATTTATAGCAAAGTGCACTCTGCTACAGAATTGCCTTACATTGATGTTTGATTGCTGCATTATAGCTCTTCACTTGTACTACATACACTCACCTAAAGGATTATTAGGAACACCATACTAATACGGTGTTTGACCCCCTTTCGCCTTCAGAACTGCCTTAATTCTACGTGGCATTGATTCAACAAGGTGCTGAAAGCATTCTTTAGAAATGTTGACCCATATTGATAGGATAGCATCTTGCAGTTGATGGAGATTTGTGGGATGCACATCCAGGGCACGAGCTCCGTTCCACCACATCCCAAAGATGCTCTATTGGGTTGAGATCTGGTGACTGTGGGGCCATTTTAGTACAGTGAACTCATTGTCATGTTCAAGAAACCAATTTGAAATGATTCGAGCTTTGTGACATGGTGCATTATCCTACTGGAAGTAGCCATAAGAGGATGGGTACATGGTGGTCATGAAGGGATGGACGTGGTCAGAAGCAATGCTCAGGTAGCCCGTGGCATTTAAACGATGCCCAATTGGCACTAAGGGGCCTAAAGTGTGCCAAGAAAACATCCCCCACACCATTACACCACCACCACCAGCCTGCACAGTGGTAACAAGGCATGATGGATCCATGTTCTCATTCTGTTTACGCCAAATTCTGACTCTACCATTTGAAGGTCTCAACAGAAATCGAGACTCATCAGACCAGGCAACATTTTTTCAGTCTTCAACTGTCCAATTTTGGTTAGCTCGTGCAAATTGTAGCTTCTTTTTCCTATTTGTAGTGGAGATGAGTGGTACCCGGTGGGGTCTTCTGCTGTTGTAGCCCATCCGCCTAGTTGTGCGTGTTGTGGCTTCACAAATGCTTTGTTGCATACCTCGGTTGTAACGAGTGGTTATTTCAGTCAAAGTTGCTCTTCTATCAGCTTGAATCAGTCGGCCCATTCTCCTCTGACCTCTAGCATCAACAAGGCATTTTTGCCCACAGGACTGCCGCATACTGGATGTTTTTCCCCTTTCACACCATTCTTTGTAAACCCTAGAAATGGTTGTGCGTGAAAATCCCAGTAACTGAGCAGATTGTGAAATACTCAGACAGGCCCGTCTGGCACCAACAACCATGCCACGCTCAAAATTGCTTAAATCACCTTTCTTTCCCATTCTGACATTCAGTTTGGAGTTCAGGAGATTGTTTTGACCAGGACCACACCCCTAAATGCGTTGAAGCAACTGCCATGTGATTGGTTGATTAGATAATTGCATTAATGAGAAATTGAACAGGTGTTCCTAATAATCCTTTAGGTGAGTGTATATCTACACATAAATACAATTTTATTTTAACAATAGTGGTGGCTCTGTGGCTAAAGATCTGTGCTGGTATCTGGAAAGTTGCTGGTTCAAATCCCATTACTGCCAGCAGGAATTGAACTCTGTTGGCCCATGAGCAAGACCATGCTCTGCTCTGACCTCCAAAGTTTCAGCTGCTTTGGTGTTAATGAAATTAACATCAGGTGCCCTAGATGGGGAACAATGAGATGACCCCCAAAACAGGAATGGTTTAACAGGTGGAGGCCACTGACATTTTTCCCTCCTTATCTTTTCTGACTGTTTTTTCACTAGTTTTGCATTTGGCTACAGTCAGTGTCACTACTGGTAGCATGAGTCGATACCTGGACCCTACAAAGGTAGCACAGGTAGTCCAGCTTCTTCAGGATGGCACATCAATACGTGCCATTGCCAGAAAGTTTGCTGCGTCTCCCAGCACAGTCTCAAGGGCATGGAGGAGATTCCAGGAGACAGGCAGTTACTCTAGGAGAGCTGGACAGGGCCGTAGAAGGTCCTTAACCCATCAGCAAGACCGGTATCTGGTCCTTTGGGCAAGGAGAAGGAGGAACAGGATGAGCACTGCCAGAGCCCTACATGATGACCTCCAGCAGGTCACTGGTTTGAATGTCTCTGACAAAACAATCAAAAACAGGCTTCATGAGGGTGGTCTGAGGGCCCAATATCCTCTAGTGGGCTATGTGCTCACTGCCTGGTACCATGGAGCTCGATTGGCATTTACCATAGAATACCAGAATTGGCAGGTCCACCACTGGTGCCCTGTGCTTTTCACAGATGAGAGTTGGATCAACTTGAGCACATGTGACAGACGTGAAAGAGTCTGGAGAAGCCATGGAGAACATTATGCTGCCTGTAACATCGTTCAGCATTACCGGTTTAGTGGTGGGTCAGTGATGGTCTAGGAGGCATATCCATGGAGGGACGCACAGACCTCTACAGGCTAGACAACGGCACCTTGACTGCCATTAGGTATCGGGATGAAATCTTTGGACCTATTGTCAGACCCTATGCTAGTGCAGTGGGTCCTGGGTTCCTTCTGGTGCACGACAATGCTTGGCCTCATGTGGTGAGAGTATTCAGGCAGTTCCTGGAGGATGAAGGAATTGATACCATTGACTTGCTTCTTCACTCACCTGACCTAAATTCAATAGAACACCTCTGCGACATTATGTTTCGGTCCATCTTACGCCGCCAGGCTGCACCTCAGACTGTCCAGGAGCTCAGTGATGCCCTGGTCCAGATCTGGGAGGAGATCCCCCAGGACACCATCCATTATCTCATTAGGAGTATGCCCAAAAGTTGTCAGGCATACATACAAGAATGTGTATATAGGGGGGAGTGGCCATACAAACTACAGAGTACGATTTGGAGTTGCTGCAATGAAATTTCAGCAAAATTGACTACCCTGCTGCATCATTTTTTTTACTTTGATTTTCAGGGTTTCTTTGAATTCAGCCCTTTGTTGGTTGATAATTTTCATTTCCATCAAACAATGTACCATCCTTTCATTCCTAACACAGTACCCAGTCCATATCAGTATAGATATCCAGCATGATTGTTTTTCCCCATTGAGATCTGATGTGTTTTCATAATGTTTTTTTTTATTTCTGTTGAGCAGTTTATATATATATATATATATATATATATATATATATATATATATATATATATATATATATATATATATATATTGTGGCAGTAGGGGGCGCTAGTGCTCCCTTGAACCCTCACATACAACTCTAGACACCAGCTAAAAGTCCAAGACTTTTTATTTTTTTCCACAGTGCACCAAGCACCTTCCACACTACTCATACAAAACACTACTAACTATAATAAACACAATAAACTCTCTCCTTCACTCCCAGACATTTTGCTCCTCTCCCTCCCAGCACAGCTCGTTGTCTGGAGTGAGGCACCGCCCTTTTATAGCCCCTGACCCGGAGGTGTTTCTGTCCCAACAGTCCACAGTTCCTTATTCCTTCTGGGTCAGGGCAATCAGTCCTTTACTTCATCCCGGGAGCACGACATTTCTTCCTGTCATGTGACAGTGACGTACTCCCGGGTAATACGGCATCACAGAGCCTATAAGCCCCCCCACAGCGACTCCTGGTGGTCCCCAAGGTATCCAGCAGGGCTGTGTATAAACACTACAAAGTCCATGCAAAAACCCTGCTGGACCTCGGATCCTGCTGTCGGGAGAGCTCCTCCTGGCGGCCTGGGGGTGCGGACCGGCATGGGAAGCCGGCAGTCCTCCACAATATATATATATATATACACAGTATATACACATAGTACCAGTCAAAGGTTCGGACACAGCCAGACATTTTGAAGTTTTTGATACAAATTCACACCTGTTTTATAGATAGCATTACATTTAGGTTTACAGTCATTACTAGTGTTTCTAATGGCTATTACTGCCTGAAATAGAGATATTTTTAATTTAGTATTCATGTATTCCTGTAAAGCCCCATTTTCAGAGGCCATTTCTTCAGTGTGTAACAGTAAACTCCCACAATGTATCCTTAATTAGTTATTTTAAATGCAAATTGTTTATTAGAGAAACCCTTTTAATTGTATTAGCAGCACTGAAACCTGTTATTCTGATCACTTGGGTTGCAAGGTGCTAACATTCGTAAAATTCAGTTCTGGGTTCAAAAATAGCCAAAATGAAAGAGCTTTGTAAAGAAACCTGTGAAGCTGTTATTTTTTACAGAATTAAGGTTAAGTAGTTCACAATAAGTAATAAATTTAATTATGAAACATAAAAGAATTGTCACATTTTAGAATATGTCACTACATATATATATATATATAATAATAAATAATAATAATAGATTTTATTTATATCGCGCTTTATATTTAACAATCTCAAAGTGCTACAAAATAAGAATAAAATTAACAAACAAAAAAAATCTATAGAAATAATTTAACAGAAAGCCTCGACTGTGGGGCTCTCAAGTAGTCGGGGAGGGAATTCCACAGCCTCGGCGCCACCGAAGAAAAGGCTCTATCACCCATACTGCTAAGTTTAGTTGCATCCAGAATGTATTCACAGCGCATCACTTTTTCCACATTTTGTTATGTTACAGCCTTATTCCCAAATGGATTAAATTCATTTTTTTCCTCAGAATTCTACACACAACACCCCATAATGACAACGTGAAAAAAGTTTACTTGTGGTTTTTGCAAATTCATTAAAAATAAAAAAACTGAGAAATCACATGTTCATAAGTATTCACCACCTTTGCTCAATACTTTGTCGATGCACCTTTGGCAGCAATTACAGTCTCAAGTCTTTCTGAATATGATGCCACAAGCTTGGCACACCTATCCTTGGCCAGTTTCGCCCATTCCTCTTTGCAGCACCTCTCAAGCTCCATCACGTTGGATGGGAAGCGTCGGTGCGCAGCCATTTTAAGATCTCTCCAGAGATGTTTAATCAGATTCAAGTCTGGGCTCTGGCTGGGCCACTCAAGGACATTCACAGAGTTGTCCTGAAGCCACTCCTTTGATATCCTGGCTGTGTGCTTAGGGTAGTTGTCCTACTGAAAGATGAACCGTCGCCCCAGTCTGAGGTCAAGAGCGCTCTGGAGCAGGTTTTCATCCAGGATGTCTCTGTACATTGCTGCAGTCATCTTTCCCTTTATCCTGACTAGTCTCCCAGTTCCTGCCATTGAAAAACATCCCCACAGCATGATGCTGCCACCACCATGCTTAATTGCAGGGATGGTATTGGTCTGGTAATGAGCGGTGCCTGGTTTCCTCCAAACATGACGCCTGGCATTCACACCAAAGTGTTCAATCTTTGTCTCATCAGACCAGAGAATTTTGTTTCTCGTGGTCTGAGAGTCCTTCAGGTGCCTTTTGGCAAACTCCAGGTGGGCTGCCATGTGCCAATTACTAAGGAGTGACTTCCGTCTGGCCACTCTACCATACAGGCCTGACTGGTGGATTGCTGCAAAGATAGTTGTCCTTCTGGAAGGTTCTCCTTTCTCCACAGAAGACCTCTGGAGCTCTGACAGAGTGACCATCGAGTTCTTGGTCACCTCCCTGACTAAGGCCCTTCTCCCCCAGTCGCTCAGTTTAGATGGCTGGCCAGGAAAAGTCCTGGTGGTTTCAAACTTCTTCCACTTACGGATGATGGAGGCCACTGTGCTCATTGGGACCTTCAAAGCAGAAGAAATTTTTCTGTAACCTTCCCCAGATTTGTGCCTCGAGACAATCCTGTCTTGGAGGTCTACAGACAATTCCTTTGACTTCATGCTTGGTTTGTGCTCTGACATGAACTGTCAACTGTGGGACCTTATATAGACAGGTGTGTGCCTTTCCAAATCATGTCCAATCAACTGAATTTACCACAGGTGGATTCCAATTAAGCTGCAGAAACATCTCAAGGATGATCAGGGGAAACAGGATGCACCTGAGCTCAATTTTCAGCTTCATGACAAAGGCTGTGACATAACAAAATGTGGAAAAAGTGATGCGTTGTGAATACTTTCCGGATGCACTGTATATATAATATATTTATAATATATATATGACATATTTAGTTACTTTTAAAATGTACTTTTAAAATTAACATTCCCCATACTGCTTGGGAGACGCATGCTTCTTTTCAGATTTAGTTGATTTAATGACATTGGAGCATTTTACCTTGGGAGAACTCCATAAGTGGACTTGTGCATGTAAATGCAGTGTGATTACTAGGAGGCCCCGTCAAGCCCCTAAACTACAGACACAACTACATCAAGACAATCCAAGGAGAAAATAAATGTATTTTATTCACAATGTCTTCTTCCACAATACATCCAGGTGAGCTTTGCCCTCTGCCTCCCAACTCTGGCTCAGTTTTTGCAGTGAGGTGGCTTCCTTTTATAATAGATGTGGGAGTACTTCTGGAGCCATGGCCTCACAAAACGGAAGCCTCCCAAGCCAAGGAAGTATATTCCCCACAGCAGCCCCTGGCAGCACTCAAGGACCCCAACAAGGCTGCTCTTCGAAAATTACAAGTCCCTCGCAACCCTGCGGGTGTCCATTCTGGGGCCAAACCAGAGAAGCACTGCCCCTCACATATTGGGAATGAATTGTTCAGCATCCCTCAGTCTATCCATTATTGTTTTATCCCAACTGGGATAGGGATCAATTATCATCCTGGCCGGACAAGGATTCACCTTCCACCACAGTCAGGATGCCGGTCCATCCACCATACCACTTACAGCGGGTTTTTAAGAAACCAGGCTTCTGCCTTACCCGGGTTACTCGACTGTTTGTTTCTGCATTTACATGCAGACTGAGCCACAGCATTTTTTGCAGAGTATTGTGCTCACAGAGCCTTATTAGGACATTTCATTTTTACAGTTTAACATGCCTTGTAAATTAAAATAAGTAGAAAGTTCAACCCGTTTAAGTATGTGTTACATTGTAAAATCAGTGTATACAGTATGTTTCTGTAACCCTGTTTAGGTCGTGAGTGAAAACACCGCATAGACAAAAAGAAGTCAGAGCCAAAAATGCCTGGCCCACTGCCTGACCCGCTGCAGAAATACACATTTTGATCAGCGCTCTGATGTTGCAACTCAGATGCTTGCTGTCAGGGAGTTCGACTGCCCAGCTACAGCTGACCAACAGAGTGAGACTTGAAGCTAAAAGGACCCCAATTCAATGGGACGCTTGCCACAATTGTCAGTCGGAAAAGAGTCCTGTTAGCTTTTTGCTCAGGTGGTTTTTGAGGCTAAATGTTTGCATTTTTTGATTCTTTTTTCTACGTCCACTTTTAAGTTTGAACTTGTTTTAAATTTTCTTGTGTGTAATTTATAATTGTACCAAATAATCCATTGTATTTGTTTTTTTGTTGTGTGTGTCCAGATTTGGGACACAGCTGGGACAGAGCGTTTCCAGTCACTCGGTGTGGCTTTGTACCGAGGAGCGGATTGCTGCCTGCTTATGTTTGATGTCACTTCAGCCGCATCCTTCCAAGCCCTGGACATCTGGAAGAAAGAGTTTGCAATTCAAGCAGATCCCGTAGAACCTGACAAATTTCCTTTTGTAGTTATTGGTAATAAAACGGACTTGGATCACCGGGAGGTGAGTAATAAAGGCTGGAGCAGCATGTCTTGCAGTCATGATGAAAACCTCTTTTTTTGTCATAAACAGATTATTAAGTTTCTGCCTTTTGGTTTTCAGCTTGATTATTGTATTTTACTCTGATTGTATTTACCCCTCAAAATTTGCGCCCCCGTTATAACATGAAAAACAGTGACAGCCTTGTGCCTATCAGACCAGCGGGTGAACATCTTCCACTTCTTGCTGGTGGGTCTGAGGGGGCACAGATTTCCTGAAAATGTTCAGAGAAGACACTGCACTGTGTACTGAGCATTAGCGGAGTTACCTGGCAGGCCTGGGCAAGAAAGTGGAGAAGTAAAAAGTAATTACAAATTATATATTCAGTAAGCTGCTGTAACAGTAGGGGGCACTATCGCTCCCTTGAACCCTCAGATACCACGCCAAACACCAGGTAAAAGTCCAATAATTATTATTTTTATTATAATAATTACGTGTACCAAGCACCCTCCACTCCACACTACTCATATAATAACCAATACTATCAATTACAATAATCAATCCTTAATTCCCAGACGCGTTGCCAGCCTTCCACCCAGCTCAGCCCCTTGTCTGGGAGTTCCCAGAGTTCTTATATAGTTCCTGACCCGGAAGTGTTTCCTTCCTTCAGTCCATGATTCCTTATCACTTCCGGGTCAGATAAAAAGTCCTTTTCTTCACCCCGGAAGTACGTCATTCCTCCTGTCCATGTGACTCGGACGTACTTCCGGGGCGTAGGGCAAATAGTAGTCCCTGGTTCTCCCTGTAGCGACCCCTAGTGGTCCCGATGTTATCCAGCAGGGCTTTACAGGAAAACTCCATGATGCCCTGCTGGAATTTGAAGCATCTCCATGTCGCTGGGAGGGCTCCCTCTGGCGGCCTGGGGGTATTGGCCGGGATAAATGGCCGGCCATGGACCACACTGTGGAAGGAGGATGCATGAATATGCCACACAAGAAAAGTCCACAGACCGTATCTCATGGGCAGCAGGACATGAAATCTGACAGTTTATTCAACTGTCCTTTATAGATCTGTAAATCGACCTTTCATGTACTCCATCATCAGGATGTGGTCAGTCTCGACATCTTTGAAATACTGACATTGCATAAATATGAAATAAAAAGTTAAACTTGAGGAAAAGTGCAAAAATGAATTTGGGCATTCATTCTTACTTTTTGTGTCCTGGCATATGAATCCAAATGTTGACAATCTGGCTGTTTCCCTGTGAACAGATCACACTGGACTAACCCTGAGCTGCTGAATGGTTTAGTCAAATTTCAAGTCTGCGCCCAAAGAACGAACAAAAAAACAAGCAGAGACTGTGCCTTATAGGCATGAAGAATATAAATATGTAATTGCTGCAGACTGAGAATTTACTGACGTGTACTACATGCTAGGAGGAACAGCCCTGGCCTGTGCCAGTTTGCTGTTAAACAAAATCCTGCTTAGTCCAACAATAACATTTGACAACTAATCAACCCAAATATAACGCCAAGTGTATTAAAAGGTGATTAGTCCACAAACTGTACAGCCCTGGCCATCATTGCTTTCATGTTCCCAGTTTTCAGTTGTATTCTTTTTATTTAGATTGTAAACAAATCTTGTTTGGATGACGGGCGGCACAGCGGCTCAGTGGTAGCACTGCTGCCTTGCAGTAAGGAGACCTGGGTTCGCTTCCCGTTTCTGTGTGGGTTTCCGGTTTCCTCCCACGGCCCAAAGACATGCAGGTTAGGTGCATTGGCGATCCTAAATTGTCCCTAGTGTGTGTGCTTGGTGTGTGTGTGTGTTTGCCCTGCAGTGGCCTGGCGCCCTGCCCAGGATTTGTTCCTGCCATGCGCCCTCTGCTGGCTGGGATTGGCTCCAGCAGACCCCCGTGAACCTGTATTATGATGAAGCGGGTTGGACAATGACTGACTAACTGTTTGGACGACCTTTGCATCTTTCTTCTCTACATTAACTTGATTTTCGGTAACAAGCATTGACAGAATGAGGAAAGGATATAAAGCTAGAACTGAACGCTAGAACTTGGATGGAGGATCCACAAATATACCACACGAGAAGAGTCTACACAGGCCTCTAGAGTGCGACCTAATTTCTCAGTGGTGCGACTAAAAAAAATCAAAGGTTGCACCGGTGCGACCAGCCGTTCGAGGGGGGAAAAAAAATGAAACTCTGTGACTCTTAAAGTCTCCCCAGACACACATTAGGCCCATATCGTGGTCTAAACCAATCAGAGATAGTGAAGGGCGGATCCCGCCCCCCCCTGATTGGCCGTGTTCCAGATACTCCTGTACGTGTGTGTACGTTTGAAAATGCATGTGATGCAGTCAGACAGAGAGAGGTGAGTAGCCCATCAGGTAAACCGTGGATGTAGCCGTGGATTATGAGAGAAGATGAAAAGAACGATTGACAGCTTTTTCGTTAAGTTAGGGCCTGATCCGTCCGAAAATCATAACCAGTACTCTACACGGAGCCATCAACCTCCCAAGTTATAGCAAGCCCTGGTCCGGAGACGGCATTAGATAATGAGCCACATACGATCGAGTCCGAGCCCACTGAAATTAAAAGGGGTAAAGTGTATACATTTCGAAAAGAGTGGCTTGACCAGTTTCCTGGCTAAGATACAGTAAAGCCGATAATATAATGCACTGTATTTACTGTAAAGAGTGTGGGAAGACCATGGCCGGCAGTAGTGCATTTGTGACTGGTTCTAATACATTTAGAATTGAAACGCTGCAAAAGCACAATGCATCTATAAAACACATTACATGCCGCGATAAATGCACTGCTCAAGTGTCCCCTCTCCCCGCTGCCTTTCAGCGGCAGGCAGCAGCAAACAGATCATCAGACGAGGCCGAGGTGATAATTAAGTTTAACGTTGCCTACAATATTGCAAAAGAAGAACTTCCCTTCACTAAATTCAAGTCCGAAATAATTCTTATGAAGAAACACTTAATTTAGATTTTCTTTTTAGTTAATTTATCTTGAGATTTTTTAAGTTTAAATTTCAGCTCAGTAAAGCACTTTAAGCACCAACACTTTTTCAGTAAGTTACCTTTCTTGTAGAATTGTGCTTGCCTTCAAATAAAGAACTTTATATTGACCAGATTGTTAGTTAATCATTTACAAGTCAATATTGCCTATATGGACAGCGATTTAAAAAAAACAAATAAATAAATAAAGTGAACTTGTAAAACGGTGGTGTTAAATGTGATGCGGTTGAAAATTTGGGTGCACCTAAGAAAAAAAGTTAGGCGCACCAGTGCAACCAGTGCAAAAAGTTAGTCTAGAGCCCTGCTACAGACAAAGGAGCGCATATGCCATGTCTTCTGATACTGAATCTGGAATTGGACAAACTGCTCATCCAAGCTGCCCGTACAGATTTGTAAACACACCCTTCACATGCCGTATCACCAGGATATGGTCAGTTAACTTCCACTGTGCCATCTTTAAAATGATCACATGCATGACTGCATTAACCCTTTAAAGGGAGGCTCATTATTGGACATTTTCTGCTAATGGCTAACTGGCTTCAGGTTATTCATAGTTTTTCAGACCCCTTACATTCTGCACACTTTATTGTACTGTAAATTTTATTTTATTTGGATACATTTGCCATTTTGTACCCATCAGTCTAAACCCAGGAACCCATAAAAGTGAAAAAATGTTTTCAGAAAGGTTTGCAAAAATATTAAAAAGGACCACCTGAAATCTCTCATTCATATAGGTATCGAGATCTTTAATTCTGTTCTTTGGCAGCAATTCCAGTTCTGAATCTTCTTGGCTTAGTCTCTACAAGCTTTGCCCACCTGAATTTGGTCAGTTTATCCTCTTCCTTTTGGCCGATCCTCGAAAGCTCTGTCAGGCTGGATGGGAGGCGTCTGTGCACTCGTGTTCTTTGGGTTTTAAGTCTCAGCCTTGTTTGGGCCACTTAAGGACAGTCAGCGACCCCCCCAAAGTGTCCCCAGTAGATCCAGTTAAAATGAACTCTTTTAGGGCGGATTTCGACTTTTGTCGACAGGAGGGGTGGAGGAGGGCGCATGTCGACAAAAGTCGACATCTAGGGGTAGAAGGCGACAATCTGCCGTTAATGGCGACAAAACTCACTGTTACGTCACAGGCACTCCCTCCCTCTCTGCTTGGAGGAATGTTAGACTCCTTGACTCGGCATCTAATCCTCTACAACGCAATAAAGTGTGCAGAAAGAGTAAGGCTTTCTGAATCCACTATACATGTCCCATACATGAAAATGAAAATGAAGGTTACATGTTTCTCTTTCCGATCATTTACATCTAGAGAAGAAGTTAGGTTTTGTATATAAATTATTCTTCACTGCCTTCAAATAACATCGCCATTATCATGAATATATATGTCTTACAGAAATTCAGAAATTTCACAACATGGATTCTGCTTAGCTGTGTCGAGAACAATTACGTTTTACCTTATGAAATATTCCAACCCTTTTTTCTTTCATTTTAAAATGAAGTACAACCAATTAACTGTAAATAAATAATGAACCTGCATTTCCCTGTCCAGTATGACTTTACTAAGGCTGCACTCATTGTTTGCACTTATTCTGTATATGGAAGTGAAGGGCAGACGTTTCCCTTTCACAAACTAAATATACAGTACATGTCTATACTGGGTGCCCAAATAACAGCGCAGTACTTGCAAGATTCAACAAAAGATTTTACAAAATTAAACTCTAAAATACAGTTAGGTCCATAAATATTTGGACAGAGACAACTTTTTTCTAATTTTGGTTCTGTACATTACCACAATGGATTTTAAATGAAACAACTCAGATGCAGTTGAAGTGCAGACTTTCAGCTTTAATTCAGTGAGCTGAACAAAAAGATTTCATAAAAATGTGAGGCAACTAAAGCATTTTTTTTAACACAATCCCTTTATTTCAGGGACTCAAAAGTAATTGGTCAAATTAAATAACTGGAAATAAAATGTTCATTTCTAATACTTGGTTGAAAACTCTTTGCTGGCAATGACAGCCTGAAGTCTTGAACTCATGGACATCACCAGATGCTGGGTCTCCTCCTTTTTAATGCTCTGCCAGGCCTTTACTGCAGCGGCTTTCAGTTGCTGTTTGTTTGTGGGCCTTTCTGTCCGAAGTTTAGTCTTCAACAAGTGAAATGTAGGCTCAATTGGGTTAAGATCAGGTGACTGACTTGGCCATTCAAGAATTTTCCACTTCTTTGCTTTAATAAACTCCTGGGTTGCTTTGGCTGTACGTTTTGGGTCATTGTCCATCTGTATCATGAAACGCCACCTAATCAATTTGACTGCATTTAGCTGGATTTGAGCAGACAATATGTCTCTGAACACCTCAGAATTAATTCAGCTGCTTCTGTCCTGTGTCACATCATCAATAAACACTAGTGTCCCAGTGCCACTGGCAGCCATGCATGCACAAGCCATAACACCGCCTCCACCGTGTTTTACAGATGATGTGGTATGCTTTGTATAATGAGCAGTTCCATGCCTTCTCCATACATTTTTCTTGCCATCATTCTGGTAGAGGTTGATCTTGGTTTCATCTGTCCAAAGAATGTTTTTCCAGAACTGTGCTGGCTTTTTTAGATGTTCTTTAGCAAAGTCCAATCTAGCCTTTCTATTCTTGAGGCTTATGAGTGGCTTGCACCTTGCAGTGCACCCTCTGTATTTACTTTCATGCAGTCTTCTTTATGGTAGACTTGGATATCGATACGCCTACCCCCTGGAGAGTGTTGTTCACTTGGTTGGCTGTTGTGAAGGGGTTTCTCTTCACCACGGAAATGATTCTGTGATCATCCACCACTGTTGTCTTCCATGGACGTCCAGGTCTTTTTGCGTTGCTGAGTTCACCAGTGCTTGCTTTCTTTCGCAGGATGTACCAAACTGTAGATTTTGCCACTTGTAATATTGTAGCAATTTCTCAGATGGGTTTTTTCTGTTTTCGCAGCTTAAGGATGGCTTCTTTCACCTGCATGGAGAGCTCCTTTGACCGCATGTTGTCTGTTCACAGCAAAATCTTCCACATGCAAGCACCACACCTCAAATCAACTCCAGGCCTTTTATCTGCTTAATTGATAATGACATAACGGTGGACTTGCCCACACCTGCCCATGAAATAGCCTTTGAGTCAATTGTCCAATTACTTTTGAGCCCCTGAAATGAAGGGATTGTGTTAAAAAAATGCTGTAGCTGCCTCACATTTTTATGTAATCTTTTTGTTCAACCCACTGAATTAAAGCTCAAAGTCTGCACTTCAACTGTATCTGAGTTGTTTCATTTAAAATTCATTGTGGTAATGTACAGAACCAAAATTAGAAAAAAGTTGTCTCTGTCCAAATATTTATGGACCTAACTGTATAACCCTATCATCGTGATTTATCATTTCCACTGTAGTGGTATAAGTTCAAGAATAATAATGTCCTAGGTGGAGAAAACCATGAATGTCAGACTTCATAATGAGTAAAAGAAAAATGTCCAAAACCCAGTCTCAACTTCCCAATTATAAAAACATTTCCAAAGAATAAAAAATTTCTCTCTATTATAAAAAAAAAATCTTGGAAGGAGACGAGACTTTGTGCCAAAAGATTTAACCACGCCCGGGGCCAGAAATAAAAGACAAAGAGTAGATGACCAAGTAGAACGTCGTAAAGAATTCAAAAAAGTTGGCACGATAAACATGCAGAGCAGGTTAGAGATAATTGAAGTACTAAAATTCAAAAGTCTCAAAAAAAAATATAGCAAAGATCGCATTAGCAAACAGAAATTCTTACTCAGTGAAATAATGGAACAGCAAAAAGAGATCAAATATATTGTTCGGATTTAAACTTTAAGTCGGAGACTTGTAGATCGTCTTAATTCGTGTTGCCATTAGGGAAAAAAAAATGAATGTTTCTTCCCAATGAAGCGGCGTATTAAAGAATTAAAAGATTTGTTGTTTGGTGAAAGTGGAATCCCGCAAGAGAGAATTTCAAGCCCCGCGAGACAAGAGCTTATGCAGAAAGATTTGAAAAATTCCTGCGCACGTAACCACGCACGCGGTTCAATCGTTTCTCATTTGTGTGAATACAACTCGGAGGCCTGCCACGTGCACAAGTTCGCTGACGGCACTGCTATCGTGGGCTGCATCAGGAGTGGGCAGGACGAGGAGTATAGGAAGCCAATCAAGGACTTTGTTAAATGGTGTGACTCAAACCACCTACAACTGAACACCAGCAAAACCAAGGAACTGGTGGTGGATTTTAGGAGGACCAGGCCCCTCTTGGACCCCGTGAGTATCAGAGGTGACTGTGTGCAGAGGGTGCAGATTTATAAATATCTGGGAGTGCAGCTGGATGATAAATTGGACTGGACTGCCAATACTGATGCTCTGCGTAAGAAAAGACAGAGCCAACAACAACAACATTTATTTATATAGCACATTTTCATACAAACAGTAGCTCAAAGTGCTTTACATAATAAAGAATAGAAAAATAAAAGACACAATAAGAAAACAAAATAAATCAACATTAATTAACATCGAATAAGAGTAAGGTTCTTTGGCCAGGGGGGACAGAAAAAACAAAAAAACTCCAGACGGCTGGAGAAAAAATAAAATCTGTAGGGATTCCAGACCATGATACGCCCAGTCCCCTCTGGGCATTCTACCTAACATAAATGAAACAGTCCTTTTTGGATTTAGTGTTCTCACGGAAGGGCTTGATGATGATGATGGTCACGTGGACTTCTGGCTTTTAATCCATCCATCATTGTTGGTGCATCATGAAGCTTTGAGTAGGTGGTGGTGACGCAGGCCACCACCACAAAGAAACCGGAAAAAGAAACAGAAAAGAGAGTAGGGGTCAGTACGGATTTTAGAGCCACCATGAATAGTTATTATGATGAATTGAACATACAGAGTATCAGGATTAAGTTAAATTGAAGTTATAGAAAGGCCATGTTAAAGTAATGTGTTTTCAGCAGTGTTTTAAAGTGCTCTACTGTATCAGCCTGGCGAATTCCTATTGGCAGGCTATTCCAGATTTTAGGTGCATAGCAGCAGAAGGCCGCCTCACCACTTCTTTTAAGTTTAGCTTTTGGAATTCTAAGGAGACACTCGATCTGAGGTTACGATTTGGAATATAAGGTGTCAGACATTCCGATATATAAGATGGAGCGAGATTATTTAAGGCTTTATAAACCATAAGCAGAATTTTAAAGTCAATCCTGAATGACACAGGTAACCAGTGTAGTGACATTAAAACTGGAGAAATGTGTTCAGATTTTCTTTTCCCAGTTAGGATTCTAGCAGCTGCATTCTGCACTCGTTGCAAACGATTTATGTCTTTTTTGGGTATTCCTGAGAGGAGTGCGTTACAGTAATCTAGTCGACTGAAAACAAACGAGTGAACTAATTTCTCAGCATATTTCAGTGATATAAGAGGTCTAACTTTAGCTATGTTTCTTCTTGCTGTCCTAGTGATCTGATTAATATGCAATTTAAAATTCAGATTACAGTCAACAATTACCCCTAAGCTTTTTACCTCCGTCTTGACTTTTAATCCTGTATCCAGTTTATTTCTAATAGCCTCATTGTATCCATTATTGCTAATCACTAAGATTTCAGTTTCCTCTTTATTTAACTTGAGAAAGTTACTATTCATCCATTCTGAGATACAAGTCAGACATTGTGTTAGTGAATCAAGAGAATCGGGGTCATCAGGTGCTATTGATAAGTACAGCTGTGTGTCATCAGTATAGCTGTGGTAGCTCACGTTGTGCCCTGAGATAATCTGACCTAACTGAAGCATATAGATTGACTATACTATAGACTAGCAGACTATACTTCCTAAGAAGGCTGGTGTCCTTCAACATCTGCAATAAGATACTGCAGATGTTCTATCAGATGGTTGTGGCGAGCCCCCTCTTCTGTGCGGTGGTGTGCTGGGGAGGCAGCATAAGAAGGACGCCTCACGTCTGGACAAACTGGTGAGGAAGGCACGGAGCTGGACAGTCTGACATCTGTGGCACAGCGACGGGCGCTGAGCAGGCTCCTGTCAATCATGGAGAATCCACTTAACAGTGTCATCTCCAGACAGAGGAGCAGCTTCAGCGACAGACTGCTGTCACCGTCCTGCTCCACTGACAGACTGAGGAGATCATTCCTCCTCCACACTATGCGACTCTTCAATTCCACCCGGGGGCGTAAATGTTAACATTATACAATGATATTGTCTGTTATATCTGCATTTTCATTACTCGTTAATATTGTTTCTTTGTATCAGTACGCTGCTGCTGGAGTATGTGAATTTTCCCCTTGGGATTAATAAAGTATCTATCTATCTATCTATCTATCTATAGACACATTTCTTATAGAGAGAAAGAAACGATATTCACTCATAGGCAGTTATATGTTGCGTTGTCACTCCAAACACGGAATCAAAATTCAATGCGATATTGACGAAAAGGTAAAAGCGAGAAGAGATTGAATATTTGAACATAGGTGATATGATAGAAGTATGTAGATATTGTTTGGCTTTAAAGTTTAAGTCGGAGACTTGTGGATCATCAGGGAAAAGTAGCGTTTCTTCACAATGAAGAGGCCTATCCGTGAGAATTAAAAATGTTGTTGTTTGGTGAAAGTGAAATCCAATACATGAGCGACAGAGGCGTGAAGTTGCTGACGCGTAGTGCAGACTGGAGGGTTGGCAAGCGAAGCGATCAGGGGGCGAACCCCCAAGTATAATACAAAATAGAATTTTATGAACCTGACGATGATTTGTGCCACCACGCAACACAGCTTTCACACTGCCATGGTGTCCTCAGGGCTACCAATAAAAGGGGCCTGTGTTTAGAGTTCATATGAAATGGAAAAACGACACGTGAGGAGAAGTGCAGAAGTGGCGGTGGCCGTTCGTTCTCCGTGTTTGTGCCCCAGCGTGTGATAATTTGGCGTACGTTGGAGTGTACCATTTTTACTTGACATGCATGGCAGACACCCATTTACCACATCACTGCTGTATTCATCTTGAGGCCACCGGTCCTTCAGTAACGCTCCTTTTCTGTGTTTGAGGTTTCCATGAGGCAGGCCCAGGACTGGTGCCGGCAGAACAACGCGCTGTACTTTGAGGCGAGTGCCAAAGAGGCCATCAATGTGGAGAAAGCATTCCAGGGAGCAGTGCGGGTGTCCCTTCAATATGTAAGTAGAACCAAATGATGAAGAAGTAACAAGCAGTGATATTCTCCACAAAGATAGCTACAGTTCAGAGAAATCCTTAGGTTTTGGATAGAAACTGCCCTGTGCACATTCTGGATCAACTTTTTATTAAATAAAAAACGTTACAGTGCAGGTGACCTTTCATGCTTGACCTTTGGCTCTCGTTTTCTTTGACATGATGTAAAGTTACACTTTATGAACTTGCTGTAAAAAATTGTGCATGCCATTAAATTGTGACTTTTGTCTTTACTGAGGGGGTGCTGGTGTAGTCAGTTTAAATGTTGATCTCCACAATGGAGTCGTTTTGTAGGGCCGTTCTGCTACTTAGGTGACATGTTGCATGATAGCGAGGGTGAGAGGTGCCCTCCATTCTGACCTGAAGGATCCTCTGTGCCATTGAAGGGTAAAGTGATCAAAGCTGGGCGAGGAGAGTTGTGCTCCATGGAAGTAACACAACTAATGAAAAAGGGAACACGAAGCAAAGCTGAAAAGGACAGAGATGAGAAAGAGCAGATGGAAGTGTGGAGTGTCACAGACTGAGAGGACCATGAATGTCAAGTTAAGGGGAAGTCTTGGTGTCGAGGTGATTTGTGTTGTGCAGAGGAGGTGCACCAAGATGGAGGTGAGGAGGCCAATATGAATAACGGTGTCTCGACCCAAAGGAGGCCTACGACCACAGGGTGTGGTGGAAAAAGATTAAGAGGGAACTGCCAAACCTGCGTAAACCCAAGAAATGCCCATCAAACCGGTAACGGTGATGGCAGCTTTCCGTTATTTCATTTTTTAATTTGCTAAACTCCAGTCCCAAGAGTTTTAGGTAATACAGTCGAGTCAATTATTGTCTGTAGAACTGACAGGTCCTTCATTTTTTTTTTTCTACCTTTTAGCACAAGGACAACAAAATGGACTTGCCTTCTGAACATTTTCAACTTACCTCTGATGAAAGAAGCCAAGCATCTTCGTCGAAGTGTACGTGTTGAGCCTCACCGTGTGCTTCTGACCTTTCGGATGTTATGAGCAGGAAGAGAGACAACAGACAAAAGAAACCCAACAAACTGCCAAAGCCGCGGCCCCAGCAGATGTTCATCACTTTGCTGCTCTTTCTTAACGTCCCGTTTGTTCGAAAATCAAAACGTGTGGCACCCACGTGACTGACTGCGGGTGACAGGCTTCATAATGGGGTGTCACACAGACGTGACAATTTACAACATGGATTCTGCTTAGCTGTGTCGAGAACAATTATGTTTTACCTTCTGAATTATTCCAACTGGTTACAAACCTCCGTTTTCTTTTATTTTAAAATGAAGTACAACCAATAAACTGTAAATAAATAGTGAATCTGCATTTCCTTGTCGAGTATGACTTTACTAAGGCTGCACCCCACTCATTGTTGTCCCATGTTCCATCTTTTCTACTTGACACAGTCACACCCGCTGCCTTTTGTTTTACAGCCAGTAACTTATAAATGCAAGCGGAGAACTTCACCTTGGGACGGACAACGAAGAGAACTGCGGTGTCTCTCTGCGACACGTCACCGACGTTTCACTTTTTATTAAAATATTAATAAGCAAAGTTTGTTTGACTGGGCAGGTCCAACTTGGTGCAAAGTACGAAAATTCGGTGAGCTGACAAAACGACTACTGGAGATCCACTTTGCACGTTCTTGTCCTTTTGTGGAAGTCGATTAATCCACAACAGCCTTTCACACGGTCAGCGGCACTGCTTCGAGTACGTGCAGAGCTAACAGAGCGGGCCTCAGAAACGCCGGTGGCACACATTCTTAAATCAACACTTTTGCCACTTTAAATGATCGTATGCAGTATGTTTAATGCTTTTCTTTAAAATTGGATTCTGGAAACCATCACCTACTTTTCAATGCACAAGAGTGGACTAGTTATCTCATGACAGTGACAACCCCAGCGAGTCTGCCATGGTGTACAACGGTTTTTAAAACTCTCGTTAGAAATGAGAAACAGCAGCGGCTTACTTTCACACCGAGACAAATCTAATTCAGTTATTCACACCTTTGATTGGGTTACCAAATCGTGTTGACTTCATGATACTTTTGAAATGACAAGAAATCTGAAGTCATGAAGGAGTTGTGCCACTCCTTGCGATTCGTAATTGCGTAATCGGACTTCGTCAGGGTAACAAGACCCACTAACTGCATCCGTCCCGCTAGATGTGGCGTGACGTGGCCGAAGGCTGGTCACCCTATTAAAAATGGTAGCACAACTTTCAACTCAGTTAAAGGGTCATCTCTGCAGTAAATGTCTTGGCCAACTATTTGTGTGCTAGTCTTAAAACTAAAGTACATTTTACATGGCATTCAAGTCTGGGAAAGCCCATGTGACATTAGGCGACCTTTCCAGCGATTTTCAATCATAGCCTTCAGTCGGCGGCCGCCAGTGGTGCACTCCCATGAAGCCCGTCATCTAATGTGACATACTGTACGGTGCCCACCATAATTTTTGGGACAACGGCACATTTGTTTCCTTGAGTTGCCCCTCTGCCCCACATTTAAAATGACAAATCCCACCATTCAGACTTGATTAAAGCACACATTGCCGGCTTTCATATATTTAGTCACACCACGTAGAAATGACACCACTTTTTCTACAGTACATGCTCCCCACCATTTCAGGGCACCATAACGTATGAAGAATAGCAATGGCAGGTTTATTAAAGCAGTCATATTTAGTACTTTGTCGTATATCTCTTGAATGCAAGATAAAGGAAAAACAAGTCTTTGTCCCAAACATGGAGAGTTGATTACTCAACCGACTGGCTACAATACAATGGAAGACGTTTGATTTTTCTCGTTGGTCACAGGAGTGGCTCTTTGTATGCGAGCACGGAGCGGGCAGTACGATGTGAACACAGCGTAGCTGTTGAGTGGCACAACACAGGCTGTGTCACGCATTACAGCGGCTGTGGACCTTGCAGACTGAAGAGAAGCTCATCTGTTCGTGGTCTCATATTTTACACAACAGAATGGGGGAAAAAAAGAAACAAAGGCGAGGCTGCACGCTATTGGCTGTCAGAAAAAGGGGCGTGTGCTGGGAATTTGGCACGCAGTCAGTAAATATGTCATGAGCTGCCATTTTCAGTCATGTAATTTGACAAACCTGACAGATCCATGACAAAAAGTCACATAATGACATCAGCTAAACCTGCCAATCACCCTAAAAACCAAAATGACACAGCAGTTGACAGTTTACTTGCATCGATGTCTTCAAACTTTGACACTTCTATGACTAGCTTGGGTGTTGGTTTTGCTCCCTTGACAGTCGGCTCATGTATGTACATATTAAAGTAAGAAATACAACTAAAGTATCTATCTATCTATCTATCTATCTATCTAATTCACTTTAAATTCAGAAAGTAAAACTGGATAAATACACATGTACTTTAAAAATCATTTTCATATTTTTTCACAAAGCTACAAAAAACAAAGTAATACAGATACCCTTTTGAAAACATTTAATTTATACTCAAAAGCATTAATGTCCAAGAAAAATGTGTGATGCCTGCAGAAGAATGACAAGCCAATCTGTCGTACGCCCCATGTAGCATTTCTTAAGTCAAGTCATGAAAAAGCATGTGGTCAAAAACTGTCCAGATACACAGTGGATGTCTTCAGGCACCTTCACTGTGTGCTGTACATTTTATTTTAAACAGATACATTAGAAATAAAATCTCTTTCACATTCTGACAAGTCACCCTGTCCCTGCTGCTGAGAGGCAACCCCATAGCATGATGCTGCCCACCATACATCACCATACAGAGGGAACTGGGCAGGCAGGTGATGGGCAGTGTTGGTCTCCCCACACAGTGCTTCAAGTTCTGCCCAAAGAATTCAACCATAAACTCCTAATTGATGGAGTGCTGCTAAGACGGTCGTCCTTCTGAAGTGGCCATTGGGTTCTTGGTCACCTCCCTGGCTAAGGCTCTTCTTATCCAGTTACTCAACAGACAGCCTGCTGGTTCCAAACCTTTTCCACGTCCAGATTATTGATGGCTTTGTTTGTATCACAATTGTGTGAATTGTGGGACCTTTCAGAGAACCTCAAAGGCTCCAGAAACTTAACAGTAGATAAAAAAGGAGAGGTTTCTGTTTTTGATTTTGAAGAAATTTCCACAACTTTTTGTAAATGTTTGCACTTCATCATTATGGATTATTGAGTGTAGACTGGTGGTTAAAAATGGCAAATGTACCCGTTTACAATTAAATGCACAACCCAATAAAGTGTGCAGAAAGTGAAGAGGTCTGAAGAACTTCTGAGTCTACTGCAGCAGGCCAAGCTGAACCGCCCTGCTGTGCTGAGCTGCACACAAGGAAAGTGAAAAGAGCCAACGTTTGTGTTTATTTACATGGTGACATTCAATGATGTTTGATCACAAAATCACAAGGAACTGTCAGAAAATAATTCAAGTCTGAACCGGAGTGCCAACTGAAACACGTGATGATGCCAAAAACTTTTGAGATTTTAATTTTAATTCAGAATATCCCTGTGTTACAAGTATTCAAAGCATTTATCAATTCTTTGCAGTTTGGAAATATAAAAATATTGAATATTTTACACTTTTGAATGAATTCAACCTATATGCATAATATTCTTATACAATGATAAACATACCTAATCAATCAGTTCAACTTTTTATATTCTGTCAAAATGATTCTCTGTGAAGAGAAGGGAAGACACAAATCACAACACTGACACAGTGGGTATTTCTGTTCGTTTTATGTCAAGACACAAAAAGAGGCAATCAAGAAATGACCAACATGTAAAAACAGTTTTGTTACAGTTAATTATATAAAAAAAGGCCAAGATTATTTTTAATCTTCTGGCTATATGAATGAACTAATTTACAATTGATCAGAAACTTTGGCTAGGCCAATGCTCGTGCTTCAATTCCCAACTACCCCTCCCTCCTAGGAAAAAAAATTCCCAAATTTCTTAACTCACCCAAACCCTATCAACATCTTTCTGCAAAAGACAGAAGCAAATATAATACACAGTTTTTACGTTCTCATTTTGCTTTGAACGTCTTATCTTCTCTGGACTTCTTACAAAAGTTTCTCGCACTGTATTCCAAATATTTGCGCGCTCTGGATTTATCCTGTTTAAAATGCAGGGGGACACCTGAAAATAAAAGGTGAGTAGGGGGCTAGAAAGGCAATACCAATCTCTTAGGAACTTTTGGCATATTTAAATAATACAATGACTTGTGGACAAGAATGTCTCCCATCTTTAAGCTCACACAGTTCGATCCCTTATACACTATAACGGTACATGTTTCTATGTGAAATAAATTCTTTCCTTTTCGACTGAAGACGCACTGTGGAAGAGGAGGACAGGGAAAGGAGATGAGACAATACACAAAAAAGGTCAACATTACTTCTGCAAATCTAACATGGTACAAAGTACTTCCTAACAAAAAAGAGAATCCTTCATGCTTTACCCGCCCCAAAATTCACTTTTGTTTCTCTGTGATTTTAACAAAAAGTTTAAAGGAGAAAAAAAAGACACCATAGCAGGTCTGAATTGCACTTTCCTATTCCTCCCCTAGTATTAACTGCACAGTGATTGTAAATTGTAAGGAGACAGTTGTTCAAGTCCGGCCTCTTATTTGCCACTTAATGAAGTCTGATCCTTTAAAATGGAGGAAAAATAATAATAATAATAATAATAATAAAAAAATAGATGTCACTTCCAACCACACTAACCAAAAGACAAGTGCTTTCTTTCCTTTGCTGAATTTTTCCTTTTTGAAACTTGTATCCATTTTTAAAGTTCCTCAAAAACAAAAGCATCTGGAAATTACTGCGGTGATAATCCTTCGAGGGTGGTGGGCATGAGATTTTCTTAATATTTGGGGTTGGGGGGTGGGGTAGGCAAATGAAGATTAAAAAGTAGGAAAAGTGTCAAGAATTTATTGCAGGACAAGTTTCCTTTGCTTTTTCCATAAACAAAGAAAATATATTGAAGCTGATTTTCTTGTCTACTTTTAAACACTTACAGATGGTAAAAGTGTGCTTTTTCATTGTTTTGCTTGAAGAGTAACACCAACATATAAGTCAAAGCAATGCAAGAAAGACTGCTTTTGCACCTTAAAGCCCCACGTTGTCCTTATGTTTAATGAAGATCACTGGGGTGGGATACAGGGTCTGTAGGGCACCCTACGTGTCCCAATATTGAGCCAGCAGTTCTCTGTAACCATGAAAACAAATGGCAGGAGGAGGGAAGGGAGGAAATCATGGCCCATTAAACTCACTACTGATCGGACTTCACTTTCTTTGGACCAGAGGCTTTCCTAGAAGAAATAAAGAGATTTTCAATTAGATGGTGTCTCATTATCACAAAAACAGTACAGTCTAAAAGGAAACTGCCATTAGTGTATCTGCATTAAGATTTGAAAGCATTACTGGGAGTTAAAGAAATTGTAGCATAAAGAAATTATACATTTTATAAAGTAAATGCTAAAGAATCTATCGGCATATGCATTTTGATAATTTCACGTGAAAATTTTGCATAATCAGCATTGGATAGATGCTATCTCTTATATAATTTTTCTCTTCTGGTTCGTCCTGCTCCTCTTCAAACCCGGTCCCCCCGACACGCCATTTCTCGATTCCTATTCACCCTCTTCAAACCCTTCCACACGCTGCCTGCGGCCTGCCATACACCCCCACGCCGCTTTTCTCGAGTCCTATTCCTCCTTTAGTCTACCGCATTCCCCGCTCCTCTCTCAAGACCCCATTGGTGTCACATCACAAATCTAGCCTGACCGCGTGACCTTTCATTTCGGCCATGTCTGCGCCTGGGAGTCTTTTCCGTAACCTGCTACAAAACTGGCATTGGTTTCGTCCCTTGCCATTTTCGTTATACTGCGACGGTTGTTTCCCAAGCCTTTGGTATAAAATGAATGACAGTATCTTTTCTGTCGACGGGTTTTGTACAACATCATCTGTATTCCAGGATCCTGCAACTGCCTGTTCCTATCAGTGGATTATTTCTTGACACAACGGTTGACGAAGGCAATGCACAGTTTTCTGTTCCTATTTTTACATCGGCGTATGCTACAGCGGGCGTCGGCTATCTAGTTTTAATATACTACAATATCAATATATGCATTATATGATCAATTCCTGTTAGTCTCACAATATACTGTTCATTAAAAACCAGTATGGGTGATAGTAAGATGTTGCTTCTGACAAATGTGAGCAAATGCATCAGTTGAACTGCAGGTAATGTCACATCTTCGAGTCCCCAAGCATACATTTACATAGAACCGATTACTTTTTCATCCTTTTAGTGGTGATGCAATTTTTCACTTTGTAGAATTCAGTATAAAATATGTACCTCCTAAACTCTAGCTGATCTAATATAGTAATATCCATTAACATTCACTAGTGGAGCAATCCAAAATTTGTCATTGAAATGGCAGAAGATACCTTGGAGTCATTTCTTACGAATTTTACAAAGACATCATCATGTGTATTGTAAAAAATACCTGCCTATTAAATTAAAGTACTGAAATTAGAAAGAATGAAAAAATAAGAACCTTAATAACAGATAGAAAATGTGCATCAATCTTCAAACTAGGTACAGGTGTTCAATGGAACAACACTGAATCTATACTAATAAAAGGCAAAGCGCTCACCGACTCACTCACTGACTCATCACTAATTCTCTAACTTCTCGTGTAGGTAGAAGGCTGAAATTTGGCAGACTCATTCCTTACAGCTTCCTTACAAAAGTTGGGCAGATTTCATTTCGAAATTCTACGCATAATGGTCATAACTAGAAGCTATTTTTCTCCATTTACTGTAATGGAGTTGAGCTCGAAAGCCGTGGTGGGCGGAGTTTCGTGTGACATCATCACGCCTCCCACGTAATCACGCAGTACATAGAAAACCAGGAAGAGTTCCAAAAACCGCTGAAGAAAACATACATTATATAATTAAGAAAGCAGCGAAACAATTAGAAGCGAGCGAGTGACATATAAAACCATATTCAGCGGATCACGTGAACTGGCGAGTCGCAGACAAAAGCAACAGTTCCAAAGAGTGCTGAACAAAAACCGAATTACACTGCTACGCTCAAATAGACAAACCACACGCGTGGCTAATAGTAGAGGCTTCGCCTCTAGCGGCGGTGTCCAAGGTTCGATTCCCGAGAGGGGATGCACTGAGTATGTACGCGCGCTTCCCAATTCATTTTACCTTCGCATCCTCTTGGTTTGAGACTTATGAAAAAATATGCGGTTAACACAGAAAGACAGATCACCAATTAAAGCTTTATGAATAATGGATACTTTGTTTTGGTAAAGCCATACTCGGTGTATTCATTAGATGAACGGTAAAAAAGTAAGAGCGAGGGGAGGGTAATTTATTGAGGCACGCAGGCAAACCCACAATAGCACGCGGGCTCGATGTACTGTAGTGCGTGTGAACTCGATCTGAATTGCGCGATCACATTTGAAAAAATATATCTTTTCAAGTTCTATTTAGTCCATATGTGTCAAACTCAAGGCCCGCAGGCCACATCCGGCTCGGCGTGTAATTATATCCGGCCCCGAGATCATTTTATATATTATTGTTATTAATGGCCCGGGGATATGAAGCGCTGGTAACACAATAAACTACAGATCCCATAATGCAGCGCTTCAGCTGCCTTGCCGAACACTTACCACGTTAATCAAGTCTAGCTTATGATGCTGCAAGTTATTTCGAAGCTAGCCCACACGATGCCGAAGAGAAAAGGTGATTCTGAACATAGAGCCTTGAAAAACCAATGGGAGGCTGAGTATATGTTTACTGACATTGCCGATAAACCCGTGTGTCTCATTTATGGAGCTAATGTGGCTGTAATTACAGAATTTAATCTAAGACGGCACTATGAGACAAAACATCAAGATAACCTGAAAGACCTGAATGCAATGCACAAGATACTGAAAGCAAAAGAGTTAAAGAAGAATCTGACACTTCAGCAGACGTTTTTACCCGTGCAAAATCACAAAGTGATTTCAAGTGAAGCTACTTTTATGGGAGACACAAATACACCAGTGCAACTTGCCCCACTTTCCCTGTTGCCAAGTAATGTTGAACCAGGTCGGCACTATGGTGTTCCCAAATACGCACTTTGCTGATAGACTGAGCGCACTGCTCACTGAGTTCGCACGGCGCTTTGGTGACTTTGAAGAACAAAAAAAGAATTTTCAGTTGTTTCGCAACCCATTTGCTGTCGATGTGGAAACTGCACCTGTGCAGATTCAGATGGAGGTGATTGAGCTGCAGTGAAATGGCACACTGAAGGCAAAGTACGATACTCCGAACAGTTTATTCACTCCATTCCTGCAGAACTGCTCTAGCTTCGTCTACATGCGGCTCGAACCTTGTGCATGTTTGGTAGCACATATCTGTGTGAGAAGCTCTTCTCAGTCATGAAGACTAACAAAACAGCACACAGGAGTCGCCTTACTGATGAGCACCTGCAGTCCATCATGTTCAAATCTGAATTTGTATAATTTTGACAGGATATATTTTTATGGAGAGCAAAATCTTTTGGGATATTTAAAATTTAAGTTTATTTTTTATATAAAATTACATAAGAGTAAAGAAATTTGAATGTTTGTTCTTTTAACGTTTACTTTATTTCTAACTTGTATAATTTAGACAGGATATATTTTTATGGAGAGCAAAATATTATAAGTTATTTAAGGTTTGAGTTGATTTATTCCGGAATAATATTCTGTCGACTAAATAAAAAATCCTTCTATTTAAAATTTAAATAGGACTTGAACAGATACGATAGTTCATAATATCCAGGCAGACTTGCACGTAAGAGCGGGAGTCATCCGTTTTAACAAACAGCGTATTGCACTGATACAGAATAGCCTGCCCATTTAATTATTTAGGAATGGTTAAGTAAATTAAGATTTTGTACAAATAATGTTTTTCATTTTTCTTCCTTCATGGATTCTGGCACCCCCAGCAACAGTTGCTCGCACCCCAAAGACTGTATATATGTATGTGTATATACAAACCGGATTCCAAGAAAGTTGGGACACTATACAAATCGTGAATAAAAACTGAATGCAATGATGTGGAGGTGCCAACTTCTAATATTTTATTCAGAATAGAACATAAATCACAGAACAAAAGTTTAAACTGAGAAAATGTATCATTTTAAGGGAAAAATATGTTGATTCAGAATTTCATGGTGTCAACAAATCCCAAAAAAGTTGGGACAAGGCCATTTTCACCACTGTGTGGCATCTCCCTTCTTCTTACAACACTCAACAGACGTCTGGGGACCGAGGAGACCAGTTTCTCAAGTTTAGAAATAGGAATGCTCTCCCATTCTTGTCTAATACAGGCCTCTAACTGTTCAATCGTCTTGGGCCTTCTTTGTCACACCTTCCTCTTTATTATGCACCAAATGTTCTCTATAGGTGAAAGATCTGGACTGCAGACTGGCCATTTCAGTACCCGGATCCTTCTCCTATGCAGCCATGATATTGTGATTGATGCAGAATGTGGTCTGGCATTATCTTGTTGAAAAATGCAGGGTCTTCCCTGAAAGAGATGACGTCTGGATGGGAGCATATATTGTTCTAAAACCTGAATATATTTTTCTGGATTGATGGTGCCTTTCCAGACATGCAAGCTGCCCATGCCACACGCACTCATGCAACCCCATACCATCAGAGATGCAGGCTTCTGAACTGAGCGTTGATAACAACTTGGGTTGTCCTTGTCCTCTTTGGTCTGGATGACATGGCGTCCCAGATTTCCAAAAAGAACTTTGAATCGTGACTCGTCTGACCACAGAACAGTCTTCCATTTTGCCACACTCCATTTTAAATGATCCCTGGCCCAGTGACAACGCCTGAGCTTGTGGATCTTGCTTAGAAATTGGCTTCTTCTTTGCACTGTAGTTTCAGATGGCAACGGCGGATGGCACGATGGATTGTGTTCACTGACAATGGTTTCTGGAAGTATTCCTGAGCCCATTCTGTGATTTCCTTTACAGTAGCATTCCTGTTTGTGGTGCAGTGTCGTTTAAGGGCCCGGAGATCACGGGATCCAGTATGGTTTTACGGCCTTGACCCTTTCGCACAGAGATTGTTCCAGATTCTCTGAATCTTCGGATGATGTTATGCACAGTTGATGATGATAGATGCAAAGTCTTTGCAATTTTTCGTAGGGTAACACCTTTCTAATATTGCTCCACTATCTTTCTGCGCAACATTGTGGGAATTGGTGATCCTCTACCCATCTTGGCTTCTGAGAGACACTGCCACTCTGAGAAGCTCTTTTTATACCCAATCATGTTGCCAATTGACCTAATTAGTGTTTATTGGTCTTCCAGCTCTTCGTTATGCTCAAATTTACTTTTTCCAGCCTCTTATTGCTACTTGTCCCAACTTTTTTGGGATTTGTTGACACCGTGAAATTTTGAATCAACATATTTTTCCTTTAAAATGATACATTTACTCGGATTAAACGTTTGATCTGTCATCTACATTCTATTACAAATAAAATATTGACATTTGCCATCTCCACATCATTACATTCAGTTTTTATTCACAATTTGTTTAGTGTCCCAACTTTTTTGGAATACGGTTTGTATATATATATATATTATGTGTGTGTATGTATGTATATATATATATATATATATATATATATATATATATATGACAGCAACACTCATCAATCACAACAGTGACAAAACAATTACAAAACAATTACATTGACAATCATGTTATGTTATTTTCAAAATGTTTCCTTTTCTTTTTCATTACTTCTTTAACACACTACTTCTCCGCTGCGAAGCGCGGGTATTTTGCTAGTTAATTATAAAATGCAAAGATAATGTATGAAAGAACAAACAAAACAATTTTATTTGCCTCTGTTACAAAGAAATGAATAATGATAAGAAAGAGACAAAGACCATTAACAATACGCTTCTGTTGTTTTAAACGTCTGACTGACATGTTTGGTAGGAGGAATATCTGAAAGATTTGCACTCATACTTACACTTCTGGGGAGGAGGAGACAGGTCGCTTCCCTGCAGGCTTTGCTGCTGTGCCATCTTTGTTTGACTCTGGGAAACAGAATGAAAGATACATTAATATTTATAGAGCATAAACCTGCAATTAGTACAAATGCTGTAGTTGGGAAAGCAAGTCATGCACTGTTAAAATGTAAAAATGTCCCACATTAACAGTGTGCCTTCCAACTTTCTGTATGTATAGTGTTATTTAAAGGAGCCTTGTATATTTCAATATCATCCACTGCATACAGAGAATACAGTTACCATCTCATGGGCGTCTTAGAATGAATTCAGACAGATAAGGCCCCCAATAAAAACATTTCCTACAATTTCTATTATTCTAAATTAGTAGCACACCCTGGTCCTCAGAAAGGGGATAGGAATTACAGAGTACAGATATGTAACTAAAGAGTTTTCTTGCTTGGTAGGGTTGTACTTTCTAATTCCGTAGCCTACATCCTCTGTATTTATGCTAACCAGCTATTTTATGCTTGTTCTCAGAAATCAGCTTTGAGGAACACAGATGCTAAAAAGTCCTCATTTGCAGAGGAAAAGTTGACTAATTTTATTAGTCTTGTCAAAAGCACACAGCAAGTAAATAACATCCCATAGCAATCTACCAGATAAGACAATTTTTTCACAAGGATGAGTACTCTTACTACACCATACAAAAACATCTGTCCAACTTGATACTAAAGGAGCAAATGTTTTCATATCAGAGTTAAAGATGGGTCTGTCTTGATATCTATATTTGGCACAGTCATTGTAGTATCCCAGTGCACATTTCACACTTGGTGACTGCTTTAACCTTTAGGTCTTAGACATGAGGATGGTATTTTGACTCTGTGCATTTATCTGGTCTTCGAGAAGAAGCAAGGTTGGTGCTTTATACGCTCTTTCTGAAGGTCAAAAGCGATCTTGCTGTTGAAAACTCAATTTCCAGGATACTACAGTATGTGCCTAGATTTGCTACATTAAAATGGTAGTGGGTTTATCATTAATACCACTGCTGTTTAATTTTGCATCCTAGTTATAGTTGGCAAAACATATGGCCACTGAAAATGCTCCATATTTACAGACATAACATATCTAGGCATAGCTTATACAGTATACCATATGGTTGAGGTTTTATTTGCCTAAATATGGACTGTTTTTTTTTCTTTTAACTGCTTAGGAAAATTAACATATATACCACATGTAGCATTACATAATCTATGTGCATCTAATCTCAGGATCGTAGGTTCCTTTAACAGACAGCAGTAGGGTGTATGTGTTTGCTGTAACTATCAAAAATATTTCCATGCCATTTTTTCTTGATGCAGAAAATACTTTTGACCAAAATGTGTTATTGACTCTTGCGAAATCACTGTTTCTTGTGCTGGTGTGACTTCATACTTTTGTACATATTGCACATACAGCTTTGCATATTCTACCTTTAGGCATGCACATGCCATGCTTCTGCGAGACTCAAGACATCGGGTTTATAAACAACTGGGATCTTTTTTGGGAAAGGCCGCGCTTCTTCAAGCAGGATGGACTGCATCCGAATAGATTTGGCGCCCGGGTCCTCTCCAAAACATCGCTAAGGTAATTGTCTATCTTGACTGTCTACTTCTACTGTTAACCCCTTCCGTAATGCTACTGCTTTGATAGGACATAATGGCTTAACAGAGTCTTCCGTTAAAGTGCACAACATTAATCTAATAACAAATCTTAATGCACGTAAAAAATCTAGGCAGTGCGGCATAAACACCAATAATTTAATTGAAATTACTACTTCAGATCAACACTGCATTAAGACTATAAAAACGGATTGTAGATTACATAAAAAAATACACAGAGCGGCGTTAACAAAAATAACTTAATTTTTGTTACGATTACCAATAACACGCATAAAATTCAGCTCTGCCCTTCAGAAACATTAAATATGGCACTATTAAATGTTAGAGCTTTAACTAACAAGACATTTTTATAAACGATCTTATTAGTGATAGAAAGATTGATTTTATTGCACTAAATGAAACATGGCTTAACTCAAATGGCGCGGCTGTTTTAATCGAATCTGCGCCTCCGGATTACAGTTTTACTCGTGCAGACCGCCAGGGGAAAAAGGGGCGGATTGGCAAACATTTACTCGAGCCGATTAAAATGTAAAGATGTTAGTTTTGGTAAATTTAAGTCCTTTGAGTATCTCGCCGTTGTTATTCATGGAGATTCTCACGTTCTAGTATTGTCCGTGTATAGACCTCCTAAATATAACGCATCTTTCCTTGAGGAATTCTCTGACTTAATGTCAATTTTAATTACAAACTATGACACTCTTAATAGTGGACTTTAACTTTCATATCGACAATCAGTGTGACCAAAAAGTAAAGGAATTCATGAACCTCCTGGACTCTTTTGATTTGAGACAGCTCGTTAATCAGCCTACACATAAAGCAGGTCATACGTTAGACTTAGTGATTACTAAAGGACTTAAAGTTGATATAAAGCAGGTCATTGATATTCGTCTATCAGACCATTTCCTTCTACTATTTAATATAGAAATAAAGATAAAACACTCATGAGAAGCATTTTGTTAAAAAACGCTTCTTTGACTCATCAGCAGCTTTAAAACTTACAACTATTCTAAGCAATCAGTCCGTTTATAATGCCAACTATAATAGCGAGGATAATGTAAATAGTAAAGTGGAAAACTTTAATTCTAAAGTAAGACTGCTGTTGACATAGTTGCACCTGAAAAGACAGTTAAAAATCTTCTAGTATTGTTATTCCATGGAAGACCCAAAGAGTGTCTGATTTAAAAAGAACATGTCGTGGAGCTGAGCGTAAATGGAGGAAAACTAAACTAACTATCCACTATGAGATATTGAAGGTTAAAATAACAGAATACAATAACACAGTCCGTCTTGAGAGGCTGCTATTTCTCTAATATTATAAATAACAATGCTAGTAATCCCAGAGTCTTATTTTCTACAATTGATCGTCTGTTAAACCCAGGTAACACAAAGGAATGCCCCAGAATACTTCCAGTGAAACCTGTGAGAACATTGCTGTATTTTTCAATCAAAAAATTAATGATATTAGAGATAACATAGTATATCTCCCCAACACTGCAGAACCTCCAAAGCCCCGTACTCCATTATAAACAAATTAAATCTTTCACCAGGATAGATTTTCCTGAATTACATAGTATCTCTCAATTAAAATCCTCCACCTGCGTCCTTGACCCAATACCAACAAGGTTTTTCAAAGAAATATCAGGCGTGCTAATTGACAATATTCTGGACATAGTTAATTGTCATTAGATACGGGGTCTTCCAGACTGTCTTAAGACTGCTGTAGTTAAACCCCTGCTCAAGAAAAATAATCTTGACCCCTCTGCCTTTGAAAATTTTAGACCCATCTCTAACCTGCCCTTCTTAAGTAAAATTCTAGAGAAGGCAGTCATTATGCAGTTAAATGACCACCTCAATAAACATGCTATTCTTGATAAATTTCAGTCAGGCTTCAGAACAAATCACAGCACAGAAACTGCACTTGTTAAAGTAGTAAATGACTTGCGGTAAATGCAGACAGAGGCCATTTATCTGTTCTCATCCTCTTAGATCTGAGTGCTGCATTTGACACCATTGATCACAATATTCTTAGAAATCGCCTTAGTCAATGGGTGGGCCTCTCTGGCAGTGTCTTAAATTGGTTTGAATCCTACCTGGCTGGCAGAAAATTCTTTGTGAGTTGTGGTAATCACATCTCAAAGACACATGATATCCGATATGGTGTTCCACAAGGCTCTATCCTGGGTCCGCTGCTTTTCTCAATCTACATGCTTCCGTTAGGTCAGATTATCTCAGGTTACAACGTGAGCTACCACAGCTATGCTGATGACACACAGCTGTACTTATCAATAGCACCTGATGACTCCGACTCTTTTGATACACTTACACAATGTCTTACTGGTATTTCTGAATGGATGAATAGTAATTTTCTCAAACTAAATAAAGAAAAAACTGAAATTTTAGTAATTGGCAATAATGGATTCAATGAGGTTATCAGAAATAAACTTGATGCATTAGGATTAAAAGTTAAGACGGAAGTAAAAATTTAGGGGTAACTGTTGACTGTAATCTGAATTTTAAATCGCATATTCATCAGACCACTAGGACAGCATTTTTTCACTTAAGAAACATAGCAAAAGTTAGACCTCTTATATCATTGAAAGATGCTGAGAAATTAATTCACGCTTTTGTTTTCAGTAGACTAGATTACTGTAACGCACTCCTCTCAGGACTACCCAAAAAAGACATAAATCACTTGCAACGAGTGCAGAATGCAGCTGCTACAATCCTAACTAGGAAAAGAAAATCCGAATACATTTCTCCAGTTTTGATGTCACTACACTACTCGCTCCATCTTATATATCGGAATGCCCGACACGTTATATTCCAAATCGTAACCTTAGATCTTCAAATGAGTGTCTCCTTATAATTCCAAAAGCTAAACTTAAAAGAAGTGGTGAGGCGACCTTCTGCCTTTATGCACCTAAAATCTGGAATAGCCTGCCAATAGGAATTCACCAGGCAAATAGAGTAGAGCACTTTAAAAAAAACTGCTGAAAACACATTACTTTAACATGGCCTTTTTATAACTTCACTTTAACTTAATACTGATACTCTGTATGTTCAATTCTTCATAATAACTATTCACAGTGGCTCCAAAATCCGTACTGACCCCTACTCTCTCTTCTGTTTCTTTTTCCAGTTTCTTTGTGGTGGCGCTACTCAAAGCATCATGATACACCAACATTGATGGACTGAAAGCCAGAAGTCTACGTGACCATCATCATCAGGTCCTTCCATGAAAACCCTAAATACAAAGAGGACTGTTTGATTTATGTTAGGTAGATTGCCCAGAGGGGACTGGGCGGTCTCGTGGTCTGGAATCCCTACAGATTTAATTTTTTTTCTCCAGCTTTTGGAGTTTTTTTGTTGTTTTTTCTGTCCACCCTGGCCATCGGACCTTACTTATTCTATGTTAATTAATGTTGACTTATGTTTATTTTTTATTGTGTCTTCTATTTTTCTATTCATTTTGTAAAGCACTTTGAGCTACATTTTTTTGTATGAAAATGTGCTATATAAATAAATGTTGATTGATTGATTGATTGATTGATGCACAAGCAACTTGCTTCTGCACTGACAGAATTTGCAGGTGTTTGAATTGTTAACATCGAAAATGTGCAGTGTTTGGTTCATGCCACACATAGTGAGTAGTCTGATGGTCAAATAGCTGAATATTGATCTCATCAGACCATAAAAACTTTGAGTTGACTTGAACATTTTTCATGTGAAATATGGCGAACATTTTTCATGTGAAATATGGCAAACTCTAGCTGAGATGTGTGTTTCTAACAGTGGCTTTCTCCTTGCCACTCTCCTTTTAAACATGCCTGGTAAAGCATTGGGGTACAGTAGTTGTATGCACAGTGCCTTCCAATATCATTCACTTCATAACTCCTTCAGTGTTATCAGAGGTCTTTTGGTGGCCTTCTCATTAGCCGTGTACTTACACAATCACAATCTGTAGACTGACAAAGCTATGTCATACTCTTCATTTCTTAAAGATTGATTTAACTGTACACCAAAACATATTCAGTGACTTGGATATTTTCTTTTATCAATTCCCTGTTTTGTGCTCTTCAGTACCTTTTCAGAAACTTGTAAGGAGTGCTCCTTTGTCTTCATCGTGTAGGATATGAAACCCATTGACTTCAGATAGGTGATATCCATTTAATTATGTGACTTTAAACAAAAAAAAAAAAAAGGTGGTTCCAATGATGGGGGTGGCATGGTGGTGCAGTGGGTAGCGCTGCTGCCTCACAGTTTGGAGACCTGGGTTCGCTTCCCGGGTCCTCCCTGCGTGGAGTTTGCATGTTCTCCCCATGTCTGCATGGGTTTCTTCCGGGTACTCCAGTTTCCTCCCACAGTCCAAAGACATGCAGGTTAGGTGCATTGGCGATCCTAAATTGTCCCTAGTGTGTGCTTGGTGTGTGTGTGTATGTGCGCCCTGCGGTGGGCTGGCACTCTGCCCGGGGTTTGTTTCCTGCCTTGCGCCCTGTTATTAGGATATAATGGGTTGGATAATGGATGGATGGTTCCAGTGATGATTTAGGTGTATTATATATTAAAAGGGTTTTTGTGTTACTTTCAATTCTGCAGAGATCATTTTTCATTTTGATATAACAAGTCTTTTCTATTGATCAGTGTCAGAAAAGCCAAATCAAATCTACTGTTAATCAGAGTAAAGTTCAATTCTGCTTTACATTGCTAAGAATGTACAGTTGGTTACTAGGTGTATATACTGTCTCTTCAACACAATCTGAAATGGCTCGACACTGTCTAGGGTTTGTTCCTACCTAATTCATTCAATGTTTCCAGAATCTGATTTGCTTCGTTCAAGTGTGACCTTGAGGTTAGTGCGCGCATCTATTTATGGATAATGGACGAATGAATGCTTTGTAGGTCATATTACATAACTGTACTTTACGCTTGTGGGGAAGAGATATGGTTTTCAGCTAAATCTACTTTAGCATTAAAGTTGATGTTATTCCAAATTGGTCTATGTACATGAATATTTACAACCAATCTGTTGACCTGTAAAATGAACATACCTTGAAGCCACCTGACTTGGGTAGCAGGGCCATAGCCCTTCTCATTGCGGGCAGCAATGCGGAAGATAATGGCAGGCTTGGTGGTATAATCTATGTGAGCATTGGAAAGACTGGACGACTGCACCAAACATGAAGGGCTGGGTCCACAATACACTCGCATAAATGCAAGTTGGGCGGGGGCAGATGTCTTCGGCTCCCCAGCCTGTGCACTCTGGATTGCTAAGTAAACAGAATACTCTATGATCTTTCCTGACGTTACTGAAGGTGGCTCCCATGTCAAGTGTGCTCCATCTGGACTCTAAATAAAAAACAAACAAGGAATTATCAAAACTGCAAGAGACAGGATAAAGTAATTTTTACATTCTCAACTGGCATTCAATAACTAAGGCAGCCAATTTATGGTAGGAAAGTTATATCATCAATCCCCATTAGGTCACTAAGTGATGCTATAGGACAATATGAAGGAATGCCAATTCAGAAATAACCACTTAAGTTTAAATAAACATAATTTTGTTGATTTTTCTCAAGAACTCAAATAGTTAATGCAACTTTCTTTCTTTAAACAGAAGAAGTTCTGAGAACGAAAGAAAATTATCAAAGCCTGAGTGAGCTCTCTCTGGGTAATTTTTTTCCCCCCAATCTCAATATTTGTATTTGGAATAATAGGTAAGGATGTGCATAGATGACTGTTCCCTGTAATGAAATGGTGCTTTGTGCAGAGTTCCTCTCTCTCTTGGAATAAACTAACAACAAATTAACCGTAATTTTGTGAAAGGCACATCATATTCTGATGCTGTCTTTAAAACTTATAAATTTCTCCGACACATTTCTGTGCTTGTTCCCAATCCAATTACATCCAGGGTCTCTTTGATTGTGCTTGCTTATTTTTTTTTTTATGTTTCCCTTTTAAACCACTGCATTGATCTTAAAAATCTTCATCACAGAGTATTCTGCTGGTCTCTCCTGACATTTCCTTTGTTGCTTAACATATGGGAACTTGCCACAAAGCCCCAAGTCATGTTAGCCTTGCATCTTCTTCATAAACATTGTATGAACATTTGTTTGATTTGCAGCTTCTTTTCAAAGCTTTGTACTGTGTTATTATTTCTGTGTGTCATACAGTATAAGTTTTAGTAAGTAACAGGTACTGCATGATAAAATGGTAATCCATATTTATAACTGCACATAAAGAATTTGGAATGTCTATCTGGTAAACTTTAAAAATAACCTGTATAAATATAGGAAATGAATATTTAAAAAGAAAAAAAATCTGCAGTTCAATTAACGACTAAAAAGTATTTAAACCTGCAGGTGCATGTATATTACACTTAAGTAGTGTTTAATTGCCAATATCAATTAACTTGAATCAATGTGTAAGGGTATATTTATTATTATTAGGCAAAATGGTGGAAACAACAGTTAAATTAAGCATTGTTTCAGGTAAGTTAATTAAATAACCAAAATAGAACTTTTTGGTTTAAATGAAAAGCGTTATGTTTGGATTAACGAAAACACTGCATTCCAGCATAAGAACCTTATCCCATCTGTGAAACATGGTGGTGGTAGTATCATGGTTTGGGCCTGCTTTGCTGCATCTGAGCCAGGACGGCTTGTCTTCATTAACGGAACAATGAATTCTGAATTATATCAGAGAATTCTAAAGGAAAATGTCAGGACATCTGTCCATGAACTGAATCTCATGAGAAGGTGGGTCATGCAGCAAGACAACGACTCTAAGCACACAAGTCGTTCTACCAAAGAATGGTTAAAGAAGAATAAAGTTAATGTTTTGGAATGGCCAAGTCAAAGTCCTGACCTTAATCCAATCGAAATGTTGTGGAAGGACCTGAAGTGAGCAGTTAATGTGAGGAAACCCACCAACATCCTCCAAGCCAGTGTGCAGGAATGATCAAAAGTTACCGGAAACATTTAGTTGCAGTTATTGCTGCAATGGGGGATCACACCAGATACTGAAAGCAAAGGTTCACATACTTTTGCCACTCACAAATATATAATATTCGGTCATTTTCCTTAAAAAAATAAATGATCAAGCATAATATATTTGTCTCATTTGTTTAACTGGTTTCTCTTTATTTACTTTTAGGACTTGAGTGAAAATCTGATGATGTTTTAGGTCGTATTTATGCGGAAATATAAAAAATTCTAAAGGGTTCACAATCTTTCAAGCACAACTGTATATATAATCCAAAAACCAAGCTATAGTTTAATTTTCAAGATCTGAGAACGTAGAGCCCTTCCATATATATATATATATATATATATATATATATATATATATATATATATATATATATATATATATATATATATATATATATCTAAATCAAACAAATGTTCATACAATGTTTATGAAGAAGATGCAAGGCTAACATGACTTGGGGCTTTGTGGCAGTATTGCTACCTCAGTGTTAAATGCTCTCAGTGAAAGAAGAAACGTTACAGAAATGTGCTAGTACTTTCTTGCAAGGTTGCTGATGCGCAGTAAGCTTCATCCACTTTAACCCAGACTAGTGGATCTGTCTCACTATCTGGATTGACTAGTAGCTGTCAACAGATAAATCTGTCAATGAAGATCAGCGTAACAGAAAAATAGGTTACAGTTTGGTGGTCGCAGGTTTGATGACTGAGTGTTAACTAGTATTCTAAGAATGATGGGGTGAGAGGAACAAAAGATAAAATTGATAATGAAAAAATATATAAAGAAATGGTTTTATCGTACAAAGGTGTTTTTCTAAAAATATTTAAACAAAAAGATTCTCAAAAAAGGTTTTTCTTATTTGTCTTTGGGTTTGTTTCAAAGAGGAAATAAAAAAAACAAAAGATTGTTGAATGATTAAATAAATAAATACATGATACCAGAAGTGTTTCATGCTGTCAAGAACACAAACACATGCTCCACTACAACACCCATGACATAAAATACACGTGAAACGTCATGCAAAAGTAAAGGCAAAATGTTGCTCTTGTAAACAAAATACTAAAAAAACCCTGAAAATTGCTCCATAAAACACCACAACCTGACTAGGTAGATTAACTATTAACAGGTTTATGACACCTATGATACACTTATATCATGCATCTCTGCATCATATAAACATGCAGTATGCAATAAGCTGCAGAGCTGCCCTTAAATTTTCATTGGTATTTTAATATTTGAGGAAATGAAGAAACATGGCATGGTTGAGGTGTCAGTCGTTGATGGTGATATGCTAAAGAGAGCTTAGGAAGAATCAAACTATACCACTGACGTGTAGGATTTTGCTTCCGCATCAAAATTAAGCAGTGCATTTTGCATGGGCCAAACGTTGAGAGGATAGCATCCTCTGGTGCAGAATATGTGAACAACAGAGGATAATATCACATGCATCACAATTAAGTATCAAGATCATAGTTTATTACTATGTAAACATTTCAAAACCCAAAATATAAAAACATGCTTCACTTTAATACTGCAAAACAAAAGAGAATGAGAACACATGAGTGCAATGCTTGACAATAATGAGCAATAATGTAAGACATCAAGGAATATTTTATGATGGCTAACCTTGCTGATTTTGATGGCACAAGGTGCTCCTGGAAAGCCTGGCAAGCACGTTTTAAATGCTGAAATCTCACTAAAGGGACCTCTGCCACAAGCATTGATTCCAGCTACCCGAAACTTGTAGGCAGTGCCAGGCTGAAGTTCTACTTTCTTTAGCTGGTTATAGTCTGGAATAGTAGAAGTGTCCTCCTAAAAGAGAAGTTGTAATTTACAAAGATTAAAGATAAAAATGTTTTTGAATCATTTTTTAGAGTTAACACTAATGCCAGGTATTGTCATCCTTACAAGACAGTGAAAAAGACACCAACTATAAAATATATAACTCTTGTTAATAACAAGTGCAAAACATGCAAAATCAAAAAAGAAAAACAAAGAAAACAAGGATCAGCACTCACATCTCCAACAGGCGTGTCATCAGCAGGTAAATAGTAGTGTGTCACTACCATATTCGTTCCCTTGATGACACCAACATCAAACCACTGGTTCTCCTTCTTAACTGGAACTTTTGTTGGGGCTGGGGTAGTCATTGTATCTGACTTCTAGAAAGAGTCATGTTAAAATAGGTTAAATGAGAAGTACAACATAAATTCATCAATGTCCTGAACATGCTTTGTTCAAATGTGTCTGTGGCTGCAGTAACTGGAAGACTAGTAGAGATAGTGTTAAACTTTTGTGACTATATCAGGAAGGACTGTGGGAAAAGCAGTGTAAAGTCTGAGAAAATTATTACCAAAAATATCAAATAAATATTAAAGACAGTGACTTGAGGGAAAAAATGTTCTTTAACATTGTTAATTATGACATGACCAGTTCAGAAGAAAATATTACTGAATACACATTCAATATTACTAACACTGGTGGCATTTGTTAAATGTGCCCAAGCAGAACCGCATATTCTAAATATAAATATACTGTATTTTTTATAACTCTCATTGATTTTGAAATAAGGCATTTAAATTTGCATATATGAGCATTATAGTGTTATCTGTGTAAAGCAGAATAAGTTGTCAAGAAAGAGTAGCAAATGAAACATTTCTAAACATTAGGAAAAAAGGCAAGTTGCTAAAACTGGCAATACAATTACATATTAAATGTTTAAATCATGAAATCTGGTTGTTTAATTTGATAAACAAATTGTTAATGAACATTTCCTATTTTGATTTTACTTTTGTATCCTTATCCTGTGGGTGTTCTAAAACTTTTTAATTTGAGCACCCATACATGAATATCAGTTCCATACTGAGACCCAAGGAGACTATTTTTATTATGGCAGCAGAGCTATAAATAGACAATTAAAAATGGCCATATAATAAAAAACAGCTATCATTTTTGTTCTGTAACCTGTTCTTTTCATTTTGACATGTGAAGCCTAATAGTTCCTTCCCCTCACAAACTCATCTGTCATTCCTTCCTATTTTCCCTTTCTTATCCATGTCTTTGCATGTTAGTCATCTCAGTCTGATTGTTTCACAGGTTGGGAGAGGAGTGGTGCTGTCATGGGGAATATTATTTATATTTTCATGCCATACAAATATAACTGTTATGCGTCAATGGTGTTGTTCACAGGCTGATTTCTAAAATTGCATGCTACCGCAGTAAATGACAGACTGTAAAATGACTGATTTTCAAATGCACAAGCCAATCACCGTCACACTCAATAGATTAACTTAAAAAGACAAACATGTTATCCCAAGTGGAGGAGTTCAAGTATCTCAGGGTCTTGTTCACGAGTGAGGGAAGAATGGACAGTGAGATTGACAGGCTGATGGGTGCGGCATCTGCAGTGATGCGGGCTCTGCATCAGTCTATCGTGGTAATTTACCACTCGATCTACGTTCCTACCCTCACCTATGGTCATGAGCTATGGGTAGTGACCGAAAGAACGAGATCGCGAATACAAGCGGCTGAAATGAGTTTCCTCCGCAGGGTGTCTGGGCTTTCCCTTAAAGATAGGGTGAGAAGCTCAGAGTAGAGCCGCTACTCCTCCGCATCGAGAGGAGTCAGATGAGGTGGCTCGGGCATCTGATCAGGATGCCTCCTGGACGCCTCCCTGGTGAGGTGTTCTGGGCACGTCCAACCTGGAGGAGGCCCCGGGGAAGACCCAGAACACGCTGGAGGGACTGTGTCTCCCGGCTGGCCTGGGAACGCCTTGGGATTCTCCCGTAAGAGCTGGAAGAAGTGGCCGGGGAGAGGGAAGTCTGGGCCTCTCTGCTTAAGCTGCTACCCCCACGACCCGACCCCGGATAAGCGGAAGAGGATGGAACATGTTATGTTGATCTTAAAAGACCACACAATGCAATACGCATTGCTTTCATAAGACTGATGTATGAGCAAAAACCTTTTCTAATTAAAAAAAAAAAAATTATGGCTATATAAAGTAGTCTTGGCCTTAAGTTTTCACTGATGCACAATTGTGCTGATGTACTGGAGAGTGAAAATTGGTAATATTTATAATTATTTGTAGATTGTTTTAATCGAATATGTTTGAGTCATACTTTATTTTAATTTTATAATAAAAAGTGTTTAACATGGTACTAAAGAAGCTGAATAAACCAGTCCTTACTAAGGGCGTAATGAGAACTCACCAGATCAGACAGATAAATTGACTTCTGTGGATAAGTTTGTGCTGGCTGAGAACAGACCTGGCATTTTCCATCTAGATGTAACATGAAAGGCAAGTTATAAAATCTAATCTAGCCCCTACATAAAGTGAAAACCTGAGTAATTGATGAACATGACTAGATTGGTCAAAGGGTAGGAGACCTCAACAAAGAGGAGAGTCATCCCTACATGTCCAAGTGGCTTGTCATTGACTACAGGGCTGCTATAAATTGAAGTGGATAAAAAAACAAAAGACATACTGTCTCTGCTGTTATCACTGCTATTCCTTTCATACAGGTAGTGTTTGTACTATTCCATCAAAACAGAAGCTATGCCATGTCTCTACCATTCCATCCAGCGGCCATGCTGGAGAACAGACCACACCGGACCAGAAAGCAAGACTAAGCCATCTGATAAAAATGCAATATGCTTAGACTAAAACTCCTACCAAAATGAAATGCTTATTATCCAGATTGTATTAGTATTTTGTCAAAATTGGGGCATTCTGGTAAGGAATATAAAAGTCTGAAAGGAAGAATATGGTCCACTTCACTCAGAGCTGATTAACATTTTATCAGAATTAGTGGCAGAGTTTCATAAAGATGTACACCACAGAGGCAGGCATTTAAATTAAAAAGACAATTTTTACTATCAATAAATGTTGATTTCAATAGATGTCATTCTTGGATGCTGAGCATTATAACTAGATGACATTTCATTTTTTCTGCTAGTATCGTCAGAACCTAGTCACACAAGGTCAATTTTTACCTCCCTCTGAGTGTGTGCTCAGGCAATTCTGTCAACATTATGAATTTGTATTACAAAAGATGTTATTCAAGTGTTTTGGGTAAAAGATTATGAACAGAGAAAATTAGCCTGGTGTTCTAAACAAGTTTTGAAAACTAACTTTTAGAAGAAAACATAAAAAAAGTTTATTAGCACACACTGCAAATATGAGTCAATATGTTCTGTTGGCAGTGAAACCAGGCAAGGTGTACTATAAAGCAGTTTATCAAGGTAGGCCAGATGAACAGTGCCTGCAAAAATGTTACCTGTCATATGGATTTAAATCTCAAACTGCTAAGGCACTTCCCTTATCCAGTCGGTGAGGAGCTAGGAGTTGAATTCTAATCTTACACAGTGTTTGTCATCGTTTTTTTTTTTTTTTAAAAAAAAACAAAAACATCAGATTTTCATTCAATTCAAATGAAAAGAACACTTTCTTATGAATGTTGTGTACTTTTTGCATGGAATGTTACATCAAAGTGAGCCTACTGCAAATAAAACAACAATATTAACCGCAACTTAAGTGTGCTTACCGTGTAATGAATGGCAGAGATTAAGAAAGAGGGCGCAGAAACTGTACCTTCAGAAAGTCTGAAACAACTACTGCAGTTAGTTTCTTACCTGACTGTTAATAACCAATATTGTGACTCAGTTAATGCAAACAAGTTTTGAAACAGCAGAACAACACTACTGCGTGTTCTCTTTGATGAATTCTCACCTCACTATGGGTTGAATACTAAATGGTAACAAATTATCCCAGGATTTAAGCAATTGATAAAGCTTGTTCAGTAATCAGGTAATATACAGTATATTTTACAAAAAAGTGAACGTGTGCCTCTGGGTTATTTGTAGCACAACATGCTACACACTGAACCCAGAGGGGCTCCTAATAGTATTAGCTTTGAATTGCTAATGGCCAGAAGACCATTTGCAATTAATAAATCATTTCTATCTAGAATTCATCATTAGCATTTATTTTACATGCATATTTCTAAAATTAATACATCATGAAGAGTAAGACTGACTCACCAAACCTGCAGATTCAATCCCATTAGCTACCTCAGCCAAGGCAGCTGCAGCCTGCATTTTTGCTGGACTGGCCACCACAATGGGTTGTGGAGGGGCAAACGTGCTGGAAGGAGCCAAACCTATTAGTTTTTAAAGTCAAGTGAGGCAAAAGGGAAAAGAAAATGCAATCAGAAGATAAACAAAGAAAATGATGCAGGTTTCTAAAAATTCACCCAAAATATAAACCTTTATTTTTGGTTTAATTCAGGTCTTTTGCAGTTTAACAACTCTTTAAATGCACTTTAAAGATTTAAGAAGGCTCCAAAAAAGTAAATATTTAATCCTTCATACACAACATTTGAACAGCTGTGTCTAATCTAAATAAGCTTGCTCTGTACATTAATAGTTCTTATTTCATATATCAAAAACCTTCAATCAATTACTTTTGATACATATTTTACGACTGGAAGCTTACTTTCAGTTGGGGTTGCTGGAAGTAATCCAGCCACAGCACTTGTCACAGCACTAGCCAGCTCACTGTGTCCATTGCTCTCACTTGATGGGTCATTAAGGCTATCCGCAGGTGCCAGAGCCTCAGTAGGCAAAGCTGCAGCTTGATGATGGTGTTGTTGTGTGTTTGCTTGCTGCTGTGCAACAGCTGCGGCTGCTGCAGCAGCAGCAGCCTGAGCCTCCTGAAGTTGATGTTGCTGTTGTACAAGTGCTGCCAACTCCTGCTGTGTCAACACAATAGGAATTGTTGTCTGCTGGCCTTCATGCCCCGTGTCTGATGTGTCCATTGCATCCCCTGCACCTGAGTGAAAAAACCACCACATATAACTTAAGTAAAAAAACAAATTTCTTTCCTTCCTTAAAAAATTCTCTGGTTTATAATTCATAATAAAAGCCTTAAGCATAAAATTAATTACAGTGTACAGAAAAAAATAGTAATTAAATTTTCCTTTCAGTTTTTTGCAGCATCTTTGTGATTTATACTCGTACAAGTGATTTATCTTAGTACATTACAGTCTCAAAGACATCACTGGATACTGTTTTGCATCTTTAAGAGAATAATCACTGTAATAAATGCATTTTTTTTTATTTAGTTTTATGTGCCCCGAAGAATAGGAACACATTGTATTAAAAAAAAAAAAAAAACTGTCTGCTCCATTTCCACTCCCACAAAAATTTAAAAGAAGCAATTTCCATTTATGTAAACAAGTTCACGAGTAAATTGTGCTAGACAGTGTTTTCAGAAAAAGTCTCGACAAGGTGAAAGAGATTTACAGGGAAATACTCAATTTATTACTTACTATGTATTGACTGCATATCACAAATTAATAAATTATTATGTTGCCCTGACAGAAAAGTTTAACCGTTTGTATGCCAACCTCAAGAAAATATGCCATTCACCACTATAATGTGGATTCCAACCTGATCAAAACTTACATTAATGTAAAATATTTTAAGACAGCACACAAAAAAATACTTATGTAGAAAAGAAATGTTTATCTGGTATAGTATATTTTGTATGCATATTTTTAATTTAAATTTTAATTCATTGCAATGACTTATAATTTAATGAACACCAGTGCCACTCCTCAGTCCCATTATAGCCAAACACATACAAGGGATCATACTTTCAGAACTCAGTTACCTACAATATTATAATATTCCAAGGCTGTTTCCCTTTTCAAATAAGCTATAAAATGTTGACTTTAAACCATAGCATTTGATAGAAAGCTGAACATTGATTCTTATTCCTACTGGTTTAGATGTCCTTAAATAAATAACTCTTTTTTTTAAACTTTCTTTTTGTTATTCTGTAGTTATTGTTAATGAAATACACTTTGAGCTACTTTTATACAAAAAAATTTTATATAATTAAGTTGCTGTTACTAGCTCAACATGTACAAGCAGACTACGACAAATGTTGTGTTCTGGTGGAAATGAGGCTTCAGAGGTGGTGTCTAAGTTGCTCAGACATCACATACAAAACAGACAGCACACAGTTTCTGTTAAAGTAAAATGTTAAAGAGTTAAAACTGCATAAATAGTTGAATTTGTTGTTTATAATATTTTCACATCTTTACAAAAAAATCAGGCTTTTGAATGCATTTAAACACTGCCTTTACATATAGTGCTATGCAGAAGTCCAAGTTCACTATAGTAAATTATTTACAAAGCTATTTAGTGAAGCAGTGTTTATGTGCTGAGGGACACTATATAATACTGGAATAAACCTTTCACACAAGCTGTAAACAGGCAACAATGTACTTCTCTCTAACTCTCCCTTCTGACGTTATGACATCTCTATGAAACTAGCTTCATCAACTTATAAGACTTTCTGTCAATGGCTGTCACTCATGCTTTATGGTCTTAACCAACCTGTGCAAAGTTATGGTACTTATAAAATTGAGCATTTTTTTACTCAGTTTTATTCCTCCTGTCACGTTTACGCTTCCCCCGATCTGACACTGCTAGTTTTCAAATAAAGACGTGGTATGAGTTTTTTATTCGGTTTTATTCTTGAATGAAAGCACACTTGTTTCGATGATCTGTTAGAGACTCAAATCAAAATTATGTTTGTATTATTTAATAGTAACAATAACAGCAGCCCACCACTCAAAGCACTAAATGCAGGAAGGACTTGGGATTGAACCAGCAAAGTCTTGATTGCGATGCAGCAATTCTTACCCCTGCACCAGCGAACTAGATGCTTGGCACACCACCCCATTTCCACTGTGAAAGACGCAAACACACACATGCGTGCAAAAGGTCTTTACTTTGTATCAATTGATATTTGGGTTTCAGTTTTCACACACTGACAGCAATATGTAAACTGAACAATTTCTTTTTCTTCAGTTTTATTCTTGAACTAGCAGAATACCTGCGCTTCGCAGCGGAGAAGTAGTGTGTTAAAGAAGTTATGAAAAAGAAAAGCAAACATTTTAAAAATAACGTAAGATGATTGTTAATGTAATTGTTTTGTCATTGATATGAGTGTTGTTGTCATATCTACCTATTTATATATATATATATATATATATATATATCTATCTAGAGCAAAATACCTCGATTGGCAGGAGAAGTAAAAGAAAAGGAAACATTTTAATAATAGCGTAACTTTATTGACAATGTAATTGTTTTGTCATTGTCATGAGTGTTGCTGGCATATATATATATATATATATATATATATATATACAGTTTATATACACACATACATATATACATATATATACACATACTGTATATATACACAACATATATACATACTGTATATACAACATATACATATCTACATATATACTGTATATACACATATATATACAAATCTACATATATATATATATATATATTAGGGGTGGGACTCGATTAAAAAAATTAATCCAATTAATTAGAGGCTGTGTAAGAATTAATCTTGATTAATCGTATGTAATCGCACACGTAAATTTGCCCCAAATCGCAATTTTTTTTTATTATTTAAAAGGGTTTTAGTGGGTGACAGAATCAAATAATAGACATGGACATGAATATTGTAAACTGAAGCTGTTTTAATTTCTGAAAAAAAGCTTTTAAACTGCATTTGAATTCAAAACAGAAACAAAAATATCATCCCTGGTTAAAATTGGGCAGACTTAAAAATAAAGTGGTAGTTTAAGTACATTTTCAGAATAGTATTGTCTTTAAATAATAATAACCAAAATTTCAACATAAAGTGCAGTTTTTCTTCTTAAAAAAATAAGTCAGAAACATAAAAGGTAATTTGACCAACTTAATCTTTAAACTCTGAGTAACATTAGCCAAAATTATTTTGTACATTAGGCTAAAACAGTGTGATCATTGAACATTTTGTAATTAGATGTAATTAGAATTACTAACGGTCACGGAAGTCCAATGATCCCCAGTAAGAGCCACAAAGTCCACTTTCTGTAATGCATCTAATTTTGCTTGCTTTTCAGTGTGCACAAAACCATGCTTTTATCAAGGCTTCGCTTTGGTAGTCGAAATGATCAGTCGTAGGAGCGCTTTATTCCGACTCTAACATTTTTGTAGCTGTGATGTGTGCATCAGTGTAATGGATGTACCAGAAAATCATGCATTGACAAAAGTTCCCGTTTGCTTGGAATTGAAAGTGTGATTAAATCGTTATTTTTAGCGTTATGGAGTACATGCATCGAAGCTTCTCAGCTGTGCTTGTGCTAAAAGGGAAACATTTTAAAATAGCGTAACATGATTCTGCGTTAACCTAATATTTTTCATACGTCCCAAACCAAGGAGATGCGAAGGTAAAATGAATCGGGTAGCGCGCGTACATACTCAGTGCATCCCCTCTCGGGAATCGAACCTCGAATGTCGGCGTTAGAGGCGAAGACTCTACAATTGCGCCACAGCGTGTGGCTTGTCTATGCTAGTATGTACTGTAGATCGGGGTATATATATACAAATTTATATATATACCCAGCGTATAGCAGTGGAGAAGTAGAAGTTATGAAAAAGAAAAGGGAACATTTTAAAAATAGTGTAACATGATTGTCAATATACAGTAATTGTTTTGTGAGTGTTATTGAATGTTGCTGTCATCAAGGATTTGATTATCATTATTTGTTTCAATCAGGGTCGTATTTATGCGATGTGTTGTGTTCAAGTTACATTCCGTGTTTGTCAATCGTTGTAAAGATAAGAGGTTTCATTCATCGATTAGTTTCTTACTGCATCAATAAACAGCTCGTCTTCCTCTTTATCTGAGATGTGACAAACTGCATGCTCGGGTTTTTTTTACACTGTCTTCCTTTAGCAGGACATTCACTTTTTCCACCGTGTGCTTTGTTTCCGCAGTAGCTGCACTTATGAATATGATTGTATGTATCAGCGCTTCATATTTTTTGCTGCCTTCTCAATTGTGTAATTCGGTTTTGTTCAGCACTCTTTGGAACTGTTGCTTTTTGTCTGTGCACTGCGTCAGTTCCGTGAGCCGCTTGGTGTTCTTGCATCGAAGGTTCCCAGCTGTGCTGGTGCCATCTCGTGTAATGTCAGCTAAGACCCGGCACTTAAAAGTTTCTCTCGCAGTTTCAATGAGTTTGTGCCAAACACCACCCTGACCATCTCATCTTCCTCTGCATAAGCACAGTCCTTCACCCGTGAATATTTACCGGCAGTGCTTGTATTGGATTGCCGCTGATGGACGGCCTTATATGGGCAGGCACTAAATTACAAACGCTAGTGGCAGCCTGTCTATGAACTTAATCTATACTAATAAAAGGCAAAGCCCTCACTCACTCACTCATCACTAATTCTCCAACTTCCCGTGTGGGTGGAAGGCTGAAATTTGGCAGGTTCATTCCTTACAGCTTCCTTACAAAAGTTGGGCAGGTTTTATATCGAAATTCTACGCGTAATGGTCATAACTGGAAGCAGTTTTTCTCCATTTACTGTAATGGAGATGAGCTTCAACGCCGTGGGGGCGGAGTTTTGTGTGACATCATCACGCCTCCCACGTAATCACGCAGTACATAGAAAACCAGGAAGACCTCAAAAAGCGCTGAAGAAAACATGCATTATATAATTGAGAAGGCAGCGAAACAATAAGAAGTGGCGAGTGACATATACAACCATATTCATGAGTTCTGCTACTGAAACAAAGCACGATGTAAACCTACACTTTAAATTAAGTTCATAGACAGGCTGCCGCTGGCGTTTGTAATTTAGTGCCTGCCCATATAAGGCCGTCCGTCAGCGGCAATCCAATAGCAAACTGCCACGGGTAAATATTCACGGGTGAAGGACTGTGCTTATGGAGAGGAAGATGAGATGGTCAGGGTGGTGTTTGACACAAACTCAGCGAAACTGCGAGAGAAAGTTTTAAGTGCCAGGACTAAGGTAACATTAAATACAGCCATGGACATAGCACGAGATGGCACCAGCACAGCTGGGAACCTTCGATGCATGTACACCGAGTGGCTCATGAACTGGCGCAGTGCACAGATAAAAGCAACAGTTCCAAAGAGCTGAACAAAACCGAATTACACAATTGAAAAGGCAGCAAAAAATATGAAGCGTCTGATACATACAAGCATATTCATAAATCCAACTACTGCGGAAACAAAGCACACGTTGGAAAAAGTCAATGTCCCGCTAAAGGAAGACAGTGTAAAAAAACCCGTGCATGCAGTGTGTCAGGTCTCAGATAAAGAAGAAGACGAGCTGTTTATTGATGCAGTAAGAAACGAATCGATGAATGAAACCTGTCATCTTTACAGCGATTGACAAACACGGAATGTAACTTGAACACAACACATCCTACAAATACGAACCTGATTGAAAGAAATAATGATAATCAAATCCTTGATGACAGCAACACTCAGTAACACTCACAAAACAAATACTGTATATTGACAGTCATGTTACGTTATTTTTAAAATGTTCCCTTTTCTTTTCTAGCTTTTTAACACACTACTTCTCGCTGCGATGCGATATATATATATATATATATATATATATATATATATATATATATATATATATATATATATCCCGATCTACATACTCGAATAATGGATACTTTATTAGCCATCAATGATTGTTTTGGTAAAGCCATACTCAGTGTATTCATTAGATGAGCGGTAAAAAGTAAGAGCGAGGGAGGATGACTTATTGAGGCATGCAGGCTGTAGTCGCGTCAACTCTATCTGAATTGAATTGCGATCACATTTGAAAAAATATATCTTTTCAAGTTCTATTTAGTCCATATGTGTCAAACTCAAGGGCGCGGGCCACATCCGCCCGGCGTAATTATATCCGGCCCGAGATCATTTTATATACTGTATTATTGTTATTAATGGCCCAGGTATATGAAGCGCTGGTAACACAATAAACTACAGATCCCATAATGCAGGCTTCAGCTGCCTTGCCGAACACTTACGCGTTAATCAAGTCTAGCTTATGATGCTGCAAGTTATTGCGAAGCTAGCTCACCACGATGCTGAAGAGAAAAGTTGATTCTGAAAATAGAGCCTTTAAAACCGATGGGAGGCTGAGTATATGTTTACTGAACCCGTGTGTCTCATTTGTGGAGCTAATGTGGCTGTAATTACAAATTTAATCTAAGGCGGCACTATGAGACAAAACATCAGGGTAACCTGAATGCAATGCAGAAGATACAGAAAGCAGAAGAATTAAATAAGAATCTGACACTTCAGCGGACGTTTTACCCGTGCACAATCACAAAGTGATTTCAAGTGAAGCTGCTTTTATGGGAGACACAAATGCACCAGTGCAATTTGCCCCACTTTCCCTGTTGCCAAGTAATGTTAAACCAAGTCGTCACTACGGTGTTCCCAAATCGCACTTTGCTGATAAACTGGCGCACTGAGTTTGCACGCTTTGGTGACTTTGAAGAACAAAAAGTCCGTCTACATGCGGCTCGAACCTTGTGCATGTTTGGTAGCACATATCTGTGTGAGAAGCTCTTCTCAGTGATAAAGACTAACAAAACAGCACACAGGAATCGCCTCACTGATGAGCACCTGCAATCCATCCTGAGAATCTCCACAACACAGAACCTCACACCAAACAGAAACGAACTTGTTGCCAAAAAAAGATGCCAGGCGTCCAGCTCTAAAATGACATATGAGCAAAGACAACTGAATGATTTGATTTGTTATTGCTGAAAGGAACACATTTTATTTATATTTCTAGGTTTTGTTATGCAGCATGTTCATATTTGAATTTGTATAATTTTGACAGGATATATTTTTATGGAGAGCAAAATCTTTTGGGATATTTAAAATCTAAGTTTATTTTTATATAAAATTACATAAGAGTAAAGAAATTTGAATGTTTGTTCTTTTGACGTTTACTTTATTTCTAACTTGTATAATTTAGACAGGATATATTTTTATGGAGAGCAAAATATTATAAGTTGTTTAAGGTTTGAGTTGATTTATTCACGAATAATATTCCTGTCTGTTTTACCATTCCTACCAAAGATATTTCTGTCGACTAAATAAAAATTCCTTCTATTTAAAATTTAAATAGAACTTGAACAAATCGATAGTTCATAATATCCACAGACTTGCGTAAGAGCGGGAGTTATCCGTTTTAACAAGCAGCGTATTGCACTGATACTGAAATAGCTGTGTGTGTATATATGTAGATATGTATGTATATGTATATATATGTTTATATATGTGTGTGTGTATGTGTGTGTGTATATATATATATATATATATATATGTATTTGTGTGTATATATATATATATATATATATATATATATATATATATATATATATATATATATATATATATAATATATATATATATATATATATATATATATATATATATATGACAGCAACACTCATCACCCACAACAGTGACAAAACAATTACATTGACAATCATGTTACGTTATTTTCAAAATGTTTCCTTTTCTTTTTCATTGCTTCTTTAACACACTACTTCTCCGCTGCAAAGCGCGGGTATTTTGCTAGTTTAATATAAACTTACGGTTCACGCTGTGCTTTGTTTCCGCAGTAGCTGTACTTATGAATATGCTTGTATGCATCATTTGCTTCATAATGTTTTTCTGCCTTCTAAATTGTGAAATGGCGTTTTGTGCTCATTGCTGTTTGGAGTTCTTACTTGTTCTCTACGTACTTACGTAGGAGGCGTGATGATGTCACACGAAATTCCGCCCCCCCACGGCCATCTCCAATTCAACTCCATTACATTATATGGAGAAAAATAGCTTCCAGTTACGACCCTTACGCGTAGAATTTCGAAATGAAACCTGCCCAACTTTTGTAAGTAAGCTGTAAGGAATAAGCCTGCCAAATTTCAGCCTTCTACCTACACGGGAAGTTGGACAATTAGTAGTGAGTGAGTGAGTGAGTGAGTGAGGGCTTTGCCTTTTATTAGTATAGATGAAAGCACACTTGTTATACCTTTTGTATCAGTGTTTATTTGATATCTAGACATCACATATTATAGACTTCATGTCAATATTTTGTCATTATTACTATAACATACAAAAGGAAAATTCTGTTTTAATTATGAATTCATGTCATCCTACGTTTACACAGATCACTGCACACACGAAACACATGGGAAATGTATGTATTTCAAATAAAGATGGATTACTTTTCTATACAATTCCAAACAGTGCACTCCCAAGATAAACAGACTTCAGCTGTGAGAATTTTGTGTCTTACTTCAGCTGTCTCAGTGAGGGATGGGATAGCAGTCTACATGCCAGCGGCTGATAGATGCATTAACAAAACAAAGACAATATTGGTGAGCAAAACACGTAGTGACGAGGAGCTGTAAGTAAAATTAAGGTGACACGACATTATGAATATTTTCACAGGCTTCAGGAATTCTAGTGTTAATACACTACAATAACTTATGCTTGTTGCTTTTCAGTAAAAATAGTTTGTTACCTGAAACTCAAACCCTACAAGATTTTTACAGAATTCTTCATATGGCCAAAATGTGTCCTGCCAGAGGCTGAGCAAGCACCTCACTGGATTTCTTTTTGTCTCTTAAGGAAATTACCTTTAAGTACTAATCCTCAGATGCAAACAACATTTCAGGACTTGACCATTGACTTCTCTCTCATCAATTTTCTAAGCTTTTTCCAAATTCTTTTAATGACAGCTTGAATGGTACATTTTGAAACATAAGGTATCATCGAATATTGCTTGACAAATATAGCCTTGATTTTACGGTCTGTCAAAGTTTGTTAGTTAGGCACTTCCATATCTCTCCTTGAAGTACACCAGTATTGCAGTTACCATTAAAGATACCCATCTATTTGTTCAAGTGCACACCCAACACATCTGGTTCTCCTAATCAATCCTAAACATACTGAATTGGGTGTGCTTTTAGTGGAACATACATACAAGAAATGGCAAGGATCTGGTTGTTTTAACAGTCTCACAAGGTATCAATATTTCTTCCTACTTTGTCCTCTAGCGATGTTTCTTTGTATTCATTTCATAATTAAATAGACACTGTTCAGATAGCTATCTTTAAAAATAATTTTCTTAGGTGGCCTAAGACATTTACTTAGTAATATATGCACCAATTATAAGATTTATTACTCACTAATAATTAAAACTGTCAGATTTTGAACACAGATTGACTGTGAATATGCTGCTTCACAAAAATGTGTTCTAAAAAAAAGCTTTTATACAAGATTGAAGTAATGTGTTATCACAATTCCACTCTATCAGAAATACAACCTTCAACATAAAACTGTCTCCTTTCAATTCAAGTATTGCTAATTGCCAATAAAAAAATCTGTGCATAAACCTGCATATTTCTACCTATTAAGGAACTCTACCCATATGGTAGACTGTCAACTCTGATAACTTTGAACAGAAAGCATTTTAATTTTTTAGATCACTATTAAAGTAGAGGTGTTTACTATTTAGGACATTTTGTGGTTTTAAATAAAAAAAAAAAAAACAAAATTGTGCCAAAAAACTGAAAAAAATGCACTCTTAGCAGTTATTGGTATGCTGACTAATGCAAATAGTTTTTATACAACTTTAAAACAAGGAACAATTCAATTTTCAGATTTTTATTTAACTTATCCTAACTGCAACTTCAATAAATTAGTAATCCATCTAGTTAATATTATAGGTAGGGGAAAAATTACTTACTCATTACAGCCTGTTGTGCAGCTTGTAGTACTGCCTGTATTGCCAATGCTTGTGCTTCTTCTGTAGCTGCAGCCTGAGCAGCAGCTTCTGCAGCAGCTGTGACTGCTAGTTCTTCAGGGGTAAGTCCAGTCACCATTAACGTAGAAGGCTGGGTTTCAGCCATTAATTCCTGCGGTAAAGAGAGTGGTTCTACATCAGTTGTTGCCTGATTTGCCTCTCCTTGGTCTTCAGGTTCTTCCTGAACACCCTGTGTTTCCATGGCTGCCTGAAGATCAACATCCTGTGCATGAAGGGTAGTATCAGTAGTCTCTCCAACAGAAGCAGCATCTAGGAGTTGAGACTGAGAATGAGCCTCAGACTCAGATGGCTCTGTCTGCATAGCTTCAGAAGCATCAAGAAGATCGTCTGAAGTAAGATTAGCCCCAGAATGATCCTGATCTTGTTCAGAATCAAGAGATGGCTGGGCTTCTTCAGTAGGAATGGGTTCTGTGACTTCCTCTGGAATTTCACTCTCCAAAATTGAACTTCCTTCTGAGATGGAGGAAATAATCTTATGTTCAAAGGGAAGGAGAAAAAAAAAATTACAAAACGTAATGCTTCAGAATTAAAAAAAAAAAAAAAAAAAAGTACACACTCAGTATTAACACAGAACTTTATTTCTCTCATACGCCCAGATTATTCCTAATCAGAAACTGTATCAAGACAATAAAAAACCTGTATATTACAGTTACAGCAATAAATACCATTCAATTTAATACATTTCTAAAGCAGGAAAACACAAATTTGCATACGCAGTAATGCAAGTGATGTACCATAAGGTACATTCCATACAAAATTAATACTTTCATAAATTTATGTTGTCATTATTTAAATTACTGAAATATATTGCTTAAGAATCAAGGTTATTTCTGATTGGTATGATCCTGTTTAAAATAATTTACTCCTTCTACTGTTTACACACACCTTGTGCTCAAACCCATCTATAAATGATCAAATCTATTTAATCTAGTACAAAATTCTAGGGGCTCAGTCTACTACAAGCACCAACAGGCGTAAGACACCAGGCAACTTCGACCAGAATACCAGACCATTGCAAAACACACCCAAAGCACACACATGTACTCACTCATATAGAGTTAGGCTCACTAATAATTACACCCTTAGGATGTGTGGGGGAACCCTTAAGACCTGGAGCAAGCTAACTTAGTGCCGAGACCATGGATTTAAATCCATGGCACTGAAGCTGTAAAGGTGCAGTGAGAACCAGCATATACTCAATGGCAATATGTCACAACCAACCAATTCATAGCATAGATTTGCAGAGGTCATGCACAAAACTGTATACTTGGTGGGCTTTTCAGTAGAGATTGTAAACTGTTCATTTATCATACTATTGACACTATAGCTGCCAAGATTCCTGTTTTGACCTGTAATTGTTTCTGGGATGCTGTCTACAAAATAGGGCCAGAGATTTATGGTTCCAATCATAAATCTTAAACAGTATCTTCAGGAAAATATGGACATTTTGTAGGTTATATTAGAATCACTTCACCTGATGTCAGGCAAAGGAAAATTTAACTAACTGATTAGGAACATGACTACTGAAATCAGAACAGCTGTCACACTTGTTACAAATAGATTACAGAAACGAACTCCAGGAAGAGGTTTTTTTTTGGGGTTTTTTTTGTAATTTAAAATGACCCACTGTTTTTTTTTGTTTACTTAAGTATCGTTAGCTAAAAAACGTTGCTTAAGTTGAAAAATGGTCCAACATGATTCATCTTGATTTCAGACTTAACATCAAGATATACAGTGCATCCGGAAAGTATTCACAGCGTATAACTTTTTTTCACATTTTGCTATGTTACAGCCTTATTCCAAAATGGATTAAATTCATTTTTTCCCTCAGAATTCTACGCACAACACCCCATAATGACAACGTGAAAAAAGTTTACTTGAGGTTTTTGCAAATTTATTACAATTTAAAAAATTGAGAAAGCACATGTACATAAGTATTCACAGCCTTTGCCATGAAGCTCAAAATTGAGCTCAGGTGCATCCTGTTTCCCCCGATCATCCTTGAGATGTTTCTGCAGCCTAATTGGAGTCCACCTGTGGTAAATTCAGTTGATTGGACAGGATTTGGAAAGGCACACACCTGTCTATATAAAGTTCCACAGTTGACAGTTCATGTCAAAGCACAAACCAAGCATGAAGTGAAAGGAATTGTCTGTAGACCTCCAAGACAGGATTGTCTTGAGGCACAAATCTGGGGAAGGTTACAGAAAAATTTCTGCTGCTTTGAAGGTCCCAATGAGCACAGTGGCCTCCATCATCCGTAAGTGGAAGAAGATCAAAACCACGAGACTCTTCCTAGATCTGGCCTGCCATCTAAACTGAGGGATCGGAGGAGAAGGGCCTTAGTCAGGGAGGTGAACAAGAACCCGATGGTCACTATGTCAAAAACCTCAAGTAAACTTTTTTCACGTTGTCATTATGGGGTGTGTAGAATTCTGAGGAAAAAAATGAATTTAATCAATTTTGGAATTAGGCTGTAACATAAAAAAATGTGGAAAAAGTGATGCACTGTGAATACTTTCTGGATGCACTGTATATGCACAGATATACATGCATAAATATCCTGAACATTTACTTTCACAAAACCTTACATATTCAGGAAATTCCCATGGAAGTTTGCTAATGTTACTATCTTATATAGAAATGTTTCTAATGTTAGTAACAATATGCCATGAGAATATTAATGCATGCAACTATTAAAACACTGCAAAACATAAATCAGAAATGAGTATATAAAAAATAGTCAACATAGGCTTATACAGGGAGACCTACTTTCACTAATTTGCTACAAACATATGAAGTCAACATGGTGCAAATAACATTATCTTGATTTTCAAAAGAGTCTTCATAATTTAACTCATTAAATGCTTGTAAGCAAACTGAAATAAGTGGGAGTTTAAGTGGATATCTGGCACAAAAACGTAAAGCAAAGGATTTTAATCACATGCTTGTTTTTTGTGTGCTACATGAAACTAGGTGAAATGTCAGCACCAATGTAGTGAGTAGTTCATCACAGATGTACCTGGCCACAGTGTTTAAGGCAGATGTGGAATATAAAGTTCAATGTAATCACCTATCAAGTTTTACTGATAGGAAACATATAAATACATCTTAAATTATTTCAAGAGGGAGTATGGCACTTGATCCTACAACTTAAGAAAGTGGTCACAGTAGAAGCAGGTTCTCTCCCTCTTTTACTCCATTTATGTCTATTCATTTATTATTTTATCTATTCATTTGTCTTTACTAGCTTAAAGTTTTACACTGCTGGCATAGCTTTTTTTCTCAAGGGAGGGGATTGATTTGCTTCGAACCTGTTCCTGTTTTTTTTTTCTTTTTGTAAAACTCAAGTTGTGTATGGAGTGTTATTTGATACTAAAAAATTCAATAAAATTAAAATATAAAGAAAGTAGTCACAGTATTGTCTATTGTATTCTTCGTCTCATGTTCAAGAAACATGAATAACATTGCCACTCTCCACCATTGGGGGTATGTATGTATGTTTTCAAAATTGGAAAAACGAAAAAAAAAAAAGGAAGTCCCATAAACCTGTGAATAGCTAAAGCCTACTGATTTGGATAGGGTTTAAAAGTATGAAGGGAAACAAAAAACTGGATACCTACTTCTTTAAGGGACACACAGGGAAGATGAGTAAGAGTAAATTTCATGTAGATCTTACATCATGCAAAAAAGTTTAGAACAAGGAAAACCTTATAAAACATTATATTAGAAATGTAGCACTATAAATACCTGGAAATCCCAAGCAAATATTTTGCAGTTTATCCTGCAATCTCCACCTACAGTCATATGAAAAAGTTTGGGAACCTCTCAGCCTGCATAATAATTTACTTTCAACAAAAAAGATAACAGTGGTATGTATATGGATCATCTGAGTACTGGGGTGTTTTCCAAACAAAGATTTTTAGTGAAGCAGTATTTAGTTGCTATGAAAGTAAATCAAATGTGAAAAACTGGCTTTGAAAAAATTTGGGTATCCTTGTAATTTTGCTGATTTGAGGGCATGTAACTGCTTAATACTGATTACTTGCAACACCAAATTGGTTGGATTAGCTCGTTAAGCCTTGAACGTCACAGACAGGCGTTTTCATTCATGAGAAAAGGTATTTAAGGGGGTCAGTTGCAAGTTGTGCTTCCCTTTGTCTCTCCTCTGAAGAGTGACAGCATGGGATCCTCAAAGCAACTCTTAAAAGATCTGAAAACAAAGATTGTTCAGTATCATGTTATGGGGAAGGCTACAAAAAGCTCCCTCAGAGGTTTAAACTGTCAATTTCAACTGTAAGGAATGTAATAAGGAAATGGCAGGCCAAGAAAAATACAGGAGCAGTATATGGGCAGGATTGTAAGAATGGTTACAGACAACCCACAGATCACCTCCAAAGACCTGCAAGAACATCTTGCTGCAGATGGTCTATCTGTACATCGTGATACAATTCAGTGCAATTTGCATAAAGAACATCTGTATGGCAGGGTGATGAGAAAGAAGCCCTTTCTGAACTCGCGCCGCAAATAGAGTTGCTTGTTGTATGCAAATGCTCATTTAGACCAGCCAGATTCATTTTGGAACAGAGTGCTTTGGACTGATGAGACAAAAATGGAGTTATTTGGTCATAACAAAAAGTGCTTTGCATGGCGGATGAAAAACACCGCATTCCAAGAAAAACACCTGCTACCTACTGTTAAATTTGGTGGAGGTTCCATCATGATGTGGGGCTGTGTGGCTAGTTCAGGAACTGGGACCCTTGTTAAAGTCGAGAGGGTTGGATGAATTCAACCCAATATCACGAAATTCTTCAAGATAATGTTCAAGTAACAAAGTTGAAGTTACACAGGGGGTGAATATTCCAATAAGACAATGCTCCAAAACACAGTTTGAAATCTACAAAGGCATTCATGCAGAGGGAGAAGTACAATGATCTATCTGGAAGGGCCATCATAGTACCCTGACTTGCATATCATTGAAAATCTATGGGATGATTTGAAGCAGGCAGTCCATGTTTGGCAGCCATCAAATTTAACTGAACTGGAGAGATTTTGTATGGAAGAATGGGCAAAAATACCTCCATCCAGAATCCAGACATTCATCAAAGGCTATAGGAGGTGTCTATAGAGGCTATTATATTTGCAAAAGGAGGCTCAACTAAGTATTGATGTAATATGTAATGTTAAGGTGCCCAAATTTATGCACCGGTCTTATTTTGTTATGATGCATATTGCATATTTTCTGTTAATCCAATAAACTTAATGTCTACTTTGAAAGCTCAGCCAATGATAAAACAAAAATCCATATGACTGTATACTTACACCCAATTATGAAAGGGGTCTCCAGTTGACATTTTGCAAAACAAAAAAAAAACATACCAATAACAGAATGGATAGCAGGCACATATAACAAAGTAACTGCCTTGCAGTAAGTGTAGAGTGAACTATGTTTTAATTTGGTAGAGCCTATGCTGACCTATTTATTTTACTTAAAATCTGAAGCTGGTCGTCAACTAACTTAAACCCTTCCCTTACTCTGCACTGTAGCACATGACAGGCAAATACTCAGATGGGCCTTTACCTCTACACAGTAACAGATTTAGACAAGCATAGATTAAGAGGACTAAGCAATTAAGTTGTGTATTTAAAACATTAACATTACTGCCTATAGTACTTATTTTAAAAATTAAAAGGCAGCTACTGAATAAACAATCTTTGCTCATTCATTGTATGTTATATATTTGCTATTGTAAATTGTAGCAAATATGTACCAGGATAGCATATGTGAAGTCTTGAATTCTGGATGGATGGAGACAGACTATTTCAAATAAGACTGAAATATTAACTTACGGGCACTGCAGGACCTGGTGTGGGTGTTGACTGGGTCAAAATTGTCACTGCTCGGTTCTGTGTAGAACTTAGAGTTGCCGGAGGAGAGGACGTAACAGGAGTCTGAGGAGATGGAGGAGTAGCCGAAGCTGTTGTTACGGCTTCTTCCTGGACTGTGTCACCACTCTGCTGGGCTGAAGGAAATAAAGAAATTTTTGAAATCAAAATTACTTAAGATTAATATACTCAATACAACCTACAGACCTATAACCTTAACCCCAACAGGTCTACCTAAACAGGCATTTTCCATTCCAATTCTCCATTGGAAGTGCCATAGAAGAGCCACAATTAATTTTTTTTTTTTTTTGTGTCAACAGCAGGGCTTATAAATATTTGGAAGTTATGTGGTTAGTACTGCTGCTTCACAGATCCAACATCCTGGGTTCAAATCCTAAGTGAAGAAGTTGTTTGGTTTGCACATTTGCCCATGTTTATTAGGTACAGGTCATTTTCCACCCAAATCACCATGGATGTGTTGCAGGTTAACTGGTGACTCTTTCAAATGAGCATACACTCAAATACATGTACATTCATTTCCTGTGTTGGACTGGCACCCTATATAGGGTTTTTCCCCATCCTGTGCCAGTATCTGCTGGGATAGGCTCCAGTCCAGTACAACACTGAGTTAGTTCAGTAGGTTTAAGAAGGAATATACTGTACTGTATGTGCAGTAAATATGAATTAAATTAAACATGAAGTACCATTTAATTCTTGAAGCTCTTAAGCAAATAATTAGTGCTATTTCATAATAAACATCAGTCTTAGACCTGACAGTGTATGTTATATTAAAGCAAACATATTGTATTAACTTACAGTTATTGGGGTCTAAGAAATTTAAAGAAGACACTTCAAACATAATTTAAAAAAATGACAGTGAAAATTAAGGGGAAGTGCGTTTAAAACTAAATCTAGGAAGCACTTCTTTACACAAAGAGTTGCTGGACTCTGGAATAAACCTATCAAGATATGTAAAACAGAAACCTTGACAACCTTCAAGAAAAAAATCTGGATGAGATATTGGGGTAGCTTAGCTATTAGCTAAACATACTGGCTTGATGGACTGAACCGTCTTGCCTCATTTGTCAAATTTCATATATTGTAAAATCAAACAACATTTATAGCATCCTAGTAGTAATCAATGTTAAGATACTGATGTAAATGACCAAACTATTGCCAATATTCAGAATTTGTTAATTTTCTTTTGAGTAATCCTCACCTTCATTAGTGCCCATGCTTGAGGTGGCAGTTGTAGCCGTGTTTGTAGTTCCTGTTTCATGCGTTTCACATGGAGGATTCGAGCACACTCGCTGCACAGTTTCTGTCTGTGTTGACCCCATACTGGATGAAGCAGTCGTTGAGGTGTTTGTGGTACCAGTTTCATGTGTTTCACAAGGAGGATTTGAGCAAACCCTTTGGATTAAATCAGCCTCGTTGGAACCCATACTGGAAGAGACTGTTGTGGAAGTGCTGGTGGTGCCAGTTTCATGTGTTTCACATGGTGGGTTGGAGCAACCATTTTGCACCGTATCTGTAGAGCTAGACACTGAAGAAATTGGACAAGCTGTCCCAACCATAGATGTTTTGTGGGTTGGCTGGTTAGACTGTGCACTTGGCACTGTGCCAGTTATATCCGAGCCCATGTTGGATCTAGCTATGGTTGATGTATTTGTGGTGCCTGTTCGTAAATTCTCCCTCTGCAAACTGGAGGTCTGCAAGACAACACTGGAGCCTGAAGGAGCTTCATCTGAGCTGACGGAAACCGATGGGCATGAAACAGCAGAACCACCAGTACTCTGAACCAGTTCAACCTGGTCAGATCCCATATTAGATGAAGCTGTAGTAGATGTTGAGGTTGTGCCAGTCTCCTGGGTTTCAGATGGAGGACTTGAACAAACATTTTGCAAAGCTCCCTGGTTGGAACTCATGTTTGACGAGGACGTTGTGAATGTGTTAGTAGTACCTGTTTCATGGGTCTCACAAGGTGGATTTGAACACACCTGCTGGACAGATCCCATATTGCATACAGCTGTTGTAGGTGTGCTAGTGGTACCAGTTTCATGAGTTTCACATGGTGGATTTGAACAAACTCTAGGGACTGAAGACATATTGGACATGGCAGTTGTGGAAGTGTTAGTGGTACCAGTCTCATGGGTCTCACATGGAGGATTAGAGCACAATCTCTGGACTGAACCCATGCTGGACATGGCTGTTGTGGATGTGTTGGTAGTTCCAGTCTCATGCGTCTCACATGGTGGATTGGAGCAAACCAATGTGACTGTGCCTGGCTGATCACCAGAACCAGACTCTGCAATTGTGACAGTTGTGGGTTGCTCAGATGTTGGAGAAGCCAGGATGGACACAGGTAGGTCTTGGACAGGTTGTGCCTCTACACCACTGGGAGTAGTTATTAAGGTAACTTGAGTGGGCTGGTTAACAGGCTATAAACGGGAGAGGAAGAAAACATGCACTAGGTTAACATCTGCAACAAAAAAATTTGTGACCTTACCAAAAGTAACTTTTATAATATTGTCCTTTAATTTAATAATGCATGTTCAAAAACACATACTCTAAGGGTGAATTACAGTGACATTTTATACCATATAAAGAGCGAAGTGTTTCGAGTCACAGCATCATATTTGTAAAGAAACAGATTTCATTTATCAAGAAAATAATAAGAAAATACTAATAACAATAAAAAGTATAGGTCTGAGTACAGTAGCCTTGCACTTTCCAAGTTCATTTAAGCAAGGAACAAAACACATCTCTTCCTTTCTCATGGCAAAAAACAAACATGCTCTACAGCACCCAGACATGCAAGAACCTCTGATTTCTAATAAGTTAAACTGTCACTGCAATCTGTGCATGTTTTTTCGATATTAATACGACAAAATGTAAAAATTGGCAGAGAAGATTATTGTATTAACTACAATGTTTGATGGCAAAAGGAGTATTCTGCAACCAAACATACACTTATGGTATTAGCACGTGATACAGTAGGTATAGAAAAGAATCACCCCCTTCGAAATATTCCAATTTTTTTTGCTTTACACCCTACACACACAAAAAATATTTCTTCCCAGCTTTACTTACTCAATGCAACCTATAACATCTAAGTGAAAGATATCACAGCTACAGTTCAGAAAAATTATTTTAAAAAATCAGCATGTTGCGCTGACGGGGGGGGGGTATGGGGTTTTTTGGGTGACGGAAGGGGTGTGCGAGTGAAGTTCAGATCACGCAGCACGGCAGCAGCAGATCGAGCACAGCGGAGGTATATATATTTAAAAAAAAAACCACTTTGTTTCCCATTGTATCACCATTTAAGAGGGGTTTTGGAGGAGTGGCCATGTCTCCTTGGCGTGCGTTCAGCCCCCTGTTCACGATGACGTGTAGTGCTAGCGTAGGGGGTGTTTGGCAAGCGAAGCGAGCAGGGGATGAAGCCCCCTAGTCTATCTTATATGTGGAATGTAATGAAAAGCTTTTCCCTAACTTCAGCGGGACCTAAAGGATACTTTTCTCAACTTTACAGAGAGGCAAAATTCAGCTGCTCTGCACACACAGAATTAAAGCAACAGGAAAAAAACAAGTTAGTGATAGTACAACTGTTCAAAAACATTACATAGTATAATATTGCATCTTAATTCAAAGTCTAGTCCACTTGGTATATATTTTCTTCCTCTTAATGTAACAATAAAATGCAAGTGATTGGAGCCTTACTCACTCCTCCCTTAGAAAGGACAATGCTGATTTAAGTTTGGACAGCCACTGATTAGAAATAAAAAAAAATAAATAAATAAATCTAAGTGTGCATTTTACACTGAAAATTACTATTCCACAATTTGCATGTTAGTGCAAAATTTATTATATGCTTTCATCAGTTGTAAATTCTCTCCTGTACCAACAGCTTTATTTCTTATGTCCACTGTTCATCATAACTACACATGTATCACGAAATAAACTCATACTTTACACCACAATAAGGTAAAAAATGTAAACAAAGAACAGGGTTTTAAAATGATTATAAAAGCTCAACAATTGTATCATTTTAAATTTTGACTGTGGCACCCATCATGTATAGGCTGACTTTGGCTATGAAACACAATAAAATGCATATATTTAAATGATGTTTTACTCCAACTTCAATTGTAAATATTATCTATATTACTAAACAAAGGTTGTATATATGCATGGATGCCAGAAGCAAGCCGTGCACAATGCAACTGTCACCCGAATGCAAACGTGCACAATACAACTGCAGCCCAAAAGCAAATATGCACACCACCACATATACAACCTTCATTTAGTAATGTAGATCTCCAAGCCTGGATCCGCTGCCATGGTCACTTCAGCACGCGAATCCACCGCCGTCACCATCAGGGAACTAGGTGGCACCGAAAGCACACGTGCACAGTGCCTCAGCACCCCAAGGTCAAACCTAGTGGCTTCCCAGAGTCAGTAGGTGGCGCCCTAACAACACAACACAACCTGTAAAGTAAACTTGAGGTAAAACGTGCACGCCAACAAGTTGCCATGGTGACATATTTAAACTTAACTACTGACAGTGCCAGCAGTCAGTGTTCTCCAGTCCACAGTGCCAGCAGTCAGTGTGCTCTAATCCACTGTGCCAGCAATCAGTGTGGCTTACTTGAATCACATTAGGGTAATTCAGTGTTAAAAGTAAGTTCAATTATGATCCCTAATAGCAAACGACTTCTAGCTAACGACACAGCCACAGAAAAACAAAAACATGACTGCATGCATAAAAACAATGAATGAAGGTGCCTACAACACACTTCTGAAACACCAGAAGCAAAGGAGTTATGGCTCCAAAAAGAAAGAGCTCAGGTATCGGACAGGCGTGCAAATGAGACAACAGAACAACGAGAGAAGCATTTGAAAGGCTTGCGCAATTGTTCATCACAAAGAATATTAGAGGAAACTCCAATGACAAACCATGGACAAAGTAGGGATTTACCTATCTGAGCCTGTATTTGGACATGGACAACTTTATGTTGCCTTTTCAAGAGTCTGGCGTTCATGTGACATTAAAGTGAAGCTTTTAACTACTCCATACCAGACAGAGTTGATTCAAGGACAGGAAATCATCTTTACCAAAAATGTTGTTTATAAGGAAATTTTTGATTAACTATTTTGAGATTACCATTTTATGAATTTTTTTGTTTCCAATTTACTTCATATAAACCTTTGTACTCCAATATTTTTTTACTTATGAGTGCAGCAACTCAAAGACATTTTGGACTTAAATGATATAACAATTAAATTTCAATTTTAGTTTTAATAAATTGGTTAATTTTAGTACAAATATATTAATTAAATGAAAACTTTCCCAGGACGCTCCCAACCTCCATGATTTTTCATCCCTCCAAAGATCGGAGGGAAAAGAAAGTGATTGCCATTCTTGTATTTGCTGTTTACTGGTATATTTATATTAAGAGACGGTCAGCAGCAAAACCCGGCAGGAATGCCCCTGAGATGGAAGGCTGGGGGAAGGCAGCTACTTGTGGACATTGTCTCCCCCAACATGCTAGATAGCAGCTCCCCTGGAGTGTAGCAGTGCCCTGGATTCCCACAGATCATCCTTGGACTTGGAATTCGGCTTCTCAGCCCTGTTGGGTGCCGTCAGGGGTTGCTGTGAAAGGACCTGGGGAGTCATGCTTTCCTTATAGCCCAGAAGTACTAGGGATTCACGAGGACGGAAGCCCCAAAGAACATCTGGGCTGATTAAAGGACTGGCAAGTCACATGGACAGAAGAGCAGAACCACTTCCGGGTCAAGGACTATTTAAATGACTGCTGAAGACCCAGCAAGCGAGCCAGAGTCGGGTGGATGGTGGACAAAGCTTGCTGGGAGGTGTGAAGGAGAGAAGAATTTTGTATTGGTTTATTTGAGTGTCTATTGGTGGCTGTGCTGCTTGAAGGTCACTGTTTAAGAAGAAATCTTTAATAAATATCTTTTTAGTGCTTTTACCTTGGGTCCTGAGTGTCTGTCTATTGAGCATAAAGGGGCAACAGCGACCCCTAGCATCTTACTATAATATATATATATATATATATATATATATATATATATATATATATATATATATACTAGCTGTGTAAGTCCGTGCTGTAAAAATCCGGGGTCATAGAAACTACTGAAATCGTCAAAAAAAAAAAAATTAAATAGAGATGTCAGGAAATTTTAAGTAACTACTCTGGGCATCTCTCTCCTAAGTTTCACTTTGCTGAAGTGCTCGCCTCGCTTATTAGTGGCAGGAAGAAAAGTAAAAGGGATACCGTATTGTTGATGTGCTCCCCTCGCTTATGTAAGAGTTTCTCTCTTTTCTTGGCGGTTTTACTTTGGCAACAGAGTCACTTTCTTCTTCCGACTCGTTAACTTGGGGCCACCTTGCCAGCTCTCTGAGCTTCATGCTGTAGTAGCCTCACATTTCTGGGCCGGACAGACAGACACACACACACTTCCACACGTAGACGTTTAGTTTTCTGTTTCCTCGGAGGTGGAGTCCTTACCCCGACTCCACCTCTCATTTCTGGGCTGGACAGACACAAGACACACACACACACTTCCACACATAGACGTTTATATACAAGATATTTCAATAAATATATACATGCATTTTTTTTTAAAAACTCATCAATAGCTGTACTTTTCCTTTCTTGTGAAGTACTACTCATTTCTTTGGCCAAAAGTGAGCTTTATAGAATAAGCCCAACACTGTCCAGTTTTTTTTTAAATTTGGCCTTGACTTGTCCTAACCAGGGGAGGGTTCAGAGGCTTTGGAAAACATCTTGTGTCATCCAGGTCCCAAAAGTATCACGTCCTAGCGAGCTGAATGACTTCTGGCCTATCGCTCTGACGTCACATGTGATGAAGACCATGGCGGCATGGATTGTGGACTATCTTACAGACAGACCTCAGTATGTGTGTCTTGGGAGCTGCAGGTCTGACATTGTGGTCAGCAACACAGGAGCACCGCAAGGGACTGTACTTTCTCCGGTCCTATTCAGCCTATATACATCAGACTTCCAATATGACTCGGAGTCCTGCCACGTGTAAAAGTTCGCTGATGACACTGCTATTGTGGGTTGCAGCAGCAGTGGGCAGGAGGAGGAGTATAGGAAGCCAATCAAAGACTTTGTTAAATGGTGTGACTGAAACCACTTACACCTGAACACCAGCAAAACCAAGGAACTGGTAGTGGATTTTAGGAGGCCCAGGCCCCTCATGGACCCTGTGATCATCAGAGGAGAATGTGTGCAGAGGGTGCAGACCTATAAATACTTGGGAGTGCAGCTGGATGATAAATTGGACTGAACTGCCAATACTGATGCTCTGTGTAAGGAAGGTCAGAGCCGACTATACTTCCTTAGAAGGTTGGCATCCTTCAACATCTGCAATAAGATGCTGCAGATGTTCTACCAGACGGTTGTGGGGAGTGCCCTCTTCTATGCGGTGGTGTGCTGGGGAGGCAGCATAAAGATGAAGGATGCCTCACGCCTGGACAGTTTAACACCTGTGGCAGAGCGACGGGTACTAAGCAAGCTCTTGTCAATCATGGAGAATCCATTGCATCCACTGAACAGTGTCACCTCCAGGCAGAGGAGTTGCTTCAGTGACAGACTGCTGTCACTGTCCTGCTCCACTGACAGACTGAGGAGATCGTTCCTCTCCCACACTATGCGAATCTTCAATTACACCCGGGGGGGTAAACACTAACATTATTCAAAGTTATTGTCTGTTTTTACATGCATTTTTATTACTCTTTAATTTAATTTTTTTTTTTGTATCAGTATACTGCTGCTGGATTATGTGAATTTCCCCATGGGATTAATAAAGTATCTATCTATCTAATGGGTTTCATAGATTAGCTATGCAAACAAGTGAAAAGAAAAAAATAAATAAATAAACAGCTGTTTTAAGTTCAAACTCCCAAAAACTCAAAACAATTCTCCTTGAAAAAAGAGTTATAATGCCATTCAGGGTGATAAAGACTTAACATGCATAAAAGGATGATGTCAATGATGTGATATTTTCAAAAGACTTTCTTATTGTAATTCTCTGACTTCATTATAAATAAACAAAGTGTGAATAATTTAAGATCAAGGTTAACCACAAACTGAATTGGTGTTGAAAAATTAGAAAGAAAACCTGCAAAAAACATTTTTAACTAACTTTGAGACATAACCTATGTGCAATACCAATACGGTAAATATATTTTCTGTTTACAAATACATGGTAATGCTTACAGAAAAAAAATATTTATAAGTAAAACAAGAAACCAGTTTTAAAATTCCAATATATAGTAAATGACAAAAAATAAAAGGCCTTTCTTTAAACACTTCTATATTGTCATCAACTTAAGCTTTTACCTGCATGGTGATTGTTGGAGTAGAAAGCCCAGTTGCTCCAGTAAGACTTGTGGGAGCTGCAGACACAGTAATTGCCGTGGGATTAATAACCTGGCTGGAGAGAGTAGCAATGGTTCCAAGTGTAGTAATAGGTGTGGCTAAAGACGCATTGGCACTAGCAACACTACCTCCTGCAAGGCTGGTTGAAACAGTTCCTGTCATAGTACCCAGAGTTGTAACACCTTTAAAACAAAACAGACTGTTAGGTTATTGATAATTCTCCCCCAAGCCTATGCTTCTGAATCTGGAAATTAAAAAAATGTTAAGGATCATCTTTCTGTATTTAATTAACACAGTTTGAGCTTCTATGCTTGGATAAATCACGCAAAGATAATCTGAATAATAAGCCTACCAAATTTCATTTTGTTAACAAAAAATTAAGTTAACACCCGTGGTCTATAGTTTATTCATAAAAATACACTTTAATATATGACTTTAATATACGTCATAAGGCTTGTGTGTGTCTGGTTATGCAGGAGCTTAATGTAAAAAATTTTTTAAAGGGAAAAAGGAAAAGTAAAAAAAAAAATCTGAATTGACAAATTAAGATGAAATTGGTGATTGGTATCGGCCTTTAAAAACTTGATCAGAACATCTGTACAGTATATATTTCAGTAATAGTAACAATTAAGAAAAAGAATGAATTAGTGTAAGCCACCCTAATTAGAAAAAAATGTGAAGATTTACTTCTTTAGGTTGAAAAAAATAATATGAATAGCTGTGTCATATATTAGAAATATTAAAATGAGTACTTAAATTTAAATCTTTAAAGTCTAAAGAGTCTCAATTATAAAGAAATTTCTGATTTTGTGCCATCTGTCAGAGTTCCAGAGAGGGCTAGATCCCAGGTAAGGATCAAAAATAACACCACATTCATAGTCACTGATACTGAAATAGTTTAAAAATGATATCCCTCTCATATGCTTATGTGTGCAATTTGTAATTTTTAACCTTCTGCAAGTGGGTCTTAGAGGGTTAGGACTACTGGTAAATTAACATCAAAAAAATAATATTTTCTGTTATCAGCAACCATCAGAAACTGTGTAACACTCCTCATGCCAACACTACTGATCCCTATTTTATCAAAGTTTTGTCAGAAGGAGTATCTTTGAACCCTCATATCCCATTAGGAGGTGAATCCCTGGGGGGGACTGCTATGCCATGCACATCTTGAACTTGTTCCGATTATTTTTGTCAAAGACACTTACTGCTTTACTCCTTATCATAGGAGTGTAATTTCCTATAGAAATTATGATCCAAAAATGGCCTAAAAATTGTTTTTTCTGGGGGGTCTATGAGGCCAAAAATGGGGGAAAACTCAAAAATCTCAAGAGTACGATGAGTTAAACTGCACATCACACATTGTTTTTTCCTCATATTGGTGACACAAGAGGCTCCACCCTAAAAAAAAAAAACCTCAAGTGATTTCAAACCACAAGTAATTCTTAAAACACAACATACATTTAAAAATTGTATTCATAAACTGCTTATGTACATTTTATTGTTAAAGGTTAAAATTCTGGATAGTATACAACTTTGTATTTCCATTTATAATTTAAAATGTGAAGAAATTGATTGATGATTTGATGTGAACTTAGTTTTCTAAAATTTGACTTGCTTGTATGGAATGTTATGTGCTTTTAATAAATTCAATAAAATGCTTAAAAAAATGAGGAAAAAAAAAACACTGCATGTTTTATTAGGTTTAACCACAGCACTGTTTCTCATCTTCCTTACCACATGTAAATAAAAATCGAAAAGAAAAAAAGAAAATAGAATTTCATGCATTCTTCTACCTACACATCTTTATACTGTTAACTACTGTCTACATATTATTATATATAAAACTAGGGGCTCGCCCCCTGCTCGCTTCGCTCGCCCACCCCCAAGTTTTGTTTACTGGATATACAATTAAAAAAGATTGTTAGTTTCATGGGAATTGTTACATATGCATTATTTTCAGTTTTATTTTAAAACTTTTGTAAAAACAATACTTTATTTCTGGTCCCGGGCGTGGTTACATTTCTTTCTCACAGGACGTATAACGCTGCTCGTGTTGTGAAGGGGGTGCAGCTGAACGTATGCTAAGGAGGTGCCATCATGCTGCTATCAGTCGTCACTTAAAACAAAAAAGGCTTCAATCTGATTGGGAAGCTACAATACTTTCAAATTGTACTGCTTTCATATTCTTTACCTTTCTCTGTATATGCATCGCACCATCGTTTGTTTGAGCCTTTCAAATTCACCTGCATCTCTTATCTGCCCTTTTTTCTCTCCAACGCTTTTGGGTCTCTTTTCTCTGCTCTGCTCTTTCTTCTTCTTTCGTTGATGAAACCTTTTCTCTGCGCTGCTCTTTCTTCTTCTTTCGTTGACATTTCATCAAGAACGCATTGTCCTTATACGCTTTATGTGTGCTGAGAGCACAGGATCTTTTGGATCCTCAAAGGATTGTTATTTGATATTGTTTGCATCTCGCAGGTCTTTTAAGTGTCTTCTGAGAACTTCTGAGAAGATCACATATCGTCACCCTGCTTTTCCTTTACAGGATTTTTTTTTTATAATAGAGAGATTTTGGCAACACAGTTTGACAATTTTACTTAGAACTCTCAAAGACATTTGAATTAGGCTTTAACAGAATTATGTGGAAATTAATTATTAATGTGTATAACTGTTTATCCCAACTTAGATTTTCAATTTGATATTTTAAAATAAACATAAAAGACTAGAAAACAAAATAAAAAAAATTGTGATTTGAAAAAAATTTAATTTGTAAATCTTCTGACGTTGCAATTAAATAAAGGCTGGTAACACTAAGTACTTGAAGTACAAAATGAGTCTGTATGGCCTATAACAGAACAGAAAATGTCTACATTTTTCGGAAAACAAAAAGGTCAAGTAAACAAGGTTCCACTAAAGTTCAAAAATGTATTTACTGAGAAGGGAAGAAAATAATTTCTCTTAAAGATCTTTGAACATTCCATTTATTTCTTAGGCAGTAATAAATTTACTTTTCAGTCGACTTACCTGTGGTACCTTTAACAACAAGAGTGGTGACTGTGGGTTTCACAGCTGAGACCGTGACAGGGGTGACCAATCGAACTCCTCCCATTGGAACAGTGCGAAGTATAGTGCCAGGCTGGCCAGGAGGACCCTTTAAAACCACCTGGTAAACAAAAAACTCACTCAGTTTACTAAAACAAAATTCAGACAAACCACAGGAAAAGTACAGGTTAAAAGTTAACTGTTTAATAAAAGTGACATTTAGGATCAAATACAAAAAATAATAAAAATAATCTTTTTATACATTTAACGGCTTTAGTGGTTGACTAGACTTTAATAAACTGAAATGTTTTAGGACTAGTAATTTGCTTGTTAAATTTTTATATGGTTCTTTAAGGCATCTATTCTCCCTGATTTACTAAGAGCAAATACTGCTTATAATGGACTGATGTCATGAGACTCTCAAAAACCTACTTCCACTCCAGTACTACACCCTGGCACTGCTTAACAGGTAATTCAGTCAGCTCCGATATTTTTTACTGCTGCCTGTCAGGTAACTTGCAGCAGATTTTTCAAATTCTAATTCATCAAACCACATAATTAGATTAAAATAGCTTAAAAGAATGCCAGACTGAACTGTGCTGCACTAAAACACAGCATTATATTCTTCTCTACTTTACATAATTTCACGTTAAGGAAGTGGAATATTCATAGATCTGTAACACATTGTTCTTTAATATTAATTGTTTTAATACATATCAAAGTGAGCACTAGATATTTACATGTGTCCACTATTTTCACCATTTTTCTAGAACAATAAGAAGTAAACAGATAACTGGTATTCATCTTGAAGGTGTTTCATAAGCCTTTAATTTTCCATACACATACCTCTTATCCAAGTCTCACCTGCATACTTTATAATGAAACAATGGTTTTACAATAACATTAAAAATGATACTATGGTATTTAAAGTCTCTTGCCATTTTTATGATGCAGCTGACAAGCTTTAAGCTACTTCAGAGCAGTAAAGCATATATCATGCAATAAACATAACATAGTGTCTGGTTAAAAAGAATTATAAAAAATTATTCTTAAGATTCTTCCAAGTCACAAAACAATTCAATTTAAGTACAACACAACGGTATCTCAAAATACCCATTCTCTTTTCTCAGTGTCCAATTCATACTTCAAACTTGTGATGGTTCAGTAGTGTGAACTGTGTTAAGAATACCATTCAACAGCACACAGACAATTTTTATACAAATAATAATATACTATAAACAAGGGTAGACCATTTAGTCCAGCAACCTAGTTTTTGAGACAAACAAGAAATACTGGAAAAATAAAGCACTAACAAACAGGCAGAAAAAATTACTCAAAATCTGAACAAACCTGAGTAACTCCTTGCTGACCAGGTCCTGCAGTCAATTTAGGAACAGCAGTAATTATTTTGGCAGGTGCTCCTGTTCCAGAGGTCATCATTTTAGTAGTTATGATAGTAATGGGTGACTTGATTCCTGGACTACTTGTTACGCCTAATTAAAAATAAACATAAATTAAAAAGACAAATGTGTATAAAATACTACACAAGAAACCAAAATCAGTTTTGAAACAGGAGATTTTTAAAACTTTATAATTAAACTCTAGTTGTCTTTCACTATGGGAGGAATGACGTTTAGCAATTGTACGTGTTTTTAAAAAGGTACATGGCATATAACCAATAATTTATCCTGTTAGGTATTTTTATAGAAAACTAAAACAGTAATAGTAAAGAACAAAAAACAACATATCATTCCTACTTTATCAACATTTCCAATTTTTATAAACATTGCTTGTCACAGTATTGAATATGCTCAATGATTTGAAATGGAGTGGAGAGACTAATGGTAACTTCTAAAATATTTTATCTGCTTGCAATGTTTAAAACAAATATTTTAGATGAAGTACTATGCATCTAGATACAATTTCACTATGTGTAGCAGTGTACATTCTTTTTAATAAAACTCTTCCACTACTTTAGAGATCAAATGACACTAACAATACAAAATACAATGAATATATTTAGGAAAAGCCCACAAACACCATAAAACACACATAGCTCTACTGAACATTGTAGTCAAAACAGTTTATTTCTATCCAGTAATTTCTTCAAAGGAAAGTTACCTTTAGAAGCATTACACAAAAATAATCTTGAGATATGTTCAATCATTTATTCATATATATTTTACACATATAGAGTTTGCTCAATTGAACATTTCAAACTTAACCTATATGTTTAACAAATTCATGCTATCAAAAAGAATATTTTTAAAGGAAAATATACTAAAAGGATAAATTCGGTATTTTGCAAGTTGAGGTTATTTTTTCACAATCATGGTATATCCAATATTTTGCCATGAGAGATTGTGTTCTTAAGCTTTTTTTTTTTTAATGAAAAAAGGTAAAAAAAAAAATCCAAAAAATACCAGGCCTATTCTTGTTGTTTAAAACACAGCCAAACATAAAAACAAAAACCTTAAAACATCAGAAAATATTCTATCTGTACTTCTAAGGTGTTTTTATGACTATGACAATAAATTGGAAATAACACATTTTTGTCAAGGATTTTCGGCACTATTGTTTCTGAGCTAATTACACATTCCTGTTCTGTTGTCTGTTCACTGTAAACACCTGGGAGGCATTTTCACATGAATAAGAAAGTAAAATAGTAATTAGCAAATGGTGTAAGGCAAACAAAGCATGGTTGAAGGTGGGTTTCAGCAGAAACCACCAGAAAATGTCAATGATTAGATGCATTTCACTTAATAAAACGCATTTGTGTGCTAACAATGGAAGACTAAATAAGCACATCATCACAGGACAATGGCTATAAGAGAAGCATCTTAAAAGATGACAGAGTTTTCGCCTTATGCCACAAATCAAACTATTGGTAACCAAAGACTCTGTAGGTGTGCTTTTTAACTTATAGTTCTGCCAGTTTATTACCTGAGTATATCTGCTGATTCTAGATATTCCAGCTACGCGAGTTTGATTCTTCTAATTTAGACTATATACAAACACAAACAAATTTAGTAAACTTTATGCACATCTTTGAATATATTCCAAACAAAAGATCAAGAAAATATACTCCTACTAGATACTCCCAATTGGATGTTTTTCCTTTACAAGTGAACACAGCTTATTTACTTCCTCAACTAGTAAGTACCAGCAGAAGGCTCAAATTAGTCAGACTCGGGTTCTTAATATTGATATACCTTTGGAGGGAGAGGGGTATGTAATTTTAAGACAGACGTGGTGTCTAGATATTTGGGAGACATTCTATAAATCATACAGTGCAGCCTATTTGCCTAATAATACTTTATAATCCTTTGGTGAATTCAAATAAAGATGCACAACCATTTATTCACAGCTTGGATTGCCAGTTCAGAGATGGCTCCTTATTTGTAAAATAATTCTGGGCTATTTAGGGAGTTCATAGACTGAAGTTTAATTTGAGACATTTGACTAGAAAATTATACAAATAGCATTAATTTGGAAACGGGTAGTTGAATCAGTGAACAGCTAAGGCTGCTTTGCAAACAATCAGAATACAAAACAAACAATTTTACTAGGACAGTTTTCAATGGATAATTTATACACGAGGGACACTATTTCCCCTTCCAGGCAGCAGTCAGCTGTAAAGACAAAGGAGGGCCATAGAAAAGCAAGGAATATATCATTTAAAAATGAAAATATTATACATTGGATATAGCATTTAGTAAGTTTTTCACTTTTTATAGATTACATAATCATATAAATCTTCTACAGATTATCTGATTAATGTGTAAGTGAATGCCAACATTAACAAATACAGGTACATCTCAAAACATTAGAATATCATCTAAAAGTTAATCTATTTCAATAATTCAGTTCAAAAAGTGAAACTCATATATACATTCATCACACAAGGAGATATATTTCAAGCGTTTATTTTCATTTTGCTGATTATGGCTTAAAGGTAATGAAAACTCAAAATTCCGTATCTCAGAAAATTTGAATATTACATAAGACCAATCAAAAAAAAAAAGATTTAATACAGAAATGTTGGCCTCTGCGGTGGCCTGGTGCCCTGCCCGGGGTTTGTTTCCTGCCTTGCGCCCTGTGTTGGCTGAGATTGGCTCCAGCAGACCCCTGTGACCCTGTAGTTAGAATATAATGGGTTGGATAATGGATAGATGGATGGATGTTGGCCTAATGAAAAGTATGTCCACGTATGCACTCAATACTTGGTCAGGGCAACTTGTGCATGAATTACAACATCAATGCAGTGTAGCATCAAGGTGATCAGCCTGTGGCACAGCGGAGGTGTTATGGAAGCCCAGGATGCTTTGATAGCAGCCTTCAGCTCATCTGCATTGTTGGGTCTGGTGTCTCTCATCTTCCTCTTGACAATACCCCATAATGTTTAGGTCAGGCACGTTTGCTGGCCAATCAAGCACAGTGATACCATAGTCATTAAACCAGGTACTGGTACTTTTGGCAGCTTGTCAGCAGAGTGAAGCATCAAGTGCTCCAAAATTTCCTGGTAGACGGCTGTGCGGACTTTGGACTTGATAAAACACAGTGGACCAACACCAGCAGATGACATTACTCCCCAAATCATCACTGACTGTGAAAACTTCACATTGGACCTCAATCAACTTAGATTCTGTGCCTCTCTACTCTTCCTCCAGACTCTGGGACCTTGATTTCCAAATGAAATGCAACATATACTTTCATCTGAACAGAAGACTTTTGACCACTGAGCAACAGTCCAGTCATTTTACTCCTTAGCCCAGGTAAAATGCTTTTTACGTTGTCTCTGGTTCAGGAGTGGCTTGACACAAGGAATAAGACAGTTGTGGCCCATGTCCCAGATACGTCCGTGTGTGGTGGCTCTAGAAGCACTGACTCCAGCTACAGTCCAATCGTTGTGAATCTCCCCCAAATTCTTGAATGGGGTGTTATTCACAGTCCTCTCAAGGTTGCAGTAAATCCTTGTTGATTGTGCACCTTTTTCTGCCACATTTTTTCCTTCCACTCAACTTTCTATTAATATGCTTGGATACAGCAGTCTGTAAACAGCCAGGTTCTTTAGAAATGACCTTTTGTGGCTTACCCTCATTGTGAAGAGTGTCAATGACTGTCTTCTGAACAACTGTCAGTAGTCAGTAGTCTTCCCCATGATTGTGTAGCCTACTGATCCAGACTGAGAGACCATTTAAAGGCTCAGGACACATCTGCATGTGTTTTGGGTTAATTAGCTGAGTGGAGTGTGACACCAAGAGTCTACAATGTTGAACTTTTTCACAATATTCAAATTTTCTGAGTTACTGAATTTTGGGTTTTCATTAGCTATAAGCCATAATCAGCAAAATGAAAAGAAAAACACTTCAAATATATCATTCTGTGTAATGGAATCTATATAATATATAAGTTTCACTTTTTGAACTGAATTACTGAAATAAATTAACTTTTCAATGAAATTTTAATTTATTGAGATGCACCTTTATATAAAAGTATGCTTTTAAAGAAATAACATTGATTTGGTTGCCACACCAGGGTGCTGCCCATGCCCTAAGCACTCAAATCATTCTCCGAAGGAAGAGCCATTGCAGCATACACAAAGCTAGCTATAGTAAACCATGGCCCAAGTGGTGAAAGTTTGTGGTAATGAAAGACTATAAGTTGAAGAATATAGCCTGATTTCTTTAAAATGGGTGAATCTCACAAAAATATCCTTTGCTCTCCCAGAAAATTACACAAATATGCTGTTTAACGATATTAATAATCTAAAAACTGCAAAAAATTGTTGGATTGAAACAGACGCACTTAGTAAGTTGTAAGGTTTTTTTTTCCAGGTTAAGACCCATTTAGACTGTAAGAACAGGCAATTTATTTTTTGTTTAAATTAATTAAAAGCTGCTGCAGTTAGGAATACAGAATCTTTTTAAGTATGCAAAAGTCAGGGATAATCATTAATTTTTTATATGATATGAAAAAGAACAATACATGTAACTATGCCCTTTACCTGTTCCCCCAGGCTGCGTCATGATGGCAGACATAGGAATAGTCTTTATAATGGTTGTGGTGCCAGGCTTTGTAGTTGTGGTAGGGGAAACACTGCTGATCCCCAAAATAGTGGGCTTGTTTCCTGTTCCTCCAGCTTGTGTTGTTGTGATGATGGTAGTAGGCTTTCCATCAGCTGACGTTACCAACTTCAAAATGGTTCCAGCAGGCAAGGGACCTTTTGTCTAAACACAAAATACATTATTATGTACAATATTCAGAGACTGGTAGTGGAGAAATTTGACAATACTGTACCTTATTTCATTTACTAAATTTAGCATAAGATACAGTGCCTAAAAAAGTATTCACCCCTTGGAAGCTTTTACATATTGTTATACAACATCAAATCACAATTGATTTGAAGACCGATCAACAGAAACACTCCAAAGTCAAAATTAAAACAGATCTTTGCAAAGAGGTCTAAATTAATTCATATGAAACACCAGTACATCATACTCAAGAACTGATTATTTCTTTATGGATATTTTTTTGCCCACAATCAAATCTTGCAAATACAGCGCTATTGTTATCTCTGACCACACCCGTCTGATCATGGAGCTCAAATCATTACGCCCTACATATTCATCTCACAGCTGCTGTCTTAACCTACTTTTATTAGCGGACAAGAACTGTATAAAATCTATGTTTAAGCAAACTGATTTTTCTTTAGAGACAAATACATCAGAGGTCTTTGCAGGAATACTCTGGAAAACTCTGAAGACATTTTTAAGAGGTCATATTTTTTCAGATATCTCCCACAAAAATAAATCGGAAATTAAGAAGGCAACAGAGTTAATCAGTGAAATTACCAGAATATATGAAGAATACGCCAGGATCCAAAATGAAAAATTTTACAGAAAAAAACAAATTTTGCATTCAAAACTCAACTTTTTGACATAAAAAGAAACGACACAACTAATTTTTAAATCACAACATAATTATGATGAATGCGAAGAGAAGGCTAATAAGATCTTAGTTCAACAAATCCACAAACAGGAAGTTTGAAATGCAATATCAATAATTACCAACACAAAGGGAGACAAAACCATTGACCATAAAATTATAATGCATATTTAGAGACTACAGTAAGTCCTTATATTCTACTCAGTTTAAAGACAAGACAAAATTTAATGTGCTTCAT